>NC_136911.1:15520957-16135852 GCF_949606895.1 Notothenia rossii | reverse complement strand
CTACACTTCCCGCCCCGTCTAACTGTACAGAAAGCGGCGAGATGCATTTCCTTAGGAATCGACAAGCAGAACCGAAAGTAACATTTCTAAACGAACAATGGCGGACACGTACAATTTGCGAATGAGTTCTGCCTTTTGTAAACTGAATTTATCGATAATTTGTCAATAAATCAGGGCGAAAAACGTCACTTGTCCGCCGGACAAGTTAATTGAAAGATATAGTTGTCCGATATTGTAAATAACACGTCCCGGACGGTGGGACGTGTACTTTTTCGCACACTGGATAGGGACTCACCTGTAGTGAAATTTGAGCAGCTCGGCTTGCAAGGCCTTTAGTAGGGTCATCAGATCTGATGGGAGATACAGAGGGGTATCTGTCAGCGTTTTCCACTCTAGCTCTGAGATTCGGAGCTACCCGTACTATCTGGCAGTCAAATGGGGATGCTGGCATGAAAAGGAATCCTCTAGGTATGGCTAACATGTCCGCCGGGTTTCACGAAGCTGTCATAGTAGTTCACGTTACATGACATGTATGCCTCTGAGGAATGCTTCACAATTACTAAAGTATGCTTTAAACACATTAGGCCAGATAGCCTTTACCTAGAGTGATCTTCTCACATGGCGATGTGGAAATAATTGTTTATATTTGCAGTAGAAACTTATTTATTTATATTTCTTGCATCAATAAATTCTGCTGAGGATTCTGGCATTCATCACACAGAAACATAAATATTGACAGTACTATTTGAACTTCATCCTGTCAATATTAAATCACATAAACATAAGTCCAGAACGGCATCAGTGGGATTTAAACAAAAAACGTACAAATATGAAAACAGCGTTAAATGTCAGGTTTTCAGACATTAAAATCATTTGTTCATTGTGGACTGACAATCCCGCAAGTAGATTCCGACTTTCTGCATGAAGCAGAACAATAAGTAGCTGACTTTGGCATTCGGGAAAATCACTAACTATCCAAGTACAGAAAACTAGTGTCAATATTATCGTTTTGTTAAATTATTCCCTAACCCTCACCCTATTCTTGGAGTAAGATATGAAAACATAAATGATTTCAGTATCAGTATGGAAATGTAGGCATCGTATCCAGACTAACAGTATGTTAACACCTAAATCACAACGGAGGGAATTTCCCTATGCAACACTTTGTCTTGTGATTCTGATGCACACAGTCAGTTATAATAATAGTTTTTGACTCTGTCTAGTTCCTGTCTTGTACTGTTGTTACAAAGAGCAAGAGACTGTGAAGGCATTAAATGTGTAGGTATGGTCGGGTGAATATTGTTTCTTTCAAACATCTGCTCTGGTATGATTTCAAACAATAAAAAAACACCATTCCTCGATCTCCACCTGCATCAGGCAGGTGCGAATAGCTTGACTAAAGCCTCTATAAACACGACTATTTCTGTAAAGACTTTTGTGTTTCAACTATAAAGGAGGGATACCCAAGAATGTCTCATACACAAGCTTTTCACGCTTCAAAGGGGAGTTATCCTCCCTTTATTGACCTGCTGATATGAAAACGTTGTGTGTGCCGGTTTCAAAGGGGTATTTCATTCCTCTTATCAACTCCTATCTTGACCTCTGAAGCCAAATATTGATATCCTCTGTGGGTGCCTAAAAAACATAAAGAGGGATTTAGCAACAATTGGATATTGTGGAGGGACGTTGTACATTCATTATTAAAGTTAAATGTGAAGGGAACTTATTGTATGTGGTTTTGGCATTTACATATTTGCTGTAAATGCATTTATGTAGTTATGAGTGTGTACTCCAGATGTGTTGCTTGAGGCCCCCTTGGTTAAATTACAGCTCTTCTCCTCTTGAGCGGAAATTAAATCTTGTGCTCCCAAACAGAAATCAGATAACCGCCTCCTCATAAATGTGCTGTTGTCCATGTGTGTCAGACGCCACCTAATTTGCACTCAGAATTTGAATGTGTTTGTGTTGTCTGTGCAGCTCAGGTGGTTTAAAATAAAGCAGGTCACTTTCATTCAGGAGCTGAATTAGAAATGCATCCCCGCAGCCATCAATCAGTAAAGATGGCCGGTTAATTAAAGAGCAGATTAATAAAAGCCCCCCGTCCTTACGCACGGCTATAGCAGCCTGAGAGGTCAAGTTCTTTTTATTTCCTGTTTACCTTATGACCATCGAAGCAAGAGATAAATAATTGCTGCTGTTATCTCATGCTATAATAAAGGGCTCCTAATAAACCTTGAAACTCATGGATCCGTTACTCTAGCTGACCCCCCTGGATCGTATTTTATCGCCTGTCTGCGGCCCTGGTGATGACAACTCGTATTGTAGCTCTTGACGTCTTGTGCAGAAACTGTGGACAGGTAGCTGAGGGTTGGATGAACACACTAACCCCCCACGTGGTGCTTTCACAGACACACCCATTGAGCTTTGTCTGTAAGGTTACATAACAGCCGCTGGCCCAGAAAAGGCCTCTTACTGTCTCCATGCATGTCTGCCAACAAGCTTTTGTTTTGAACACGTGCTAAAGAGCCAGCTCAGGTTAGCTCTCACTTTCCAGCCCTGGAAGATAAACGCTGCACGATAAACACTACTCTTTCTGCTCCCTCATCGTACTCATATCTACTTTCCTTCAGCCTTCCTCCATATGGGGCCTGTTTTTGTAACAAGCTCAATATCAGCTGCTTGACTAATTGAGGCCTAGAAACTTGTACTCGCACCCCTAAGTGGTTCCTTCTGCTCGACAATCTTGTTTTCTTGCTCCTGCCTCCGGTAATGGGAGTGTTACGAGCTAATGGTGGTCCTACATGCACGAGCTAACTGCTACTGTGCTCAGTCCCAGCTTTTAGCTGCTTGCTCGTTACTGTGGCAAACACGGTAATGGGAGTGTTACGAGCTAATGGTGGTCCTACATGCACGAGCTAACTGCTACTGTGCTCAGTCCCAGCTTTTAGCTGCTTGCTCGTTACTGTGGCAAACACTCAATAACCCTTTGCACTGTGTGCCAATTCATTTAAACTGTTACCCTGAGTCACTCCGCATGCTTGCGGGAAAGCTGTACTGCAGTAACCTCTACTTGGTGGTGGGGGGGGGGGGGGGGGGAGCAGTAGGAGGTCACATAACATATTGCTCTTCCACTGGGTATGAAGTAGCAATGAAGCAAGCAGTGTGTGCTGATTAGCAAGCATGAATTGGGTAATCCAGTGGGCAGAAATGACCCCGCTTTATGGAGAGCTTTAAGACTCAGGCAGACTTTGCCAGACCCTGTTAAGCTTCTCCAAGAACACAGTCAGTTGCACATGTTTTTAGGGAAACTGGAAGGTGGCCATTTTCAGGTCGAAGCGATCTTTTTATCTTAAAACTCTGCGGCCATTCCAAGAATTGTTTGCAGATTATTTCAAGCAATTGCAAAACACTCTGTATGTGTGAGTGAGTTTGAGGGTGAAGCTAAGGGAAAGTTAAAACGCTTAGCTGGGAATTGACAAATGTTCACCTCTGCTCGAAGCACTGAAACCTCACAAACTTTAGATGACGTCATCAAGTGTTGTGGCCTGCACATTGGAATGGAACAACACATTGTGAAATCTAAAGAGTATTACAATGTTGCTTTATTTTGTCAAAGGAACAGTGGATTAAAAAGCCCTCTTAAATGTAGTGGATTACAAATAGAGAATTCTATAAATTGCAGTAGGTGAATGCACTAAGTTACATTCCAACACTAATTGATGGAAAAAGAGCTTTTAATAACTATTTATGCCGTGGGAAAAAAAACCAAAGCCATAATGGAGTTGAGTCAGAGTCAAGTGCGTCTGCTAGGCCGGACACTGGGACCGGGCAGAGCATCTTCCTGTTCCAACTGACACTGAAAAGCAGACGTCTCTCGGAAGTTTAAAAAGGGAGATGTTTGTGTTATCCATCAACAAGCCTTTCTTTCCCGCTGTGTGTATCTGTATTTATTGTGAGCATGGTAAGCAGCAATAAATAAATCCCTGAGAGACGAGAGAAAAAGGTGTCGGTGACTCATGCAGATTTTCTACAATTATGACTCAGCACTTTACAGGAGTTTAGTGAATCAAAGGCAATAGCTGTGAGGTTAGGTACGGATGTTTGGTGTGAGGGAATGATCCTGCATGTTGTTGCGCTGCAGGAGAGAAAGTGAGGCACACTCTTAAGTGGGACACTGTTTCAGCATGTCCAAATTGAATGATTTATATTCTGCTTGCCTTCCTTGCACAATGTTATCTCCAACAAGATTGGTCCCTCTTCTGACACTAGGTCTGTATGATTGATTTGAAATGACAACACCCAAAACAACAAATAAGGAGGATCACAACATGATGAAACACATTAACCCATGCATTTTTTAAGACAAAGAAGAATGCTCTCAAATGAAGCCTGCATAGAATTAATGTGAAGGAGGCACACATGAATAACCCCCTTAATATAATGATCTTTGTTATAAATTAAACATCAGACGTCGTTGTGACATTGTGAGAAGGACTCTTGACCTTCCCCCCTCTCTCTCTCTCTCTCTCTCTCACTTTCCTCCTGTATAATCAGCACTACAGAAACAAAGAATGATTAGATGGATGATAGTATGTTGCCTAACTTTGAGTGATTGTTTGAGGGTAAAAAGCCATAACAGAGAATACCGTGGTGATAACAGAGCCTGATAATGATTAATGTTGCTAAATTATGTAGTTTTAACCTCCACGTTAGAGGAGACCCAGGTGGTTGCTGAGGTCTGATGATAAGGCAGAGTGTTTCTTATGCAACAAGGCCTTTCCTATTCTCTCTGAACGGTCATTGTTGTGTCTCTGAGCCAAGATCCTATACACTTCTATTGTCTAGTTGCTTCTTGTCCAAACAATGTCTGGTTTGTCAAGGGCGGGAAAACAAATTACTCTGTACTCCTTTAATCCCGTAAAGGCCTTTTCTTAAGAGGTTAAGCAGTAAAATAAGTAAACATACGCTGTGGTTATACAGATAAAGCCTGACCTTGGGCTGTTTCTCTCCACTTAACAGAAAATAATGTTTCATTGGGTGTGTGTGTGTGTGTGTGTGTGTGTGTGTGTGTGTGTGTGTGTGTGTGTGTGTGTGTGTGTGTGTGTGTGTGTGTGTGTGTGTGTGTGTGTGTGTGTGTGTGTGTGTGTGTGTGTGTGTGTGTGTGTGTGTGTGTGTGTGTGTGTGTGTGTGTGTGTGTGTGTGTGTGTGTGTGTGTGTGTGTCAATTGGGCTTTCTGCTTTTCATTCTGCTTTGCATCTTAGTTCATTTCTGAACTATGCACTTTGGTTCGCAGATCATTGAGCCTTCAGGGCCACCATACTTTCAGCTCATTGAGCAATTTCTGGCTCTGGGAAGCTTCATGACAAGGACATGGCTATGCTCAGAGTTTACAGTAGAGCGCTCAGATTCATCACAGTGATGCTCTGCCTCAAGTAGAGCTGGATTCTGATTAGTTCTGAAATGATTAATTGATTAATCAATTAGTCAGGCAACAGAAATTAATGCACTAGCAATCGTTGAATTATTCTAATGAAGAATATTAGCTGTTTTCAACTTTTTAATTATAGGGATCTGTTTATTTTATAGAAATCAGTGTTTCCCCTAGGTTTACTGCCTTGGCAGGGTGCTGCTCAATTTTTTGGAGCAGAGAGAGGAGCTGTGGATTATTGTTATTGATATCGTACAGTAACAAAGTATAATAAAAAAAGTAAAAAATAATAATAAACGAATTTGAAACTGGGGACACACACAAAAAGAAAAAAAAAATAGATAAATAAAAACACCTTGAATTTCAGGCAGGGCGCGGGGCTCCGTTGGCAGGGCGAAGCGCCCCGCCAAGACAATGGTACACTGGAATTATAAATGAAATATCTTTATGTTTTGGATTATTTATGAAACAATCATTGACATTTTAAGTTTAAGCTCTTAAAAAAGTTCCACTTTTGTTCCATGTCTTTTGTGCACTCAACAACCCTAATTACTTATTAACACCTTTGACTTAACCCCTGATCCCACCGGAAGCGTCTGCGCTGCGGCTGCGCCGCGCTGCGACCTCCTCCTGCGTCATAACCCACCAGGCGCGTTTCAAAACGTTGCGGAAGTGGAGCGTCGTGTGTGCTGTAAATAATAAATAAGTAATAAATAAGATCTTACTTTCTTGTGAATTGCAAGTTTACTGAAAAGTTTTTTTAATGACTTTCACAACATGTTAAACTACTAAATGGCTCTGTTCTGTACATACAAGTATTCATTAACTTTAAAACATTAATATTTATCTTCCACTCCAATAACTCCACCGACTAAACACCAGGCCTTGTCCTTTCTGACGTTGTCTTTGTAGTATTGATGGGTTATGTCATACAAAATAGTGTGTTTTTCCACTTCGATGATGAAACGCTTTTCGTCCATTTTGGGTGTCGTGTTGTGAAAGGGGGTCTGCAAACGGGTTTATTTGGGGGATGGGCCTGGGCCGGATGAACCTTCCACTTCCTGCCTGCGGTGCGCTGCGCCGCGTCAAAAATAAGATTCATTCTATATTTTAGAAATTCCTTGCGGCGAGGAGCTTCTGGGACGCTTCGAGCCGCGGCTCAGCTCGTCTGGTGGAATAGCACCCATTGACTAGAGTGGCCGCGATCGCTAAAAACGCCGCAGACGCTTCCGGTGGGATCAGGGGGTTATAGTGTTAATTGCTGGGAAAAAACTATTTCACACATGCAGGCACATGTGTATGGTATAAAACCCTCACAGTAACTCGACCACTTTTACACGCCTGTCTTGCAGGTAGAGTTGAAAAAGCCCTTATTTCTGTGGAAACACTTTTAAAGGGTAAAAGCCTTATGTAACGAGGCTTCCTAGCATTTCCCATGCTTATCACATCGCAGTCAGCAGGCTCTCACTTCTTGAATGCAGTTGTGGTTCTGCCATCTCTTTCCCGCAGGCCCTATAAATCTGCAGCTTTGTCTCTGTGACAATAGGACTGTTCAGACTGAAAAGCCTTGGTACAGACTGAAACACAGATACAGACATTACTCAGAGCTGCGAAAGCAAATGCTGAATTTGAAAGATGCAGCATCTGCAGGAACCAAACATGTCCTAATCTTTTGTGAGAGGCCAGCTTCACAATGCTTATCATGTCCCAGTTTTGTAGAAGGAAAATAAGTACAGGATTAGGTCGATACTTACTCTTTGTTAAAAGTTTTTTTATCAGAAGGGCTTGTTTGATTTAATTCAAGCCTTTTTATTAAAATGGGTCATACAATTACTGCACAACAGGACATGAAATTGTATTTTCTGAAGAGCCTGAAAGAGGTTGACAAACATTGTCTTTTTTTACATTTATTTTTCAGCAACTCTCCCCTTTGTACCCATCTGCTCTGCTAACCCGCGTTGTTGTCCTACATTCCTCTTATGGCGCTTTTCCACTGTAGGACCTAGTAGGGCTTAGTACGGTATGGTTAGGCCTTGGGAGGCCAGGCTCACTTTATGCTGCGTTTCCATTACAGTTTAGGAACTGGGGTAGTAACTATAGTAACGCAGTGTAGGCGGGCCGATCGGCTGTTCGGCGGGCGGAGCGACGCTGCGTAAAACTGCCGTGACGTCATCTTCAATGCGTACCACAAAACCAAAACATCAGCCGTTAGCTGTTAGCACTCAGAGCTCACAGCTCCTCATATCTGTTCAGAAACTAGACAAAAGTTAAACAAGTACAAACCACAGACTGTCTGTGTCATGGCGAATACACTCGCTGGTTTATTTATGTCTTTTTACGTCACTAGTTTAGCATATTCAGCCCGGTTGTTGGCCCGGTAAGAACCTCGGTTTTGGAGGGCCAGAAAAAAGGTGAAAAAGTAGCCCTGAGCCGGAACTAGCCCTAGTAGAAAGGCAAAAACCGTGCTACGTGCTGCAGTGGAAAAGCGCCATTAGTGGGGAGCTTTAAGTTCTCCATGAGAAAATGAAGAAGTGAGAAGTGATGGGGGGGGGGGGTCTAATAACAGCCCATGAGCCTGTGTGACCTTGTGTGTCCTTAGAAAGAGGTTGAACCTTTTTACGCTCCGGGATCTTGGCAGCCGTTTAATTTATATAATGTGGGATATGAAGGGCATTCATTATGGAAGCCCATTTCCGCCACTTGAAAAAAATAAAATCCCCATGAAAAGTCATAATTATGAGATAAAAAAGTCGAAATAATGAGATAAAAAGTCATAATATTGAGATAAAAGTCGAAATAATGAGATAAAAAGTCATAATTATGAGATTAAAAAATCGAAATTATGAGATAAAAAGTCATAATAATGAGATAAAAAGTCATAATAATGAGATAAAAAGTCATAATTATGAGATAAAAAGTCATAATTAAAAAGTCATAATTATGAGTGCATGCACATTTCTTATCTCATAATTTCGATTTTTTAATCTCATAATTATGACTTTTCATGGGGATTTTTATTTTTTTAGGTGGCGGAAATGAGCTTCCATAAATACATCTGAGGAAATGTTCCAGAGATCATTTTTCTCGATGATTAAAAATCTTATCCAGCGGACATCATCTGAATGTGAATGTGGAGCTTTGAGCTGCACATTTCCTGTCCCCTGCTTGACTTGTCACGGCTGGTGCCATCACGTTATTCCTCACGCTGAGCATACACACACACATTATCCGAAACTCTGACCTGATGGTGTGCTGCACAGGTGACTTCCTGGGGCGGAAAAGAGAGGGAGAGGTGTAGGCGGACTGTACTCTGCTGGAGTAGCTGCCGGTGAAGGTCAGCAGACGGTCAGTGGCTCAGGGCCCCCGACACTGACCAGACAGAAACAGAGTGTGAGACGGCTCATCGAAGAGCGTGTAAAGTCTGGCTTGCTTCGGTGTTTGCTCATTAGCACATGTCTGTAACGGCACAGTGCACCTTCGATGAAATTAGGGATGTAGGAAAGGATAAATTAAAGGGAAAAGTTTGAACATCTTTCAGAAAATGTTTCAAACACACTAACTAATCACCATTATATATATATTTTTTTATAAAACGGACAAGTCAAATCAAGCAATCTGATTGGTTCTTAGCCGTGATATACTGAGTAGGGGTGGGCGGATCGATCCCAAAATATCGATACTTCCGATATTACGTTACGTTTCAAAATATCGGTACTAGAGCCAATAGCTTCGATACTTCGCGTCGGGCCGAACCACGCCCCTTAGCTGTGATATAATGAGCATATACCACGGCCTGTCGTGAGCTATTGCTTAAATATATATATAGGTTTTGGGTAATAGCATTATAAAGTAATTTTGTTTTTGGAATCTAACATTGGATGGCTGCATCTTTTCCCCTATTCACACATCCTCATTGTGCAGATTTAAAAATAATTTGTGTATTTTCCACAGCACTTCAGCCCAAATCTTTGATCCTGCTCCTCTTTGATGCCAGTGAAATGTGTGAGAGATAAAGCTCTAAGCAACGCAGAAGGAAGACTGAACTCATTTACATACAGTGTAGACACCTAGCAAGTATCTAGTACAGCGTGGTGCAACATGACTTGAGTGTAGGGCTGTATAAAATCTACTTGTTAAATATGAATGTGGTATGAGGTGTAGGAAGATTTGATATGCTGACGTCTGGCAGACAAAGATCTCTGTCACTGTAAAGCTTGTACCCACACACAGTCTCACACAAAGAGACTCTTTCATATAAGATGCCTTTGCAGGGAGAATGAGGCTGAAAGAGCTGCCGTATTCTGGGCAATGAAACTGTCACTGCAAATGGTCCAGCCAGTTGAGATTTGCACTTTCCTCTACTTGGACGTAGCCAGTACAAATGTGGGGTAAACTATAAGTCAGCTCTGCACAGATGGCAGGGTGTGTCTATCAACAATACACCACTGTACAACACAGTGCAATACATTTCAACAGCACTACATCCCTTAAAAATGATGGTACACTTCACTTAACACCTCTCTTAAACTGTTTCAAATAAAGAATAATGTTCTAACCCTTTTTAAGTTAGGATTTATTGCTTCTCTTATTAGACTGTATTACTTTTAGCTTGCTTTCCCTAATAAACTGTCAATTTAGAGTTCATCACATACAGATTTCAAATTCATTTATACACCAATATCTTTCAAGATACTGTTTTAGCTAAACCAGTGAATTGTGGGTAAGCTGCTGTGCTGATCATTAGGGAGCTTATATTAATTGAAGACGGGAACAAAAGATGAGATTTATTTTGTTATAATTGGTTGATTAGCTTTCCTCGCATTACGTTGCATAACGTGCATTTAATTTGTGCTTTGAATATAATCCACATAATGCTGTCTCAACCATGGCGATGTGGTATGCTGCAAGTAAGAATAGAATAGAATTATAACATAACTAACGTTAAAGTGATGTATTGATTTCGACACTCAATTTAGAGTTGTGCTTTCCTATTTTTGTTTTGCCATTTTTAAGCTGTACTGAAGTGGCAGAGGTGGGATTGAACCGTATTATAGTATCGCTAGTACCTGGTCGTTTTTCCCTTTCCAAATCAAAATAAAGTGAATCATGTGAGTGAAAACATGTGTGGGTGAGGTAATGAGAGGTTAATGTGACAGTCTTTATAATCCAGTTTTACCCAGCTCAACTGTAGTTAACCACAGCCCAGTGGACGTTGTTTTGACTTGAACATACAATCCTTAAATCCCTTCCCTCTCCCTAAACCAACCTCCCTTCACACAGCCAATCACAGCCCAGCATCCGGTGTGTTGTTTACGAGTCTCACGCTACCACGACCGAGCTACAGACCCTGTTAAACCCCCGGGATGTAGAGGTGGGACAGGGGGCCGAGTGTTTCTCAACATCCAGAGAAATGAAATACCAGCAGAGCCCTGACGCCAGAGGGAAACTGACATGATTCCTTCCTGATAGCTTATTAAAGTGAATGAATTCCTTCTTCTGTCAGCCATTCAGAGGACTGTGTCTGCGATCTGTAATACCAGTAATTAGATTATCATCTTTTGTAGAGTAGGGAAGTGAAGAGATTGTAAATCATCGCGTCTGTAAATAGAGTTTTACTGCTGCTACAAGTTTAGCAATAAACAATCCACTGCCAACATTTAATGGAACTTTTCTTTCTTTTGAGGCTGGTTTATTTCATAAAAGAATTCTGCGGCTGTGACTGAAAAGCTGGATCATAAATCTGAATATTTATAGCAGCTGTGGTTGTAATTGCTGTTTGTCTTGTGCTTATTTGGTTCTTTAACAAACGTCCTCCTGTTGATCCGGATACAGAGAGGCGTCCTTTGACTCCATTCATCACAGTGTGAGATGATGTCATGTCGCATGGTACAAGTACAGCACTGCAATAATGATCAATGGTTAGCATTTTGCGGTAATAAGTAGTCATTTAGGTGGGGAAAGAAGCCCTAATAATGGTTGTTCAGTCCTACCCCGTCATAAAACTCTGTCAGCTTCCTCATCTCGGCATCATATCATTTCCTTGCAGAGGGAAAATGTTCCATCCAATGTAAGCCATCAATACCAAGATCAATAATGATATCTTCTCCATAACTACAAAGCAAATACTTTATTGATCTTCAACAAGAAGTCTCAAAGAAGTCAGTGTTCCTAGAGACGGTAAAAATGTATTTTTGCTTCGTCAGACCTCAATCTAGCCATGTGAGAAAAAGGTCAAATAACAGTCATAGCTTAACCTTTAAATCCTAGTGCAGATCCTGAATGAAGTGTTTGAAACTCCACTGCACCACACGTTTTTGCTACATAAGGGTTACATCAGGTCTGTGCTGAGGCAGCGATATCCTGGGATAAGCAGTCTTTAGGCTATTGGTCGCTGTTGCATAAACACTCATGGAGCCCCCGGGCTGTCTGCGTCTGCCAGATTATAGACCTAGCCGCTGCCTCTTGACTTCACTCCACTCTGCTTCCTCTTTATTCCCATCTCCAGTAACACATCATCCATCATGTGGCCCATGTTTCATTTCTGTAAATCCCTCGTGGACAATCCCCTCACTTCACCCTGTCTGACTCCTGATAATCCATCTCTTCCCCCCCAACACTGCTCATCCCGTTGGCCTACATCATCATGTTTTAGCTGGCTGGCAACATTTAGCATAAACTCTGTACATGGAGTTATTTTTAACCTGACCCCTCCTTGTTTATTAATGAATGAAAAATTGAGTTGGATGGCGTTTAAATAAAAATGACGCCACAATGATGTTTTTAGTAGATTATATGGAGCTTTTAGAAGATATCTTAACCACAGCACAGGTGACGTCTAATCATTTCAGACATGCTTTTTCTGTTGAGAAGTTAAGCAAGAGCTTTTTAACGCTTTGCTGCTTTGTTTTCACATTTTTACTGTTTTTGTTCATCCTAACGGCTCTCATAAAGTCGTACCAAACAGCAGTCAGACGCAGTAAGCGTCAAGTTGGCTAACATTTAGCATCTGAAGAGCCAGATATTAGACTTTGTCCAATGAACACAAACACAACTGTGCTTGGTATCAGGGTGTGTAAAACCATAACAACTTAAAAAGATTATACGTGTCAATATGTTGTTCGCAGCTTGTAACAGCATTGGCATAATGCTAACTCCTACTTTTTTTGTTATGTCTGCCCCCTGCAGGTGAGCCAAGGTAATGTCCCCGGTGTGGAGAGTGCCTCCCTGGCCATGGACACAGAGGAGGGGGTGGAGGTGGTGTGGAACGAGGTGCTCTTCTCCGACAAGAAGGTCTTCAAAGCACAGGAGGTATGGTGGCTCTTATTCCCTACAGACAAGACATGCACTATACAACGTTGTTATATTTAAATTTGGGATTTAACCCAGGTAAAATAACAAGTCTTGAAACTAAATCTGATATACTACACTTCCCCATTTGGATATATTTGTGTTTTAGAGTGATATAATGTCTCCAAAAGAACCCCTAAAAGGAGAAGTTGGAGGTCTTTAATGATTAATTTAATTATCAATGTACTGTATTTGCAGATTATTATTATTAGTGAAAAATTGTTAAATAAATGCCCATTACAAATTCTCTGTATCCAAGTTGAAACAATAATGTAATTTATTTAGTTCAAATAAGATTCCAAGACCCAAGGTGAATTCACCTAAAAGACCAAGGAAACTACCCAAATTATGAACCAAAAGATATAGTGATTTATTTTTGCTTTATTTGCTTTAGAAATTACTTAATTTACTGATCGTGTAATCAACTTATAGTTTTATATTTAAGTATGTTTCTTGGACGATGATGTAATGTGAATCAACGCTGATTATTTTTCTTTAGGAGAAGATCAAGGAGATGTTTGAGAACCTGATGCAGGTCGAACACCCCAACATTGTCAAGTTCCACAAGTACTGGCTGGACATGAAGGAGAGCCAGGCGCGGGTACAACATGTTTTAAACTCCTCTAGTCTTCCCCCCCACCCCCAGTGCTATTAATTTCCACACACACCGGTTCATTAACACAACTCCATAATGGCCCACAGGTTATATTCATCACAGAATACATGTCGTCGGGCAGCCTCAAACAGTTTCTGAAGAAAACTAAGAAGAACCACAAGACTATGAATGTGAAGGTTAGTGTGCTCTGCCTGTCCTGGTGGTGGCTCTGAGTACTGCAGACAAATCCCTGTTAAGATCCATATTTCCTGCAGGATTAGAGATGATGTAACAGAACACCCTAGTGGCTAAATCTGTTTAAACATCTTATCCTTTCTTTTTTCTCTCTTCTTTCTTCTCTGTCTGATCTTTTCTGTCTATAATATAATAATAAATTGCAAAATAAATGTAGTAACAGTGCTCTATTTGGTTCTGAGAATTTTGGATTTGTATTATTGTGTCTTTAGAGGACTCTAAATGTTGCTTTGTTACGCTACATTTTAGGCCTGGAAGAGATGGTGCACCCAGATTCTCTCTGCCCTCAGGTACTGACTCATTTCTTCCCCAGGCTTTTAAAATGAGAGATTTCTAATATCACAGCCATCGCATTAATCAGTCGCTTTATTGTTTACTCGGCAGTTACCTGCACTCTTGTGAACCACCAATAATCCATGGCAACCTGGTGTGCGACACCATCTTCATTCAGCATAACGGCCTCATCAAGATCGGCTCAGGTCTGCTCCCCTCAGGGCTTTTTATGTTACTGCATCCAGCATATCTCACCCATGATGTATCCTCTAAATCTGCATTTAATGAATTCAGAAGAAAAAAATCTGAATAATGCTTCTTTCTTTTTTTTCACAGTGTGGCATCGGCTATTTGTCAATGGTAAGAAAAAGTTCATTTCGTAGTGGGTACGTGTGACCTACGTCAATTTATGCCATGTTATGGTTATATACTTTGTGTGTTCTCTCAAACCAGTGTTTCCAGATGCCAGCGTCCACGGTAAAGCAAGGCAACATCGAGATGAGCAGAGGAATCTTCATTTTTTTGCTCCAGAATATGGATGTAAGTGGGATGGAGCAGAGTTTGTCTGATTATGATTTATTTTAAAGTCTCATAATTTGTTTATAATAATCATCTTACTAAATACTGTAATACCTTGATAGCCTAACGTCTCTTTCAACAATTGTAAAATTGTCGAGCAGAGTGGAAAGTAGCTCCTGTGATAGGATATTACTCTCCGTTTTCAGTCAAATCCAAATGTTTTATTGACAGAGTGTAGACAGTGTGGGACAGTGTGCTACATTAATGACTGTGATTTTAGGGGATGGAGAGATAATGACTGTCAGGATAATATGAGGCACACTGAAAACCGCCAAAATACTATATTGTTCTGCTCTGACATTTAATTGGATGTTGTGTGTCTCTTCTGAAGCTGCAAAAAACATAGACTGGTTAATTATTAGTTTGCGACAAGCCTCAATCTGACTGCATTTTAATTTTAGGGTAAGCTTTTCCAAAAAGTTATTGAGGTGTTCATCTTTGCTTCTCCATTTCTGTCTCTAGCCAGCGAAGATGATTATGCCATAGACATTTTCTCGTTTGGCATCTGTGCTCTAGAGGTGAGAGAACAGGTCTTACAGATTCTCCTGTGTGTGTGTGTGTGTGTGTGTGTGTAATATGTGATTGTTTAACATATTATTCGCACCCCTAGATGGCAGTATTGGAAATCCAGGCCAATGGAGATACTGCTGTTTCAAAGGAGGCCATCATCAATGCAGGTCAATCCCTAGAAGACCCTCTTATGAAAGTGAGTCTTGTCATACAAGCTGTCCTTATTACACAGCAAACATGGAGATAAAGATAAACTGTTCACCCGCCCTGCTTCTACATGTATTTGTTATCACATATAGAGACTTTGTACAGTTTTAAGTGAATGTGGAAACATGCCGGGAAATCCAGAACAGATGTTGCTCAACTGGGTCATACTGTTCAATATGAAAGTGATGTGTTGGACTCAGTGTGTGGTTGCTTTCTGCAGGAGTTCACCCAGTCCTGTTTACGCCATGAAGCCAAGCTCCGTCCTACGGCTCACGACCTTCTGTTCCACCGAGTCTTGTTTGAAGTCCACTCCCTCAAACTGCTCGCCGCCCACTGCCTCATCAACAACCAGTGTGAGTTTCTCACCTCCGCACACTGGGCTTACATCACTAACGTCTATTTTTTCACAACATGTATTTGTTTCTACATGGAGAAGATCAATTGAATCACTTTTAAATGTTTGAGTGCTGCAGGAATGACGTATTGGTGTAGGCCGACTAGGAAGTTAGCATTGAAACGGCTCCCTTGACAAAAATAAATGGGATTATTCTTTTGGATTTTGGAATATAGCTAATATTAAATAAACTCTGTGGCAAAACACATTTTGTTCAGCAGGATAAATTCCTCACTTGTTAGAAATCACTGTTTTTATAACACATAGAAGCTTTGGACATTCACAAGTAGGGTAATTATTGATGTATTTGTGTCCTAGTTATAACAACAGTTTCAGTCATAGAACCACAATCACATTCAGAAAATGTACCTAAAATAATAAGAAACCTTTTATCGCACAAAAACAGATTTGTCAAATGTGTTCAATAAATAATCAGTCAACACTTGTTTTGCCTCTACAGATTTGCTCCCCGAAAACTGTGTGGAGGAGAAAACCAAGTCCTTCGACCCCAACGCTGTCATGGCGGAGATTAAGCATGATGACAGACAGGGAGTTCAGCTTAAGTAAATGAACACAAGCACCTCTTATCTTTGGCTACTTGTCTTGAATATCCTGACATGACATGCAAAGCCTAACACTCATTTACTCTACTGTGTTATCTCCTATAGATATTCCCATGTATCCCCTTTGGAGCTTGACAAGTTTCTGGAGGATGTCAAGTAAGAGGAACTATTCGTACTCTATCATACCGTTTATTACTGTTACTGTAGCTTGAATTTCAACATGACTTCCTGTCTCCTCTCCAGAAATGGGATCTACCCATTGATGAACTTTGCATCATCTCGACCTCACCCCGTCCCCCGTGCCCTCTCCTTGTCTCAGGAGCAGGTCGAGACGGTCAAGACGCCGACTCCTGAACCCCAGGAGACCGAGACAAGGAAGGTAAGACTTTAAGACGTCACCCAAAAATGTTAAGATACACAATCTGGCTGCATACAGAGATAACATGTCTCAGGTTCATTACTCACTGACCCTCTTTGTCTGTCTGTGTTGTAGGTTGTTCAGATTCACTGTAACTTGGAGTCAAATGAAGAAGGGACCAAAACTCATGTGAGTCACATTGTACTACAGGTACTTTTTTCTATTTTAGTGTAAACTATTTTATAAGGCTCTTAAATGTAAGCCTTTTGGAATATTTGCCAGTAACATTCTACTAGCACTACTGTTACAACATTTATTTTACTAGCAACGTCAATTATAGTAGTAAATTGGTTTACACTTTTTGATCTCTCCTCAGCTATCTTTGTTTCTGAAGATGGATGACAAACTTCATAGGCAGCTCAGCTGTGACATCCTTCCAAGTAAGTTGGCCACCACTTTACCTTTTTAAGTAGAATATCTTTAATATTAGTACTTCAGCAGTGTGACTCTATATTTTTCTTGCTTTCTACAAATACCATGAAAAGAACAAAACCACAAAAGCTTGAATCAGTGTCTTATCACTTTCTGACATCCCAAGCCTTTAGTGCATTCAGACCCAAGCCCAGGTCACAAAATACACTTGACATTTTCATAAAATAGTTAGGCATTTTCTGGGAAACATTGTAAAAAGTGCATTTGTTAAGGCACTATTTTCAGTGTTGTATTGACCAAAACTTAAACAGTTGTGCACATGTTAATGGTAATTCGGAAAGGTATGCTTAAGAAACAAGCCACCCAGCTTCTCACGCTTTGGATACACATACAATACTTGTGATTGTATTTGTATCACTGTTCTTTTCTTGGGATTGGTTGATAATTAAAAAATGTATATGAATCACCATACTTATCCCTAATAAACACCAAGCTCTTAAGGTTCATTTTGTCACAGATTTGTATAACTGAAATATTTAATATGACCATTTTAGCTGATACCTCCAGAGACCTTGCCAGTGAGCTTGTTCACTACGCCTTCATAACTGAGGTACATATAAAAACATCTTTATTTGTTCTTGATTAACAGCCATAAATGTCATTACTGTTGTTTGGATTTCTTTAAGCAAAACTTGACGTCCCATTGTGTCCCGTGTGCTCCGTAGGAGGACAGTGAGAAGGTGGCAGTGTTCCTGGAGGACGCCATTAGTCGACACCGGGTCCGAGGACTCACCTCTGGGACCACACAGTGAGGTTGGGTCACAACGGCGGCTGGCCCCAGACATAGGGGCCCGGCGTTGACCATACGGATCAAGAAAGGGATCACACAGCCGGGAACGGAGGGGGCTGACCCAGCTGGGCACATGAAGGGGACAAATACTGAAGGATGCCGGGCTTTGACAGTCAGTTAACCATCCCAGAGAGAATGAGGGAACGCCAGCGCTGAGAAAGGAACCAAAGGCCCCTCTGATAAGAGGGCCGGAGGCATCATGACTGTGTTCAGCAATCCCACAAAGCAGTGGAAGATTGACAAACTCCCTGCATTAAAGGGCTATCATGCCTTAAGATATCTTGACAACTTTTCCATGATGCCACTATTCAGAATGGATATGTTTCACTTGCAAATGCAACAGATATGTTTTCAGACGGATGTTTTATTGCTTCGTTTGCACTCCAATGTCCTCATTGGTTAGTGCATATTTATGTTGAATTGTAAAAAAGATAATTTTACTAAAGCCTCTCCCATGCAAACCAGAACCGTTGGTTTATTTCAGTTTTAGGAATTTAATATTCCGTCCAGCATGCACTATTAATAATCATTCAGTTGACTTATTTATTTCTGCTTAACTGTGAACAATAGAAGCTTTGCACAAACCTATTTTTTCCTTTTGTTTTCCTAAACTTTTTTTGACATGCAGCGTTAACAAACCTCATGGCACTCTGAGCTAAACACACCATGCCTAAATGTTATGACGAGCAATGAAATGATGCCTCTCTTTCAGCCTGTTGTGCTCTTAAGGGGTTTTCCCTATGAAAGTGTTCTGAAAGCCAAAGACTTGCAAAGTGCCTGATATGGCAATGTACTTTGGACAAAATGTCCTAATGAACCGTCATTGGTACACAACATAGCAATTTGGAATTTAACTAATTCAGGCTGACTGAGTTTTAAAACCAGACTAATTGATTTGTACTAGTTCCCGTCTCTTATCATGAGTCTATATAGTTAGCCTATGTGAATGTGAAGATGAACTTGTATTGGCAGCTCCATTAGAAGCTGCAGCCTTTGTATATTGGGCATATGGATCAGGTCAATATTACTTTGGAAAGAGCTGCAGTAATGTACAACAATTGGAATACATCAGAGGAAGCTTGTGAAACAAAATCATAGTCCTATATGAATGATAGAAAGGGTGATGGTAATGTGATTTATAGATATGTTAATAAAAAATTGCGTACTTTTAATAAATGTACTTATTTTTGCAATATTTCTCAAATTATCTGAGTATATTGTCTAACACTGAAACACCTACCCAAATAATGCAAATTAGCCTTTGGAATTTATTGTGTTTTATCCTCTCTGATTTTTGACATTTGTATAAAATACTTTTAATTAATCAAAGCCATTAAGTCTGTGGTTTTAGATTTTTGTTGCTAATGTTATCAACATAAGAGCTAAACTCTGAAAGATTCCATGTGCAGCAGGTGATAAAACCCAATCTCTGATAAAAATAGTGGCACTCTGCTCAGAAAATGTTAATCTCCCAGTACCAGATCTACTGTTTATTTCAGTGTGAACTTTAGGACTGATTGCACTGCTGCCCACACAATCACAAAAATAGAATACACTCCTTCAACTCTGCCAGATTTTATTCTCAAGAATCCAGTGTTGGCACTGTAGAAGAACACTACATTTGGGTGGATTTTTCCCTTACAAAACTGGACAGCAAAAAAAAAACCATCGTGAATGGTCTGATCCTTTTCAGTAATGTACTCTTGTATGTCAGCCTAATTTGGCTATGCTCCATTTCTTTCCCGTGTCTGTTAGTTCTTGGTTTCACAACAGTTAGAGCTGTACAGTCATTGCTTACAGTACTTACTTACTCAAGCCTTCTTATCAGCGTGTCTCTGAAGACAGAAGCCCTACATTCTCCAAGATATTCAATAACTACGGGCTGTGGTGTACATATTTGTTTGTGGCTATCGAAGGGGTTTACTTTTAGACAAAATGTCACTGCAAAGCAGTGCCGATGTTGCTTTCATTTTATCTAGTAAGCTGCATGTCTTAATAGCCTGCAACAATTCAAAACTTTGCATTTTGCCTTTGTCAGTCACAGTTTAGTTCCAGAGGGGACCTGACCAAGAAAATGAATGTTAAGACTGTGAAAACATCCATATCAGTCTTATTTAATGTTTTTTTCCCCTGTGAATCTATTGAATGAAACTTGCTTTTGGATGTGTTCTACTTAAAACTTTGTTAAATATTGTAGGTACTGAAATTAATTACAATAAACAATATGTGACAGTGACATGTTGGGTATGTCTGAACTTATTTTTTGCTACACAAATGTATACTTTTATGTATTGAGTATATGAACAAATAATTGAATTCACGAAAGTAATGGATTTCTATTTAGTAGGCATTTGCATACTTCTGTGCATCAGGTCCTGTCTGTGATGTTTTCGATGTTCAGTGTTTGGCTAACACTAGCTCGGAGGAACAGCAGGTGCTATCGAAATACAGTATTTGCTTAAAACTTTGGGAGTTGAAATAAAGCTCACATAGTCTAATGAAAGACAACACTATTTAAAACATTTATAACAGTGACGTTATTAGAATGGCTGTATTGTAAAATGTTATAAAATATTTATGGTTCATACCAGCGTCATATAGATTATTTCAGACTATCATCGCGAGGGTTCCGACATCGCGATATCTTTTATTTAAAACTTGAAGCTCTCGCGAGTGTTGAGTGAATTGGCCTCTCAAGACAGTGTGCTTCATGGCGGTTACAGAGACCGGGGTAAATGTATTTCTGATTACAATCAAACACTAACCTGTTTTAGTTAAAGTTGCGTTTGCATAATCAGTTAGTGATGTTTAGTAGAATTTATTCGCACTTACTATCCTGTAAATAGACTAAATGTATCTAAATATAGCTTCACGCGCCATTGCAATGAATGGCTAACATTAGCTTATGTCAGCTAGCTCCTTGCTACCAACAAAGATTACGCGAGTTTAATAGAACTCAGTTCTAGATTTTCAGTAGTTAATGTTGTTGTAATAATTATGCAAATTAATGTATATGTGGGTGCTACAAAGATGGATCGTGGTTAATGTCTTTATCGACTCGTCTTCGATTAGCCCATTGTTGCTAGTTTACCTCGCTAACCTAGCTTATGTTAGGATGGCATCCATCATTCACATTCATGTTTATCACTCCGACGTAAGATGGCTAAACTTATAAGGAACGACTGACCGGCTTTGTGAAGTTTGCAATGTAACATATTGCTAGCTGTCTGTTATGTTAGTCTGAAGGCATTTTTTATTTCCCCTAGAATTTGTTGAATTGTTAAAGCTTCCCCGTCAGTCATCTTCTTTCCTGCCTCAGTCTGGTGGACCCAGCGGTTAGCGGGTTGTGTAGGTAAGGAGTTCGTCCCGTCCCACCTGGTTTAAATCCGGGTGTTTGTCCTGTATATGCTAGCACATGTTATGATAAACTGTGTGAGGTGATGTGATTTCTAAAAGTAACGCAGGCATTTTCTTAATGGGGAAGTGTAATTGTGGGTGTGTATATACAGGCAGGTTTTAATGCTTCAAACTAATTTTGTGTGTCTTATTTTCTTCATTAATTGACTTTTCTGAATTGCAGGGAGGTGAAGCAGCTCTGACGATGGAGAATGGACAGGGCACAGGCTCCAAGCTCGGCCTGCCGCCTCTTACCCCAGAGCAGCAGGAGGCATTACAGAGGGTAGGAAACCCCTGGCACAGTATCTGCCTAAATGTTCCTTAAGTTATGATGTAAAAAAAACAAATGAAAGTTAAGACCCATGACATTGTATCACATAGGCTGCAGTTCCCTAAACAATTTTAATGTTTTTCTTTTTTTAATTCCATGTGAACTTTTTATTTAAGTTTAAAAATAATTAATGTTGACATGCATTTAACAGTAAGGGGACCCTTATTATTGTGCCTTTTACAGACTTACTTAAACTGGATGAAAGTGGTTAAAAAAGACTTGCATAATAAAGTACAAATGCATTACTATTAATCAGTAAATGTACTGATGCAGTGCTTGTCAGTTTTTGTTATTAGTAAATACGTATTCTTTCTCTTCTGTTTGTAATGGCTTTTCTCCTGTTTCAGGCAAAGAAGTATGCCATGGAACAAAGCATTAAGAGTGTGTTGGTGAAGCAGACCATTGCCCATCAGCAACAGCAGCTCACCAACCTGCAGGTGAGATTTATAAAATGCATTGGTTGGCTGAAACAAAGTTTGTACTGTGTCTGTCATCTCTTTATTCTTAACAAAATGTCTTAGCCTTTTCATGAATCAGTAATTCAATAATCTCTTTTCTCAAAAGTTCTTAAAGCTC
The DNA here is from genome assembly GCF_949606895.1 of Notothenia rossii. Taxonomy (NCBI): domain Eukaryota; kingdom Metazoa; phylum Chordata; class Actinopteri; order Perciformes; family Nototheniidae; genus Notothenia; species Notothenia rossii. Next base: position 16,113,758 of record NC_136911.1, on the reverse strand, counting down.
TTTTGGAAGTCTTACGTCATTCTCCCTCAAGCTGTGAAAAAGAAACGCCTGTAGACCATATGCACCTGTTTTAGCCTCTGCTCTTTTTCAAATGGACGTCGTCAAGACAGAGTTGTTTATTGTGTTTGCTTTGCACTTTTATAGGGCAGTTATTTATGTTTATTGTCTATTGATTATCATTTAGACAGGGGAGAAACTCTCCAAACTGTATGTTGTTTAGCAGGAAGTTCTGAATAAAGTGTTAGCCTAACCAATTTTGTCTAGCAATGACATTTTAGAAAAAGCAAAGCTCAGGGATATCTAACTTTCTTTTCAGCACTTTTTTTCACTTTTACTGTCTTTCAGATGGCAGCAGTGACAATGGGCTTTGGAGATCCTCTCTCACCTTTACAATCGGTCAATAGATTATTAAATATTCTTTCTGTCTGCATAACCAATGGAAAATGTCTGTTAACCTTCTTTGACTGGTTGCTTTGGCAAAATCTCTGCCTTTTTAAAATCTCACTCAAGAATGCAAATTTTGTGAGGTAAACTTGGCTTTTAACTGCCAGTGTACATTCGACCATCAGTAGACTGTTTATCATTGGAGCTGCATGTTTTTTTATTATTTGCTCTCGAGTCACAATGGGATAATTTTCTCTAGAACGTTTTTTAACAAGATGGCAGGAGCTCTTAAGCTGTTATTAGGTTAGGGATAGGAATCTCCCCCCCTTTTAAAAAAATAAAATAAATGTTTTAATATAAAATAGACTAAAATGAGAGAATTGATGGAACGGGGATCTTTTGGCCAAGCCAAGTTTTTCTGTCAGGGAACAAGTCAACTTCCATTAACCTCATGAAGTAGGCACATGTTATACATATTTTGTTATATAATTAAATTGAAGACACAGACTGACTTAAAGGAATAATTTAATTCCCCTAAGGTATGAGCAGAATGTTTGAAATGCTCTCAAGACTTAATATGGATTTCGTTTGATCTCCACGATTACTTCTGTTACCTTACTTTCATCCCTGGACTACAGGTCAGTTACTGAAGCCAAATATTTGTGAGGGCTTTGCATGTGTATAACCTCAGTGTGCTTTTCTTCATATGTCAGTTCAATAGGGACATGGTCATTTTGTAATTACAAGTGCTGTTATCAATATTTTATAACTGTTTTACATGTGTTAGTATTTTTACACAAACTTCTATCTATTGATTGCGGTATCCCTTTGTTACCTGTCCAGACCCCCAACTTAGAATTGGCCTCTTATCTATTTAAGGGGGAATCATGCACTGTAGAAAATACTCATTTTAGTTTATTTATGTGTTCCTTCCGTTCTTTTGCTCTCAAATGTTTATCGTGTATTCCCCCGGTTGGCAGGTGGCAGCTCAGCGGCAACGTGCCCTAGCCATAATGTGTCGGGTGTATGTGGGCTCCATATACTATGAGCTCGGTGAGGACACAATCAGACAGGCCTTTGCCCCCTTTGGCCCAATCAAGAGCATTGACATGTCTTGGGACTCTGTTACAATGAAACACAAGGTCAGTGTCATTTCAGTGTTAGACATGGTGTTAAGGCTAATTCTACACCTCCATTTGAATGCTGAGGGTTGCATATAAAGCTGCCTAAGTCTTCAATGGTTGTATATGTTCTATTTTTTTTGCATTTGGCCTAATGGCGCAGGGGTTTGCCTTTGTGGAGTATGATGTGCCAGAGGCTGCTCAGCTGGCTCTGGAGCAGATGAACTCGGTCATGCTGGGGGGGCGAAACATTAAGGTAGGTTTTCCGGAGCTATGTGTACCTCCTCAAGGTAAAGTATTCATCGACTGAGTTTATTTTTTTTTAATAACAACCTTTTCTGTATATCTTTATTTTGGAGACCGAGTCAATTTGTTAAATAACTGCTTTCTGATGACTTATAATACAACTTGCATACGACTAATTTCCCTCTCTCTTTGCTTTTCTGATTTTCAGGTGCGTGAGTTGTGTATGTCTGGGTGTATGTTTAGTGTACTGTCAGTGTTGTGTGTTATGCTTCCATGATGTCATCAAGACTATTTTAGTGACCAGTTCCAGTAGGATTCCCAGCGGCGCATGGCGTCGCTCTATGTCCATGGTGTGCTGATGATGGGCTGCGCCTGGTTGGTGTTGCTTGGCCGCCCCATCTGTAGTACAGATCCCAGTCGTCATTAGAAACCCGTCCTACATAGGGAGAGGAAGCCGTCAGGTTGCGTAGCAGAAGAATGAAACACTTGCGGTCCACTTTCGGTAACTCGACCAGCTCAGCCAGTCACACTGTGCATGCAGAGTGTGACTGGCTGAGCTGGTAGTGTTTTGAAATTTACAGCGCGTCCGTATTTGATAGTTTCGCACGGTTATTTACAACTTGTAGAAGAAGGGATAGTTGGTATTAAATATATTGAAGGTTATTTTGTATTGACTTGTGACTTGTGTAGTGAGTTTATTTTAATATATCAAGAGTCTAGGTGTTTGTACATTGATTTAAATTCATGTTCAAATGGTCGGCATCCCTAAGAGACCCTGTTTGTTTTATAGTCAGGCTGGTTTAAATGTGTGGTTAATGTAAAATGAGATCTATGAAGAGTGCAGGGATGTATACAGATTTTTAAGTAAAGTCTTTGTCATGTTTTAAACATGGAATTTTTTTATAATGTAGGGAGTACTTTGAATCTAATAGACAATATAACAATGATAGGATAACAGGCAAGAATTAAAGTGCCTTTCTTTTAAATCTCAGATTCAGAACTTTGAGTTTAGTGATTGACATGCAGCATTAACGAATTACTTGGATTCAAGGATAGCCATGGCATGATTGTAAAAATAGAGTGGCTTTGAATAAGCTCGGTGGCTGTCCAAAGTTAGTGCTGCAGGGACTTGGAGTTTTCGGTAGTGCGTTCTCATTGGTTTTGAGTCCCTTACTCAGTAGCCCTGCTGGTATGATCTGTGCTATAGGTTGGGCGGCCAAGTAACATCGGTCAGGCGCAACCCATCATTGACCAGCTGGCAGAGGAGGCGCGCGCCTTTAATCGGATCTACGTGGCGTCCGTCCACCCCGACCTGTCCGACGACGACATCAAGAGTGTGTTTGAGGCCTTCGGAAGGATCAAGTCTTGCACGTTAGCCAGAGACCCCACAACAGGGCGACACAGAGGCTTTGGCTTCATTGGTGAGCTCAAGGGGCCCTCATTCGCTCGTGCTCTGTGTTATCACTGCGCTGTTTACTACAATATGATTATTCACTTACAGAATATGAAAAGCCTCAGTCAGCCCTGGACGCTGTATCTTCTATGAACCTGTTTGACCTGGGGGGTCAGTACCTACGGGTGGGCAAAGCGGTGACTCCGCCCATGCCCCTACTGACCCCCACGACCCCTGGTGGTCTGCCGCCTGCTGCAGCGGTGGCCGCAGCGGCAGCCACCGCTAAGATAACGGCCCAGGCAAGTATGAATCCCTTCCAAAGGGATTTAATGGCCTTCCAGGTAAATATAACCCAGATCTAGCTAGAATTGACACTTTAAGCACAGTTAACATGGGCAGGTGACTGGGAGAAGGCCAGTTGTGTAGAGATCACATAAAAACAGTAGTTGCCCTGACAATGTGTCAATTGAACAGCCCTGAAATGAGATTCAGGACATTCTGAGCTAAGCCTTTTTTTATCCAGTTTAATGTATTTAAATCGGAATGAATATTTATCTTTTTGTATAATAACGTTGGCAATACATGCTCCTCCCATTCACTGATTGGGTGTGTAAGCTAAGAGTCCTCTCAGTTGGCAAAACATAATTATTTTTCCAGTGTGAAAGGTCCTAACAATAAATCAGTCCATTGTGTTTTCTTGTAGTGTCTTGATGTATATTTTTCACTGCTGTATATCTATGACTTGCTAAGTATAGATGATTTTGTTAGTAAATCTGAAAAGACTTTTGTGACTTTGATCCTCACTACAGGGAGTTAAGGTTGCTCTGACTGTGCCAATGCCATGCTGTGTGATGGTTGACTCTGCGGCCTTGTGCTGTTTTCTGTTTTTCCCTTACCTAATGTCTTTGGCCCCCCTCTCTCAAGGAGGCTGTAGCCGGTGCATCAGTCCTGGGGGCGTTAGCCGCACCCCAACTTCTCAGTCAGCAAATGGGTATTCCTCAGGCTGTTATGGCTGCCCAGGCACCAGGGGTCATCACAGGTGTGTACCGAGATATGAGTAAGTACTCAATTTATAAAAAATAAATAAGCAAGAGCTTAGTAATTCACTGTGCTATTTAAGAGCCTTTAAAAACATCCAGCTTTACATCCAATGCAATTTTACCAACATTTTGTTTTGCCTTGAATAATTACTACAATCAAGTCATTCTTTAGATCAGGGGTCCCCAACCTTTTTTAGGATGAAAGCTACTTAAAAAAAATAAAGAAGTTGTGAGCTACTTTTACTCTTTTAGTTTTTTGCATTATGCTATGCTTACCTTTAACCTTTGTGTGCTGTTTGGGTCTGTGGGTCCTGTTTTCAGTGTTTACTAAAAGATTATTATTATTTTTTAATGTTGAAGTTAAATGCATCAATCTGGTGCACTTTGAGCACAAAATGAATTTATGGATACAGCTCTCTCAACACTCATATGAAAGAGAGCTGTATACTTTTCAATAATCCAAACATCTTTAGAATATGATCACAACCAATAACAAATCATTTAAACTTGTTTATTCTTATTTTAGTTAGCATTCTTTCTTTTTATTTATGCATATTTTACTAATCACTCCCCTTTTGAAACTTTCTTTTTTTTTTACTGTCCTATAGTACACATTGGAATGATTTCTTACTTTATTTTGTACAACTATATTAAATAGATAACGGTGTGCTCTCTCTGTCTCGCTCGCGCACAGAGGCTGTGTGCTCCTCCGTGGTGATGATGGCTGGCGTTAAAAAAAAACAAAACATATTTGTAAAGTGGGGGGACTAGCGCTAGACTTTTTCGCTGTCCGTCATTTTGCATTACGCATGCCCACTACATCTCGCAGGAGCGCGCACAGCGTAAAACAAATACTCAGACAGTTCAATGATTTGTTCGGCAAAGTTAGGTTTGGAAACGGTATAATTTCCTTTTGGGTGGGCATGCATAACACCGGAGCCCCGCTGCGGGGAAACTTTGGCGCTGTTCTGAGTTTGTTCAAATCTGCCAAAATGACAGGCGGCTTTAAGAATTTTCCGTCATTGTTAAAAAAATATTCAGTTAACGCGAACTCTGGGGGGGTGGGAACAAACGGGATTTCGAAAAGGTGGGGGGGGGGGGGAAGAGGGAGAGACATGTCCCCAGTGGACATTTCCCCAGTGGACATTACGCCATGCGTATGTGTGCGTCAATTGCAATAAATATATATGCAAGTTGCAACACACAGAGTGAAACCCTGCCCCTCATGTGCTGTATAGGCTATAGGGATGTTAAGATTCACCGATTCGCATCGGTGCACCGGCATAAACGTTCAAGATGCGAGTGCACCGGTTGAAGAGTGCACATCGGCTACAGTTTGGGTTGAACTCGCGATGCATCGATTGTAGCGTCTTTGCATCTGTAAAAAAAACGATTACTTCGTATAATATCCTGTCAGCACTCCGCAGAGACGATCTTTGCTTCGCCACTACGGAGGCCGAGAGTCTCAGTTATCAACACACATGGAAGTCGAAGAGAAAGAGAAACACAGCGCACATAAATATACCTACAAATCAAACGTTTGGCAACACTTTGGATTTTTCAAGAAAGACGCTCAACTTGCAAATTGTAAACAATGCCGTGCCGCTTTAAAGTACACAAGTAGTACGAGGAACTTAGCGACGCACACATAAAGAGGCGACATGGGGTCTGCGGCTGAAAAGAAAAACCTGAAAGTAAGACATGAGTTAAATCACTGAGGTTTTCTGTCAGAGAGAGTGGTGTTTAGTTTACAGCATACTGTGACTTCCAATAATAGTTTAAATGTCTTCCTTACTGTAAGCCGTTATGAAATACCTGTTTGTGAAAGGTTATTAGTACTTTTTATTGTTCATATAGAGACCTCTGCTCACTGGTGAGTGATGAATGAGTGTTAAGCACATCAGGCTGGCAGCTGTATGGGCATTGCACTATTGGTAGTTGTTATTTGCACATTGTTAATCATGAGCAATGCATTCTTAAATTGTTTAACTGTGAGGTGTTATACAATTATACTGTACTCTGGAGAGTTTTTTAAGGTAAAAAAGAAACGGCATGATGGGATGTGCAGTACTATATAGAGAGAACCAAATATGTAAAGCACTTTTTTGTTAATTTTTGATTTGCTGCATATGAGGAATAAAAAAAAAAATCCTCTGTCGTACCATATTGAAGTATCATTATTTTTGCATCGTGTTGAATCGTTTCGCCCCGAATCGCGTAATGTTGAATCAAATCGTATCGAACTGTATCGCAACAGGGGTGAATCGTATCATATCGCATCGCCTGGTGTTTCAAATGTATCGTTGGCAACGTATCGCATCCATTTGACATGAGACTTCTTGCGATTTCAAAACTCACCTGCGATTCATCGTAGGGGATGGAATCATATAGGATAGTTTTTATCCTAGCTTACTGATATGGTTTTAAGTTACAACCCATTAAGAGAATGGTTCGGATAGAAAGTTAGCACATGTTCTGTAAATGATAAGTTCTCTAGTTTTATTTATTTACAAATGGGATGTCACTGAATGCATATCTGCATTTCCCTAACAGGTGTGACTCCAGTGCGTCCACCCATACCAGTGCTCCCCCAGGTTGGTCTTGTGAACCCAGTGCTCGCTTCACCGCCAGTCCTTTCCAATCAAGCTGGAGGCTCCAACCAACAAGAGAGGAAAGAAGAGAAAGAGAAAGAGGAGATGCTGCAGGACGGTACAGGGCAGGAGATGTTGAGTGACCAAGAACACATGAGCATCTCGGGCAGCAGTGCCAGACACATGGTGATGCAGAAACTGCTAAGAAAATCAGAGGTAAGCTTTGGTCGTATGTGGTGAAAGAAGAGCCTTTAAAAGACATTTCAGCCGCAAATACTTTTTACTTGTAAAATTATTGCGTTGCTCCTTTCTAGTCTACGGTTATGGTGCTCCGAAATATGGTTGGACCTGAGGACATCGACGACGACCTGGAGGGGGAGGTGACCGAAGAGTGCGGGAAGTTTGGCGCCGTCAACAGAGTCATCATATACCAGGAGAAGCAAGGAGAAGAGGAGGATGCAGATATTATTGTCAAAATTTTTGTAGAGTTTTCCATGGCCTCAGAGATGAACAAAGCCATCCAGGCCCTCAATGACCGCTGGTTCGGAGGTCGCAAAGTTGTCGCAGAGGTGTATGACCAAGACCGTTTCAACAGTAGTGATCTCTCTGCGTAAAAGTGTTTGTAATGGTTCACCAGCACCCACCCCCATACCTGTCCCCTAAACTCATGTCAGTCTCTGCAGCTAGAGATGCGGACCACTGAAACTTGTAATTATGTTTTTTTTATTTGTTTTTTAACATTGCTGTTGATATTAATGTTAAATGCCCCATTTGGGGGGGGATTCATAGAAAAATATTTACATGTCAGATTTTGCTTTGTTGATTGTGAAAACTCCCTTTTTTTTAATGCAAGTTTCAATTTTTTGTAGTCCAAACTTGTAACATGTTCATTTTCCCTGCTTTCGCTCATTTACATTTTCTTCCGTTCATTAATTTTCTGGGACAAGTTAACACATCCTTTCTATGATTAAAGGTTATTGTTTGTTCCTAAGAAAGTGTGATGCAGTTTTTATTTTGTTAATGAATAAAGAATCCTTTGTTTTGAGATAATTAGTTGTGTGACTGATTGTAGAACATATTTAAAAAGTAAAAACATGTACTTTTACTTATGCATGCGCATTTATAGTCCAATCGGGTATTAGTCATTCTCAAATGCCACTGCGTTTGTGGTTAGTACAGGTGGTGAACAACTTCTTCTGAAATAGTAATATAGCACTTCAGACTTTGAATAGATACATATTTACTTAATGATCATTCAAAAATGATCAGCTAAGACAGTCTTCTGGATTTCTGACATTTTTGGGACTATTTGACAACTGCATATTATTCACCTCTTGTTTAGTTGCCGTAGGTTTTATTTTTTAACCTGCTTCACCGGTAATGAGTTTGTATTGTCTCGGATGCATTGTTATCATGTCACTTGAGTAGGTAAGTTCATATTTGCCAAGTTTGTTTAGCCTGGCATCTCTTCTTTACAATAGCATCATTTGAGATTGTCACCTACTTGCTACTCAGTGAAGGGTGAATAGTTTGTAGATGGATGTTTGACTTCTGTGTTCAAGAAATCAAATCATCGGCTATATGCATGGTTTTGTTCACGTCTGTCCTCAAAGACCATGGACCTGGTTACACATTGTGGTAGAGCTATTCCCTGTTTCGGCACAGTAATGTACACTGTCTCCCTGCATTGCACACAACTGGAAAGTCCTGCCATTTCTAGTCATGTTGCAAGAATAAAGCAACCGTTGAAGACATGTAACAAACTCGAGGACATTAGATGATAGGCAGTCATATTTTAATAGTACTTTATTATGGCCTGGTTTTTTCGTTAAACAATATGATAGTACTGTGTTGTGTATACATTTAAGCCAACTGTCATCCACCGCTAGATGTCGTTGTACAGTAACGGAACTGCTGCCCAGCCGCCAGTAGTAGTGGCCTGTACTCCAACTCAAACTCGGCCCAGCCCCCCACAGGACAAACCGGCCTGCCTCAGCGCAACAAGGGGAGTGATGTGCGGCTGTTGCTGAAGCTCCTGGCTGTAACTACGTCGCATTAAAACAACACCAGGCAGTTTATTGTACGTCTACTGGCATGTTGCCACTTCACTCTTTGGCCGGTTAATAGGGTGTTTTCCGTAACGTTCGTTATACTTATATTAGTGAGCTATCGGCAGCTCGACACAAAGGCGTTTAGAGAGCTACTAGCTGATGTTAGCTAACTGTAACTAGCATGCTAACAACACAGCCGCCGAGAACGAGCACATCCTTGCGCAGCCACACTCGGGTTAATCTCTGTTGACTCGCTCCGTTGGTTATGTTAGCTGTTTCATGGTAGTCATTTATTTGTAACCTAAGTCAAGTGTTTTTTTTTATCAGCTACCACTCATGACTAGGATACTTGAAGCAACACTTAAGTATAACTGGTTCGTTTGCTTGTTTTTCAGCTAGCCAAGGCACTGCTTTGGTCTCATTCAGGGATGTGGTGGTAGCAAAACAAGCTAACGTTACTCCCCTCTGTGAAGAAGTGACTGCAAGAAGTGAGGAAAAACTGAAGGCAAGCGGGAGTTTTTATTTGTGTTTATCTTTCATTCCGGTGTGGATGACACGAGGACAAACCTGACAAACATAGTTGAACTGAAACTGGGAATATCACTAACAGGTCGAAGGGATTATTTTGGTGTCTCTAAGTGGATTTCGGCCTCCTGTTGGGGATCGTCGTGGGAACACCGTGAGTGTTTTGACATTGAGTGAGTCTACACGCAAAAAATATCCCGCCGACCTTCATCCTCCGATGCGGAGATTTCATTAGCACCGGCAACCAAATCCCCCCGGCGGCCGGACATGCTGAAGTGTATCCCCCTGTGGCGTTGCAACCGCCACGTCGAGTCGGTGGACAAGCGGCATTGCAACTTGCAGACAGTCCCCGATGAGGTATTCCGCTACAGTCGCAGCCTGGAGGAGCTTCTCCTCGATGCCAACCAACTCAAAGAGCTACCAAAGGTATGCATGGCTAACAGTCCAAAATGTACCCTCTGTGTCATTCAGCAATGTGCATCATTCCCCTGAGCCAAGCTGGCTATAGTGTCTCCTTGTGCATGATATCCTGGTTCCGTCAAATTCAGTCTACAGCACTAAACAATTGCACATATTTCAATGTGTTTAATCCACATATTTAATTAGAAAAGTGTACCCAAGGTGAAATCGCTTGCATGATATAACCTGCTCAGGTAATTCCTTCTCATCAAAGGTAGCATACTTCTTTCTTTGCCTCCTTCGAATATGTTTGGCCATTATGCCCTGCAGTCTTGTGACATCAATGAATAATCAAGAGCCATAACGTATCCAACAGTTACCATATAAACTTGAATCATACAACTAGGTAATCCAGTTCATCTTTGCATGGGGGCGTTTTTCCCCAATAATACTTAGTAAGTTGTGTAAAGATGAATGGACAAGGCACGATAGGATGTTTTAGTTAGTCGAAGAGAAGTGTTCTTTGGCTAAAGGTTGGGTATGCTGCATGTCCAGAGGGACTGACCCTGACCAAAACAGCTGGCACACAACATGTTGCCTAGTAGTGGCATCACTGGCCAGTGGGTTGTATGCAGTGTGGGAAGGCATGCGTGGAATGAATTGAAACGGTTTCCCCACCCACACACCCACTGTTTGAAAAATGAGAACTGAAAAAGTTCTCTCTGTGCATCCAGAGAGTTTATTTTTAGGGTAGCAGAATTGTTGTAGGTCTTTCTTTCCATAGCTCTCTCCAGAGATGGTGGACAAAGCACTTGCTCGGTCAACTTTCTCCCTGTTTTATTCAGTTCAGCAATTGTTTATTATTGAGACATGTCTCTGGCTGTGATTGTGATGGAGCTGGGAGTTTGAATGAATACACTGATCAGTAGTAGACGTTGTCAGTCTCATGTTTCTTGGCTTTTACTTAGGGGCGAAGGGGCAAGTGGTTTGTTCACTAATGTTCATCCTCTGTTAACAAGTCAAGGTCAACAGAGGATGAAGTGTTGACAGGACCACCTGTTTCTTTCTTGGAACAATATAACTTATTTTTCTAGCATCCCCAGGCTTTGACGTAAGAATACTTGTTTTAGATCAGCTCTTGCTGCTATTTCTTTTTATAAAATGTGTGTGTATAACTTCTGTTTGGACCCAAACTTGGCTCTTGCATGAACAATTTGTTCACAGATGCCAGGGAGCCACTCATGAAGAAGACACACATACAGTAGCTGCAGGATATTTAAGTGTAGTTACAGCACAAAAGCTTTGCCTGATGAGGCTTACCTGCGGACAGACAGTCTGTTTCCTCCACTTAGTTCAACTGTGTCAGATATTCACATTGTACCTGGAGCATGGCCCCTGAAATCCTGCTGAGTGACGGATACACCCAGATATTCTGGCGCAGACTGCTAAGCTAACCGACACAGTCTCTGTGTGATGCTGGCTTCAACCAGGAGACATAAATGCGGGCTGACACAATGTCTCGTTTGGCTGCAGTGAATGCGTAGCGTGCAGACATAAAGCATACGGGCTCTCTCGGGTCCTCAGAGTCAGTGGGGCTTCAGCGAAGGAGCCGTGTGAGAGGTCAGGCCCATACAGGGTTAGGAACAAGGGCACCGACTGTATGATACATTACATTACATAATGAGCTCATAAGTGAGTATGGGTCTGAATGCCTTTATGCTTTTGTGTCTTTTCTTGTCACTGGGTATTCAGGTCAAAGATGAGTCTTTGGCTTCGTCAGTCTATTTTTCTTGTGTTATACAGTTTTTTTGTATGTATTTGAATGCGCACCGTGTGGACGCATTGCGGCATGCAACCAGCATGTGCAACATATGCCATAGATAAAGAATAATCGGCTCAGAGGGGACACCTTCGCAGACTCACTTCTTTTATAGGGGGGCTGCAAACTGCCCTGGTACACAGTCACAAGCCTACCGGGCTGCCAAGCAGGGGATGTTATGTATACAGTAACATTTTATACACAAGCAAAATCAATACAGCCATTAAGATGCTTTAAACACAGGGAACTGGTAATATGTTTTATATTGATAAGACCATTAAAGCAATTGTAATGTGTATGGGTATTTTTTATGGTGCAGCTAGAGGTGGATAGGTCTCGTATTGAGGGGGTTTAACGAAGTGAACAGATGGAGATTTAGACGCCCTGACAGTTTCTTAAGTTTGTTGTGACTCACCCCCACCTCTCTGCCCACCAATCTTAGATAATGCTCTCTGCTGTAACAATGTCTCCATTTGCCACATGCTTTGTAAAAGACGAAATGAAAGAATGATGTGTGGGTCTGATTGAGTTTTGGGCCAGATTCTATCCAAGCTGGGATTATACTACTTAAATAGTAGCATTTATTATGACCTTTCTGTATGAAATTAGTTTAGAGAAGCCTTTTTTAATTAGGCAGCAGGTCGGTAATTCCCCAAAGGCCTGTATATCCTTAGCCCTTGATGCTGGTCACAGCTCCGTTTACTCATTGCAAAAATTCTCAGATAGCCGGTAACAGGTTTCAGTTTTGCTACTCGGACATTTACTTTGCAAGTTACACCTTAGTGAACATTGTGAAAAAATGAATGACTTTATAATTACATTTTTGTTATTTAACTTGGCACACGTCAATGTCACGGGTGAATCTCTTGGTTGTTCAACCTATTCTGTCAATTATTGACAAATTGCTTGTGATAGTCTGGTTAAAAGTACATGTCCCACAATTCACATTTTCCTATACGGTTCTGTGTGACTCTTCAGCTGGGAAGTTTGCAATAAAGCCGTCTAAATGTCTCTTCGCTGCTCTGACAAACTAGCTGTGCCTCAAAGATCATGTTGAGGAAGAGGGAATTATCTTTTTGGCCATTCTCAAGTCCCATGACAGGTTACAAAGAAGTCCATTCACATGTCTGATTGACCCCCCCTCCCTCATATCCAATGTCATGGCTCTTTGTGTTCCTTTTGTGCACTGCCCTTGACCAGGCGTACATTAAGTCTGCAAGCATATCGACTGAAATGTTCACTTTTAGGATTTGTTTTAGGTCAGTTGCACCTGCTCAAAAGCACAAGTAGGACCCTATTCAGAGGGGCCAGGTGTTCTGCAGGTGCAGTAGACAGCAGCCTAAAAAATGCCTTATTTTGGTTTTCCATTGTTGAAATAGGGAACATATCCCTGATGGGTGTGTCTCCATTAGATTTGCAAAACAGGTTCTATGCATGTTGCTCCCAGTATTATTGCCTAATAGGATCTTGCAGATACACTGATGATATGTTACAGTTCCTGTCTCAATATAAGAACTGTTGCAAATGGACTATGAGAAAAACGTGTTACCGGTGCTATCGGCAACTAATGCCATAGTTACACAAGTAGTTGGAGAAAATACGATTTTGTAGATATTTTGTTGTTATAAGGCTCTATATGATAATTAGTAAGGATGACTAGGCAATATTTGTAATCCTCAGCTGTCACCAGTACCCTCCCTCTGTGTGCTAATAGATCGGTGGCTAAGGGCAGATTAAGGCTTCACTCAGCCGTGAAAATGCTCCTCAGCACCTCAGTTGTGACCCCCCCTTCATACACGCCAGTGTGTCTCAGTGTACGCTTCCTCTGGGATCTGCTTATCTGCCATTTGAGCCTCTTTTCGTGCACAAAACTGCACAGATAAAAGTCTTGCTTTTCTCCCCGCAGTCAAGATAAACTCAAATGATGCCCCTTCACTGAAGGTGAATCGGCCCACCATTGTTTTTTTAAGCTTCAGTAGTCATCTTTTTTATTTGATGTGTCTTTGTTGTATAAGTCTCTATTTTGATCTTAAGGATAATCCAAAATGGCTACAGTATGTTAGAATGAATGGTATCTACTTTTCTATTCCTTTTGAATATGTGAAGACATCCAGCCTCACTGGGCTTTCAAGTTTGGTTCTCCGTGAGGGAAGTTGGGTTAACAAATCTAGGACATTCACTTCACACTGCAGTCTTTACATTGTGCTAGTGAATTCTGCAGTCTGTGTCACTCCCCTCAGTTTCCAGTTGGATGTACAGACAGAGCCCTGGTTTGTCTTTCCCCAACAACCTTGCTGAACTAGGCTAAGACCAAAGATCAATTACACCTGCCACTGGCGTCTGCAGAAAGACCACATCATTCCTGTAGCGCAGCTCTTTCTCACTCCTCTCTGCTCTCTTTCCTGCTCTGGTCAAGCCAGTCCTATTGTTTACACGTGAATGGTTCCACAATTTGATTTGTTGTGTGAATCATTTGTTTTCATGTCTCTAAGCCTATAGGATCTCTACAGTATTGGGTTGAACAGAAGTAGAATTCTTGTTATGACTTTTTTTATTCAGACTTGAGGTTTTTCGTGTCATAGCACTTGAAAAGTTATACAGAGTTGGTGAGGCTATGAAAAAACAGCAATGTGAGAAATGTGAGTTTCTTTTTGATGCAAGGGGGCACATTCAGCAGGTTTCTTTGTCTGAGCTGATGACCAGCTGGTCTCACATCCTGCTGTCCCCCCTCCCCCAATCTGGTGGGACAGCGGGGTAATGGGAGGTGGGTGTGTGTGTGAGTGAGTATTTAGTTGTAGTAGGGGGGTGTATTTAATTCCCGGGATGGATTAACATGAGCAGGTGGAGCTCTGGCACCTCCACTAGAGGAAGTGAGCTGAGCTTTGCTTCACTGACCCAGGGACCTCTGGGGATCTTAGTGCAGGAGCCATCCATCCACCCATGAACACCAGAGTCAGGGCTGACATGCGGTGTCAGGTGGGGAAGAAGCAGCCAGAGTCCCAGGGAAAACAGCCGTTCCCCCTGGAGACCCCTGCGCGGTGTAGATGGATCTTCTACTTTGTTCTATCTGACAAGCAAACACACATCCTCCGCCTTCCGTCCCGTTCACTTTGAGAAATAATGCATTCCTTCCTGAGAAATGGCTGCGGTGTGTTTTGTCAAGAACCAGTCAGTGTCCCTTAGAATTCAACCCCTGCTTTATGTATCCAATCTACAGTAAATCAACATCATTTGGTCATTTATTAATTGTTTCAAGTCTGAATGAGAATGTTAAACACAATCTATATGAATGGCTTGAGCCCTTTTGTGACAGGTGTTTTTCACTTGTTCAACAATACATTATCAAATAAAGTTTAACAGATTAGTAAACAATGGAATGAGATATTTATCAAAGGTTGAACACCTACTTGAGACAGTGCTGTCCAGCTCATATTCCCATTATTATAATGTCGTTGTTTCAACTCTGTGAACTCTGGTTGACTTCCAGCACAGTAGCATTTCCTGTTCATGTGACACGACATGCATCTAATGATTCTGTGCTTTCCTTTAAGCAGTGTGATGGACTTAACACAGGTCTGTCCTCATGCTGCTGTTGCTCACAGGTCTCCCATGCTCTCTGGCCTTGGTTGCCAGCCTCTAAGGTAAACAAGGAGGCAAAGCCCCGGTGAATAATTGATGGCTTTGGTGGTTGTGGCAGCTGTTTGCGATAGGGGAGAGTCTGTGGCTGTCCTGCTGTAGCACAGTGATAGGACAGGTGTTCTGTTGGCAACAGTCATTAAGTACACACAGACGTACAAGGTGACGCCATTTTCTCTTTGTCCCACTGTATTTCTGTGTCGACGGCAGCCACTGTTAGAAACCTCAGAGGCTTGCTTCTTGTGTCCAAGAGCAGGGAGTGGCACACTTTTCACATTAGCTCATTTCTCCAATGGTTATCGATTAGTTTTGCTTCTTGTATGATGTAGACGGATTGTCTGACTTTCGGAGCAATTGTTAAATTAATGAGGTTCAAGCATACATATTTTTTAAGTGAAAACCACATACAAAAGTCCTACCCTTCTTTGTATCACAAAGTACTGCACAGGTTCTGTCCCGAGAATGAAAAGCTTAACAGTACTGATTTTCTACTTGTTGATAATGCTTGGTAAACGCAGACAATGTTGTCAGCCAGTTGTAATTGCCTAGTACAAGGTTGCTTATTTCCCATCCTGTTAGCGGTACAGTTTGAGGTCATCTTGTGCCAGATGTTTATGCCGTTTGAGTAAACTGTCGGTTGCTTTTGCATATTTTGAACAGGTTATATCTAGGCCAGAGACTCAAAGAGAGGTTGTAGATGACCATGTGAAGTTAGGAGCGGTTACATTTGGCAGTGACATTTCTTTGAGATGGGATGCTGTATCTGAACCTTTTGATCATACAGGAGCTACACTCTCAGCCATACAAATGGTCCTTTTGAGGCTAATCTGTGTGGGTGCTGATGTCCCTGTGGGGCGATAGGTCAACCGCGTTGGCATAAAAACCAACCACAAACAAATGCTGCCCTTTATCTGCAGGCCACACACAGTCATTGAAGGTCTCTATCTATCACCTGTCACCCGATAGCTTTTACAGCCTCTGTGTACTTCCGGAACCTGTGGCTTTAGATGGGCCGCCCTCCCTCGCCTTCAGCTGTCTTACCTCCATCCAGGATACATTTATAGGAAGAAGCAGTTTTTTACCACTTTACAAACATTCTTTTAAAAATATCCAGCAGTATGAACAATACGTCCTCTAAACAACAGCGACCACAACAGAGCAGCTCTGTCTTACATGTGTTTTGAAACAGGTGGCTGCTTGAGCTAGCACATAAAGCCCTTATATATGTTTTTTCTTGAGGGCAACTCGGCACTCAGACGGCATCTAGGTTTTGTTGACGCCTGTGTTTCTCTTGTTGATTCCTTTTTGTTGGGAGCAGGAAGCGCGAATAATCAAGTGAGCCAACCACGGAATGCCCTGTTTTTGAAAGACCATCTCCTCTAGTTATTGTTTTGTAGAAAGAAACTTGAATTCAGGCATTAAAACAGGAGGTCTGAGGAAAATCAGCTTATAGTTGTTTACCCAGGTCTCCCCCTACCAGTACAGCAGTGTTTCTTCTTTGTTTCCTCCTCTTATGTCTCCCTCTCAAACGCTCTCGGAAGCTGTCTCTCACTGATAGAGTTTATGATAAGTAATGTAAAGTATTTTGTTTCTCTGCAATCTTTCAAGAAATGGCACCAACCCGTGAAGGAATGTTAAGCCCAGGAGCTCAAGGGTGATGATAAAGCAGTACAGTAGTACACTTGTGGCAGCCATGTTTGCTACTACGATGGCCGTCTTTGCACCGCTTCTCCTTACTTTGCTCACTATCTGTCATCTACAGGGCTTCAGAGTGCGAACATTTGGTGCCAATTGGGCAATATCTTTTCTCCACTTTTCTGAATAGCAGTAATATATTTGACTATGCTGTATTGCTTTTAATTTAATAATTCATATTAGAAATGCTGCATATGAAAAATAATACAACTGAGACAACTACACTACAGTGTCTGCTTGTAAAAACATTACACATGCTAACTGAACAAATACACACATGTGAACCAGTCAATAACATAGCACTATTGCAGAGCATAGTGATTTAAAGTTTCCTCAACACAACACTATAGCTAACATTGACTGAATAATCTTTAACAACTTATCTTAATCGCTGTGTTGTCTGCTTCTCCTCCTTATTGATCCCACTATTGATTTTGTCTGGTCAGAATCCCTAAGAAGAACCATTCATTGTCTTACGCCCGGAAACTGCCATGTCGGATTTGAGCACGATTTGTCTTTTTGCTAAATATGCTGGATTCTCATGGAAGGTGTGTCTTCATCTGTAAGGCTCAATGATGAGTGTGATCTACAGTCTAACAGTCCACAGATAAATCCACCGATAAATCCACCGGTACTCTTTTTAATTACAAGTTTTTTTTATTCATAATATTTTATTTAAAGAATCCACTGACAAATGACACACTGCATACAGGAGATCTTTAAAAGAGCTTTGTGATCACATTACATTGCATTGCATTTAGCTGAGGCTTTTATCCAAAGCGACTTACAATAAGTGCGTTCGACCAGGAAGATACAAACTTGAAGAAAACAGAATCATATAAGTACATCAGGTTTCATAGAGCCAAACATTTCAAGTGCTACTCAACTAGCTTTAGATAAGCCAGCCCTTATTAGTATATAAGTGCTTTGTTAGCAGTTCTTTGTTAGTAATTCTATCGCTCGAAGTGGAGTCCAAAGAGATGAGTTTTCAGTCTCTTCCACATTCCACGAAAAGTACTAAGATACCTTAAGTTATTAATGATGTAAGTATGACGTCTGTTAAATATTGTTATAGTGCTTCTTTCTTTGAATACAAAAATCATATTTACAGATTCGAAAAACCTTTATTTGTCCCAAAATATTACGCTGTCATGGCTGGTTAATTGTTTATTGAGCAAACACAATACAACACAGGTTGAATGTGTGTGTTGTGCCAGTTGTAGTCTTCTAATAGAGGTGCTGATGGGTGAATGTTTGTGTGGATGACTAAGAGAATAGAAGAGAATGACCAATACAAAGCACAGCAGGGTTCTTTGGAGACAACAAAGCAGCGTACACGCGTGTCATGTTCGTCCCGGCGAGGAATAACAAACGAATCAGTAACAGGTCTGTGGAAAAGTAGAAAGCAGTGTGTGTGTATGTGTGTGCACGTCAGCAGGACTGTTAGTAGACCCCCAAGCACATATTTCCGTCTCCAGTGCAGTGAGAATGCCCTGATTTCTTGGGAATATGTTTTGGCCTCAGCACTTAACCCTTTATTTAGCTGTTTCTTGTGTTTACGTCTTTGTTTTGAAGTCGTTTGACATGCTTACAACAGCGCTGCCCAGTCTGATGAGTGATTCAGTAAGTGTTGATAGCTGGGACATTGTTTAGAGTAAAAGGTCAGTTATTTTAACTTGCGGAATTGCAACAATTCACAATACTGTTTGTGTTCATTCCATTTGCATTATTGTGCCAAAATTTGTTGTATCGAGGTGCATCAATCTGACCCTTATAAGTCTTATATTCCAGTTTTGCCATTCAAATCTACAGGCATGTACTAAAAAACAAAAAGTGGAATCGCCAACAAATTCCATCTTTTCATGTTTATCTTCCATTACTATTGTGTAAGAGCATATTCCAACGACAAAAACGTATTATATTAAGGCTCCGGGAACCTAAACAAGAGAACATCTTTTGATTTCAAGGCTTAACGTCTCTGGTTGTAGCCATAAATAAAAAAAAGATTACATTTTTCTCAGGTTTTTATCCAATGAAAGGGATATTTGGGCGTTTTAGAGACTTTGTCCTAATTTACTTTCCATAATGGCTTTGCTTAAATATGAAAAGTTTGGTGGAAAATGCAAAGCTAGGTGTGCTCTTTGTAATTTAGTCGACATAGTTCTGTGTAGACTGAAACACGTGACATCCGAGGAAATGCAGGCATGTCTGGAATCTCCAGGAGTTTGCCCTGCCCACACTGCTACACTCTCTCTTGCGCTCTCAAACACACACGCACACGCACACACACACACACACACACACACACACACACACACACACACACACACACACACACACACACACACACACACACACTCTTGAACTTACTCATTTCACATTCCTGTTGGTGAAGCCCACAGACAGGCACTGTTAGACAAGCACTGAAGCATGCATGATACACTCATCTTGTTTCGGTGGAACATCTCAACCTAATTAGTAGGGCTGCTCGATTATGGCAAAAATCATAATCACGATTATTTCGGTCAATAATTGAAATCCCGATTATTAAATACGATTATTCATTCACTTTGAAAATATCCATTTATTGAACTTTAAAACAAATACAAATAATAATTTGAACAGTATATTTGTAATTGTTGATTACCCTGAACGTATAATTCAACTGAAAAACCAATACTAAAATAAATGATACATTTGTTTACATTTAAATAATTAATATCAAAATAATAAATACCAATAAACAAGATCAACAAATATGCGCTTCCACAAGCTACTAAATATAAATATGATCGTAAAAAATCGTAATTGCGATTAAAATATGATTAATTGCACAGCCCTACTAATTAGGCTACATTTCAGGCTCCCATTGTTAAATATTAGCCTGTACTCAGTCTAACAGTGTTTTAATTAAGATGGCACATTAACTTCTGGGATTTTAAAACCCAAATGGGAACACTAAAAAGGAGCACAGCTGAAAGAGAGTAGAGGACGCCTCGAGAACAGTGAACTGCCTGTCTATTTATATTCATATTTTGTAAGCTCTTAGTAAGGTTGCTTCAGCTCTTTTAGCAGACGCAGGCAATGGTTTATTGATTTGTAGGCGTAAACCTTCAGTGCTTTCAGATTACAGCGTGTCAGATATATCGGATGGGCTGATATTATATAGCAGACATATCAGTATCCGTGTATCTTAACTGAGGAAAGCCTCAAGAACTTGAAGCACAGAAATGTACTTTATGTGGCTACTTTGTCCAAAACAGCCCATCCATGTTTCTGGACTAACGGCACATATTTTTACTGCAACACCATACACAGACTGCATTTTTTCCAACTGTGTTACGCAAATGTTTACCCTCAAATCTATATCGACACATATCGGTGTCACTTCACCTTTTGTTTGATTTATTTAAACTTTGTGGTCAACAAAAACAAAATGTTTGTTTTCTCATCAACTTCAGTGTGCTTAATGCATGATTGCTTTTTCTGTTTCTGTTTAAATAACTTTGCTACCACCCCTGGCCATTCATCTTTACTTTAACACCTAGCCACTGCAATATGGTCTGGTAGCCAGGGGTTACAGGATGCTGGATATGTATTGTCACAGCAGATCATTTTTGAACACTGTGTGACATTTGCGGCAGCTCAGCAGTCTGACGACTCTTTTGAGCACAGGAACATGTCGCAGGGCTCAAGGACATGTACAGATCGAGCACACATGTATGTTTAGTTGGACTCTGTCACCTCATGCTTTGTTAGACAGGGAAATTGGTTTGCTGGCCAGGGTACAATATGTGCTATCTGTGCTTTCAAGTACAGTGTGATTCTTTTTATGTGCATCATCAGGTTGCACCGTAGTGTATTTTTAGATCTGCTATCACAAACCAGGTTCGTTACGGCGGGCCTCAGGAAGAGCCGTGTTTAAAACACCCATTGAGGATCAGCATGTGTTCCCCTTTGAGCTAAAGGCTAGTGTTTTGGTTCTTCCTGGCATTGATCTTGTGAAGTCGTGTAGGAGGGGTGTGCAGACATCTCTGTAATTTCACTGTCTCCACCATGACATATTAATGGGGCTTGTAATCCTAAGTATCGGCATCCCTGTCTTCTGTCTTGTGTTGTAGATAAGCATACATGCTAGTGTTGAGTACTCTTTTGGCCCAGTGCTTATAAAGAAAAGAAATGACATGATAACAGACATTGCCAGATGATATCAGAGTCTGTGATGATATAGTGCAGATGTTTAGATATCTTCAAGCAGATAAAGTGTCCTTATCTAGGGAGGCTAAGTTTTCATTTCAATGCCAGTCAAGCGTCACTGGGGAGGTTTCTACTTCCTTTTCCCCCTGGCTTCTTCATTGAACAAATGCTGGTCTCCAAGGTGACGGATCTCCAGGGGCCAGTGGTCCGCCTGGTGCATGGATGCTTTTGCCCTGTGTTGTCAGGGAGATACACCATCTACGTCCATGTGTGCACAGAGGCCCTCTCAATTGTTGTTCCAAATCTGCTTGCAACACCACCACCTTTGCATCTGCCCGAGCCAAACAGGCAGGGAGAGAAACCAACTTCTCTCGGAGACACACTTTGTGCTTGGCTTTGAAAAAGTTACACCTGCAAGCCAGATACATTACATAGCAACACCTAAAGTAGAACAGTTATTTTTCCACAGGGGCCTGATGCTAGATGAGTGGACTAGATAGAGGTGACTTTGTGATGATCTTGCGGAACATTTGTGTCATAGGCTCATTTTCTGATGTCCATGCTTTTAGAACAAACTACATGTAGTAGATAAAGTAAGATAACTGAATCATTTGTAGTCTCTTTCCATTTGGCGGCGTTCAAGTAGAACATTTCCCCCCGAGCTTGCACTTTTTAAATACATTCATTTAAAACAGTGAAAGACGTTGTGTAATCTGGATTTGTTGGATCCAGGCGAAAGTTACCAACAGCTCTGTGTACAGAACAAGGCTCACTGTTTGGGTTCCTTTTATTTCCAGGCCCAAATGATTGTTGTACAGTGGTCAACGCTTGGAACGGCACAATATCCGATACATCTCATGATTCGTTCATGCTCTATTATTATTTTCTAAGTAAAATGTTGTATACGGCTTTGGTCATTTACAACATTATTATGACGTGCTGAAATGTAAAATTCAGTTTTTGGCAAATAATTCAAGTTAATACTAGTTTACAGTTATTTTAATGTGGTGTTTCACAGCAATATCAAATACATATTTCAGTGAATTATGACCCGTTTAACATCCTGTCCAAAACCACATTCAAACGGTAATAAAGTATTGTGTTGTTGTTTTTGCAGGTTGGGTATTGAAAATCATGGAATTTCATTTGGACTGCTTTATTTCTGGTATTGTGACACCCGTAGATAAATCTCGGCAACATTCATTCTTGGTTTGAAAACTATCTTGATTTTTTAAAATAACAACGTGTTCGGCCTATGTCAACAAAATGCTAACATGGTATGGGACGTGGAAATGAACATTCCAAAGCTATCCATTTCCAATGCCAGTTTCCAACATTCCTGAGAGAGAAATCTAAAGACAGAGACCTGTTTGCTAGCCCGCTGCAAGAGGGGAAATGCTGAGGCTGCTTCTGGAAAAGGAAAGATACTGAGCCACATGATCTTGTGAGGGAGGGCAAAACCTGGTCACATACAATGGATGAATTGTCCTGAGGCTGAACTCAAATGCAGTTAGTCGTTTAAGGTGTTATACTCAACACTGTCCCTGTAATAAAAGATACAACTGCATGCATATCTTCCTGTAGAATGCCCAGTATTCTATATATACCAAATCAAGCAGCTGCAGAGCCAGTGTTCCTCTTGCTGTTCCGATGTGTTTGATTAAGTTATGTGTTGAAAGTCTGCTAACCAGCCTGCAAATTACTCGTATATACAAAGCCGTGGCAGTGCAATCCCAGAGGCCCTGGTTGCCATGTTGGCCCCCCTGCAGTGACTCACTGTGGGACAAACGGAGAGCTGGCAGACAGGCTGCACATACCGGATTCAGCCCATCCAGGAAGAGCCGAACGTCCTCTGTGGACCGTAAACAATAGGGCCTCGGGTTTTGTGTCATGTTTGTGGGAACACAGACAGAGAATGGGAGAGCATGTGATGAGGTCCGGGGACAGAGAGGGGCGGAGGTGGAGGGCCTCGTCTGCAGTTTCAGAGCGTAGCTGGAGAATCCCAGTTAGTTCAACTAAATGGCAAAGTTTGAGTTGGGGTAGTTCCCTCTTTTTTACCCCGTTAATGTACTCGCAAACAAGTGTTTACAAAACGTCCCTTTGTGGCCATAATCTGCTCAGTGACTTTAACGCAGTGTCTGTGTTTATTATGCTGCAACCTCTTTGGACTGAGGCCTTTAGATTGAGTTCATCACCTCCTCATATAGCTTGTCATTTCCTCTATTTCCCTATCCCCTGGCCCGTGTGTTATATTGTGTTCTGCTTTCTCTATTGTATTAGTAGGGTGTTGTCAATAACGGTCTATTT
This sequence comes from Notothenia rossii, assembly GCF_949606895.1. Taxonomy (NCBI): domain Eukaryota; kingdom Metazoa; phylum Chordata; class Actinopteri; order Perciformes; family Nototheniidae; genus Notothenia; species Notothenia rossii. Next base: position 16,090,354 of record NC_136911.1, on the reverse strand, counting down.
ATGTTTTTAGCTCTACTCTCTTCACATTGTTGTAGCCAGTTAAAACGTAGGCTTTACAACACCTGAAAGGGAAGCAATCTGCAGGCACTTGTTTCTGCTTTGGAGAATACAAGTTCAAGGCTTAAACCTGGTTTGAACCGCTTTGAATATTGTTTGGATTGCAAATCTGCACTCTCTTTCTCTCTCATTCTGTTTTGGTGTTGTTGACAGGTGTAGTGGACATGTTGTACCAGAGCTGGAGGTGTGAGCTTTTCTATCAGTGTGACGGTTTTAGTAACCAAAGCAGTGATTAGCCCACCAATACGGTAACAGTAGAGGGATTACTCATCTATTTATAAAATGCTGGCTTAAAATCGCTTCACTGCACGAAGCATTACCACTCTGGGTTACACAAAACATGTCACTTTTATTGTTCTTAATGTGTTTTGTAAAATACCACTCAAGAATCCTGTTCTTTACTCCCTAAAATAGCAATACGGTGAGAAGGTATACATTTTTCAAATCCCAGTGTAGCACATGCTGTAATCTTTAGCGATGTATTTCTTTGAGTGGAAGAGCCACACAATGCCACGTCCACCTGTTCCCTCTCCATCTTAGTCCGTCAGCCCTCTGAAACAACATACTTTAGTGCGGTATAGGCTTTCTATTTACTCTACAGTGTGCGTTGACATCTTATATACAGCTGACAAATAGGAATTTATAAGCGGCACATTCCAGGTGGCACATTTGGCCGAATTCAATTGGGATCCACTGAAACTTAATAGCATTGTGTCAACGCAACAAAACTCATCAGCATTCCCATGAGGCATAGGGGAGAAAAGCCCTTGTTGTCACTGTGGTTGTTTATTAACCATGTTGACCTAGAAGAAGTTGTTGGCTCTCACAGTGGCTTAGTGGAAACACTATCTGGCTGTACTGTATTTCCAGGAGGTAGTTTTGTGTTTTTGGAGACCACACTGTCATTGTTTAAGGCACTTTGCCCTGAAGCAAGGGTTTCCCCTTTCCCCTGCTTGACTTTTTCTTTAAACTGTGTACATACATCCATCCATTCCTCATTGAGTCTAGCCTGACTTCCTCACTAAAGAAAACATGGAAGCACAGCAAAGCACAGGATGTCCAGAGGGCAGCCAGAACAAGAGAGAGTTCTGTTTATGCAATGCCAGCGTGTTCATAACTAATAGTTGCCCAAGGTTCTAAGAGTGCATTAGTGGAAATGTTCATTTAAGGCTGTGCCCATACTCGATTATACACAACATTAGAGTTCATTAATACTGTTGTAAACATAAACGACTGCTCTCCCTCGTGGGGCAAAACACAAAGACTAAACATGCACCATTATTAACTATAGCTTGAATTAAATGTTCAAATGTAGCTCTCACAGATATCCAACTGAAGTAATAGAATTTTCAAAGGTGTCATCTGGCATATTTTCATTACCATCAATATATTTTCCTCAGGTAAATCTTTCCATCCTGAAAAGCTATCAACATGTTTTATTTTGGTGGTTACCAGCTATAATTTGATCTGCCCACAATGTGTTCTCGTCAGAGCCGGATCTGGCTACTGTAGTGCAAAGCTGCTAATGTTTAGGCGTGGCAGCCTCAGACATCACATGGCTTCAGTTGCGGCTGTGTTTCCTCCGCACAGATCAAAGTCACCAGGACAGGTGTATGTTGATGGGAGTTAGCTATGCTGTCCGTCATGCCGGCTTCACCACGCCCTTCTCTCTGTGTGGCCTCTGGAGGGCCCGGAGCTGGATAAGGGAAGTCACGGCTGAAAGTGCCACTTAAGTGGAACACAAACACTAGCGTTTATATGCACAGTGTTTTACAATAGCACGCAAACTCAATTACACAGCCCATAAAAAGACAGACACCCACACTGCTACTTATGTGCTGCATCCATCGCTCATGTTCTAATGAAATTAATATAATGCATAGACAAATCGGCACTTAGTACTGCAGGTGTGTTTTAATGCTTCAGCTGTTCCTGCTTCTTTCTTTCTCACAAATGCACTGAGCTGCAAACAACTGAGTGTGTGGGAGACAGTGGGCGAGGGCAGAGGAAATGGTGTGTAGGTTTTTAGAATCGTGGTAGGTGGTTAGCTGCATTGTTGGCATTTGTTTGGGTTTAATGGTGAGGCCAATGGGAGTATTGTACTTCACATTGCAAATTGACCACAATGGACTAGACCTAACCACTTTTAATGACAGTTGTTGTTTTGGTTTGGATGAATAAATGAAATTATTCATCTTTAATGGAAAGGGGCAGTGAGATAATGTTGGTCAGTGTGTGAAGTCTTCCTTCCCCTTAGAATGTCCAGATCACTGTGGGAATCCATTGTTTACCCTCTATTCCTCATTAATAATCCACCGTCACTCCCTTTCTCTTCTCTTCACACACCCTTTCTTCTCTGCACTCCTCTCCCCACTTTCCTTCTTAGTCATTCCTTCCTTTTGTTATCCTTTGCAGCATTCCTCTTTCAAGTCTCCATCCTTCCAATTCCAGCCCTCTCTCTCCTCTGTGTGGTGTCCTGTCGGACAATGGAGGAATCCCCTGGCTGGGCTGTAGGGGGTGGGGGAATGTAGAGCTGGCCAGAGACTTGACACTCATGTGTGGGCCTGGCTGTTTGGCCTTTGTCCTTCTGCCAAGGAAAATGGAGGGAACGCAGAAAAGTGGAGCACCAGAGAGAGCAGTGGGGAGGAGGAAGGAGGGGAAGAGGACCAGTTGGGGTGTCATTCATGTGTGGACGTTTGGGGAAGTTTGGGTCTCAAACTTTGGTCATAAGGGGGAGGGGGTCATTTGACCAATGTTGTCTATTAGCATCGGCCGTGAGATGACTAAGCATGAATTCTTGCTGGTGCGTTTAAATGTAGAACTGCACTGAAGAAGTGGAGTTAAAGTGACGGTCAATGCAGAGCTCCCTTGTGTCTCTGCTCACTCACGTCCTGAGTTATACCACAACAATGGCTGCGGCTATCTATAGAAATGAGTGTGCAGTAATGAGGCTCGCCATTTGAGAGCAAGCTACTCAGTCAACCAAATCCTCTTGGCTTTTTTTATTTCCCCCGGACACTGAAAGAGTCGAGGCCAGCACAAAAGCATGTGCTCTCCCCTCCCCTCTCTTTGAGCCCCTCACCCCAGTAGTGTGTGTGCCGTTTGTGTGCACTGTGAGGGAATTGATATTGGGAAGAGTGGGAACATGCAGACTAGGGCAGCGGGCAGATTTGGCACACAATTAAGAAGCTGGGGAATGTGTGAAATGGACTTTCATTTATAGAGAGAAGGAAGCATGTTGGAGTAAAAAGTAGGCTAATGGAAATAATAGATGAGAGATGTTTGGTGATGTCATTCGACTTGCCATTTTCACAGTACATTTGGAGATGAGTGGGTCCATTAATCAAATGCCTCCGTAGGCAAGCTGAGACAGGACCAAGTCGGTTCAGTTCTTCTTGTTTTGTTTCACAGAATTCCAACATTAGACCATTGTCTCTGCAGTACCACTAGCAATAACTTTTGAATAGACACATGTGGCCTTAAGTTAATGAATTGGGGCAACCATGGATTTGTAAATCTGGGGTGACTGTACGGTCTCCTGCACACTAAATGTGCTCCGAAGTGGGAGGTTGAATTTCATGTGTGTGTGTTTGCAGGGCAGTAGGAGCCCGTTCTGTCTGTAGTCTGAGGGCATGATTGGAGGGAAACCGTAAGCTAACTGGAGTCACTTGACTGGAACACTGCAGCCTCTGTCAAGTTCAGTCTGCGGCTCACTGCACATACAGTAGGACATTACTCATACAGGGAACATACAGTTTACTCACATGTGTCACTGACATGCTTCTTTGATATCTGTGGTCATATTTTAATTGGGTTCTCTGAGTGCTGTGAGGTCCAAAACATTAACATTCCACCCTGTGAATTTACAGTCTCTTCAACACTCTAAAACAAACACCCACCGCTGCTAATACGCATGAACACACAAATATGAACGTTACCATACCGCTCTCTCCCCCCGACACACACATGCTGAGTCCTTCTGCTGAAAGCCAGAGTTCCTGGCAACCTTAACCAAAGTAAAACTAAGACTCTGTAAACATTGGTGTGTGTGCTGACTTATAGACCTACAGCACAGGATCCTCTCTCCTGTGGACGTCTGCAAAATGCCCATGCACACACACACATGCACACACATCCTGACCTGTGGCACATTAACACTGCCTGAGTGGAATGGAAGCAGAGCAGGGGAGATAAGACAAAGCAGAGCGTTTAGCGATGCTGCACACACGCTCACTGAAGTGCAGAGTGTCTGTTGCGAGGCCTCCCTGTATCCATCGTCACACGCACACACGCACGCACGCACACGCACACGCACGCACACGCACGCACACGCACACACACAGCTCTCTGTCTCATAGGTTACCCATGGGTGACACGGCTTCCTTCACTTTTTTAATAATGGGGGATACCTCAAATAAGTACCCACACCACAGAACTCATTTCACACTAGCTTGAGTTGGTCACATTGTGGATGTTACGCAGACCCAATCCCCCCCCTGTGGGAAACCTTATAGTCCTACAAAATCTGTCCAGTTGTCATAGCTGCCTTAACCACCATTAATGGTATATATATACCCACTTATTTTGTCTCTGGAATTAAAAGCATTTTAGAAGGGAACTGCCTGGTGTGACTCTTACTTTTATTCAACTGAGCACATCCTCGTTGGTGTAGTAATTGCAAAAGCTGTCCTCAAAAAAAGAAAATCTTGTTTAAAACTAAACAAAAACCTCCAACTAGACCCATTGATTTTTCAGTTTGAATGCTTGCTTGTTTCAGTTTTAAACAGCAAGTATTTGCATGCCTTTTTAAGTATACATTTTGTGGCGCAAATATTTTATTATCACCTTTCTTTAAAATGAGCCAAACAGTTATAAAGTATCCTGATGTTAGCTTGTAAGTTGGCAGTGTGCTCTCGAGACCCCACACTGCCCTCTGCTGACATGGCTATCATTCATCTACTTCCCCTCTCACTCCTTTCTGTTCCACACTACTCCATCCTCCTGTTCAAAGTTTCACTCCCTTCCAAACAACTCTCACAAGACCCTAATTAAACCATCCCAGTTACAAAGTTGTAAAGGAAATGTAGCACACCGCTTCTAACCAACCCCACTCTATAAATGGTTACACACACGCGCGCACAGTCCTGTACAAACTGCCTGAGTCAATGAGTAGACTGTTGTTGCTCACTAATACAATGAAAAGACGGTGGCGGTACACTAAATCCCAACGCTCCCGCTTGTTATTCCAACTGACCCGTTGACCCGTATAACACTGCTGGGTCGCCATTGTTTAATTTGAACGTACGTCAGTCAGTGGGAAGCGGCAGGAACATCAAATCAAATTTACAATGATTGAATTAGTAGTTATTGAATTTTCTTAAAGTATTTGAACGCTTGCACCAAAGAAGAGATGTATTACATGTACAGTTTGTTTACAGCATCACAATTGTTTGCTAGAAAAACAGCCTGTGTGTGAGCGGCCACTCGGTAGTGAATGGCCATCTGTGTGTGAGTGTTCATAATGACTTGTTTTCAGGCTTGGTTGTATTAGCATTCCCGTCACTACTGTTAGAGCTATGGAAGCTATCAAGAGAGGACATTAATTCACTGATGCAAAGATCAAGTTATTGGTTAAGCTGGATTTTAAGAATTGGTCATGCTTTGTTACTAGAGTACTGCCTCACCGTGGGAAGTTAACATAAGGTGTGTTCTTCTATCTGAGTGGTTTGGTGTGTTTTTTACACACACTTCCCCGAGAGGCTTACGGCCCGTCCACACTACAGCTTCGACAGCTTCAAAAACGGTTTCCAACGCGTCTGCCCATTCACTTCGAACGGGGTGACGTCACGTTGCCTCGCTTTTCGCCGAACTGAATTGTGGGTAGCAGAGCGGAGCTTTCCTGGCGTTTCAGGCTGGAAATGTTGAGCAATGTTCAACTTTTGAAGCTTCTGAAGCTTTCGGTGGAAGCGTCAGCCAATCCAATCATATGCCAGTACAAGCTCTAGCTAATCAAACCGCTGCTTGTGTGTCAGGGGCGGGAGATTCATGTGATTGGTTGTTGGTCGAGCTTCAGACACGCCCGCCGGCAAGCTTTTTTTGAAGCTGTAGTGTGGGAGGGCCGTTACAGTCTTGGAGTGTCACCTGTTCTGCCTGTATCGCCTCCCCTCCTGGGGGCCGTTCACATCTGGGCTCGGCCCCGGCCACATGGTTGTCCCCGGCTCCTGTTTCCTGTTCCTGTCACCTGATACCTGTCACCTGCTCCGCAGTGAGCAAACACCCCCTGTCTCGCTCTACCACTATCCCTTCCTTTATGTTTGTCACGTGGGGAGGCTAGTACGAACTACCAGCTGGGGCATTTTGGGAAAGTCCTGACTGACAAGCTCCATCTTGCACTTCCAGCAAACCTCAAACAGATGCTGGGGAAAAAAATAACCATAATGATGTAACTACAACACTCCCGATCCAAACACAATACACATGACTAGTTAAGAGCAGGAACTGTCTGTCACCGAGGAACAGAGAGGAGCTGAGCTGTAGCATTCTTCTCTTCGACAGCATGATTGAAGAGCTGCCTCCCAGCATGTTGTATTGAGGGGACTGTGTGTACTGTATGCGTGTTTTCACACTTCTGTCAAGAACAAGGCTAACAATAGCCATCAAATGTTCTGTGCTTTCTGAATTAACACATATTTATAAAATAGTTTGGAAACAGTAAAGTAGCAGTGCCACATTTGCAAAAATTAAAATCTCAGTCACAAAGGAGTAGGTAAGATATTTTTCAAATTATTATATTTATCTTTGGCGTACTTGACACACAATCGTTGTTTAACCAGGTTTAATTGGAATTAATGTTTAGGCTCCAAGCTCGCAGACATCTTTGCCCCCTATGTCAGAACGCATCCCTGACTAATGAGTTTATACAAATTCCTACTCCAGAAAGTGCAAGTCAGCAGATTTCTCAAGAGCCTTAGTGTCTGAGGAGTGGACGGGCAGACAGTGGGTCCTCTGTGGGCTGCGGAATCACGGACTGATTGAGGGGTTAATCACTGCATAGTGACTCCTGCTGTTCCCCGCCAGCCTGTCTTGTCTGTCCATCTTAACGGCAGATGATACACAGACACACACATACACACACACAAGCAGACACACACTGCGCGGCTGGCAGAGGAATGCTTCTGAACGCTGTCCCATCCAACAAGCAGCCTCTTGTGAAAGCACTTGGCGCGGCTACAGCAGCAGCACTCTTCTCAGCTCTCCCATCCAAAGCTACTTTGTTTGGTTGGTGTTGCCATGGTGAGGAGGAGGTTTTGGGAATATGATGATGGAATGTTTTTTTTAAAAACCAGTCCCGGAAATGGCCCTCATTTTAATGCACAGAATGCTTTGTGTTCAGGTTTGGTTAAGGCATACAGAAATGTAAGCGACATTGAAAACACCAATAACAGTCAGTTATCTTAACATATCATTTTAAACTCTGCAGTTACAGTTTTTAAAAGAAAACATCATGGTGGGATTGAATGACATTTTCTTTTAAAGTTCTGTTTTGATTGACATGTCATTATGTCTCCCCAGCCTTTCTTCAGACTACTGAACCTACGGAAGCTCGGCCTCAGTGACAATGAGATCCAGAGACTCCCTCCCGAGGTGGCCAACTTCATGCAGCTGGTGGAGCTTGACATCTCCAGAAATGGTACACAAAACATTCTCAAGTTCACTGTGTGTGTTTCTCTACAATCTCTGCTTGTTAGACCACCCATTAGCACACAATTTCTTTAAAAACCTACCTAGACCACCCCCAAAATCACCAAACAACAAAGATTGTAAAAATGACTCGAGCTAGCTGGGGAATCAACACACTTGAAGCAGCCATTCGATACATATCACCTGCCAGATTATTCAATTAACCCCAGGACACAACTAGGGATGGGAATTTGAAAGCAAATGTATATTCGAATATTCGACCCCCCCAAAAAAGGTTAACCGGTTAACCGAAATGTACATATCCTATAAAAAAAAATTGGGGAAAAAAAAGAAATTCTAATTTTTTTCCCAATTTTTTTTTTACCCAATTTGTTTTCAATAATTTTTGGAAATAAATACAAACATGTTCAAATAAGTGTAGAAACCAAGTCGAATTTATCAAATGTATTAAACTGGTGATCACAGTTTGACAGCTATAGGCCTACAGCTTTCATGTGCGATTCACAATCAGCCCAACTGTAGAGAAGACCCTCTCAGCTGGAACGGAGGTTGCGGGTATAGCAAGGTATAGGATGTATATATACGTTTAATTTGGGATAGTTTGACCTCTACACCGCACTCACTAACCTGGTCGAAATATTTCCACACATTACTCCTTTTTGATGCCATGTCTGTTGTGTAGGACTCTTCTTAGAGTGTAAATAATTACTGGACTATGACTGTGAAAATATTTTGAATACCGGCAAAACTAAATCTCTCCAGTCAAAATGTGTATGTACTTTGCCGCCACACGGTTGCCAAGCAGCGCTTATTGTTGTTTAGGCTGGCCACTCATGTGTCGCAAGTGTTCACAGGGGGCGGGGGAGCACGCTCATGAACTGAACTGAGCGTGATCCTCGCAATGGCTGCGGAGCGCATTTGCACCACATTTGGGCCTAAGATGAGGTTTGAGTCTGCGTGACCTGGGGGGGGGGGGGTGGGGGGACAGCAGCCATATCATTAGCTAGAACTAGCTAGATCTGATGGATTTGGACATAAACACGAGTGAAGTATAACTGGACGCGAGGGAGAGAGAACAGCACCTGCAGCTCTGCCCGCTGTGAGGGACCGGTGAGCGGAGCAAAACACACCTTTAGACGTCAAGTTTGGAGTGTGACTGTTTGAGGTTGTGGACAGGTATCTTTTTATACTGATAACGAGTTCAAACAGGTGCCATTAATACAGTTAACAAGTGGAGGACAGAGGAGGCTCTTAAAGAAGAAGTTACAGGTCTGTGAGAGCCAGAAATCTTGTTTGTTTGTAGGTGACCAAATACTTATTTTCCACCATAATTTGCAAATAAATTCTTTAAAAATCAGACAATGAGATTTTCTTGATTTTTTTTCTTCTCATTTTGTCTCTCATAGTTGCGGTATACCTAGGATGAAAATGACAGGCCTCTCATATTTTAAAGTGGGAGAACTTGCACAATTGGTGGCTGACTAAATACTTCTTTGCCCCACTGTATATACATTGAATTATTCAATTTGATAATATGTAATCAACTTAGGCATCACTCCCCCCCAAAACTTTTTTAACTTAATAAAAATATTCATAACTCATATTCGAATACATGAATAATGATTAGAATACCTGAATAATTTCGAATATTCGATTAATCGTTCCCATCCCTAGACACAACCGACATACTCATACATGAATGTCTATGCCCCTGAAAATATTCCTATAACGCATGCAAACCAAAAAATCAGCATTCATTTTCCCTGAGACATGAGGTGAAACTCATTTAACTTTTGGCAGCTATTTAATTTCTCAGCTGTAACCACACACAAACACACACTCTCAGACATACACATCTTGCCCTCTCTGTGTCCTTGCATGCTGCACCCAAACACCCAGATACTCCGAGGCAGGAAGGGCCTGTATGGTAGGTGAGAGCCATCTGCTGTGCAACACACTGCATCATCTGTGGTGTGCAGTGGCCTGTGAGAGCCTTTCCCATCTGTCTGCTGGCTGCTGCCGGCTGCTGCCGGCTCCTGCCGCAGGACCACGCTGAGCCAGTTGAGGCTGCTTCACTCAGCAGGGATTTCTCAACATGCACATGCAGCATCCAGTGATAAAAGTATTTTTTCCGAGTTCCATCTTTTAGATATCTTTTAGTGCCAACCCTAGTCTGTCTTGGCACAGTCTAGATCTTTATAAGGGGGTAAAGTGCTGTCAGTCGAGGCACAGTGTTTGGGAAGCACTCATTTAAGCTCTTATCTAGTGAGTTAGTGAGTGATTATTGCTTTTATGATACAAGCTATATGTTTGAGAATCATGAAGCTAAATCAGGTGCCTTTCAGCTGAAGGACAGCAGACTGGTTTCCCTTTGAAGCAATATTTTTCTTGGTTTGAAAATGAGGTGGGACAGAACAGAGGCAAAACTGAGAAACAGCCCTATAATTAAAGAAGCCTTAACATCATCCAGCACGTATAAATAGGTCCCCCCCCCCCCCCCCCCCCTCTTATTATTTTAATCCTGCACTTTACCACGCGTGAGAACACCACTCTATAAAGACAAGAGCTGAAACGCAGTTACAGAGACAGGGGTCCAATTATCTTAATTACGACTTGGATCAAATCAATGTGCGATTACTGTCCAATTGTTACCTGATGGTAGGATAATGCAAATACTGGTGTCCTTCGCAGTCAATTCGCACCTCTTTCTCTCTTTCTGTCTCAATTCTCTCCCGTTCTCTCACTTCCCCGCTCGTGGCCATCTGGTTGTGATTACAAGAAAGTTCAAATGATTCACTCTATGCTCCCCCCACCCCCCCACACTCAATCAGTGTGTCCTTGGTACTGATGCCTGTCTCCCCCCCCCCCCCCCCCTACACGCACCCCTCTTTTCTCCTGCAGACATTCCTGAGATCCCCGAGAGCATTAAGTTTTGCAAGGCCTTGGAGATCGCCGACTTCAGTGGAAACCCCCTCACCAGGTAACAGCCAGTCTCTCCATACATAACGGCCCGTCCACACACAAGCATGAAAAAAATCTTTCAAAGCTTCGCCCATTCACTTGAATGGGGTGAAGTAGAAGATTTTTAATCTTCGCCGAACTGCATTGTGGGGAGCGGAGCATGGCTTTGCAAGCATCGTGAGCATCAAAAGTTGAGCAATGTTCAACTTTTGATGCTCCCGATGCTTTCGAAGCTGGCATCAGCCAATCAAATCCCGTTTATGCAAATCCCGCCAGTACAAGCGCTAGCCAATCCAACCGCGTGTAGTGGAGAAGAAGCGGGATTTTTTTTGCTTTGTATGCCGCGTGCGGGCGGGAGATTCCTGGGAGATTCCTGATTGGTTGTTGGTCGCCTTGGGCGCGTGAAATCGCCAAGCTTCAGACACGCCCAGCATCAAGATTTTTCAAGATTTTTTTCATGCCTGTGTGGGGACGGGCCGTAACTCCTATGAGAAAATCTGATGTTTGCCCAGATGCAACAAGGGGAACATGAGCTTTGAATAATCAAACAAAGCATGATTACGTGTCAGTTATGTGCTCTAATTGCTCTTTTCCATTTTCAATGCGCAGTGAATCACATTGCGTGTTTGATGTACAGTTGGCTGATTTGAAACTGTAAATCATTCAGTTGTGTTGTATGACAAAGTGCTTGCTGTCACGTAAATGTAACCTGAATATCCCTATGATATCTTTGTATTTGGAAATGTCTTGGTATTTCACCTTTTAACTTCCTCCTTTAGAAATGACTGGATAAAGTGTTGATACTGAATAATTTAACAGATGGGAATATGTTTAGGGTTAATAGTTATGTCTGTGAGTCAAGTGATCCCATGTGCTGTACAACAAAACCCTAAAACCCCCCCCCCGTCTTTCTGCTTTAGATTGCCGGATGGTTTCACTCAGCTGCGAACGCTGGCTCACTTGGCACTCAACGACGTGTCATTGCAGACATTGCCCAACGACATTGGAAAGTATGTACTCAAATTCACATTGTTTAACCTGTTGAGCCCCACGGCCCCCCCGGGCCAGGGCAAAAACGCAACATCTGCAAGAAACAGCGTCTGAGGGCTTCTTAACATTTAATAAACTAGGAATGTGTCATACCCACTTAACGGGAAGGAACTCAGCTAACTGATAATATGAACAATTTTTAGTTAAACGAAAAACAACTCTAACGCCAAGCCTCAAGGCAGCAAAACACACCACATAGCTTTACGGAGGCAAAACAGAAAATATGTCTCGCCTTTGCAGTTTTTCTGATCAAAACTTGTGTTCAATGGCATTAAAACGCTGCTGAAGGTTAATCCAATGTCTCTGTCACTTTGAAATGATTACTGATAATCCATCATCATATTTATGGCTATAACCTAGTTTTCAGTTTTCAGAGCGTAACATAGCTTTCAGTTTGGGCAAGCTGCGTGTGCATCACTCTCACTCCTCAATGGTAACGTGTAGGTGGATTTAGGAACTTCCCCTTAGATTGTGTCCTTTGGCAAGACACTTTACCCGCATTTGCTCCTGTGGGTAATGTCCACAGTAATGACTCTTACATGTCTAATATGTGTAATCTGTAATTGTAAAGCGCTTTGAGCACCTGTAAAAGCGCTCTAATAAAAAATGTAATGCATTATTATAATTATTATTAGATTCTATTGGCTCTAACGGTTCAAAACAGGTGTCAATCATCAACATTGACCAACAGGGGCCAGAGATATGGCAAATGACCCCAGAAGTTTTTTTTGGTGCTAAATCTCTCTAAAAAGGTCAAATGCCACTTGTTTTGCATCAATCTTGATACAGGGTACTTATTATATGTTATAGTTTGGATTCCTAAAGCTTTTAGTCTACTATCCCATCGTTCAAGGGTGGATTTCACTATAAGTAATGTTTTATTTTTGGACGGACACTATAATTTAATTGTTTTTACTATGTTCAATCTGAATTGACTTTAAAATAAAAAAAATCTATATTGATTCTGACTTTTCTACATCCAACTCACAGGTTTATCATTGCTTTGAGAAAAAAGATTATTAATTTACCCCTTTTAGAAGTGAAGATATAGTCCTTTGTTCTGGGAATGTCATTTTCGAGCCTGAGACCTGAAAAACAGGCTCAGGGCTCAATGGGTTAAGCCCATAATCACCGTAATCAACTTTTTTTTTATCATATTACTTTTGTATTTCCACCCCCAAAACGTAACTAATAAAGGTCTCTTAAACATATTTCCAATGTAAGTGATAAGGTATTTGAAAGGGATAAAGCAAGACATTAATTTATGATCCCAAAAAAATCGTTGGTTGACCAAATCCATTGATATGGTAACCGTGAAGATATTGTATGGTTGAATATTTATTCTTTCTCAAAATATTTACACAATGAGAATTCTGATAAATAATCATCACTAATGTGGATGACTAAGCGGGTAAAGATAAATAAAAACAGTGTTCTCAATAAAAAAATCTAAGAGAATATCTAGTCTCATATTACAATATCGATATTCAGTTGTGAATTGTTCTTCTTGACGAACGCTTAGGATTACAATCTTTGCCAAATTGTAAAAGCTCTCTAATCGAGCTATCACACTGGTCCGTGTGGACAGGCTGAGGGCTCAGTTAGATCCTTGACACATCAAGAGACTGAGCAGCTTTTTGAGGAGTGTTCTTCTGTTGCCCAGTGGGCTGTGAGGCAGCCCTTCTCTGGGCTCTGGGCCACTGCTGTGCTCAGCCAGATGGAGGAGACCCTCACCATACTAGGCAGCCCGCTCCAACAGACCTGCCATCTGACTAACCAACCTGCCTCTCCTCTCCCCTCTCTCTCACTCCCCCACCCTCCCCTCCGACCACCTGCCATCTCCTACCCCTACCCCTCTTTCTCTTGCCTCCTTTTCACTGCTACTCCTCTTTTTACAGCTTGGCCAACCTGGTGACGTTGGAGCTCAGGGACAACCAGCTGAAGTCGCTGCCTACGTAAGTGTCATCTCCCTCATCTCCCGCTTCCTTAGAGTACACATGCAGGGTTAACATCTTATCTAATTTCCCACCATCTCCATCAAGAACAATAAGTGCCTGTTGACAGAACAAGACAACCTCAAATACATTAAGAATTGCCAAAACTGATTCTCCTTTATTACTTTTAATTGTTTACTTTTTAGTTAGAACCTCACTCCCCTACTGTACCTATCAAGTAGCCTGAGAAAACATCTATTGTAGTGTGTGAGAACATGACAGAAACGACAGGCTACCTGTGGCTACGTAGGTTTAAACACATTCTTTGCATATGTCATTACGAATGTGTGGTGTATGTATGTGTGTATATATATATATATATATATATATATATATATATATATATCTATGTATATATCTATGTATATATATTTGTCTTTAACTATATTTATTTGTTGTTCTTTTCTTTTCAGGGTTAGGGTTATCTCTATAAAGCGACTTTGAGCACTTTTAAAAGCGCTAACAAAATAAATCTATTATTATTATTATGTCGTTATAGTTAGCAAAGCTCTGCTCTTTGTTCTTTCAGGCCTCATATTAGTGTGACTTAATGCTATTTTGTGTGTATTCAGGTCCCTGTCCTTCCTGGTTAAACTGGAACAGCTGGACCTGGGCAGCAATGAACTGGAAGTTTTGGTAGGTAGATAACTCGTCTTCCCCTTTTTTATCTTAGTTCTACTTCTCAGTGCTCTAACAGCACCTGCAGTTGTGCTTACAAATGTATTTTATGTTGCCAGTGCAGCACACTCTCAGACTCCCACCACAATAATTACAATCCAAACCACATGATTACTTCACCAAACTCAGCAGAGCCGGTCTGTTAGACCTGAGGCCCTGCATGCATCTACCTCATAATGAGCCCTGCTCTAAGCCTGGGAAACGCCCACCATGTCTCATGGGACGGTAAACAATTCCTCATGACCCGACAAGGGCGGAGGCTGAGCAAACACTCGACAACTATTATGAAAGGCTGCCTTCCATAAGCCACTGCACTACTTACATTTGAGAATACTCAAGAATTTAGCAGACTGATCCTAGGACTGTAAAGAAATGAAATGTTTCACTGTAATTGACCTTGAACTTCAACCATGAAATGTATCTACAAATGATATGTGTATTTAGGGCACATGATTTCTGTTTGCGGTGGCCTTAACCAGCGAAACAGTTTTCAGATGCGTTTATTAAATAATGCAGCCCCTGCCTTTGCACCTCAAACATTACCAAATATAATAAACTGCCCCAATGTTCTCCCTCCTCCTCCTCTTCTGCTATGTCTCATCTCCTAGCCGGACACCCTCGGTGCTCTCCCTAACCTTAGGGAGCTTTGGCTAGACCGTAACCAGTTGTCCTCATTACCACCAGTAAGTACACTTTCATAGAAATGTGTAGGAACTATAATTAATCTCCTTTATCCTTCTTTTATAAACAAAACAAGATTCCACATGTGTGCAGAATTATCGCCCCAGATTTCTTCCCTTTGTTTTTGCTGTGAAGGTAATGGTTGTGTTGGGCGTCCGTGGCTCTCTGTAAGTGGTATTTATTGTGTGTCTGTGCAGGAGCTGGGGAACCTCCGGAGACTGGTGTGTCTGGATGTGTCAGAGAATCGTCTGGAGGAGCTTCCCTCAGAGCTGAACGGCCTCCTGGCGCTCACTGACCTGCTGCTCACACAGAACCTGCTGGAGGACGTCCCAGACAGCATAGGTGAGAAAACACATGGGGGGAAAAAAGAAATAGTTGAGGTCCATCCCTGTTACCATCTCTATCATTGCTCCCTATGAATGTGTCATCTGTGCAAATACTGTATTATAATATTTTAACTGTTACTCAAACAGCAAGATAGAAATTAGGTCAATATTAGTTGACATCAAAGAACCCCATGAATTTCTGATGTTTGCTATCTAATTAGGCAGTAGTAGTTTGAATATTCCTCCTGTTAAGCCCTGGAGCCCCCCCAACGTTTTTTTTCGAGACTGTGTCTCAGGGCTTCTTAACAATTATGAAACTATTAATGTGTAGCACCAGATTAACGGGAAGAATCTCAGCTAACTGAAGATATGAACCATTTTTACCAAAAGAAAACACAAGTCTCATAAGAAGCGTCTAAATGACCCCTGAGCGAAAAAATGCAAACTGACTTTGGCACAGAACTCAAGATAAAGATACCCTTATTACTTATCGTAGCTGCACATACAATATATCCGATTAAAGCTAAGACTCCACAGATTATATAGGTATAGTATCATCACTGAGCAATCCGAACTCGCGACAGGGGAAGTAAACACAGACATCACAACACGTACCTTTACGGAGCTTTTACGGGAGATCGTCTCACCGTAGCTGTCAATCTGATCAATAGACGTGTTCAATGGCATTAAAAGGAGAAAAAACGCGGCTGAATCGGTTGATCCATAGGTTGATAATGTGTCTGTCGCTTTGAAAAAATTATTTATAATCCATATTCAATTTTTATGTAAAACTCGGAGAAAAAAAGTTAGCTGCTAATGGTAGCCAACAGAGTGTATGCAGCTTCCGGTTTTGGCAACGCGTCACTCTCACTCCTTATTTGGTAACGTGTTTGTGTGTGTAGAACTTTCCCTCGATTCCATTGGCTCGAGCGGTTATAAAGAGATGTCATTCGTCAAAATCAACCAAGGGGGGCCAGAGATATGGAAAATCCACCCAAATGACCCCATTTTTTTTTCTAAATCTCTCTAAAAAGGTCAAATTTCACTTGTTTTGCATCAATCTTGATACAGGGTACTTATTATATGTTGTACTTTGGATTCCTAAAGCTTTTAGTCTACCAACCATCCAAGGGTAATTTTCACTATAAGTAAAACATAATTTTTGGATGGACACTATAATTTACAGTTTTTTACTATGTTCAATCTGAATTTTTTTTTAAATAAAAAACATCTATATTGATTCTGATTTTTCTACATCCAACTCACAGGTTTATCATTACTTTGAGAACAAAGATTATTCATTTAACCCTTTTAGAAGGGAAGATATGGTTATTTGTTCTGGGAATGTCATTTTCGAGCCTGAGACCTGAAAAACAGGCTCAGGGTTGAACAGAAGCAGGCCAACTGCATGGAGACTGTTCTCTGTTAAATAACAACACTGCCCTCTACTGGAAGAATAATGCTAGTGAAGAGTGACTCAAGCTATACGGCCTGTTATCTGTTTTTCTGTTTTCAATTGAATTTCATTCGGCGCATGGATCCATTTAAAATATTTCAGTGTAAATGCCATCTTGTTTGTTAACTGCTTCTCTGTTTTTGTCCAGGCTGCCTGAAACAGCTGTCTATCTTCAAAGTGGACCAAAACAGACTGACCCAACTGACTGATTCAATAGGAGAGTGTGAAAACCTCACAGAACTCGTCTTAACAGAGAACCTTTTAGAGGTAAGGAGATACAAACCACACAAACAGCCTCACACTGACCCAGTTGGGATGTATAAATGCCTTATACCTTAGTCTAATTAACAGTTATTAAGCCTCATTTATCATTTTCACTGAATATGAATGACTTCCTTCTCCCTCCCTCAAAGTCACTTCCTCGCTCGCTGGGCAAGCTTAAGAAGCTGACCAACCTGAATGTAGACCGCAACCATTTGGGCACCGTGCCCAAAGAGCTGGGCGGCTGTGCCTGTCTCAACGTCCTCTCTCTCAGAGACAATCGCCTGGGCAAACTGCCCGCTGAGCTCGCAGATGCCACTGAGCTACATGTGCTGGATGTGGCCGGAAATAGGTAAACCTCTCTTAACACCCTGCACTGTAGCTGATTCACGGAAGCTATACATGCCAAGGTCAAAGATTTCATTGGAATGCCTTTGCCAAAATGGACTTTCAGCATTACCAGCATCCTGCAGTTGTACCCTTGTTAAATGTGATCAGTATAACCTTGTAGGGATGTTTTTCAAAAGCTCTGCTGCTAAATTATGGAAAAATAATCTATTAGAAAACTTCAAGCAAATGCATCATTGTCAAAGAGTTGTGGCCCATTTCCAAAGGGAGCAAGGTGTCTGCAGAGTTATGGAGGTTATCCCTGCAATTATTTGACTCTGTGAGCATTGAGATATACACTCATTAATTATAACGTTGCATAAACTCTAAATACCAAGGTTTGAGTTTTGCGACGGCCCTTCAAATATCCAAGACCATATCATTTAACCTACTAGAATTCAAAGTTTCCGGCTCATTCCTTACCTCTTCTTTTGTCCAGATTACAAAACCTGCCTTTTGCCCTGACAAACCTCAACCTGAAGGCCATGTGGCTCGCAGAGAACCAGTCACAGCCCATGCTCAAGTTCCAGACAGAGGATGATGAGCAGACAGGAGAGAAGGTGCTGACCTGCTATCTACTGCCTCAGCAGCCTTCCCCCAGCCTCGGTGAGCAGCACTCAGTAAACACAATGTGACGTTTTTATAGGATCGTCATTGTATTGTATTAGGCGTACAGCAAATAGAGAAAGCCTGTGTCAGTCATTTAAAGGGCTTCTCAAACCTTCTATGTGGCTTATCAAACGGCATCAAAGTTTAAATCAATTGTTTATCATAACTTTTATTTAATGATGATTTTTTTGCATGCTTTTGTATCATATCCCTTCAATTGATCCCTATTTTGAATACTACATTTGTACTAAGGCCTTAATGGCTAATTGTATTCCCGTCCTTATATTTGAAGCTATTTGTTATTGTGTATAGATTTGATTGAATAAGCTCACCAGATATAGCTTGTAAAACACATGGATTGTGAGACTCATATTCAGGAAGAGATTCTTTGATCTACAGCTAGAAACTAAATTTGACACTTTTTTTGTTCCACAGAGAACTTGCTACAGAACAGTGTGGACGACAGCTGGACGGACAGCAACCTGAACAGAGTGTCAGTCATTCAGTTCCAGGAAGAGACCAAGGCTCAGGAGGAGGACGATGAGGCTGCTGCAGAGCGCAGAGTGAGGAAACGCAGCACTGCAGTGTCACTTTATATCTTCTGTATATGCTATTTTGCTCAGATTATTTACACGTTTTGGCTTTCTACCGTCATTTTCGGACTATAAGGCGCACCTGAATATAAGCCGCAGCAGCTAAATTGAATGATGTGTACATATATAAGCCGCACTGGACTATAAGCCGCAGGTGTTTTAATGTTTAATTACCATATGTAAGGGTTCGTGCACAGAGGGGATTGTCGGGAAAGAGATGGCTGTTTGAGGAAGCTCCCATTTATTAACATTTCAACAAACAAGTTGCATATTTGCATAACGTATTCAAGTGCTACCATTTAGTGCAATAGTAGCTACAGAACATGTACTGTGCTGTGTAAACTGTACTGTATCACATAGCGTTTCAGACA
The DNA here is from genome assembly GCF_949606895.1 of Notothenia rossii. Classification (NCBI taxonomy): domain Eukaryota; kingdom Metazoa; phylum Chordata; class Actinopteri; order Perciformes; family Nototheniidae; genus Notothenia; species Notothenia rossii. The sequence continues at coordinate 16,071,229 of NC_136911.1, read as the reverse complement.
CACAAACTTTTCAACTTTCAAACTTAAACGGTGCGCTCCCAGCGCACGTACCGGCAGTGATCTACAGCAGTGGTTTTCAACCAGTGGTACGGGGACAAACTGTCTCGCTCTCGTAATGTCTGTCTGTCTTGCTCTCGTTCTGTCTCACGTACCACTCTCGGTTCCACTTTTACTTTTGCGCGCTACCTGTCTCACTCTTTTCCGGCCTCCAGCTTTTCCTGCTGGAGCCCGCCGCTTAAAGGTGGGGGGCGCGGACCGGCCATAGAGCCCATAGAGTTAAAGGTGGTGGACTGTAACCTGTACAATCCATAGATTTAGGAGGTCCCCTAGTGGCCGTTAGCTGTACAAATCCATAGATTAGCCGCACCGGTATATAAGCCGCAGGGTCGAAAAATGGGGAAAAAGGCGCGGCTTATAGTCCAAAAATGACGGTAGTTATTATAGTAATCAGTATAGTATCAGCCTTAATACTACATCTCTGTTGGCATTTGATTGAGATCTTGATTGAAAACTATAATGCTTCAAGTGTGACATAAAGTCCAAATTAATAAATGTTTACTGTCACAAAGTCATCTGACATTTTCCTTGACTTGTTTAACATTATGATTGACTAAAGTTGTTGTTACCAACTTTGTGTCAGGGTCTTCAGCGAAGAGCTACACCGCACCCCAATGAGCTGAAGGTGATGAAGAAGGTGATTGAGGAGAGGAGGAATGAAGCTTACACATCCAGGGATGAAGAGTCTCCTGATTCACAGGTACATACCACATACTGTATATTGATTATTGTGTCTATTCTGACAGTTATTATTTAGAGATTTGTTATTTTCTTGCCCTAATCTTATTTTGTGACAAATGGCCTGCTGCTGTAGGAAGTAGACACAAGGCATCATGACTTTAGTACAAGATTCTGATGAATCAAACTTTTTGATTTAGGAGAAACGGCTCAGTGACCTCTCCAATCAGAGCCATGACTCTCAGGTGTCCAATAGCACGCTGTCTGCCACCTCCCATGAGGAGAGGCAGAATGTGACGTCGCAGAGGGAGGACTTTGTAGATGGCCACGCCCCTCATTATGATGACGAGCTGGACGAGATGGAAGTGGAGTACATTGAGGTGAATATTTACAAAATGATACAACATTTAGTTACATGTCATCTTCTAAACAAATTCAATCTCAATCTTCTCTTTTCTCCAGCCCACTGTGCACTTTGCAGAAGAGCCCATCATCCGGGGTTTGGATGACGACGACGAGGAGAACAGGGAAGATGGAGAGAGGAGTGACGAGGAAGAGAGGCCTGTGTTTCCCGCAGAGAAGCAGCGTCTGATCAGAAAGGACACGCCGCACTACAAGAAGCACTTCAAGATCACCAAGCTGCCCAAACCTGAGACTGTGGCTGCCCTGCTGCAGGGCTTCAACCCCGAGAGCATGAACTCTCCCACAAAGCCCGCAGAGGAAGAGGAGGAAGAGGAGGAGGAAGAGGAGGACGAGGACGAGGAAGAGCAGGGTATGTGCACCCCTCAGCACCTTCCCAGGATGGAGGCGCTGGAAGACAGTCGGCTCCAGGTCAACTCCAGTCTAGTAAAGGTAAAGGGGTGATCCCACCACTCTTAGGGTGTATTTCAGGAATATGGAGAATAGGTGGGAGGAATATGATAGCACATTTTTTTATTTCCCTACAAACATTTATGCACATGTGTACAAATGTAGTCTATGGATAAGGAATAGTGCAGAACAGGAAGTCATTTCTATTCATGTATTTAAATTGAATATATGTTTTGCTTGCTCATTGCATCTATGCACACACTTAATAATGTATGCATAGAGTGCCCTTACCACCTTGCAAGTTGCATTCAGTTTGGAGTGAGCTGCCAGTATTTATTAAGGATGTGGCATTGCATGCAGGGCCATTGTGCAAATGAAGCGACTACCCTATGCTGTAAATCAAGGGTAATGTGTTTCTCAGGAGTGGAGTTTGTGGTTTAACCACAAACTCTGCAACAGTCTCCGAACTATGCTTTCCGTCCTTCACCAAACGCCTACAAACACCCAGAGGTCATTGCTGATAATGCCTTCCAATACCTCACATCATTTAGGACTATTTTGACACATAAACAACCAAAACCGAAACATTATTGTATAGTCTCATACTTAGGGACACATTTGAGAAATTCACTCTGTGCTTTCACATGAAATAGCTTTGTTTTTGCAGAATTAAGATAACACATAGACTTTTATTGTAATGATAACATTCCTTCCACACAAGCCTCTGCAGGCTTTTCTTCCCCAACACTGGCCCAGTCTAGAAATGATCTTCTCAGTCAATTATCAGCCGTCTCCTGTTTTAGTTCAATAATGACATTTCAAACTCTGCTCTTATAACAGTGTGTGTGTTTGTAAGTGTGAATGAAGTCTGCGTCGGTGCCGCTTATGAAACGTAATCTCCTTATCGATCAACACTATTTTGGGTCTTAATGAAAAATGTTTTGATTTTTCATGCTGATTATAGAAATCCTTTTCAGCGCTGTGATCAAACATCATCATCTTACCAAATCTGTTTTGTGTGTGTGTTTGGGGATGTGTGTTTGTGTGGCTGACCTCAGACCCACCAGAACATGTATTGGCAGAGCTGGAATGTGAGATCCAACGATCCTTGTTTGTGTAATATGGTAATAATCATTTATGGGATGTTTGAATTGTTATAGACAGTACGATTCTTCATCATTCTTCTGAATCAAATTCATTTAATCAAATATATATTTTTCTCTGAATTACTTTTGTAAAGTCAGCTTGTAGATATCTTGGGTTATTTGTAAGCTGTAAATGTACTGTAACTGTAAGCTTTTGTTTGTACAAAGTAGGCTTTTTGTCTAAATCAAAGCTTGCCCCTGGAGGAATTTGCTTTCTGTGGTGTGGAGGCTGAGCTTATTCTGGTATGGGAGCTTTTGCTTTCTCCTGTCCGCTCTCTCTGCCCTGTAGCTCAGCTCCTTGGTCTTGTCTTTCCATCTCTGCCTGTATTTGCTTCTGGTGGCTGGGGGGTGAATGTGACATTGCTTCTGCTCTAAGGGGGTCCATCCCAGTGGATTGAAGGTTCTACAACCTGCAAGCAGACAGTGGAGTGTTGGGTGTGTTTGGTGAAGTTTATGGAGAGTGTGAGAAAGGGATTTTAATTTTTTTAGTATGTGTGTGTGTGAGCATATTTTTATTTTGGCCTGACTAATCCGCATGCCTCTCGCTGGTTCCTGTCCTAACAGGGGGTGAAATTTGATCAAGTCAATAATCTGCTGATTGAACCTGCTCGAATTGAGGAGGAAGAGGTCTGTACATACTCTTTCCCATCCACTCTGTTTCTCTGTGTCCCTCACTCACCCACTCACCTGTATCCCGAGGTGGAGAAAGTCCCCACAGAATCCACAGGGTTAACCCAAGCCAATCACTGGGACCCTCTAACCACAACTCATTCATGAGATGTGTGGCAGAACCTGGATGCAGGAGACTTGTAGCCATGAGAGTAAGCTTGCAATGAGGATTCACATTGCTGTGTTTCAGTGCATCCTGGGAGATTACACTATGTTTCCAGACATTAACACATTGTTCAGTTCTATCCATGCATCCAATCAGCTTCAGTTAATACTATTTGAGCATGCACTTCTCTTTTATTTATATGAATGACCAACTGTATCTCTTTCAATTAGGACTCATGATGTGACTATTGTAAAATATGCTTCTGTATTTCAAAAGTTTGAGTGAAGCCTCAGACCTTTTAGTTGCATCTCTGAAGACCAAAAGACTAAACCTAAGATTTACCACGAAAGGTCAGAAGAGGTGTTATTTTATAATTAATAGAATCACCTTTTTATATGTTTTGCCTTTGGAACATGATTTGTGCATCTGTAGGAAGTGTGGTGTATCCTTTTAGGAGTCACAGGAAAAAATGTCAATAAATACTAAAGTGAAATGGCTACTAACAGTAACATTTTATTAAAGCTAGTCTCCATTTGTCTTAAGTTCGTACAGGAAAGGGTTAACCTTAAAGCCCTGCATACTGGGGCCTGCGGGAAAGGCTGTTAGTTAAACAGAATGATCGTGTTTAATCTTTGGGCTTTGCAAGGACATTGACAGAATAAACAATTCTAAGTAAATATCAAGTAGAGAACTCTGAGTGTCAGCAGAATATGTGATGAAATGACTGTTGGTAATATCCACTTCATTGCATATCATGTAGAATCAACCACCTTTTGACAAAGTCGACGTGTTGGAATCCCTGTTTTTCCAATCATTATGAATCCCCTGGCTGCCCACAGCTGTGACGTCTTCCTCAGGTTCTACATTCAGGTTTAGACATTTGTCATTAATCAACTTTTCCTTCAACACTTGGAATACTCAAAATAGCTCAAATTTTGACCGTTGACACAGAAGAATGAATACGAGTCCAGCACCAGGTCCTGCCACGCTCCATCTCTGTTCCTCCACCTTTCTCCTGCTCCTGCTGCTTTGCACCCTTTCCTCCCCTGTCCACGCTGTGTTGCCCTGGAATGAATGGGCTGCTTCACCAGCTTCCTCCAGGTGCTTCTGTTTGGTACAAAGTAGGTTACTCATCAACGACCAGAAGAGGATCTCAAGACTGATGAAGAGGGATGACGATCACTTCCCAGCAGTCTCATTTTCAAATTGTTAACTTGTATAGATGTTATGATGTCATGACTTAAAGGGACAGTTAACCCCAAAATCAAACAATGTTTTTCTGTCACTTGCTGCTACTATTTATTTGTTTTGGTGTGTGTTGCCTTGCCTAGTGTTTCCTGATGTCAGCTGTATTAGCGTTTAAAGCACACACAAAAAAACATCACACCAAAACAATCGAGATGGATAAAAAAACACTTCAGAAAAGAGAGTATTTGAAAAATGATTTTGGGGTTCAATTGTAGAAAAGTCTAAAACTTCATTGGTAATCTTTCTACACAATATGTTTCTTTTTTTAGCATGATTTTGTTTCTAGTGTTTTAAATGAATACTCGTTGATGGAGAAGAAAACTTTTACTCAAACTTAAAGTGGTATTTAGTATTTTATGAAAATTGTCTCTGCCAGTATTTGTTAGACTATTGTATTTATGTCTGATTTGTTTGCTTAAGAAATGTTTGTCATCTCATTACAAAAAATGCACGGGTATCCACACTACAAGTGTAAAACCGTCTTCACAGCCAGGACACCACATACTCCTTTTATTTCTCCTTTTTCCTTCCACCTGTCCCTCATTTGTTTGCAATCCCTCCCCTTTTTGCATGGCTTGCAATTACACAGTATATATATACACAGTTTTACGCCTTACCTGGTGTTTAAAGGCCCTCCTCCCGTACATACACAAGACACATTGTAGTCTTTTAGTAAGGGTCAAGCCTCTGTGAGTTAAATTGAAGAGGTCTTTAGACAAGTGTGTTCGCTTTGTCTGAAGTCAACTGTCAGTTAAGTGGATAATGGTTGAAAACCAATTATTTTTGACCATGCTGTTTTAAGTACACATACAAAGGCAAGCATACTAACTAAAAAGGTCATTTAAAGCTCAATTAAAAGGCACAAAAGTCCAACTTCCACTTAAAACTGACTTTAGGCTCAAGACAAGTCAAAGTGTCTCTCCATCCATCTATGAGCATGAGTGAGAGGATGCTGCTGTGATTACACTGACACCACCCTCTGGCAGAAAGAGGGAGGTCTCCCATCATTTATATCACAGTTTAAGATCATCTCTTTTTTTGTTGTTGTTTGTAAAATAACAAAATGGTGGGCCCTCCTCCCTCTCAATCCGTCCTGAGCTGAGTGGTGTTCAGAGGGTTTCATTAGTAGTTGTGCTGACTCCCCCCTCCTCAACTTGCAGCACTCGCTGATCATCATGCGACAGACTGGCGGCCTCGGTATCAGCATTGCCGGAGGGAAAGGATCTACACCTTACAAGGGAGATGATGAGGTAAGATGTGTGTCTGGAGTCTGAGTACTTTTAAAAGAAACAGAAGCCGTAGATTATACAAAGAAATTATCTTCTGTTTGTGTTTTTAGGGAATTTTCATCTCCAGAGTGTCTGAAGATGGCCCCGCCGCAAGAGCAGGGGTAAAAGTGGGAGACAAACTCCTAGAGGTAAAACCCGTTGTGTTAACGCAGCACCTTCCTCTGTTTTATGGTACTCTTTTTCATTGAACAGCTTTAATAATAATAATAATAATAATAATAATAATAATAATAATAATACCAGTCATTACCAGTCAGTCACTCCCTCCCTCTGCTCGTCGCAGGTGAATGGAGTGGACCTCCACGAAGCAGAACATCACACGGCGGTTGAAGCTCTTCGGAGCTCTGGTGCTTCAGTTTCCATGTCTGTGCTGCGGGAGCATATGGTGGAGCCGGAGAACGCCATCACCACCACGCCACTGAGGCCGGAAGACGACTATTTCCCCCGCGAGAGACGGAGCAGTGGCATCGCCTTCAACATAGAGACGGCTCCCAAGGGGCCACAGGAGCGGCTCTCCACCTGCTTGCTGCGAAACGACAAGGGGCTGGGCTTCAGCATCGCAGGGGGCAAAGGCTCCACCCCCTACCGCACAGCAGACACAGTGAGACATGCCAACACACCCCAACCACACTGACTAAACCTAGACGTAACGTTTTATAAAGAATGTAGAACATCTTCTAAAATTATATTTTTATATCCTAAAATATTTTGCAGGTTCCAATTTGTCAAACTTGATGATTTATTTTTCATGCATGATGTGTGATAGATGATTTGGTTATGTACATAAAGGTCAGTTGCAGCCCTTAATGAATCATCCCAACCCTTTAACATACATTGAAAAGGCCCTGGCAAAAATGATACAGAAATGATCTAAAGCTAATCGCTCATACAAACGCTAATAAGTAAGGTCACTAAGTGTTTACAGTAACAGTCTCAGGGATCTCTCTATTCTAGCTGCACCGTTTACAGACATCACCAGGGAGACGGAGATATGAATAGCCCGCCCTGACACCTGATAGTCCACTCTAACTGGACGGGCTGAGGTGTATATTTGGGCCAGAGCAGAACGGCATTGCTACTCATGCAGCTCAGCGAGCCCGGAAAGAGGAAAAGACTCATAAACGTTTAGGCAGGTCTGTAAGTCTTGCCTCACTTTCAAAAGCTTTTTGAAATGGATGCAGTGACTCTGCTGTTGGCTGTTGGTTAATCTGAGGAGGAGGTGCTGTAGACTTTGCTCCTGCATGTGTTTCTACATTCTGCTTTGATTCAGCTATGTTTTTATTTGCTAAACAACTTTGCCTGAGAAAGCGGCCAATATGTCACAGAGGTCGTGATTTGTGCTGCCTGTGCTGTAGAGTCCTGTTGTGTCTTAGTGATCAGAGGCTGCTGTTGTCATGTATATATGGGTTTGATGTGTGCCATTGTGGGCTGCTACTATCTTAGAATCCCTTTATCAATTACCACTGGCTCACTTTGTATAGAAAGTTCTATGTTGGCCTCAGATCAATCGTGATACCACACAGTGACTAACCGGTAACTCAGACAGCTCTCAGTTAGCACACTGAGTCATCGCAGCATTGCAGCCTGTTGCACCAGACCCCCTTACCACCAGCCTGTCCCTGACACAAAGATTCACAATGTCTCTTGAAAAAACAGTTTGCAGAAATGGCACATCCATTTGAGTAATGTATGAGCAAATGTACATAAACATGTTAACATTTAACAATGTTTCAGGCAATCTACATCTCTCGGATCGCAGAAGGGGGAGCAGCGAACAGAGACAGCACACTGCGTGTTGGTGACAGAGTGATCTCCGTGAGTACTACTCATCGCCCCCACACCTCCCTCTGGGCGTTATCAAATTAGCATTAGCGCTAAAATGTTTTCAGATGTGAGAAAGGGAATCGTTTTATTTCTTTGTCTCCAGTTGGGATTTAAGAATAGCTTGAAATGAAATGCATAGTATTTTAATAAATTAACAAGATCAATGTTAATCAAGAGCATTGGCTGACGATGTTCTCTTTGTTGATCTAGATCTCGGCCATTTTTCTCAGTTTTGCAGTTTTTATCCAATCTTGCATAATGTCAAAGAAACAAATCATGTATGTCATCAATGCGAGGTGTTTTATAATTTACATTTTGAATGTGCCCTCAACAATGCTCTCATCCCTCAAACTATGTCTTGTCATATTAATGATAGTCAGACTTACTTGTATTACCACATGCACAGAATTAACTCTCATTTGACTAATTCTGACCCAGGTCTCTCTTTAGATAGAAATAATGGATCTCTTTTGGTTGAAGTGATGCAGAATTGTCACTACTAAGGGCTTACCGCATGACCTCTCAATGCTCTACTGTTCCCTCTGCTGATCACACTCCAATCTTGGCTTTTTCTGCCAGCATAATGGTAACTTTCGTATTGCATGTGTTCGTCCTGTCACACCCACATTACTACTGAGAAGATTGTTTTTAGCGGTTCCTTTTCCAAGTGTGGCAAATGTTAGACTGCTCCTGCTCATTACTGTTTCGTTAATGCACATTCTGCTCCGAGAATCTCAGCTTCCTGAATTATCCCCTTTGCTCTCTTCCCGGGTTAACTCTCTTCTTCCCTCTGGCAGTTTCTCAGCTCTTTTATATTTCAATCTATTTGTAGGCTTCCTCTTTTCTCTCCTTCTCACATCTGCATGCTCCCTAATGTATAACGTGCACATCCTTGCCTGCTTGGTGGTGGGTATGGTGTTGGGTTGGAGTTGGCGGAGCCTGTATGCAGCAGCATATCAGCCGATGGTAAGAGCTGGTACTGTCGGGTCAGTGCTGACCTCTGCGTGTCACTTTGGACCAAAGAATAGTTTTAAGATTTGCATGCCTAAAAGCTTCCCCCTAATCTAAAACCAAAACTAGTCATTTAATTATACTACGGATTTCCTTTCTTGCTTTTGTTGACTTGAGATCAAACTTTTTGGAAACATTTCGACTTGTGTTTTAAGTAAGAAAAGCAAAAAAGGGATGGAAAATGATTTTAACTGATTATATTACATTTCTATGACTTTTTGGGGAGATAATAGCTTTTTAGCTAGTAGCATTTCTGCATCAGGGAAGCTCTGCCAGCTTAAGTGGCCAGCATCAGCCCGCTGTTCCCCCCTCTCACTCCTTTTCTCTGCCTCTTCCTGTTGCTCTGTACAGGTGTTGGCTTATTTTTCTATTAACAGTACTCACTTTGGTGCACTCACAAACTGCAATTAACAGATCATAATTTTGTAGATGTTGAATAAACACTCTGATAGAGATGAGAGAAGACTGATGGCTGCATGCCATTTTCAGCATGTCTTTCTTTCTTAATGTTCATCGCCCAATGGCCCCTGTGGCCTGCTTAAATTGGGAGCGTCCTGGTGGGCTGACACCCTCCTGGTTGGTTTTTACTGTCGATGCAGATCAATGGTGTAGACATGACAGAGGCCAGGCATGACCAGGCAGTAGCACTCCTTACCGGCACCTCCCCCACCATTGCCCTTGTGGTGGAGCGAGACCTGAATGCACCAGGGGGCTCTCCAGGTCAATCCCGGGCACGAGCCCACTCCCCTCCACCCCCAGAACCCTCAGACTCACCGGACCAGGAGGAGGACGGCCTCACCATGCATGGGAACAACCTGAGCCGCATGGAGGACGAGTATCCCATCGAGGTGAGACCTCTAAGGGCGACTTCAGTGTGTTTAATATATTTGTAATGTATTAGACTAAGCTGTAGAAAGCTCCTGCAGGCATTCAGCATTAATGTTTGTTTATCTGGCCCCTGCAATATCCTCAATGCGTTCCAGTTCCAGAGAAGATGGTGCATGGTATGAAGGCTAATAATGAATAATGGTTTGCTTTTATAGAGTGTAGCTTTTCCAGTTGTCAATAATGCCAATATGTTACTCTTTACCTAATCGTGGCTTTGGCCTGTAAAGAGACATGACATATAAGGGTTTGGAGTAGGTAGGGCTGCAACTTTATCTCTTTACTATGCCGATTCTTTTCTGAATGAATCGATTAATTATTTTTAAATTATCTGAAAATTGTTGGGAAATGCTGATGACTAAAGATATTCAGTTATAATACAATATTAAACAGTGAAAACAACAAAATCCTCTTATCTGAGAAGCGGAAAACAACTTGTTTTGCCATTTTTGGTTTAAAAGAATGACCATTAAGCGATTATCAAAATGGTTGGTGATTATTTTAGTTTGGGATCGATCAATGGACAAGTTGTTGCAGCTCTGGCAGTTGATTGGTTTGTTTGTGTTAGATGTAGAAATGATTGTCACCTGGTCTTGATTTCTTTAATAATCTCAAAAGCCTTGCTAAAACAAGTCTTTTACCTCTCACCCTAACAGGAAGTGATCCTGTTAAAGTCAGGCGGGCCACTAGGCCTAAGCATTGTGGGAGGCAGTGATCATGCCAGTCACCCGTTTGGCATCAATGAACCCGGGGTGTTCATCTCAAAGGTAGGACTTTGAAAGAGTTGCGAGTTGTTTGCATCTCCTTCAATACATGTTGTGTCTCACCTTCCATCTATCCTATCAGGTGATTCCTAACGGCCTAGCGTGTGAAAGTGGACTGCGTGTTGGGGACCGAATTTTGGAAGTGAACGCCATCGATCTGCGTCACGCCACACACCAGGAAGCTGTGCGAGCGCTGCTGGCCAACAAGCAGGAGATCCGTATGCTGGTGCGGAGGGACCCTTCCCCGCCTGGGATGCAGGTGAGTCCGCTGAAACAACTGAATATACATGTACTAATATAGACTTCATAATATTGGAAAATGCTTGCTCCACCTTGCCTGATGAGCTGTGTCTGTATCATTGCAGGAAATTGTAATCAATAAGCAGCCAGGGGAGAAGCTCGGCATCAGTATTCGTGGAGGGGCCAAGGGTCACGCAGGAAACCCCTTTGACCCTACAGATGAAGGCATCTTCATCTCTAAGGTATGTGAACAACATTATTATATTAATATAATAAAATACTTAGTCTTTACCATGTCTGAAGGAATCCCAAAGAGTGTTTTGTTTTAAGCATTAGCTGCACAAGCCATATTGGTTGGATAGCAACAGATTTGTAAAATAGTCCATTTTATTAAAAGTAAAATCCCAATAAATTGCGCTCAATCAATGCTGGGAGAATTGGCACTCATTTAAAAGTAGTATTAGCTTTTATGACAACGTTATTATTAAGGACGACGTTTTTAGAGTTGTGTTTAAGATAACATTAAATTACAAATGTAGTTTCGACTAACTTCTCCTTTGGTTGATATTAAACAGGTGAGTTCGAGCGGTGCTGCAGCAAGAGACCGCAGACTGAAGGTTGGGATGCGTATCCTGGAGGTGAACAACCACAGCCTGCTGGGGATGACGCACACAGAGGCGGTGCGAGTGCTCCGGGCTGTAGGAGACTCTCTGGTCATGCTGATGTGTGACGGATTCGACCCACAAAAAATGACGGGCGTGGAGGTGAGACAACAGCAGCAGTTAGACAAATTGCCAGCAATGTTGATCATATGTACTTTTTCCTAAAATTACCCAATCTGTTTTGATTTTGGAAAGAAACTTTAAACAACCATCTTGTTTGTGTCTATATCCAGGCGTCTCCCGGCATTATTGCCAACCCATTTGCCACCGGCATCGTCCGTAAGAACAGCATGGAGAGCATCTCATCGATAGACCGAGACCTGAGCCCTGAGGAGATGGAGATCATGCTGAAGGTACTGTACAGATTATATACTGATAATATATCATCACTGATTATATATCTTAAAGGTGCCCTATTATGCTTTTGGGGTGTGTTATAGGTTTTTGTGCATGCAAATGGTCTGCAAAGGCTAACATTCCAAAGTTCCCCCCTGCCTGAAACGCATCTATTGAAATCCTTTATTTTCTTCCATAACATGGAGAAATCATTATGTACAATCACACTTTAATTGGCTAGCGCTCCAAGACATTGTACATTATAGGCTAAGAGGCAAAACAACTCCAATGGCGCATTTCCACTACAGCGCGGTTTAAGCGTACCGTGCACGGCCCGTTTTTGGTTGCGTTTCCACTAGGCGTAGTACCGGCTAGCGGGTACTATTTCACAGTTTTCTGGCCCCATAAAATCGAGGTTCTTAGCGGGCCAACAACCAGGCTGAGTCGTGCTGAGTATGCTAAACTAGAGAGAGAATCGCTGGCAAGGGGGCTACAACTACAACAAAATGAACATATTTGACCGTGATTTAATTGTAATTGTTTCAAAATGATGCAGAAGTAACAACATACTGATACCGGTTAGTAAAAACCATGAATTAATGCTTTGACAAGTCTGCAGACAGACGGCAGGCGAAAAGCTTTTTAAAATGCGTGTTGTCTAAAAAAGCTAACGCAATATATGCTCCGACCGTCCACACTCACAACAACGGCCTATACAGACATAAATAAACCAGCGACTGTATTCACCATGACACAGACAGTGTGGTTTGTAGTTGTTTAACTTTTGTCTAGTTTCTGAACAGATATGAGGAGCTGTGAGCTTGAGTGCTAACAGCTAACGGCTGATGTTGTTTTTCTGTGGTTTGCATTGAAGATGACGTCACGGCTCCGCCTACACTGCGTTACTATAGTTACTGCCCCAGCTACTAAACTGTAATGGAAACAGAGCATAAAGTGAGCCAGTCCTAACAAGGCCTAACTATACCGTGCTAAGCCGAGCGAGGCCCTGCAATGGAAATGCGCCATAAGTGGTTGACCAATCACAACAGAGCTGGACAACTAACCAATCAGAGCAGACTGGGGTCTCATTTTAGACAGAGGGTGAAAAGAGATGCTGTAGCACACACAATATGAGAAAAATAAAGACCTTTTTGAACGTTTATGCATGTAAACATGTCACAGTCGAAGCACACATAGAAATATCAACCTGATAATAATAATAAGACCCCTTTTTAATTTCTAATTTAACATTATCTGTGAAGTTAAGGTCAGACAAAGCCCAAAATCCCAGTAAATGGGAAGTAAACAGTGTCGGGAAACACAGTACCTCCACATACCAGGAAGTCAACACATGAATCAGCTGTTTCGAACAGCAGTTCTGTCCCACCAACACTATGCTTCCACAGCAGTTTGGTGTTAGCAGGTGGACTTTTTAACACCCGTGGACTTTGACTCTCTCCCCAACCACCCACACGGCACATACCTATCTTTTCACCGCAGCTCCCAGAAAGCGCCAACACAGTTGTTTTATTTTGTTCAGATGAGCTTTTGGTAGTCTGCCCGTACCAAAGGAATGTAGGGGCTTGTTGGTTTATAGAATGCTTCTTTCTGTCCCTCTGCGCACTTGATCATTTTTTGTAGAGCACACACAGTCAGAAATCATTTATATAATTGTATCAAAAAAAGACACCCTTATTACAATTGTAAAGATCTGAAATGTTGCTTTCCCCCAGGAGTCTGAGATGGTGAGAGAGACATCACAGTGGGAGCGAGAAGAGATGGAGAAAGTGGTAAGTGATTTTGAAAACCCATGACTGTTTTGGGAAAGGGAAAATTGTATCGGATCAGCAGATAGATAGCGATGCAGCAAGGTAAGATAAGACAGTTCCTGCTCCATAGAAAATGCAGAAGTCTGTGCAGTACTGTAGGGTGGAGCTTTTAGAGTTCATCTGTTACCGGGTGAATGAAGCTTTTCCTCTGCACCCTGTGTGGTAATGTGTTTGAAAGCTATTCCTGCAATGTCCCACCTTGCATGCTTTTTTTTTCTGCTCCGATAGCTAATGAATAGAGTACTTTCTAATGTGTGCGGATTCTATCCTTTCTTTCCCTTCTGTTTTTATCTCTCCTTTACTATTCGTGTGTTTGATTTGATCATCCCATCTCCATACCACCTCTCCACTGTTGTTTTTCCTCCATCTCTCCACTGAAACACTTCTTTCCTCTTCTGTAACTCTTCCATTTCACCTCTCATCGCATCACTGTGTATGGTTGGTTGGGTCTCTTCCCTGCTCTACTCTCCTCCTCCTCCTCCTCCTCCTCCTCCTCCTCCTCCTCCTCCTCCTCCTCCTCCTCCTCTTCCTTTCTTGGTGAAGGAGCGTATGCGCTTGGAGCGAGAGGAGGCAAACCGCCTGCTAGAAGAGGAGACTGAGGTGAGACACTCCTCATCGGCAGCTCTGCAGACAACCTTCATGGAAGTCTGATCAGAAATACCACAGCACTACTGCCACAGGATTTTAACATGTTATTTCTATTTGGAAACTGAAAGAAAATAATCTCTATGTCCTTAAAAAAGTAACTCATTAAAATTGAGAAAGTTCTATCGAGAGTACTCTAACTTGCTGGTAGATGTTACTATGATTGACAAGGCAGCTGGTTGTTGATGCTAAATGTATATTACCCTCTAATAACTCCTCTCTATAGGTACACATGTTTTTTGTATTTAATGTAGATACAATAGCAGCGACAATGCACATTAGGTTTAGGGACTGACTAAATTGTGAAGAAAAGTTTTTAACTAAATATTTGACCCACCTAGTGTGGATCTGTTATACCTGCGTCTTATGTTCTGTAACTACCAGGGAAAAAGCGTACGGGAAAGAAATCTGCCCCAAGCCCATCCGTTCCTACTTTGTTTACCCTACAAATATAAAAATCTTGAGTTGTCAAAAACTATTATTTCTTTATAAAGAATGCTGAGCAATTTTCTAAAATAGTCACTTGTGTAATAAACTTCAGCCCACCCCCTCTTTCACATATGATGACTGTTTATTTCTCTTCAGAACATGGGCACTGGACCTTTGAAACTTGACTACAAAACCCTGGCGGCTCTGCCCACCACCAGCCTGCAGAAGCTCAACAGGGTAAGTCTCCCTTCATGTTGTAATGTCTCCAAACATCGGTACAAGATACACAGGTTTTTACACTAACTGTTAGGAACCCTATTGAGCTATGTTGGAAATGGCCTTCAAGGCTCAGAATAGACCCCTCGGAGGAATCCTGCAGGGTTTTTTACACCCACGTAACAGAGTTACCTAGAGCCGCCTAGATACCTCCCCAGGAGCGAGAATGTGCAAAACCCCATGTCAACATTACTGACAGTGCCCCGGGGTCAAAACCATACAACTTATCACGTCAGAAGGATGCAAACGAGTCCTACATCAATGCAGAAGAGCAAATGGGACCAAACTGGACTGAAGAAATGTCATGAAGATCAAGGACTGATTAAGAAGTTTGAAAAAAAACCAATGTGATGACCAGGATTCAAGACCCAGACAAAAGAAAGTATCAACAGATTGAAATGGACCTGAAAGGAAGTATGACCAAAGTGTAAGGACCAGTCTATGGTAAGGACGTGTAAGAGGTGGTGACATGGGGGGGGGGGGAAGGGGACAGCTGCCCCCTCTCAGCCAGCCTATCCTCTGCGATATTTTAAACCTTGTCTGGCTCTGTATTGGACGGAGTCTCTTGGGTGGGTGGAGTGCTAGACAGTGAGGAAGGGGATCCTCACAGAGGGACTGACAAGTGTTTCAGTTAAAGTTCCCAAAGCCATCAGCGAAGTAAGTTTGAGTGGACATACTGCGCTCTCCTGTTCCCATCCTAACGTGAGTATAGACATGTTCAACCGGCGAGAGTTGGCTGTTTTTAGGTTTATTCTTTCCTTCTGTCTTCTTTCTTCCTGTGTTTTTGTGATCCAGTTTGTGTGTGGTGAGAATGGAAGATTGTATGACTGACTCGGTTTAAGACATGCTTAGAATTCTTTGAAACCTGATCACCAAAAGGATAAGAACGCTTTTTTCCTTACCTACTCCTAGATACTATTCGTTATCCACCCAACTGGTTAAGGGGTTAGGGATTGTTGTATCTTTGTTGCCATTTAAGTCACATAACTTTAAATAGAACGCTATCAGGACTTTATCAGCTCTGGCCTGTAAGATTGTCCAGGAGAACTTCAAGCACATCTCATCTGCAGCTGTTAATGCTCGCCGCGTTAGAGCAGGATTTGCTGCTCCAGCGCACGTGGTACTGTTCACGCTGTGTCACAGTTAGCCTTCATTACTGCCGGCAAGTTGTGACCAAAGGCTTAAGAGTTGGTTCTGGTTGAGAAGTGGTTTAGGAATTTGAATAAAGCCAAAGTGGGTTTTTACTTTTAAGTTTACCGTGACTTTTATAGGAAGTGAGGGGTCAGGCATGATGTGCTGCAGAGCTGGCTTTTGTAGACATGAAAGAGTCAAGACTGAATTGAATGTAGTAATATATATGAAGAAAACTTTTGGTTTATTGACAATATTGTAATTATATTTAAACAAAAAAACAATATTGTATAATCCCTTACAAGAATGTTAATGTTGGATTTATTTCCGTCATTGTTGTTGATGTTTACAGTCTACCAACGTTCATTGAGAGAAATGAACATTCAGGCATTCAATGACTGACATTATGAAATAGACATCCAAAAAAAAGAGAGGAATCTAGAAAATTACAATATACTTTATTGTCCCCGTAAGGACATTTGAAAATGTAATCATTCAAATAAAAAATGGATTTTTTCTAGGTGTAGATGAGATGAAAACTACTGGTAAAAACAGTTTTCTATTTAAAAAAAAAAAAAGAATAGATGTTCATGTACTCAGCGATCACTATACTGTAGTACAGTTTGGAGGTAAAGGGTTCAGTTCCTGGTTCCCAGCATGGCAGCCTCTCCTCTCTGAAGCCCAGCTGTCCCTCGCAGTCTGAGTCGGAGCCAAAAGGGCACTCATTCACATTCCATCCCACTGACCCTCATCACACCACAGACTCTTATAGTCAGCATGTAGGGAGCCACATTACAATGCTCACAATGCGCGTTGTATTTTTAGCGCGGCTATTTTGATTGTCAGCAGATATCTCAAGGTCACACCTGATAAATCAAAGTTATCTTGAAGCTTTTTAGAAGATATTTTTGGTCGTTCATGAAAACATGAAACTTCTTTGGTTGTGCTTATGGTATCAGGTTTCTTTACAGGGGTTAGGTTAAACATTTCATACTTTTTCCCTTCAACGACGTCACCCGTCCTCTACGTTCAGTACAGTAGGAGTACCGT
Organism: Notothenia rossii; assembly: GCF_949606895.1. Classification (NCBI taxonomy): domain Eukaryota; kingdom Metazoa; phylum Chordata; class Actinopteri; order Perciformes; family Nototheniidae; genus Notothenia; species Notothenia rossii. Next base: position 16,054,145 of record NC_136911.1, on the reverse strand, counting down.
AGGAGTGGAAGGTGTGCTGAAGCCTGACTCTCCCTCTGATCAGATACTATGGTTATTTAAGGCAAAGGCTAAGAGGCTGTACTCCAGTGGCATTCAGCAGCAGTTAACAAGTCCTGAAAGACGAGTAATTTATGATTTAGGCTTCAGGGAAGATTTAGTGGGGTGACTAACTCTTTAAGTAGCTACAGACTTGTTTGTCTATTATTTTTAGAAGGGCGTCATGAGGCAGGGGAATGATTCTTCTTCTCTTATGCCAGATTTGATTTGGTGGTTTGTTATAGGTTCTATTTTTTTGTTGCCAAATCTATTCTTGTTTTGTTTTTGTTCTTGTTTTGGTTGACAATGGCTTAATTCATTAGGGCAGGGGTCTTCAACGTTTTTCAGGCCAGGGACCCCCAAACTGATGGAGAGCTGGAGCAGGGACCCCCCTACTTTATGTATGGCATACAATTCTGTTTTATATTAAACGGGGCCTAGTGCCGTGTATAAACATAGCTACTCTGTTATTGTACATTCAATACTAAGCTATTCAAATAATACACAGGTTAATATATTCATGTTTTTATTTTAAACATGTGCAAGGTACAGGGTGGCCGTGCCACTGCCATTTATAAACATACATCTTGAACACAACACAGAGCTATTAAAATAATTCACAGATTCAAGTTTTAACTTTAAAGAGCAACTTGCAGGTTAGAGACACCAGTGAATAAATGTGTAGGAAAATGATGAATACACTAGATTTTCAAAAAAATATACAGAAATATACACTACAGTGACATCTGGCGTCGTTTTGGTAAGAAATTTTCACTTCCGCATAAAAAAGCCTCCGCACGTGACGTGACCTCCCGCGTGTGACGTAACATGGGGGAGAGCTGCCGGTCTAACGTATGAATAAACATGGATCACAATGCCAGTTTTGACACAGAAGAGGTTGAAAATATATATTCAAATGCATATGATTATAATTATGAGCCTGCTAGGCGTCCAAGAGACCAGGAGCAGCCAAGGATTAGAAAAAATAACGGCCATCAGAGAGAAATTGAGCTGTGGTGTGTGGAGAACCAGTGGAGAACTGGGCAGCTATCTTGGTGAGTGACCGGCGTTAGCTACAGAATGTTAGCTAACGTCACATCACAACATTGTGAAGTTAGCTACCATATATCAGGCTATAACTAAAGTAGTATTGATAATATAGTAACGTTACTGGCAGGACTGTTGATACTGATCCATAACAGAAACGAATGCGCAAGTATCAGCCGTATCTCGCGTTACCTAATGCAACTCCACACTACGGTGCTGTGTACCGGAGGAGAGACGCGAGATACGGCTGATACTTGACGATCTGGCGGAGAAAGGTTGTGGAGCAGAAGATAACGTCTTCTGCCTCGATTTCTCCATTCGCTACAATATGTTGGATTCATGTTAATGTGCATTTAAAGACATTTCAATTTGTGGGAAAACCTTTTTTGGAAAATCTTTTGTTTTTTAAATAAAAATAAAAATAGTCTAATCAACCAAAGATTTCGCGACCCACCTGCAGTACCTCCGCGGACCCCCTGGGGGTCGCGGACCCCCTGTTGAAGACCTATGCATTAGGGTACAACACGCGTCCCTTAGTAGATCTACTTTAATTGCCATATTCCCAACTGCTCTTAAAGGAGTACTCTAGTTTTATTACAAGCTGGCTCTAGTTTCAGTAGGTTTGGTGAACGGTTAGAAAAACGTTGTACTCAAGTTGCATGAATTCTATGAACGGGAAACTTTATGAAAATAAGCCAAACTAAATAAAAATCACATCAGCAGATCAGACGGTACAATAACAACACAGTGTGTTTTTAACATCCGTTATAGTTTACAGGCTAACTTCCTGTTTTATCTTTGACCTACTGTCCTGACGCACACATTTCCTGTTCAAGAACAGATTAACGTGGGCGGACCAGACATTATATCACACAGGTTTCACCTTCAAATAACATTTTAATATTGATGAAAATCAGTATTTAAGTTTTTCTTCTGTTGTAGCAATGTCATAAAAGATAAATGGCCAAACCTAAATGAAAATAAGATACAAATTGTACGGTTTATCATTTAATATCTTTGTAGGAACTCGCCTTTTCCGTTCCTCCTCTATTGTTTTTCTATATTCAAACCGATTTTTCTTTTCTTTCTTTAAATCCTTCTAGCGGTAATAACCTTTGTGTGCTTCTGTCTGAGTGAGTGCAGTTTTCCTTTCAATCCTTCTGTCAGTGTGACTTTACTGTCCTCCCTCTCTGCTCCTGTCCAGTTCTCTCCCTCTGTCAGTCTGACTGCTCCCATGGAGGCTCCCCTGCAGGGCCAGCACGGAGCTCCTTTAGAGCCCCTGGGCTTCGGCTTAGGCAACCCCACAAATCCCCTGGAGCACACGGACCCCGAGCCCTTCTCCAGCCTGAACATGGAACATCTCCATGAATCTCAGTTCTCCCCCAATGGGACCTCCATTACTGACAGTGCTGGCTCATCAACAACCATTAACTCATCGACATTTGCACCAGAAGAAGAAGGAGAAGAGGAGAACCTGGTGGACTCTCAGCCCATCTGCTTCAAAGAGAACCCTTTCTTGGTGGCCAATCGCAAAGGAAAGGGCCGTCCTCCTGGACAACAGATCCTGTCGGGACCCCCGGTGGGCTACGGGAAGCAGGGCCAGCTGAAGCCCTGGCTGTTCAGCAAGGCAAGCCGCCTGCCTGAGTGTGGTTTGGAGGCAGCATGGTGTGTTCCTGCGCACTGTTTGTGGTTTGGCTCACTCGTGTCCCTTGAAACGGATCAAACAGTTCCAACAACATTTGTGGAACTTTTTTAAAAGCCGTGTCAATTAAACCCAAAGGAATACCCTTTGCTGTTATTTGGTTGGCATGTGTCCAAAGTACCATTTTGTGAGCAAAAAACGATAGGAGGGAAGTAGAATTGTAACAAGCCTAGATTTGGGCTATTGTTGGAAAAAAAGGAGTTTAATAAATACTTCCATTATGACAATAAATCAAATGCCATTTATCGGGGCCAAAAATATCAGTTATTGCATGATTGCATACATCTTCTAGGGTACTGAGAAATGGAAATGTACATCTAAAACGATTTTGGCCCCAATGGATATAATAAATCCCTACACTTTGGTTTATACTGTAGCTTTACTGATTCATTGCAGAGGGGGATTACTGTACCAGCTGAACTGCTGCATTTTTGCTGTGAGCCCTGAGCTGATGGCATCTCGTCAGGTATTTGGGAATATAGTCGGCGCATAGTCCGGACCGGCTGGAATGTGTGTCCCAGCAGCTGCCAGGGAGGTCATAGGTCACAGAGGAACTGATCTGCAAGCTGCACAGAAAAGTGCATGTTCAACGGCAACAGTTTACGGCTGATTTGACTTTAAGAGCACTTCTCTACAGGACTAACCAGTGAACCTTGTATTTCTTTACAACTCTGTTTGTCTGAGTGAGAGGGAGAGCAGTTACTAAGTCTATGTCTGTTTGATCTTTGTTTTTCCAGGCGCCTCCTTCTGACTTCAACAGGACGGAGAGCCCAATCAGAGACGCCCCCTACTCCCCCACCATCCAACCGGTGAGCAGCATGCACACCCAGCCCTCCTCCACCATCCTCCTGCCATATTTTTCCTTTATTTGATCCTTTTCCATGAGTCATTGTTACCCCTATAGAAGAAGCATTTCCCAGTTGACCGTATTGACCTGTCCTTCCACTCGTAGCCCAGCCACTACTCCTCCAGCAGCTCCCTGTGTGGAGGCAGGGAGACCCGCTTTGTAAGTGGGTCTCGTGGCCCTCTCTGCTCTGGCCTTGATTGTTAAACCTTTTTTTTAGCACATGCGTCAGCTGTTAGAAAAACAACTAGCTTGGCTATCGTGTCTGCTACTGCCCTTCCGGAAAAGCATGTGACTCCTCCTCCAGCTTCATAGGACAATAACAAGACACTGTTCTTCGTTTTAACAGTAGAATAAATACTATACTGAAGGTAAACCCTGCCTGTGTTGCATTGTCTGATAGTCTCTATATTTGGCCTGGCATCTTCCAATAGTGAACATTTGGTAACTGTCTGTTAGGACTCAAGTATATTTTCAAATGTTCTTTTACAGGCAAACCTTCATTACACTTCAACTCCAACTGCTATCGAGAACTCTCCATCTTCAGTGAGTTTGAAGTGCATTGTAGAGATAGATCATCACACCAGTTTACAAATATATTAATAGAATCTCATTAAATACAACTTGTTTATAGGTTCCCTTTGTTTGTGTATTTAGTTTTCTATTCATTTTAAACTGTTACAATATTAGAATCTCAAACAGCTCCAACCCAAAAGCAAAAAGAGGAGTTTTTATTTCTTATGCTACACAAATGTTTTCCATCTAATAGTACCTTTCTGCAGGGAGCCTTGGAGCCTGTAATCCTCTGTATTAAAACAAAACAATACTTGAGATTGTAAAGATAAAAAGAAAGATGTGATAAAGACAAGAAAAACACCATCAACAATCCTATTGGTAAAATAGGCTGTTTCATATCCAGCATGGGTTCCATTCATTTTGATTTGTCATTCATAAAAGTAAAGTTTGGTTGAAGTGAAAGTGTTATAATGATGTTATTTCATATTTGTACATGCAAAGGTTTCATTTGAGTCTATATTGACTTCAGTGATCCCTCTTAAATATCATCTGTTTTCTCTCTCCAGACACGACCGGGTGCCATCCAGCCAGTGGGGCGAATGCGGCAGAGCCCCTCCCCTGGCACACCGGAGGGCCACAGTCCTAACCCCTTCCAGCATGGCCCCTCCCCCTTCAACTCCCAGACCTCTGTAAGGCCCCTCACCACCACATAGTGCTGTGTTCTCTCCACTCTCAGCCTCTGACTGCACACTGCTCATAAACACTCGTAGCAGAGATGCAGATAACTGTGGCACCAGAATGATTTTGTTTCCAAAGAAGCTAGAACCAAAGAAAGGGTGACCGAAATGAATAAGTCTGTGCAGGATAGATAAGTCTGTGCAGGTGCAGAGCTCCTACACCTGAGAATCAGAGCACCCAGCTCACCTCTGAGCTCCTGAATCATTTCTCATAATAACTGCTCTCTCAAATGTTATTTCTAGCTTTGGCAAGCAGCACAGCTGGATCGGTAAATAATGAAGGAGCTACGATTTCATCTCATATCTTCCTGTTTGTTTCATAAAGGTTCTCATACAAATAAGTCTGTCATGGCTCTGGATTTTCCAAGCCCTACTGTGTGTGTTGCTCTGGCATACTCCCCTCCTCTGTCTCATGAAACCAGCTGCCATGCTGTCACCTTTTCTCCTCCTCAGTCAGCTGGGTTTTTTTCATAGTCTTCCCTCTCCTCCATGTCTCTGTCTGTCCGTCCTCCCCACCTCCTCTTCTTTTACCATATGAACCTTCCCCACCTTCCATGACCCCACCCAAACCTCCCCCCTGCAGCCTCGCGCCCCCTCCCCCACCTCGCCCGACGAGTTCCCCATGAATGTGAAGCAGGCATACAAGGCGTTTGCCGCCGTGCCTCGCTCACTGGCAGTGCTGGAGCCCCCCCAGGTAGGCCGTGCTGCCCGGACTCCCCCCCCGGGTCAAAACCACAAAAAGCATGCTGATTGGTTGATCTCGCCCCCCCGCCCCCTCCTGACTGGAGCAGTTTGTCCTGCACTGTGTCGGGGGGCCTGTGACGTGCTGTGACGTGTGGAATGCGCTCATCGTGGGTTTTTGTACTCCAGTGCCATCATCTGTCATGCTGGTGTCCAGTCTTCATCCATTCTTCCATGTGTGGCTCGTGTACTAATATTCAACCCCCCCCCCCTTTCTGTATTTACAGTCTGCCTGCTCTGTATCTCCGTGTGTGTCCTCAGTCTGAGTTAACTTCAATTTACTAACATCCTGTTTTGCCCAATAGGACCAGTATGGTGTCAGGAACAATTTCCACCCCAAGGAACCTTCTCCAGAGGTGAGTGAACACATCACACAAAACCAGTTTAAAAGAACAGCTGTCTGTGGTCCTATCATTCATTTCTTAACTGTATGAAATGGTGGAGCTTGTAATATATTCAAAGACAGTTGGAAAGATCAGGTTTGTAAACTTTGCGTTGTTTTTCAAGACCATTTGTAGGGTGTTTTTAAAAGTTTGTTTTCAGGTTCACCCAGTAGCAGAAACTAGGCTAGTGTAATGAAAATAATAAATAGGCAGCTGTGAGAAAAAAATATCAAAGAATGTGTGGATCAGCTGAAGCCTCCTGTAGTTACTCAGCGTCACAGTGTGGTGACGACCTCTGTGGCCTTTTCAGCCTGAGTTGATGAACGAGGTGTTTGATGATGTCATAGACGGTCAGGAGGGGGCTGGTCTGAGCCGCCACGGCTCCCCCAGGCCCCACCTCTCTCCTGACCGGCGGGACTATCTGAGCCTGGCCGCAGTGCCTCGCCTCTCCAGGCCGTCCTGGGACCTGCAGGTACCCACCGCCCCCCCCTGCTGCAGCCTGTTCTCTGTCCGGCTGTGCTTGGCTCCATCGGTGGTGGTGTCTCTGCTCTCAGACTGTGGGAGGCAGCCATGTTGTTTCAATGATGGGACTGCCAGTTAATTGATTGTAAATCGGCTCATGGTGCTGGGTTCTGTTTAAATGGCTAATTTGTTTCCTTCTTCTTGGTCAATGATACTTTTTCCTCTGGCATCTATTGTGATATCCTCTTTGATGGCTGGGCAACAATGCTAATAGCAATAAAATCATTAGCAGCAAACACTGGTCTTCATCTCGTTGTTCTATCTAAAGATTGAAGGTGCCATGACAACAGGACTCATCAAATTCAATCTTATTCATAAATATGATGTCCTTGATCTTTCTTCCAGAGTCCCTCTCCTGGTGGTCGGGGCAGCCCGGAGCAGCGCTCCTTCAGGGACAGACAGAAGTATTTTGAGATTGACGTGAAGCAGCAGACACCAGAAAAACCCAAACCTCGAGTGTCTCTTGTTGGAGAAGATGACCTTAAGAAAATGAGGGAAGAAGAAGGTTTGTTCCTACTGTTTCTCTTGAACACTCCCTGGCCCTGCCAAAAATGAACATAAGAAACCCTGCTCACCTGTCATTGAAATTCATACTTCTGCGTCTCTTACAGAGAGGAAGTTTGAGCAGCGGGCGCGGGAGTACCTGATGGATGAAGACGAGGAGGACGAGGAGGAGGATCTGGCGAAGCAGGTGGCGCAGATGAAGGCCACCGGCAAGGTGTTGCTGGACGGAGTGGAGTACAACGTGGAGCCAGTGTCCACCCCCACCCAGCACTGCGCTACCCCACCCTGCTACAACGTCACGCCGCCCAGCTACTGTGGCAGCTCAGGGTAGGAAGTGGGATATTATTATTTTGACGTTAGATGTGTTTATTCTTTCTTTAACTAACGGTGTTTTTGTATGCAGGCCTTCTTCTGTTGATGGTAAAGGAGATTCTCAGAGGAACTCACTAGAGGACAGCTTCAGGATGGAGCAGAGACCCAACTCCATGACTGGGTAATTACATCACACTCGACATGTTAAAAGGCCTCTTTGCTGCTGTCTTTGTCACGTTGTCCTCACGTCCTCTTGTGTGTCTCCAGTCTGATCCCAGCGTACACCGGGGACTCTGCGGCCCCCATCCGCACAGCCAAAGCAGAGCGGCGGCACCAGGAGAGGCTCCGTATGCAGAGCCCCGAGCTGTCAGTGGCCTCCGACAAGGACCTGTCCCCTGCTGAGAAACGAGCTCTGGAGGCCGAGAAGAGAGCCATGTGGAGGGCAGCACGGTAATTAGAACACATACAACACGTTCTGACTAACAACGTGTACCGGATCATCAGGTCTTTGAACAGGCTTTATCTATTCTCACCAAAGTGATGTTACACTTCTCTACAGATACATTAGATTTTTGCTCCGCACTAGTTTGAATAAAGCGTGAGTCGGAGTTTATTAGAGTGGGAAGTTTGTTTTCTGGGACCTTAAACCTTGACCTATGATGGAGGCAGTTCATCTGAAACTAGGAAACAAGAGAAAAAATTTAGAGAAAAAAATTTAATTTAAAGATTAAACGTTTTATTAAAAAAATGTATGAACCCTTACATTAGGGGCTATTTTGTAATGTTGTGAATCTAAGGCTAAAACATCAAGCCCACGTAGTGTGTTGATGAAAGGGTTTGTGACCCCTTTGTCCCTGATTTCTTAAGAAACTGTTTGTCAGAAGTCAAACTAAACATAAGTCCACAGTTCGTTCTGTCCTGTGTGATGGTATTTATTTTCCTTTCTAAAAATGGGTTATATATTATTCCTGGCCCGTCTAAATGTGTCAGTGTTTTACCTTCCATTCTTTGGTTTTCTTCTCTTTTCCTGTCTGTATGCCTTTCTTTCCTTCCTCATATTCCTCCTCCCTCCTGGTGCACCTCTATCCTCCCTCCTGTCTCCCCCCCCTCCCCCTGGCCCCCTGGGGCCCAGGCCCTGCGGCCTAGAGGATGATGTTAGGCAGTATGAGCAGGACCTGGCTAAGAGGCTCTACCAGGCCAGAGTGAGGGCGTCTCAGGGCCGGGACGAGGCCCCCCAGCCCCCCACCTCTTCCTCCTCCTCTGCAGCCTCCCAGCTCAGGTCTGCTCCTCGGCCCCAGCCCCCAGGGCCAGCCGCACGGCATCGTGGGGGTGTGCTGGGGTGCTTTGGGGTATTTTGCTAGAGGCCGAGTTAGGAGAGGTCCAAGCAAGCACTGTCAGCAGCAGTGACCGTGCTTCCTGTGGACTCTAGAAGCTTCTGCACGTCTTTGCTGTTTCCATCTCTAGGTCCCCCCCCCCCCCCCCCTCTCTCTCTTTTGTTTCTCTGCTCCTCCCTGCAGCACTTTTTATTTGCACCTTGCTGTTCTCTTGATTTCCATTCTTTATACTAACACACATCCCACAGTCAGTTTGCAAGCTATGTGTGAGTAAAGGGTCGGCCTACTGGCAGTAGGTAGTCCTTTTCCTGGAATGCCTGCCTCTTTTTTGTGAAATTGAATTAAACTGGTTGTTTGTGACAGCAGACCAGGACAAGGAGCACCCGACATTAGTAGTGATCGGCCCCCTCCTGTAGCGGTGTGGGCCTCTGTGACTGCCTCTGTGTTTGTTTCCTTGTGTTCTGCTTCCATGTATCTGACGCTGGTTGTTTCTCCTGTAGGATGAAGTCTCTGGAGCAGGATGCACTGAAAGCACAGATGGTCATCGCCAAGTCTCGCGACGGAAAGAAGCGTGGGACACTCGACCAGCTGACGGAGTCGCCCTCGCCCGCCCCCACCCCCTCTCCCACACCTATGGAAGGTAAGAAGCTGCTGCTTGTGTGAACCACTGAATAACTTTTGTTTTAAAAAGAACTATATCAATAACCCTATCCCACTTACCTACAAATAAGCTGTAAGGCTGTCTCACTTTTCATTTCCTGTTTTCTCTTTACAGAGCTCAGTCCCCGAGGAGTCACCTCTCCGGGTCGGCTGGTAAGCACTCATCTTTTTTCATAATTTCTTTTAACAGGTTTATCAAAGTGAATATGTGTCCTTAGAGCGGACTTGCAGATATTGACTCATCAGATATTTGAACCGAGCTGTAGCAGTGAGTCTTCAGTTTCATTTAAGGAACTTTATTTGGGAATTGAAATGAATAAGATTGATTGTTTACAAGCTGGGAAAGGAGAGTAGATTTGCATCAAATCACATTTGCATTAATCCACCATCTTGCTCATTGTCATTCTAGCCAATCAGAGCTGAGAACACACTCCCTTCATGTGCCACAGCTGGCTGTTTAAATCACCCATTAGCCTCTCTGCCTCCCCCCTTTCTATTTCCTCATCCCTTTTCCTCTCCTCTGACATTTTCCTTCTCCTCTCTTCTTATACTTTGTCCTGCCTCCTCCTGTCCTTGTTCTCCTCTCCTCCCTCGACCTCTGCTCATTCCCGTTTGCTATCCTTCTAGTCCCTGTCGTCAAAGAAGTTTGACTACCGACAGTTTGCTGCCATTCCTTCTTCCAAACCCGTATACGACATCCAGGTATTGGCTGCATGCTGAGTTCCCGAGGCCCCGGCCTCCCCACCCCCCACTCCCAGCTTTCCCTGCTGCCCCTCTTTTAGTTTCTGTTAATCAACTGAAATCAGTGCATTATGTTTCTGCTCCGTGATTGGTCAGTAATTCCTGCTCTGCACTACAGGGATTGGCTCACTAACGCTTACTTCTACAATTTTATTCCTGTATTTAACAGGGACAGTGCACATTAATTAACATTTCTGTAAATGTGCCAGAGTTAGCCAAGAGGCTATTTTTCATCTGTAGTCCCTGGACAGATTTTAAAAATCAACCTAAAACACATTTCATTTAAAACATGCAACACACATTACTGGAATACAATAAAGAGACTTTACGTAAATGCCCCCCCAATCCTACCTTCCTGGTCTTTCACATATCACTCACCAATGTAATAGCATCCATAGCAGTAACCATTTGTCTCTCACCATACTAATCAAGAACACACACTAACACTCACCAGCTGCAGGGACAGTTTTTGGTTCCCACTAACCCAAATGTCTTCCTGGGGTGGAAACGTCCACAAACTCTGCCTCTCATCCACTCTCACGGTCACTTCCATCAGCTGCCTGTTCGCATGGGTCGCATATCAGGCCGAGAAATATCATCCTACATCACATTTTCTGTCATGCGCTGGCTCTCCTCCTGCTCTTTGTTAGGGTGGAGGCTTTGTGTTAGTCTGTGTGACATGGTCTTCTCTGTGTGTGGAAGAAGAGATGGGTGGTGAAGCAGGGCCATCCTGCAGTGAGCTTCTCTGGAAATGGGCTTTTATTCATTTCTTGGTCTATCTGTGACTGTTAGCAGAGGAGGAAGACGTACATGGTACCAGAGTGTAGGAATACTCTGTTACAGTAAAAGTCCTTAATTCAAAAATGTTACTCAAGTAGAAAAGTATTTGCATCAAAATAAACTTAAAGTACCAAAGTACTCATTATTCAGATTGGTCCAGTCCAGAATAATATAATAATGATGAAGACAGTTTGAGTAAAGAAACATGTCATTTTCTTTAATGAGTTATTGCTATAATGTGTCAATTTCTAACTCATAATCCAATATTGTGACTCCCACAGCTGACGTGTCCTGTAAGATAAGATCAGCTAGCACAGTCAATAGTTAACATGCTAGCAGTCACATATTCTCTTGCAGGTTATGAACACCTTTGTAGAATGTAAAGAACCCTTCATCACAGATCTACATGGGGAAACATGATCTGTGTTGGTGTGTAATAGCATCAACACAAAACCAACTGAACTTTGTGCCAAGTTTCCTGTTGTGCGTTGGTGACTCTTGTTGGTGCTGCACTGTTGGCTGTCTCTTTGTGTTTGCACACACAACAACCCCCGGACCTGATGACCTAACATAACCTCCCTTTCCCTTAACATGGCTATCTCTCCTGGGGAGTGGTGGAGCAGAGGTGCTCTAACAGACTGGGAGCGCGTAGTGTTGGCATGGTGATGGCTTCCCCTGGGATACAGGTGACTGACACACACACACACTCTCAGTTATTGACAGTCTTCCTCTCTCTTCCAGTCCCCTGACGCAGTGGAAGAGCTGCAGTTCATTGACGACGGCTCCAGCAACCCAGGTCAGTACTGCAGATATGCAGTCAGTCAAATGAAACAAAAACAGGTTGAGTGAAAGGAATGAGCGTGAGAAAACAGTGTGGACATTAAGTTACTCATTTATTACCCGTTCTATTCCCTTTCATTCAGGTGACTACCTGGGATAAGCAGCTCCTATTGGTAGGATCCTCTGTGTGTTTGTGTGAGATTGTAAGCCTGACTATGAGATGTGTGCATTTATACTCTAACATGCCAGTTGTGTGGCCTAACCATGGGCCTAACACTGTGGTTCAGGTGTTAAGAAGGGTGTGCTTCGCCTGCTGCTGCCCTTTAAACTAATGACCTCAGTCTAACCACGACCCAGATGTGCATGGATTTGTTGATCTAACTAGTTATAGGAAAATAGTTACTACGAAGCTTTGAGTGGTTTTATTATTATGTTTACATGCAAACCAGGTTAGTCAGCTGACCTAATTATTGTAGTGATGACTGCTTTTTCTTACCGTACACATGTGTCAGTGTCGCTCTGAATTATTTTGAACATTAGGACACATTCATAGATGTCAGTATCTCCTTTCTGTTACTCCTTTATTGTAACTGCCTGAATGAGTTTGCATATTGCATGGAAGTAGGGGCTTTTACTTAAAAATATACAGGAAGTGATCTTGCTGTTGTGCCACATTAACTACTTCCCTCCAATCGGCAAACTCATTCAGGGAGTTGCATCTCGACACTTGATTGTAAGCATTTTAGCATCCCCTCTGCTGGCAGCATTCTTTCCTGTATGAAGGCTTTATCATGCACATGCCAGTAATAAACCCAGTTAAGTGTATTTACATAGCCAAGACATCCACTTCCTGGAGAACCCCAACGCAACAGTTACTCAAATACATGAAATTCCAGTTTGTAACAAACGTTTTTTGATAAGGTATTGCCAATTAGATCTTGAGGTGGAGGGTTTAAATCAGCTGCTAAAGACTTTTGCTTGTTTCCAGCTGCTGATGTGAATGTGGGGCTTCCTGCACAGGTTTCAGGGCTCCCTCCACTTTGCTCCTCATTCTAACGCTCCACAGGAATCTTCTTTCCAGTTGTCTCAGTCTTTCTTCCCCCAGTCTGCAGCTGCCGCTGGGGAGTGATAGTTGTATAGAGAAGCTGAACTGCAGACGCTCGATAGATACGATGACTAAAGTTGTTCTTGTTTTTTTTGTCTAGTTCCCGCTGCGAGCCCTGAGGCTGAGGTGCCCCCCCCGCTGCCTGCCACCTCGGCCCTGGAGGAGATGGCCCTGTACAGCAACAAGCGCAAACTGAGGCAGGGCCGCCGCAGCCTGGAGACCGCCGTGCCCACGTAACGGCTCACTGAGGAGAGAGCCCACGACATGATGCGCACACACACACACACACATTAAGATGCACTGTGGAACACAGAGTCACTAAACACTACACAGTAGAGCGAGATTTCCTCTCCCATATATAACCACTGCAGAGACGACACTCTTATATCCTGCTGCCAGTCTGTGGATGGTAGGTTGCTGAGCAGTCCCTACAGGGCAACAACCCTGTAGTGTGGTTAGCTAGCTGTCACTACTTACAGACCATTCTCTTTTTGTTGTTGTTGTACACTCGGTTTACCAAGTAGAAGCTTATCTATTTTAAAAAGGAAGCGGCCGAAGTTTTTATTTTTTTTATTTTTGCACCTCTAATGATTTTGCTGTTTAAAAAGAACATACTGGAAGAGAAAAGAAATGGGTCATAGCTATACTAACTTGTTGAATGATATTTTTAGCCTTTCAGTGACTAGATTGTAAAAATGTCAGGGGTTTCTAGAGACTCGGACAGGAGTGTATATATTAATTGAGGGAACATCCTGCTACCTTCGGTCACAAATTGTGGAGAGCTTTCTAAAAAACAAAAACAGTACATATCCTTTATGCACTGCCACCTATCAGCTTTTAAAGAACATATATCTTAAGTAATTTATTGTTTTTAGCGTTTTACTCAAATTGAAGGCCCTCTGTTTTAACCTCCTTTGCTTTTGGGAGTGCATGACTGATGGTTATCGTAATGTATCTTTAAATACTAAACTAATTAATTTCACTTTATGTACACTTATGAATTCACATTTTTAGAGAAGCATATCAATAATTAGATCTGTTGGTCATACCTGTGATTGTTACATTCCCCATTGAGAGAATCTGACTACACTAAGCAGGCAGTTTTTACAGATAAACATATCACACGTTTGGAACCATGCATAGTATCATTTAATAATTAACGGTACTCGCCCTGCCCTGTTTAGGGTCTGGTTTTTTTATTTTGCAATGTGAATCATTCATTTGTATCCTTGAATTATCTGGAGGTATTCCAGAGTGATGTGAAGGTAGCAGGTGTTTTATTTTTCTGTCTATTTAAATCTGACGCCACTGAAAAATCATTTTATTATTGTGTGAATAATGTACAAATACTGAAAGGAAAGCAAACGTCGGGTTGAAACTGAGTCAGTCTTACAGGCTTGGTGCTGGGATGCTCTCTGCATGTATATTGGTTTGTTAATGGAAGAGCTGCGGGGGGCAGAAGCAATTAGAAATCCCTCTCAAGACATTGTTCATGCTCCACATGCTGTCAGTTTATGTATCTGATGGGTATTTTTGCAGAATCACAGCATAGTAGCCTATTTAAAGTAGGGTCTTTTAATCATAGCTTTCCATGTTGCTCTCACTGACTGAAATTCAGTTTGTTTGATAACATTTGCAATGGTTGATATCTTTTTTTTTTTACTTGCAGTAGGTAATTCTTTTTTTTCAGATGGGTTTCACTACATTATTAATGCAGTGTTTCAAGTTTTTGTGTTTATTCTTTTGTCTCGAGTCCTTTTTTGGGACTTTTACTTGCAAATATGTCAGAGGGAAAGGGTCAGAAGTTCTAGGGTCAAGGGTTAGAGCTCACAAGACTGTAACTAGTGAATTTGTACAACCAAAGAAGTCTATTTTGTGGTTCAGGAATAATAAATTTTACTTTTCATTTAAGAAGCTGATCTGTTGTGTAGAGTCTTTTTTGCTTTATTAATGCACTGATTGAATAAAGAAAAAAAGATGTGGAGAACATAGCTCACCAAAGTGTGCTTTTTACATAGACTCACTTAGCTAACGGGGGGGATTTGAGGAAGTGTTCTCGGTCCGGACCCTGAAGACGAGCTCCTCTGCTCTGGAGTGACGCACAGCGACCGGGTGTTCCTCTGCGGAGACATTACTAAAGGTTACACTTTCTGCACATTGTTGATAATCATATCTCTCCTTAACTCTGGATGGAGGCTACACAAAGGTGATTGGTGTAAATACAGACCTATCACTATTCTTGTAATATCATTTAATGAAATAAGTCGTTGTTCAAACCCACCCTGCGCAGCATTCTGTAGCGGGCGTTGTGGAAGGACTCAGAGCTGGAGCTCTCAGGAGGAAGCTGGTTATCATCACACTGATATTAAAAAGTCAGAACCAACATTTAGTTATATCTTTTACTTAGTTTCTTTATGGAATACTACCTGAAGCATTACATAGCTTTTACCTCAGAAAGACTCACTTGATCAAGGGTGTTATCCATAGATGTCTCCAGATCCTCCTCGGGTACCAGGGAATACTTTTTATACCACTTCTCAAATTCTGGGACACAAACAAGCAATTGAGTACGTATGAGGTATTGAAGCACCTATGAAAGCTCTGAGCTGTGCCATGTAAGAAGTTGAGAAAGATATTTAGAGAACTGACCAGATAGCAGGCGCACCCTGCACTGATCCACCAGGTGCTGACAGTAGTTGATTTCTGCCTTGATGTCGTTCAGCACCTCATATCTCTGCCGGTACAGGGCCTTCAGCTCTCTGAGCTGGTTCAATAAGGTGTCATCTGGCTCCGAATACCGACCTTCATACAACAAATGAAATGAAAATAAGTCCTTAATGCTTATCTCAGCAAAAATTATCAATTTAAAAAAGAGAACTCTGCAATTCAGGAAGGTGAATGATTTGGTTTGATGTGTGCAGTTTGTGTTGGCTCTCTAAAGTGTCCTTAATGAAGTCATTCAAACTTAATGAACCCCTGGTATAGTTTAAATTCCCAGTATATCATCAACAATGTGCAATGTCGCAGTATAGCATGTTGAAAAACATCAGAACAAATATCATACTTAAAAATGTCAAACATATATTATAGTTTGTCAAAAAATATCAGAAGAGTATACATACTAAATAGTCATAGTATGTTGTTAAAAAGGTTGTATCATAATACATACTGTAAAAGAAAAAGACATCGTGTAGTAGTAGGTCAAAAAGGTTTGTCATATTTTTCAACATGCTATATGACGACTTTTCTGTCATTTTTAACGACATACTATACGCCTGGTTTCTACACACTATACCGTGCCTTATTCCCACATAAAATATCATGTTTTTCTATGCATTTTCTCAATAATTACTACAATGATTAAAAATATCAGGAAAAAAACATTAAAAAAAAAAGATCTTTGTATAGTATGTTGAATATAGGTCTTCGAATAGTACGGGGAACTATCAGAAAAAACAACATAATATAGTATGTCATAAATAGTATTTAAATGTCCCATGTCATGGCCATTTTACTGATCATAATTCCATTGTTGAGGTCTACTAGAATAGATTTAAATTGTGCATTTTTCCAAACTCACATTGGTTTCTCAAACAGCATCTCTGTAAAGTATGTGTATTCACCAGATATTCACTCTGTCCTAAACGGCTTGTTGGAGCTCCTGCAGACCATTAACATGCATAAAAACCTTCATAACACACAAGGGGACGGGTAATAACCGGAAAAGCACGACATGGGCCCTTTAATAAAAAAGCCAAAATAAGGTAAATCAAAGGGTCTGAAATGATCCAAACATTTGAAGTACCTTGGCCTCCCCTCGTCTCCCTGTACTGCTGCATGGTGGCCGCGGTGCAGTCGATCTCTCTCTTCACAGCGTTGACCTCGTCAGTTAGCTGCCGATGAAGACTGCGGCGCTCCAGTAGCACGGCCTTGTTCTCCTGAAGGATGCGATTTAGCTTGCTGCCTCTGCCCATTTTAAAATCATCAAAGGCTTCCGCTTTGGTAAGAGTAGAGCTGGGCAGAGACAGCAATGGTATAAAACATCACATTTACTGTGTAGGACTAGCAGCGATATCTGAGCCGACCCTTTTATAGCACAAACACATACTCAGGGTGAAAGGGTTCTTTGCCATTTGGTTGTGACTCCTGTGGTTCGTGGCTCTCCGTGTCTGGTTCCTGTAACTCCTGTTCCCTTTCGGGGCTCTGGACAGAATTCAGCTTTGGTTTGGAGGCAGAGTCTGAACGCTTCTTAGAGAGCGGACTCTCCTCTCCTTGTCTCTTGCTTTGGCTGGATAATCACATTGAGTGCGTCATTAGGAAAACTGGTGTGTTTAAATCCAGGCATGCAAACTGATCAGGGTTCAAAGTGACAAATATATGTACTTATTATCTTTGAATACTTTAAGAAGACGATCAGAATCAGTCATCGGAAGAAAAACGAAATGTTCCCTTACCTCGGTTTGTCCTTAGACTTTTTAGTTTTGGCTCTGGTTGAACTCGGGCACTGGGTGTTTTTGTGTGACACCTCAAAGCTGCCAGCCTCATCTTCCTCAGTGCTGCCTCTGGTATCCCACTCCTAAAAGAGTTTACAAAGCCAAATGTATCACAGCACAATTACATTGAATTGTTCGCCAAACAGGCTGTCAGTAAAGAAATTAACACCCACAACAACTCTTCATTTCCACGAGCTGGCATGAACAGTGAATCAGAAGTAGATTGACCTTGACAGCAGGTCTATCAGCTCTTTGGTCTTCCTCCCCCAAGTTGTAGGTCTGACGTAATCGAGCATTCACCTTCTTCTCCTGTCCCCTGCTCACAGACATAAATAAACATGTGGAATGACTTACTATTAACAAAAAAACAGTGTCCCATGTTTTGTCTAAAGAAACCTTACTTGTTTAAGGCTGATGATTTCAAAAGGGTAGATGAGACTTACTGCACAGCCAGCTTGAACTTGGCGAATAATGCTCGGACCTGACTGACACTTATGATCTGTAATTAGATGTCATGCAGAAAGAGATTTAAAGGCTTCAAGTGTAGATTCTAAAATGTTGTATTGTTGTGTTTCTGTACATCTTCTCACACTGATTTCCTTCAGGCTTCCCTCCAGGTACCTCTGAACCTGGCTGTCGATCTCGGCCAGCTGGGCCTGAGACAACGGGTCGTACGGTACGCTGGGCCGGTTCACCTAGTGAAGTGTGAATATTAGTCATTTACCTTCTCATGTGAAGCAACTGAAATGTGTTTGGGACACAACTGCAAAATGCCATTACTATGGTTGCCCCGCTACTGTAGGCTTTTTTAAATGATCTGCTGGCTCATTTTTCAAGCTGCCAATTAGCTAAATAAAAAAACAGGGCAATTGGCAAAGACATTACAACATTCGTAGTTTCACAATAGCTCTACTCACCAATGTATTACCGAAGGACAGTTCCTCTTTCAGCATCTGTACGTCCTTCTTTAGCTTCTTGATCTGAGCCTAATCATAACAGAACGTTTCATGAGATCACTCTGTTTTCTGACGACTGACAGAGTATATCAAACATGTAGTGAAATAATACAAATGTACGATTCCTAGCTGAGTTTTCATGTCATATTTTTTGTTAAGTGTCATTTCCTGTGAACTTACAGCTGGATCCATGTGTTCATTGACAGCAGGATTTGTCCGGATGCACTTCATTCTGCTGGCAAAACGCAGTGTAGAGAGCTGCAAAGGATATGTTTTATCATCCAGAGATTATATGACATCATTTACAGTTTTTTGGTATTATATAATATATTCCACTCCTTACTGTTTCTTCTTTCTGGGACGCCTCACCGTAGATGTTTGCCACAAGCACAGTGTTGCAGTTCCCTCCTGAAAAATAAATGTTTTTCAAGTATTAGTACACACACAGAAAAAACCTATAGACCATCAAATATCAGCTAACAGCGTTGTTAGAAGTGAAGGGGCCAGCAGTCTCACCCAATGAGTCCTTGAGGGCATGAGTGAGTTTAGTCTGTCTGAAGGGAACGTGGTCTCTGCGACGGTCGGCCAGGGCCAGGATGGCCTGCTCCAGGAAAGACAACGACTTGTTGATGTACATGGCTTCCTTGAACATCTGACCCTCTGACTAGAAGAGCAGGAAGGTGGCATTAAATGAAGTTAGACCACGGATCATTCTAAAAAGACTACATTTAGCTATTCTTCATAAAAGTGAAATAGACTCGGTGACTCTAAAATCCCAACTCGACATGACTTTATTCAAGTGGTGTAACATGTTAGAACGTGCATATTATAACTATTTTATGGCTTGTCAACATAAATATGTGAACTGGTAAAGTCAGACAGTCTCAGACTCACCCCAGTCTTTCCCAGCCTCTCTGACCCAGCTAAATCCACCAGGTTCAACTTGGAGGTGAAATACTTGGCATCAGACAGAGTCCGTGAGCGAGACTGAGATTGGGAAAGACATTTCCTTCTGCTTAAAAACGTATGCAGGAAAAGGCATATTTAAACAAAAAAACACCACAGAAAACAATAAAGCAAAACATTAAAAAGATATTTCTTTGGGCATACCTCTAAATGCAAAGTGAAGATACAGTGGGACCTGGAGGAGTTCCTGTTCAAGGCATGAGATCCAATAACGCGATTCATCTCACCCTGAACAAAGAGAAAACAGTTTTGTGAAGGGTCAATTATAAAATGTGTTTCTCTATTAAACAAACAAAATATACAGCTCCCACCATCAAACACCCATTCAAACAACTGCATACAAAATAGGATTCAAATAGAATGAAATACTAGTTAATAGTAATACACTTTCAAATGTTTTGCTGTGGTCATGTGTTCAGTGGAAACACTTTCGGCCCGTCCACACGGGGGCGTGCGTTGAAGCTTCAACGCTTCTTCCCATTCACTTTGAATGGGGGGACGTCACGCTTTGCCGAACTGCATTGTGGTTCCGTTGCTTCGCTTTGCTCGCGTTGCTCGCTTCAAAAGTTGAGCCATGTTCAACTTTTGAAGCTTCGACGGAAGCGCCAGCCAATCAAATCATATGCCAGTACAAGTTCTAGCCAATCAAACTGCATGCTTGTGTGTCCGGGTCGGGAGATTCATGTGATTGGTTGTTGGTCGAATTTCAGACACGCCCACCGGCAAGCAGCTTCAACGCACGCCGCTGTGTGGACGCTGCGTTACGGCCCGTCCATACAGCGGCGTGTGTTGAAGCCTCAACGCTTCTGCCGATTCACTTTGAATGGGGTGACGTCACGCTTCGCCGAACTGCATTGTGGGGAGCGTTGCTCGCGTCAAAAGTTGAACCATGTTCAACTTTTGAAGCTTCGACGGAAGCGTCAGCCAATCAAATCCCGTGAATGAAAATCTGCCAGTACCACTGCTAGCCAATCAAACCGCGTGTATGCTGCGAGTAGTGAATCACCCGGTGCTGTATGATCAGTCTCTGTTCATCTACCGGGATACAAACCGGAGGAGCCAGGCATGGAGGGAGGTGGCAGAGATAGTGGGTGAAACTGGTAGGTTTTCGCCTGTTTGGGGAGTTTATATCCAGTGTACCTCGTTTAAACATTGAATGGACAGCTAGCAGGCATAGACAGTACAGGACTGTCTCAGAAAATTAGAATATTGTGATAAAGTTCTTTATTTTCTGTAATGCAATTAAAAAAACAAAAATGTCATACATTCTGGATTCATTACAAATCAACTGAAATATTGCAAGCCTTTTATTATTTTAATATTGCTGATTATGGCATACAGCTTAAGAAAACTCAAATATCCTATCTCTAAATATTAGAATATCATGAAAAAGTATACTAGTAGGGTGTTCAACGAATCACTTGAATCGTCTAATTAACTCGAAACACCTGCAAGGGTTTCCTGAGCCTTGAAAAACACTCAGCTTGGTTCAGTAAACTAAATCACAAGTATGGGGAAGACTGCTGATCTGACTGCTGTCCAGAGGACCGTCATTGACACCCTCCATCAGGAGGGTAAGACACAAAAAGAAATTTCTCAAAGAGCAAGCTGTTCACAGAGTGCAGTTTCAAAGCACATCCACAAAAAGTCTGTTGGAAGGGGGAAATGTGGCAGGAAACGCTGCACAACCAAGAGAGATGACCGCAGCCTTAACAGCATTGTGAAGAAGAGTCGCTTCCAGAATTTGGGGGAGCTTCAAAGACAGTGGACTGAAGCTGGAGTCCAGGTATCAAAAGTCACTGTTCACAGACGTGTCCGGGAAATGGGCTACAATAGCCGTATTCCCATGGTCAAGCCACTTCTGAACTCAAGACAACGGAAGAGGCGTCTGACTTGGGCTAAGGAAAAGAAGCACTGGACAGTTGCACAGTGGTCCAAAGTCCTCTTTTCAGACGAAAGCAAGTTTTGTATTTCATTTGGAAGTCAAGGCGCCAGAGTCTGGAGAAAGGCTGGAGAGGAGCAAAATCCAAGTTGCTTGAAATCCAGTGTGAAGTTCCCACAGTCAGCGATGGTTTGGGGAGCCGTGTCAGCTGCTGGTGTTGGTCCACTGTGTTTCATCAAGCCCAGAGTAAATGCAGCTGTGTACCAAGAGATTTTAGAGCACTACATGCTTCCGTCTGCTGAAAAGCTCTATGGAGATGAGGAATTCATTTTCCAGCATGATCTGGCACCTGCCCACAGTGCCAAAACCACCAGTAACTGGTGTACTGACCATGGCATTACTGTCCTCGATTGGCCTGCAAATTCCCCTGACCTGAACCCCATAGAGAATATGTGGGGTATTGTGAAGAAGAAGCTGAAAGACACCAGACCCAACAATGCTAATGAGCTAAAGGCCGCTATTGAAGCATCCTGGGCATCCATAACACCTCAGCAATGCCACAGGCTGATTGCCTCCATGCCACGCCGCATTGATGCAGTAATCCGTGCAAAAGGATTCCCAACCAAGTACTGAGTGCATTAATGGACATTTTCAAATGTTTGATTGTGTTTTGCTGTTATAAATCTTTTTTTTTTACTTGGTCTGAGGAACTATTCTAATTTTTTGAGATAGGATTTTTGAG
The DNA here is from genome assembly GCF_949606895.1 of Notothenia rossii. NCBI lineage: Eukaryota > Metazoa > Chordata > Actinopteri > Perciformes > Nototheniidae > Notothenia > Notothenia rossii. Next base: position 16,032,362 of record NC_136911.1, on the reverse strand, counting down.
TTTTCTTAAGCTGTATGCCATAATCAGCAATATTAAAATAATAAAAGGCTTGCAATATTTCAGTTGATTTGTAATGAATCCAGAATGTATGACATTTTAGTTTTTTTTAATTGCATTACAGAAAATAAAGAACTTTATCACAATATTCTAATTTTCTGAGACAGTCCTGTATATATAGCTAGCATGGAATGCTAGCATTTTGCTTTGTATGTCGGGGGCGGGAGATTCATGTGATTGGTTGTTGGTCGCGTTGCTCGCATTGACTCCCCAAGCTTCAGACACGCCCACCGCCAAGCGTCAACGCAAGCTGTTGTGTGGACGCTCCGTTGCGGTACGTCCACACGGCAGCGTCGTGTTGAAGCTTGCCGGTGGGCGTGTCTGGTGTGCGACCAACAACCAATCACATTAATCTCCCGCCCCGGACACACAAGCACGCAGTTTGATTGGCTAGAACTTGTACTGGCATATGATTTGATTGGCTGGCGCTTCCGTCGACGCTTGAAAAGTTGAACTTTTCTCAACTTTTGAAGCGAGCAACGGAGGCAAAGCGACGGAACCACAATGCAAAGGCAAAATTTCATTTTGTGTTTGCTGGTCAAATGAAGACACGTACCTCGAACAGCAGGTTCAGAGCCTCCTCCTCACTGTGGACCGGGTGAAGGGACAGACCTCTGATGAATACTCCTCTGCCTGGCTCCTCACTAACCACCATACTACGTGGACTGGGGAGTGCTGAACTTTGCAACGAGGCCAGCAGGTCCACCAGGGTCTCATTGTAGATCTCCAAGTAGGAGAGGTATACAGAGAAAGTGTGCTCAGTCCTTTTCTGCACCTCCTGAAACACCTGAATACCAAAAAATGATATAAGTTATAGGTTAGTAAAAATGTAGGTAAATGATGCTTGTTACTTGAATATGCCTTAAGAAAAAACTGCCTACATCCCAGCTCTCCAGAGGGTTTCATTTGTTTTGTTTTTTTGTTTCATCCCTTAAAAGAGGAGCCTCAGATTGATTATAATAAGGGGAAATAGGAAGGGTATATTTCAAGCTTGTTATACAAATAAGTTATTGGGCTTTTTTCTTATCAACAAAAAAAAGAATTCTACTTTAATTGACTGAATTTCTTTGAAAAATGGGCTCATTACTGTGTAATATATGTTCACATATATATTTAAGATGTACAATACAATACATGCACAAGTTTAATTTGTGGGCCATATTTCATTATAGTTTTTTAATCTGTTGAGGGCCGATTCAAAATGGCCCCCGGGCCGTAGTTTGGACACCCCTGGTTTAAGTGGAGCAGTCAGGATGTTTCAGATGCACTTTCACATAGTGGGAGTTACCTCCTGAATGGCCCGAGGAATGACGCCTCTCTGCTTGTATGATTCTGTGGAGCCTGTCATGGTGTATGTCTTTCCTGCACCCGTCTGCCCAAAACACAGCACAGTACCTGAAAGACACGCAGGGAGTTTATTAAACCGTGTTGTTCTCTGGCTCAATAAAGAAAAAAGGATGCATTAAACTTGCTTATCAGGTATAAACTCTCTACTACACATAACACAGTGTTAGGTAGATGAACAGATTTACCATTATAGCCATCCAGTGCTCCCAGCACCACCCGTCTGCAAACTATGGTGTACACCTCTTCCTGGGATACATCCTGCAGGACGCCCTCCAGTCGGAATGACCAGGAACTCCGCTGAATCTTTCTGGGGCAGAGGGGCTTCCTGGTGTCTTTCTTGTGATGAATATTCACTGTCTTAACATAATAAAAGTTTTGAGTGTACCAAAATAAATCAAAAAGTCAAAGTTAACTTTAATGTCAATCTTCCAGTTTGTGTGTACAGACAGAGAGATCGAAATGCTGTTTCCCACAATCCCGAATATAAAAACAAATGTATTTAGAATATAAAAATGTGTCCAAATATGTATGTATATACATAAAAATCAAAGACACATTCAGACCTAAATAAAAACACAACAGTCATACAAAATAAGAGTCACTTCAATATTTTGAGAATGAACATTAGTGCAGATTGTCCATTGAATGTGCAAAAATAAATATTAGTGCAAGATTGTCCATATAATTATTATTTAAACTAATACTTTCATGACATTATGCCACAACATTTATAGAGGTTTGAAATGTAAGGAAAACAAGATGAAGTGCCATATGAAATACAAATTATTAATGAAGTCAGGCTTAATAGCAGTATTGTTATAAAAGACTGCAGTAGTTTCAAATGGGTGTATATCTAACTAGCAACCGACTGTGTGTGTTGAGCATCCAGGGCTGCAACCAATAGTTAACGTCATTATCATCAAAAGGAATCTGTTGTTTTATCCATTTTCAATTAATTGGTTAGTCTATAAAATGCCATAAGATTTTTAGGAGATACACTTAGCACAACATGGTGTCTTGAAATGGCTTGTTTTGCCTAACCAACAGTCCAAAACCTAGAGATATTACATTCACTATACAATGTTTTACCTTTAAACCTTTATTTTTGGAATATCTGAGATGGAACCTAGTGGCATTACAGCCTAACATAATAATGACTGATTGAGCGATTAACCAAAAACAAACATTAAACCAGTTGCAAATGAATAAAGCAACTATCCTTAAGCAACATACTGACTCAGTATAACTTTAGAAATGTTGTCAGAGAAAGACAGGAACAGCTCCAAGTAAAACAGTGATGGAATGCTTTCCTACATTAAATTGCTTGCTAAGCATCATGCATAACAGGCACATATCAGGACCTTGGAACTTGACACCTAGCATTATGAATTGGTGCCATCATTAATTAAAGTGATAGCACCTGTAACCTTTTTTGCTTTGACACATCGGCATTGGTTATGACTAACATAAAAAGGCCTCTAACGGCAAAAGTTACAGTGGTTATATTTGTGAAAGTTGTGGTTTGGCCCCAATAAACCCTAGCTAATAAGACTATCGTTTTATTTGGATTTACCGAATTAACGTCAACCGGTTTAAATTAGCCGGCTTCACGTGATTGACTTGCAAACAACCAGAATCATGCTTGCTGGGAAAATATAGTTTGAAGTTACATTTTTAACCTTAATACAAATAAAACTTTGACTCGCTTTATGTTTTCAAAAAATTAAATTAACGGGAAGTTAAATAAACTTTAATTCCGACTAAAAGGGGGTTTACCTGTCCGTCAGGAAGACATTCAATAATGTCTTGGGAGAAGTTTGCCGTTGGTCTGATCCGGACAAACACTCCGACCTCACCGCTGTGAGCCTTCATATCCCCTCAACAGAAACACGACGACAACACTACAAAACTCAAGTTGAGTGCCTTTAAACCTGCGTCAGACTCGCGGATATTTTTAACTAAATCCACCTGAACTAAAAGAATCAGGGCTTATCAGGTGAGAATTGCTCATTTTAGCTCACTTTATCAGCTACAGTATATCTCCTCTGTTCACCTTCTGTGGTTTCCATTCAGCGTCATGGCAACGCCTGTGCGCGCGCAGAGGCAGAGCGGCGCCAGTGCAACCTCAGCTACATCGATTTTATCACTTAATGCTTTGAATGAATTGTGCAACTTGTTATACTAGAGGGGATGTTGAGCATGCGTGCTTACTGCTCTACGTGCCAAAGCTCTGTTGAATGGAGCGGAGTTGTAGGAGTCTAAAGAGGGAAATTATGATTTATCTGCTGATATTGCATATTATTATTTCATTGGTCCTCTTTCTTTTTTTTTTTTTGGGTTGAGGAGAAGTGAGGTAAATTGGGAATTAAGGGAAGGGAGGTAATCTTGCCAAATAGCAATCAGTGTTTGATATAACATTGTAAATTATGTTAAAATATGCATAACTAAATCCACAAAGTATATTTGGTTGGATACACATGATGACTAGATTAATTGTTCTCTCACTGAACGTATGTGGTCTTAACTCCAATCTAAAGATTGAAAAATGTCTTGATGTCTTGGGTAGAAAAAAGGCTGATATTGCATTTCTTCAAGAAACCCACATACAGTGGGGGAAAAAAGTATTTAGTCAGCCACCAATTGTGCAAGTTCTCCCACTTAAAAAGATGAGAGAGGCCTGTAATTTTCATCCTAGGTATACCTCAACTATGAGAGACAAAATGAGAAAAAGAAATCCAGAAAATCACATTGTCTGATTTTTAAAGAATTTATTTGCAAATTATGGTGGAAAATAAGTATTTGGTCAATAACAAAAGTTCATCTCAATACTTTGTTATATACCCTTTGTTGGCAATGACAGAGGTCAAACGTTTTCTGTAAGTCTTCAAAAGGTTTTCACACACTGTTCCTGGTATTTTGGCCCATTCCTCCATGCAGATCTCCTCTAGAGCAGGGATGTTTTGGGGCTGTCGCTGGGCAACACAGACTTTCAACTACCTCCAAAGATTTTCTCTGGGGGTTGAGATCTGGAGACTGGCTAGGCCACTCCAGGACCTTGAAATGCTTCTTACGAAGCCACTCCTTCGTTGCCCGGGCGGTGTGTTTGGGATCATTGTCATGCTGAAAGACCCAGCCACGTTTCATCTTCAATGCCCTTGCTGATGGAAGGAGGTTGTCACTCAAAATCTCACGATACATGGCCCCATTCATGCTTTCCTTTACACGGATCAGTCGTCCTGGTCCCTTTGCAGAAAAACAGCCCCAAAGCATGATGTTTCCCCCCCCATGTTTCACAGTAGGTATGGTGTTCTTTGGATGCAACTCAGCATTCTTTCTCCTCCAAACACGTCTAGTTGAGTTTTTACCAAAATGTTATATTTTGGTTTCATCTGACCATATGACATTCTCCCAATCCTCTTCTGGATCATCTAAATGCTCTCTAGCAAACTTCAGACGGGCCTGGACATGTACTGGCTTAAGCAGGGGGACACGTCTGGCACTGCAGGATTTGCGTCCCTGGCGGCGTAGTGTGTTACTGATGGTAGCCTTTGTTACTTTGGTCCCAGCTCTCTGCAGGTCATTGACTAGGTCCCCCCGTGTGGTTCTGGGAGTTTTGCTCACCGTTCTTGTGATCATTTTGACCCCACGGGGTGAGATCTTGCGTGGAGCCCCAGATCAAGGGAGATTATCAGTGGTCTTGTATGTCTTCCATTTTCTAATAATTGCTCCCACAGTTGATTTCTTCACACCAAGCTGCTTACCTATTGCAGATTCAGTCTTCCCAGCCTGGTGCAAGTCTAAAATTTTCTTTCTGGTGTCCTTTGACAGCTCTTTGGTCTTGGCCATAGTGGAGTTTGGAGTGGGACTGTTTGATGTTGTGGACAGGTGTCTTTTATACTAATAACGAGTTCAAACAGGTGCCATTAATACAGTTAACAAGTGGAGGACAGAGGAGGCTCTTAAAGAAGAAGTTACAGGTCTGTGAGAGCCAGAAATCGTGTTTGTTTGTTATTGACCAAATACTTATTTTCCACCATAATTTGCAAATAAATTATTTAAAAATCAGAAAATGTGATTTTCTGGATTTTTTTCCCCTCATTTTGTCTCTCATAGTTGAGGTATACCTAGGATGAAAATGACATCTTTTTAAGTGGGAGAACTTGCACAATTGGTGGCTGACTAAATACTTTTTTGCCCCACTGTATTAGCTGAAGATATTCATAAAGTTGGGAATAATATTTATAAAGTTGTGGCTTATTCATCTTCAAACAGTAAAACTAAAGGAGTAATCATTTTAATTCGCAACCATTTAAAATGACACATTGTTAACAAAGGTCAAGACAAAGAAGGAAGAATTGCTTATCTTCAAGGAGTCATTTGCAATAGAAAGATAGCTTTGATAGCATGCTATGCACCCAACTTATATGAACCTACGTTCTTTGAATCACTTTCAAAAGTAATTTCTGAAATGACCAATTATGACATTATTATTGGTGGGGATATGAATGCTGTAATTAATCCATTGTTAGATAGATCAAGGAATACCCAAAGCAATTCATCAGCCAACCTAGCATTAAGTACCACTATAAATAATTATGCGTTGGTAGATATATGGAGAGTAAGGCATCCTATATAAAGAGCGTTTACTTTCTTTTCTAAGGGGCATCTTACATTTTCAAGGATAGACTATATTTTAATCTCCTCTGAACTTGTAGATTCACAATACTGTCAACAGCTTAAAATCGGCTTAAGAGAGTTTATATTGTTTAATTATAATTCAGTTAAAGATGTTAGGCAGGTATGGAACGCTGTAAAAGGTTATGTTCGAGGCAACGCCATAGCGTACTCCTCAGCCCGAAATAGGGAAGAGCTCAAGACAATCGTGGAATGTACATTATCATCACTGATTAGAGAACAACAGGAACAATATAATTCAGATAAAGAAATAGCAGTATGCAAAGTTAAAGCTGAACTAAATGCGCTACTTACAAAGAGAGCTACATTTCTGATTCATAGGGTAAGAAACACAGAATATCTAGATGGAAGTAGACCGAGCTCCCTGCTGGCAAGTAAACTCCGAAATAACGAGCAGCCTGCCCAAATATCCTCAATTACGAATAATGATGGCATTGTCCTTTATGATCCAGTCCGTATTCATCATGAATTTGAACAGTTCTATAAACATTTATATACGTCTCAAGTACAGACATCAAAGGCAGAGTTAGAACATTTCTTTGCGGATCTGAATTTACCCCATCTATCCCCTGAGGATATTGATCGCTTAGATTGTGAAATAACACTTAAAGAATTATCTGAAGCATTGGAAGACATGAACCTTGGCAAATCCTCGAGTATAGATGGTATCCCTCCGGAATTATATTCCCAGTTTTGGCCTGATTTAGGACCAATATTATTGGAAATGATTCATGTAGCACTCAAAGAAGGATATTTCCAAAAGGATATCAATACAGCTATAATTTCTCTCATACACAAGAAGGGGAAAGACCCAAACTTATGCACAAGTTTTAGACCAATATCACTTATAAATTCAGAAATCAAACTTTATGCCAAAGTAATAGCTCGACGATTGGAGAAAGTCCGTCCAACATTAGTTCATTATGACCAAATAGGCTTTTAGAAAAAACGATTCTCATCAGACAATATCAGGAGAATACTGCATGTTATTCATTTTGCAGCAGACATAACATCGCCTTGCTGAAAAAGCTTTTGACAGGCTAGAATGGCAATTTTTGTGGCATACAATGCAAAGAATGGGTTTTGGGGAAAAATGTATGATTATGTTAAAGATCCTATATAATAATCCAAGTGCTATGGTTCTGACAGGCAATCAGTGGTCACCTAGATTTCCAATTCTACGTGGCACACGGCAAGGTTGCCCTGTCTCCACGCTTCTGTTTACAATTTCTCTAGAACCGCTTGCACAGAAAATAAGACTATCCAAAGAAGTAAAACAGATAGTTGTAAAAGAGACAGACCACAACATTTCGTTATATGCGGATGATCTACTACTGTACTTGGACGAGGTACCAACTACGCTTCCTAAACTGTTAAATATCTTTACCCAATTTAGTTCAATATCTGGTTACAAGATCAATTTGAATAAATCATGTATTTTACCCCTCAATAGTGCCATGGCTGAACTAAACCTAAATAAAGAATTGCAGATCTTCCAACACTTTAAATATTTGGGAATCGATATATATGCCTCATTAGACACAATAGTAGCAAAGAACTACAAAAGAATGTAACAACAATACAACAATTAAAGATGACCTAAAAAAGTGGATTAATATAACAATTTCTTTAGCAGGACGAATTTCAATCATAAAGATGAATGTTCTACCAAGAGTCAATTTCTTAGCTAGTATGTTACCTTTATCTCCACCAGACGGTTTTTGGGACAAACTTCAGAATAGGGTTTCAAAATATATTTGGAAAAACCAATACCCAAGAATCAGATACAAAGTTCTAGAATATGACAAAAACAGTGGAGGCCTTAATGTTCCCAATCTCGAGCTCTATTATTATTATTCCTTCACACTTCGAGCCTTGAAAAACTGGATTGATGAAAGCACCAATGTACCTTGGATAACAATTGAAAGAAGTATAGTCTATCCCCTTAAACTTGGTGATGTCTTATTTTCTGCCATGTCGCCATATGACTGTATGCAAAAATTTGGACCAATTATTGGCCAAGCTGTGAAAGAGTAGAAACATGTAGAGAAATTGTGCTATTGGTCTGTAGATTGGCATAGTAACATACACATTTTTCATAACCTGTTACTACATATTGGAAAAAAAGCAATCCAATTCCCACAATGGCAAACCCGAGGAATACATGATCTTTCTGACATAACCAACGACAACGGCTTGATGTCCTTCCAAGAATTGAAAGACACGTATAATGTGCCTGGCTCTTCTTTCTTTTTCTATTTGCAACTACGTACTGCCATGCGCACATATGGAGTTCCTTAGAATCAACCTCTGCCAACACATCAATTAGTTAAGGTCATATTAAGTTCAAACAGTGTGAGCGGCACTACTTCATATAAAAAGCTGCAAGATAAATTAAGTGGATATATTGGCATCTCTGCAGTATGGAACGCAGATCTAAAAAATGACACGCAGACTATTGATTGGAAGAGAATATGGAATAATATCTCCTTAACATCACGTAACCACAATCACCAATTGAAACAGTTTAAAATGATGCACAGATATTACCTGTCAATCAGAAAATGCTGTCAATTAAGGATGATTCCAAGCCCCATATGCCTTCTCTGTAACCAAAAGACTATTGGCACATATGTACACATGGTTTATGAATGTACTGCAGTAAGAACGTTCTGGAAACAAGTTATTGACATTGTATCTGAGATGATTGGAGTTCACATACCCTGTCTCCCAAATATTGTATTGTTGAATGATGTTTCTTCTCTTGACCTACAGAAAAATCAGAAAAGGGTGCTTTTCGCTGGTCTAACAGCAGCCAAAAATATAATTGTAATACGATGGAAACCCCCACATACTTTATTTATGGATATCATCCTTCCATGACCTACTAATCTCAGAGCTATCAATCGCCTCTGCTAATAAGGCTAAGGGGGAAACATTAGAGGCTATTCAAAGAGCTGCTGATCTGGTAATATCATTCATGTACATTATGATTGTACATGCACACCTTGCACACACAACAAAAAACATAAAAAGTTGGTCACAAAAAAAAAAACTGTTATTGTATTAAATATTAACTTGAGGTATTTTAACTTATATTGCTTCCATGCGGAGAATAAGCTGTTACTCACCAAATGCATCATGTATATCCTTGTTGTCCATAAAATCCCCCCAAAAATGTCCTTCCTAATAAAATATTTCAAAAGCCGATGTTAAATATTTGTAATTCCTACCTTGTTAAGGTGCACTCTTCTTCTTTACTGCTTTCGCTGGCACATCACCACCACCTGTTCTCAAGTAATTCAGTAAAATACATTAGAGTCGATCTTAGGGTTTTTCCATTTCTTGTTCACCTACAATCATCACTGAACATTTCTAAAAACAATGAAAAAAATTAAATTCTGAAATTAATGTATAAATATATATATACAAATATATACATTCAAATATAAAAAGGGGAAGAAAGGGGAAGTCTGGTGATCATAAAAGTGGAGGAAACCAACTCCAAACAACAATTCTATGTTTTATTTTAGAACTTTCTGTATATAAATTCTCATTTGCTAAAAAGCTCTAAACTTGCTTTACAACATGAAGTGGGCTGACTTATTGATCTTGTAGCTGCAATGATTGAAATGTAATGTCAAAGTCCTTACTATCTAAACATTGTTATGTCCTTGGATTACGTTTTTTTCTAATCCAAATAGGTGATAGGTGAAGATGAGCAGGGTAACAAAAGAAGAGTAATTGATGGTGGGTAGACTTTGTGGATAAAGTAATGTCACCATTTTCTATGGGATGAGCGATAAATACACTTTTTAAATCAAATGTTAGTGTCCTTAGAAGGGCTGATATATGAGTAAAATGGACTTTGAAGTTAAGCTACAAGTGAAACACAAAACACTTGTGCATGCAAAAACTGAAACAAACTCCACCTACTGACATGGATACTATAAAATTGGGTTATGCGCCGACCATTGACTGTATGGTACGGACAGGAGGCTAACCTACATTCAACATGCGAGGGCTCACATTGCTGTGTTTTCTGGGATTCGTTCTCACAGTATCATCTGCTACAAAGGTAAAACTGCTGATTTTCCTCTAATTTTAGAACTACAAATTATTTTAAACTTTCATTTTGATTTATTCTAGCAGCATTGACTAAATCTGCTGTGGTAAAATTGGAGAAAATACTGAAAAAGGAAACAACTAATTGATGAAATATAATGCTAATATTCCTTTTTTATATCATTACGGTAATTTAAATGTACTTGAATGTTACTTTTGCAGTTTTCAAATTTATGGTAGCAAAGAACGTAGCAAAAATTTGAATATGACCCAATTGTCTTATTGAAACACTTTTGCCTTTAAATTGTCTAGTACTTACAATTTACAACGTTGAATTATTAAACATGACACATTGTTTTCTTTGTAAAAATTGTTTTTCATAGCATAAATTATGTGATATTTAGATGTCACAATGTTTGTATCCGGTAATAAGACAAATCCTAAATGGCATTTCTTTGCTTCCATACGTATTGCAACCTTAACTTTAATTTTAAAAACTTAGATTATATTAAACTAGAAAACATTTAATTTCCATAGTTTTTAAAAGATCAGAAGAGAAGATAGGCTGACAGAATGTATCATACTGATACTATTTCTTTTAATATTTAAATATATGTTTTTTTTTTTTATCAAATGTACATTTTTCTTTGCAAATAAACTGTCAACCAAGCAAACACTCTTTGGAACTAATCATTCTAAAATCACATTTCCAGTGGCCAGCAGGAGGTCAAATACCAATGCAAAATCCTGCTGGCTTTAACACCACAACCAGCTCTCCAATGGTAGGTAGACTTTGTGAGAGAGTCAAATGTTCGTGGTAATTGGATCACCTGCTTTTGACAGTTTGAATGACTTGGATTACATTTGATCTTCAATTCAAAAGGAAAGTTCTGGTTGGGGCTGCCACTAAATAGGAACTACATTGAGCCCACAGAAAATGTCTCTGGACTGAACACCTATATATTTTCACTGATAACTTGGTTTTCAAACATTTCACTTCATTAATTCTTTCCACAAAGTCTAGCCTCAGACCTTAATGTTATAATTTGAATTACATCAAGGGTTAAGATACATGTTATCTTTATAAAACACATATTGTTCTACTGAAGTGTAACAGCCTAAATTATTCTGCAGTTGTAGAACACAATTAAATATATATTTTTAGTATTATCTAGTGTCTCAATTTGTATTATTCCTGCAGTCACAGTTACACTTTACTTCCTATTTAAGTGCAATGCCTTTCTATTTCAGGTAAATGAAACCGGAACAATTGATCCAAATGCAGAGGTATGTAATCATGAAGTACAATAACAATTAAATATCTGACTGTTTATTTGAGAGGCAGGACTCATATTAAAGTGCAACAGACAAAATGATGACTTGGAGACCAATTCAGAGACAAAGTGTTAACATAGACAAATTTAAACTTCAGATATTTTTGAAGTCTCAATTTGTATTATTCCTGCAGTGACAGTTACACTTTACTTCCTATTTAAGTGCAATGCCTTTCTATTTCAGGTAAATAAAACCGGACCAATTGATCCAAATGCAGAGGTATGTAATCATGAAGTACAATAACAATTAAATATCTGACTGTTTATTTGAGAGGCAGGACTCATATTAAAGTGCAACAGACACAATTATGACTTGGAGACTAATTCAGAGACAAAGTGTTAACATAGAAAAATAAAAACTTCAGATATTTTTGATTAACTATGTAATGTACTCACCATAAAGCGTTGCTTATAATTTTTCCCCATCAGTGGACTGGTACTCGTACTAATGTTGACAATTCGGCTGGGTTTCCTCCAAGTGCTGAGGAAGAAGACACCGAGGTAAGAAACTGTTCCGAATTTGATGTTGCATGTCAGCTGGCACCTAATCTGAAAAGAGCAATTACTAATCCTGTTAACATATGTGTGGCTGTTATGGTGATAAAGTAAAAATAATTACATTTGTTTTTAGCAGTAATATAATGTATACAACACACAGCAAAGGGCTCAAATCAACAGACATAGAACCATTTTTCTTGATCGCAAAAGTCTTGATCGATAGTATATTACCGCCATCAGGATGGTAACAACCTCATTCTTAACGATCATTTTATTTCTGTTAGGCTCTGCTCTTTTCATGAAAATAGAACTGAATCTATTAGTAGATTACTCGATCAGAATACAAATAATTCTATAACTAGTCTGATAATCATTTTAGGCTTTTAATCAAAGAAGCTAAACAAACTGAAAGACCATTTTAAAACAGGCGTAGGCCTACAGGCAAATCCGGGTGCCCGGGGTCTCGCGGTGTGCGAGGTTATGGAAGTGCGCATGTGAGGGGGACAAGCTGGAGCTACTTAGTCCGTCCTTTGGCGGTCTGTGAGGGGCTACAGAGAGGTGGTTTTCGCGGTCTCTGTCCTGGAGGAGTGAAAAAACCAGTTTGCCCCAGTGAGGGAGAGATGCTGGAAATGTATGCAAGCGTTTGAGGAAAAGCTCTAATAAAAATGCCTATTCACTGGGATTCAAAATAACAACACAATATAAAATGAATACATTGAATACGGGAAATCAACCTAAAAAATTGATTTATTTTAACTATATATATATCATCATCATAGCAAAAGCCAAGGCCGGCCAAAAAGCCAGTTGAGGTAGGTGGAAAAACATGGCAACAGAAGAATGTAATTGTATTTTGAAGACTAGCCAACTAAACCAAGATCAGTGAGGGTACTTAATAGTCAGCAGAAGCTGACTATTAGTAAAGCACTGAGGGAATGGTAAACCTCTCAAAATAAGGATAACATAATTCTGATATTGTGTTAGCACCAAAATATATTATTACGGCCAACTGAAAATATTAAACTCACTTCTTGGTAAAGGGAACCAAATAACGTTTAGTTGAAGTGCGTTTCGTAATCGCTGTCAGGGAGATACAAACGTAGCCTTCACATAAAACACAAATAGCCTACAAAAGATAGCCAGACAACACATGGTGCTAACTAGAGGCAACTTAGTCCTGTATCTTGTAAACAAAGAAATCATCTACACATCCAAAGTTAACAAGCAATTGTTTGTATTATTTTTGAGCAGTCAAATGTGACTGTATACCGTTACCTGGTTGAACAGGTGGCTTGATTAACTGCCAGGGCACACGTCAGCGTCAACATAAACTGAATGAATGGCATGGCTTTTCTTTTCCATTAACTTTTTTCAAACAAAAATTTGTTATTTTAACTGTCTATGAGTGATATTTGGTTTAACTTTAACTTTAATTAGGTCTATGTTTGGTTATCCATGTGACGTAACAATCCCATCGTTTAACCGGGTCTGTGCTGTGGGCATACGGTCTATATGGCATCAATACGCTCCATCACCACCTTGTGGTTGGCGAGTATATCAGATTAAAATGGGACATCTCACTCAAATATAATGAAATACAAAGCACAGCACTATCTCATATATTACTTTTTTTACTTTGCAATATTTCGCTATCGAAAAAAAGTGTCTGCATGAGCAATAGGTCACAAAAGCAGGGTTGTAAAGCAGCACATAATACATTATCATCATTATATAAAAAGACACTGTAGAAGGAACTCAGACAAAGCGTTTTGTTAGCATCCATTTTATATTAATCTAACGTTTTTGTGATTTCACAAAAGAAACGGAGAAAGTGCTCAGGTAAAAAATATTGATCATGCAATACAGTTAGCTTTTTAAAGGATTTTAAGGTGTATAATTGTAATTGTCAGTCATCGTCTTTTCAGTAGAAGCAAATAAGAAGACAGACAGCAGAGAGGCTGAACAAATTGGGATGGTTTTACACGAATTTAACTGTACGTTGTTGTTGTCTTCCCCCCCCCCCCTCCCCTTCAGACACATAGAGCTAAACCTAGTTGCATTCAGCCTTTTTCGGGCGGTGGTGGTTTCAAGAAAAGGCGTAGTAGGCCTACGGTAAGAAACTATACAGCACTTTCCACCTCTGCTTTTGATTTCATGTTGTGTAATTTTAAATGTCAGTCACCTTCTTTTCAGGTGAAGCCTATGTTCATGCATCCTTTTTCGGGCGGTGATGGTTTCAAGCCAACAGATACAGTGCCTCAGGTAAAAAAAAAACTATAGGCTACAGCACTTTCCACAATTAGCTTTTATAGTGATTTACAGTTGTATAATTGTAAATGTCAGTCACTGTCTTTTCAGGTGAAGCCACAATTTAGACAGACAGCACAGCAGCTGAACAACGAAGGATGTTTTAATAATTTAACTGTACGTTTTTCTTCCCCCCCCCCTAAGCAAAGACCTCCAATTTTTTTCATGCATCCTTTTTCGAGCGGTGGTGGTTTCAAGCCAACAGATATAGTGCCTCAGGTACAAAAAATATATACAGCACTTTCCACGATTAGCTTTTATCATTATTTAAAGTTGTATAATTTTAAATGTCAATCGTCGTCTTTTCAGGTGGAGCAAAAATGAAGACGGACAGCACAAGGGCTGACATTTGGACATGTTTCAAATCTGAGACTAAAATGACAATTGAATCACTGCTGACTTCAAATAAACATTTTAAGTCTGTTGTGTGAAAAAAAGTTTCTTTTATTTGTTAATATGCTTGGTATAAGGTCATTTCATACAGTTTAAACTTTTGATAATTTTTCAACGGTTGGTCAAAATGAGACACCAATTAAGTGATTAAGGGAGAGATAGCAGGATAACACAAGCCTTCATTTTACAAAACGGATAAAACCTTTTCTGTAAAAGATGCTGAAATCCCCCTTTTCAACATTTAAAGATGTAGACAAGACTTCAGTCACAAGGATCACTTTATTTTTTGTGTTTGGCTCTTCTCTTTTCATCACAAATATTATCTACGTCCACCCAAAGTGTTCCAGCAGGGATCAACACTCCCTGGCATCTTTTATGACAAGGACAAAAACATAACATAAATCCAGTTCTTCACCTTTTTTTAACACAACTATGCTTGTAGTAAAAATTCATTTTATTTTAACTGGGCGTACCACTGTTTTAGTAAGTGGATAGTACTGTTGATTAGGTGACAGTTAGATTTTTTACATAGAATTTGCTGTAACTCAAATGTATTTATGAGGAAAAGCCTTGATCTAAAAAAAAAAAAAAAAAAGTCTTAAAACTGGGGTTGAAAGGTACCACTTTACTTTTAATTATAAAAAGCTGCAAACTCAGTTTGTCGAAATAACCTTAACAAATATCAATTGAAAGTTTTTTCTGTCATTTTTTCTTGATACAGTAACATCTGTGATCATCTGGTGTCAAACCACAACAAAGCATGTTACCAAAAATAACCTTTTCAGATTAGAAACAGGCCTTAGCTTCTCTTTTGCTTATGTCTAGAATGACCAAAATGAATTGGAGGCAGCTAAATTAAATGGTGGATATGAGGGATAGTTAGTAGTTGTAATTTGCAGGCATACTACAACAGCACTACATTCTTGAACAGAAAGATTTTTTCGTGTATATGATTTTTTTGTCACAAAGTGGTGAGATTCAGAGGCAGGCAGCAGCCCTTTAGACAACAAGCAAAGTTCTTTTTAGATGACAAAGCAGTTTCTTCTATCAGTAAGGCCACTTTATATAGAAATTCTAAATGAGGACCACAACCTTTCGCTTCTTGTCCATAGATCTTTGCAGAGCGTCATCATCCTGTGTCAAAACCAAAGCTTCAACTTTCTTATTTAAAGAGCCTGATGGCCGGCTTGTACGTGGGGGGGGCTGGTGTTTGCCCCGTTCACCACCACAGCAAAAAAAAAAAGCTCAGTCCACATCTTCACCACCAGCAATGCTGCTGAGGTAGTATCCCCACTCCTGAAGCCCCCACCGCAACTCAAAAACACACCCCAAAATACCATGTGCGATTGGGTTATAACGATCTTGCAAAAAAATAGATATTTTCACAGAAGTTTGTAAAATCATCTTGCCTAAAGTTATCCTCTGTGGCTTTATCGAAGCAAGTTGAAGTCCAGAGAAAAGTTGCGTACAACTGCCGAGTACAATCCACAAAGGACAAATATGCCATCTGCCGTTGCTGTTGCAGTGTTGTACGTTTGGGTGTATTTGACCAATTCCTTTTAAATTATTCCCTCTTTCAACAGCCCCTTCAGAAGCAGTCCTTCAGTTTTGCCAACGAATGGATGTCAAGTGTGTTGCTATTAAAGGGAGTGTCACTGTATGTGGTGCGTTGGTATTGCTGTGTATGAGTGTGTGTACATGAGGCTGTGTGTGTGCACGAGTAACCAGTGTGGTGATGGTGGCAAGGTGAGCTCGGTCAGGACTGCAGTCCACACAGCTGGCTTTCTTGAGGGGCTGGGCAGGACCGTGCTGAAGGGGCCAGGGGACGGAGGGGGGAGTCTCTACTTGTCCCCCAGGATGGCGTACTGGTTGTCAAGCTGCAACTGCTGCATAGAGGCACTCCCACCTGTTTCCTCTCTACCACGGTTCCTGTGTCTCACCACTTCAAAGGTCTTCTCCATTTCTCTGTCCCTGAAACGCAAATATGCATCACGTCAGTAAAACATCAGCTTCTAAATGGTAAACAAATTGTTCTCACTGAACTCTGCTTACTTGCGTGTCTCCACATGCTTGGCGGTGGCCATCAGAGAGGGGAACTGTGTGTCACTGAAGATCTCAGGGGGTCCCTGGGTGGCAGTTCGCCTGTTGGTGGTCAGCCGAGCCCCTGGAGGGCGATATACACCGGAAGGCTTTGACTCAGGCTCCTCTTCTTCCTCTGTAATAAAAAAAGAAGAAGAAATCACACAAGTTAAAAAGAAGAACAATGATTTCAGATGCAAATTCATCAAAAATCCTATGGTAAGAGGGTTAAAACTGCTTTAGGCTGTGATTTTCTTTTGATAAAACTAATTGTATGGCTAGGAACACATCGGAAAAAACATCTGTCATAGGCTTTCATTACCATACAGTATTCTATAATTAACAGGAGCCTTATAAAAAGGAGCACAGTCAGTGTAAATGACTCGACAAGGTTGGGAAAAACCACAAGAGCATTCTTAATAAGCAGTGGTTTATCCATCTTCTTATTGTGTTATTTCTTGACCCTTCAAAATAAATCAGTATGACGTTGGTTTACTCACCCACAGGTGCAGCAGCAACGGGCGGGGGAGCACCCGACTTGTTCCAGGGACCAGAGAATTTGTCTCCGCTGACCAGAATGATCTCCCCATCCTCTCCAACCTCCTCCTTCTCGTACTCCTCCTCCTCCTTCTCGTCACTGCAAACAACCAGAAGACAGTTGAGCTATCTAAGATGCATTTCCCCTCTAATTTAGTGCAACGGATATCTGCTTATAAAAACAGGTTGATATATTGATTTGGCTAAAAAGCACATGCTAGTACCTTACTAAGGATTGTGACAACAGTTTTTGCAAATCTTTAAGCTTGATAATTAGACATGACATCATCAATTGGATCAAATATGATCTCCAAATCAGGGCAAAATGCATTTATTAGACCCCTAATTCTCAACATGAGCACAAGGAGTCACAACAACGAAATACATATGAGACCAACTAAATACATATTTTAATCTTACCTTATCTGTAAGGCTTGGAGTCGGAGCCCGCTATAGTCAACTTCTTTCTGTTCGAACTCTTTCCATTCCTCGTCCTCCTAGGCAGAAGGATGCATGAAATCTCACCCCAACAAAGTACATATACATATTTGTAAAGCGTATTATTGAGGGGCTGTTCTTTGATAAAAACATCTGCTATCTGGCCAGGGCTTCCCAAGAAATGGTCACACGGGTTATACTGGTGTGGGGTCAACATTACACCACTATGACACGATATATACACCTTATACAAGATGATAAAGCTTTACGTGATTTGTATTGTGTTATTTCAAACATATAAGACTGTCAACCACGTATATTTTGTGACAAATGGCGGCTCGGCCTAGTGGACAGCCACGATTCAAGAGGGATGACAGCTTTAAAAAGCACCCACAAGGCCTTAACACTATATTAAACTGTAAGTTGGTATTTAACGATACCATTAAAGTTTAGATTTGTCAAAAAACCAAAGCTAAGATTATTAAAAAAATGCGCTTAAGGCGTGTCGTGCTTAATTTCGTATACGTCAGAATGTGTGCCAGGGGAGACCATATGCTATCTAGCAACCGGCGTTTTATCCCTCCATGTTGAATATATAAAAGTGCGTGGCTCTATCATATTGTAGAAAAAGATAACGGCGAGCAAGCTAAATTGAAACAGGAAGCAGGTTGTGACGGAGGGTGGAAGATTTGACACGACGCCGGTAAAAGACGCTAAGGCAAAAAAAGTTACCTAGCGTAACGTAGCTTAACATTACCTTCTCGATTTGTTGGTCTTGGTTGTCGGTTTTCGTAGATTTTTCCTTCTCTCTCTTGGTTTTTTTAATCACTCCTGACGTAGGCCCAGGGATGGACTCCTTCCCCTTTCCTTTCTCTTTCTTCTTCTTTTTATCCCGCTTGGCAAAGAAATCGTCCAGGCTTTTCTCTGGTGGTAGATCCGCCATTTTCAAAGAGCAACGTTAACTTGTTAGCTAACCGAGCAATGACAAATGTAAAAAAAAATCTGCTCTTCGAGAGTGTGGACAGCCGTTTAAACTGACAGAAAGGATAGACTGACTCCTAATTCTGACGGTTTAACTTCTGTTAAAGGCTGATTAAAAAAAAAAAAGTCTCCACCCTGATACCTAGTTGAATCGATGGCTATCCTGACAACCATGCCATGCACGGACTATTTGACAAATCTGTACCGTAACCCGGAAACACTCCGATCCTGAACCGGAAACGTTACAGGGCAAACAATAAAGGCACAATTTTCTCATGATATTTCATTTCATGTTTTATTTTTAAACAATAATACTAATACCAAATGCAAAGAGATATTCAATTACATTTGAATAAATAATAATAAAAAATGTTTCCTAAATACAATTTTTACTTTAAAGACTTTTTAGCTTTAAGTCATTGTTTAGTATTTTAAGACATTTACCACAAAGCCATGACTATAATTCTACTTTAAAGATAGTTATTTTTGATGTAATATCATACAATCGTGACTTGACATATAATACTTTTGAGTTACCATGTATACATTTGAAATTCCTAAAATGTCATGCTTTTTCCCTGGCATAAAAGGACTTCAATAGAAAAAAGATAAAAATACTTGTACTTTTTGCATGAGAAAAAGGCTGACATTAGTGTTTGGTTGGCATGTGCAAAATCAAGGATATTAAAACACATCATTATCACATCCAGATAGGACACATTAAGACATATTTACATACAAACACAATTCACAACATATAAGCTATTATATAAGGGCTGAATGAAGGTTCAATTAATAGATACTGTATAGCCATAAGATGCTGTGCTGAGGAAGTAACTGGCTTCAAAAAGTGTCTTTGATTAGGTATGTTGTGGTCAAAGGGACAAAACGTTTTTTCTATCAATATTTTTCATTGCACAGGGGACTGTAAATCTTTCCCCCAAAGACAGAGGCTGAAAGTGCTAATTCAAGGAATGCCCGTGAGATTTCCCACTGAGATGTTGGACTGCTTTAACAGGGAGAAAATAAAGTGTGTTATGTTTGTAACCTGTAATTAATTACTGCCCAGTTTAACTATGATAGAAAGCTTAACGTTCACATGATTGCATGGTTTTAACATATGTAGCATTTTAAAATTTCCAATTTCATTTGTTTTTGTAACCAAGATTATTTAGTTACAAAACAAGAACACATCTGATTGAATGCATTTACATAGGCTTAATAAGGAACTCTGAATAGTTGACACAAATTTGAATACATCTCATCTTAAACAGAAGAAAATAAAATCCTTCATGTATTTGGACTTAACTTTCAAAACCTCACAAGGCCAGTTACGTAGGGTCAATCTTCTTTTTTTTTTAAATGGCCATAAAGATACTTTTAAAAGCTAAACTCTCAGGTTTTTCAAGATTTGAAATGATATTCTCAGTAGGAAAGCAGGTTTGTTGACAGGTTTGTTGACGTTATATACCCAGAGCTGGGGGTCACTTGACCACGTGCGGAACTGGTGAACAAAGAGAACATTCCAGAACAGTGCATCAATGGATGTGCTGTGGTCGGCAAGACTGCTTTGTTATATAATAAACAAGTAATGATATCTAAAAAGAAATCAAATAATTCCTGACCGTCTGCTTGGCAATATGAGGAAGAAATGATTACATTTTTTTTAAGAGGATTAATCAGACAAACAAATTAGTCAGGTATTTTTTCAGTTTTATTGCCCAGCAGTAAAAAGTACAGTGTATACTACAGTACAAAAAATACATAATGTTTAACACTGCTCCACCGTGCCACTGAACGTTTTGTAAAATATCCACTTTTGAGCGTGCAAAACAAGAAGCCCAGCTGTGAGCATCCAATGCAGGAAATATCAATATGTTTAATCGTGTTATTCATCTTCACCTTTTGGATCAATGATTTCAGAACAACATCTCATAATGCAGATAATCTTTAGCGACGATAGAGGCAGGCAGCATCGATAATTGAATAAAACTGCAGCGATGCAAACATAAAAACAGATGATAGAAGGACCACATGTTGTATAACCAAACAAAGAATTAAACAATCTTTTTTGATAATCAAACTGCCTCTGTATGTGTTCCCAGCAAATATTCAGCATACCTTTTTTATCTCAGCGTTTTTATTGGTCAAGAAATTATTGACAGCCTCTAACACATTATGTGGTCCAGCAACTAACTCACAATCATTCAACATTTTAACAAACATAGTTTGCATTGATGGACAAACACATTATATATGGAGGGACATATTTACAGTAGCAACGTTGGTCTAATAGTTTCCTACAGCACTGTGAAATTCTTTCTCAAACTGGGCTATAACCAGTAACCACTCCACGACACTGACAAACAGACACACACAGACAGAAAAACAGATATAACTGAGCTGAAAGAAATACAAAGCCTTGTGTGACATAAAGTAACAGTGATATTTGGTAAAGGGAGGCAGCACAATACTCATCCGTACTCACACAGTCCTCTTACATGCACAAACAGGGCACACACACATACTGATATTTATATATATAAAGGGTCAACAGAAGGAATTAAGACATCTATGTGGTCCCTCTTAAGAGAAGCTGGTGACACAAGAGGGGGAACAATATTTTAAGTCAGTTTCATTTGATTGACGTCTCTAAAAACTGCTAGTTGTAGACTCCAAGTCACCAAAATAAACTGCCCAAATAAACCTTCAAAATCAGGCCTTTATTTATCAAACTGATAAAGGAAAACGTTTTGACTTTAATATTTGTATTTGTTACTAATGATGTACCAAACTCCTTGTTGTATAATTATTTCTCTGATGTACCTTGTCTACCAGCAGCAGAATTACTTTCCTTCTCGACTTAGCAGTAAGTATTCGAGTTAACTTTGTATTTCATTCATCCGACTTCTTAACCCAAATGTATCATACAGTATATATGTCTATACTGTATATATCTAAAACCCGTTTTAAACCCACAATACTGATTGGTATTGTAACAAATATCTAAAATAGCCATTTAAATGATTGATTTTGTTTTTTTCTTCTATTGTTCTTTTATTTTTCTGATTTTCTTTTACTCATAATTTGGCAACTAAAGCATTTTAAACAAAGTATCAGTAATATCACACATGTAATACAAATATATTTTGTTGTTATTTTAATGAAATTGCAGAGTAAAATGTAAGGAATAAAATAAGCAGAAAAATGGGGCAGATGAACAGTAGAGGGAACCGTGTCTCTGATTGGCTAACAGTATTCATGTGGTTAATCATGTGATCACTTCAGAGCTTCTCTTGAAGGTTACTCTCACATTTTGCTGTGAATAACTTGATGAAAGCGTTATCCCTCCATCTTTTTCAGATTCCCAAATGTATTTCTCAGTTTGATAAATATGGGCCCTGATCTTACATACAGTATTTTGACACAAATCTGTTTCCCCCCCAAGAACGTAGGTGCTATATTCAAGTTCATCAGGCTATAAGTATTTTAGGATTCATTCGAAAAGAAAATTAAAAATACCAAGAACAGCTTCTAAGATTTCATGTCACGGTTCTCTCTCAAGCAGATTTCACATGGCAACATCTGCAGTGCACTCACCATCAAGCCACTGTAATGAAACAAAACCACATATACTCTGTATTTTATAAAGACAATAAAAACCTTTTATCACAATTAAGCCTTTTGTAGAAAATGTACATCAGAAAAATATGCAGGGGCATCCTCATAGTAAACAGTGTCTGCTTACATCACTACTCTTTCAGGGTGCCTCTTTTTTGTGTTGGTCATATACAGTATAAAGTCTCTGAATATTTACCACATACTATATAAAATAGACAGCAGGGGGAGTATGAGTGGAGAATCAGACAGTGTCTCTTTTTTTCTGTCTCTACATGGCAAAAGCTTTGTCTCTGTTGATGAAGAGGGTCTCCTGGCAGAAAGGGTTAACCAGGACCACGCTGCTGCTGCTGCTGTAGTCTCCGTTCGGGGGGAGACAAGTGTCATGATCCTGCAAATGCACACGCAGAAAAAAAGATTAACGCAGGTGGTTGACAAAAGCTGTGATTCGTGATTCATACTTTAGGGCATACACTGCAGTCTACTGTATCTAATCACCCTACAGGAAATGAGCAGTGTCAAAGAGAACAGAATAACATATGGGTTTGGTGCAGCCTGGGGCTTTTAATGAGATGTTGAACAAAGATATCTAGATGAACAGGGAAGATGTTAAAGGGAGGGATGACTCAGAAACAAGACAACAGAGTGACTTAGTAATAAGAGGAGGAGGTGTGAAAACTAAAGGATTTGAATTACAGCCCAAATGAGGTCATTTTATCACTAAGATCCAATCAAACTAACACTGTAATTTAGGGTTTATGATCCTTTCTCCTGGAGCACTGTCATTCATCTAAAGCACCCGGGGAGCTATGCTGCTCTAAAGAGCCAGGAAAAGCAGTGGAAGAACAACACCTGGGGGTCACCAGGGGCACCCTACACAAGATCCAACCTCAGCATCCCTCTCCTGACGCCCCCAAAGATGGTAAAAAGATGCAAATTGAGCAATGGATGGGGAATAAAAGAAAAGAGACACAGTGAAATGGTCACTGGGGAGTTGGTGATAGAAAAACATGCAAATAGAACAAAAGAATGGTCAGTCAAAATTATATGGGGAAGAAAAAAAAAAAAATGCAATGTAAAAGAGGAAGTAGACCCATTATTTTATAGCGAGGTATTATATACTATCTTTCCCACCAGGTGGCACTATGATGCACTAAAAACTAAGGTGCTGCTGTTATTTTCTCAGTATTATATTGACCAAAATGATTTGGAAATGAGCAGAAATCTAAGAAATCATCATCAGGACTGCAGGCAGGGTTTCTGAAATAATAAATCAAGGTTACTTCTGCAGAATAAAACCTGCTTAGGAACATTTTGATCTGCCACCCGCAACGAAGCAATCACCGAATTTCAGATTTGATTTATCACTGTAAATGGTCAATTATATATTCTGTACTTTCTTTTCTTCAATGATGATCTGAATGTTATTTTAAAGCCTCATCTATGCTGCCTGGTATGTCATTCTGCTCGGAAATATTATATACCTAATGCTTTTTTCCCCCAAACACTCTAAACAGTCTAAAAATCCAATTATAATCATGTCATTTCAAAACCAGTTATTTCCACAAATCAAATGTTATCAGCTTGTCAAAAGATATTTGCTGGTATAAGGTTTAAAAATGTGTTTTAATTAAATTGAATAACATTGCTATATCCTCTTAGCAGCAGCATCCTGCATTTGTAATAACAGTATACTGAATCGGGTCACACTTTGAAATCCATTTACTAGATGTTAAAAACTAACAAATTAATCTTAATAGCTTGTTCCCAATAGCATCTGTGTAAATCCTAGTAATATAGCGCATTGCTTCAGCAGGCTGCGAGGACATTGAACATGGATTCTCTTGTTGTTTCCACACTCATTAAAACCATTCTGCTGACTAATGGTGAAATGTCAAATAAATGTCCCTCAACTTCTGTGTGTAGAGCTGTACACTAATAGAGTGAGTGTGCCAGTGGTTTATACCTCGCTCTCCAGAGAGTGTATCTCTCTGGGCAGCTCCACAGCGTGCCGGCTGAAGTAGTCCATGGTGATGGCATTGTTCCAGTAGCTGAGGTTGTTCTCCTGACTTGATGACTTCTTCTTCCTCCTCATACAGCACACAGTCAAAAGCACAGCTAGAGCGGGCGGAGAGGAAAGGAAAATGAGGGGTTAGTACAGAGACTGTAAGAGATGCTGCTTCAAATAGCCTCTGAAAGCGCCCACACCAGCTGAGCAGGTAGGCAAGGCATGTTTCATGACAACATGCTACTGTTGCAAGGAACTGTGATCGAAGGGGAAAGATAACACCCTGATATACAGTGTGAGAAGACTACTGGTGGTGTGCCTTGTTGTCATTTTGAGCTGTCGCAAACAACAAAGTTATAAGACATTTTCAGGAATCATAAAAGAAAATAATGTCTTATCAAAGAGTAATAAATCCTTATTTCTCCATCTCGAACAGATCAAAATGCTAAACAATTGTTTTGCCTCAGGTGCAGCTCTCGATAAAAATTACTATTATGCAATTAAACTCAAGTGTAAACCAGGAAGGATAAAGGGAAATGAGAGTATGAAATGAATGAATTACAGCTTTTAATAAAAAAAATAGACTCCACTGTGACATAGAGCTTTGTCTGCTATCTTCGTAGAGTTTCTGTCCAAGGTTAGATTGATTGTGAGTGTGGGTTGTATTTTTTCCCTCTAAATCTTATAACTGAGGCAAATATGCTTACTTCCAAATATGTTAACAACCTTTGGAATAGATATTTGTTATGATAATTAAATAATTTCCTCTTTTATAAGTTGCTCTAACATTACTTACAACACGAGGACACAGGCACAGTGATGGCCAGCACGATCCACACAATGTCCATCCGGCTGAGGCAGATGGTGAAACGGGACATCGGGGAGTCAACGGTGGGGCCTGAGCTGTTGCCGGGCATCCAGGGGTCCTCGGTCGTGGCGGGCACCTGCCTGTTCAGGAAGTTCCCACTGGCTGTAGAGGGGGGCTCGGAGCTGTTCCCCTGAGCATTCCCCTCCTCAACTGAGCTGCTGTTAGAGAGCAGCCCTCCATGTGCAGTTACGTTCCCTAACCAGGTCGCAAGAGGGGCATTGTCTGTGCCGTTACCTTGACCCCACACAGTGGTGGTCTCATTGGGTGCAGTGAGGTTGTTTGGGATGATGGTTGGAATCTGTGTGCTGAGGCTGAGCCCAGTGGAGAGCGCTAGAGTGGACGCAGTGGAAGTTAGCTTCTCAGGTGGGCTGTGGACAGGGGTCACAGACACAGACATTTCTTTCGCCTTAAACAGCGGGTCTGTGGGGGGCTCATTCACGCCGTGCACCTCCCTCAGGGTGATAGCGTGGTGTCTGGCCATTTCGGTGGCACCACGAGCATGCTCCCCAACTTTTAACCAAGGGTCAGCATTCCCCGATGAAGAGGAAAAGGGGGCGTGATCTGAGTCAGTGGGTTCATCCAAACTCAGCTTCTGAGGCTGTGAGTCTATATTTGGGGCCGCTATGCTAGGAGATCTAGGGCTGCTGCTGCTGTTGCTGCTGCTGCTGCTGCTGCTGGCCTGCTTAGTGCCGTCAGAAACTGGGCTATGGGCTTGAGGTACCCTTACCAATCTGTGCATGTGGCCTTGGTTCACAACGTCAGAGCTCGGCTCCAGGGGCTGATTCACATGACCAGAAGTACTCACAGTGTTTGGGGGGACTGTATTTTTATCATTAACGGGTGGGTTGTCATGAGCCAGGCTGGACGTTTGGGTGGTGTGAAGTAAGGCTAAAGGCTGGATGGTGACAGTAGGGAGGATAATGTTTAACGAATGAGTGCGTCCTTTGGATGCCCATTCCCCGCTACTGGAGCCTTCCTGATACCAGTCCACAGGGGGAGGTTCAGGGGCAGAAAGGGGGCTAATGTGGGCGGCTGCCATGGAGACCTGGGGTTTCTGGCTGAGGAACAGCTCCTGTGCTGATGACACCAGCCCTACTGGCAGTGCTAGGAATGCTAGAACACCTGTGGAGAAAGAGAGAGAAAGCTTGTGATTAGAATTGTTGGATTATTTCACTTTAAATGTGTCTGTTTTAAGGTGATTCCTCTCAAGGAAGTAGCCCAAAATGATTGCTCAGGATAAGTTGTGTACTTGTCTTACTTTCATTATGCTTCTCCGCCTTTAATCTACTGAACCGCTGTTTGTCACTCACATAGTATAACTGAATTATTCACTAGACGAGTTCCACTATGTGTACTCATCGGTAGCCATGCATCTAAAACACAGGATCTCCTCGCTTAATAATAATTTCCAGTACTTAGTGCATTTCTGACAGTAATTGCGTCAAATAGCCCATTTAACATGCTAAGACCATCTCAGAAAAGCTGACACATTCACCTTCTCAACTGAATCTCATAAGGAGGCTTTGTAGGGACAAGCCATTAGCAGTTGCCTGTGGGGAATATTGGTTCAATTATTATTATTATCTATTGTTATCAAGACAGCAAGGAAGTCGTAATGGGAGGAACGTGCAAAGGCTTATTAATTTCCACTTCGCCCCGTTTCCTCCATCCTTTATTGAAACTGTTAAACACAGCTAATGTGACGTATTAGCGGAGCTCTCACGTCTATTCCTTCATCTGAGAACAGAACATGCCGTAACAAAAGCTAACACTATCAATTCCTGTCTAAATAACGCTATGTAGCATGTTTTTGCACCAAGTTGGTGAACATCATGAAATCAGTTAAATAATACCACAAGTTTCTAGGTTATTTTGACACATATTCAATTCAATCTTAACCATTATTGGTATATAGCTTAAAGGAGGAGGCTGGTAATATTCTATATCTTACTAATTTTCAAAAAATCCAATGAAAAGACAAAAGCAAATAATCCATTAGGGTGTCTCAACACTCTCAGACCTGTCTGTGGCTAATTATTTCAACTTAAAATCCTCTGTAATTCTTTCAAAAGCTGTGCATTGTAGCTTTTTCAAACTTTACTTAAACAGAAAGAAATAGTGTCTATTTTCAGGTTCGGAGTTGACCGATTTTGTGTTCTACTGACTGTTTATAGCTGCAAGACAGTGAATGTAGGAGTTACTCAAATTAAACCACAGCGTGTGGGATCATGGTAATGTAGGAACATGTCTCCCAGTGCAACTGTGTGGCTTATTGATGTGTTTTTTTTATCATTTATGGGCAAAAATTGAGCTGTTTGGAATAAGAGGGGCTATGGATTCACAGACCTTTTATTATAATCAATTAATTGTTGATTTAGCTTTTATCATAGGATTTGTTTAAAGTGGACCTATCATGCTATATTTGAAAAATATATTGTAGGGCCATACCTATACAAAACATGTCTGTGAAGTTTTCTTTTCAAAATACCAAACAGATCACCCATTGTAGCCATGCCTCATACTGCTCAAACCCCTCTTTTGAAGCCCTGTTAGAGAAACGCGGATCTTGGGTCCTTAGCTTGAAAAAAAAAAGAGGAGGCGGAGCTAATGCCTGATCAGAATTCTACCGGAGATAAAGTTAAATTCGGTTGTGATAAAACGCCATCCTGTTTAGACCACGTCAAGGATTATTTCTGAAATAGTATGGAGCTCAAATGCTTTTTCTCTTGCAGGTTTATCACAAGGTGAGTTCCTTTTTTATTTCCTGCTTTTTAACATGTGCTCTCCAGTACAGGTTAGGTCTGAGTGTTAGCGAGGCTTTCTAATGTAAACAAAGACGAGATTACGTCCAAAACACGTCAGGCATTGTTTCTGATAGCAACTTTCTGTGGGTCCGCCGATGTCACAGCGGATGGACACGTCACAGCGGATGGAAATCTGTATCCGCTCGTTGTAAACCTGTTTTTAAAAGATTTGGGTACGGAGGAAAACAGAGAGGTTTTTTTTTTCTGACGCTGCGTGAGTTTCCTGACACACCGGGGACACATATTTATGTATAAAAGACATCACAAAGTGCATTTTGCATGATAGGTCCCCTTTAAAATAAGAAAAATTAAGAATATCGCCAGAGTTATTTCTTTAATAATACTGACTGAAACATTACATATAGGGCATTAATTAGAGACTAGCAACTCAAATTAGAAAATATTTTTTTTTTAAAAAGCTATTTGAGAGCATGAAGATGTTCCCTGATATGTGCATATCAAAAAACCTTTTCGTGACATTGCCCAATCATACCATACCAAATGTAGCTGTTCCAACAAGCAATATTCGCACAGATGTACACACACCATTGGCCTGAATGGGTATACTGCTTATGACAAAAAAAGCTTCAGGGCTCTGTATGAAATAATAGACAATGAAAAATAAAAGCTCTGCATTCGATGCCTTGGGAGAGAAAAAGTCTTTGTTTAGGCATTCATAAAACCCCCAAAAACCAAGAGTCATAGAAAACATATATTCTCAAGCCACCGATCTGACCCAGATGTCGTGTCCATCGTTTAACTATGGTGCTCAGTATCTATGGAAACCCAATTTCCATTACCAAGAGAGGAAGAGGAGTAAGAGATTGGGGAATATGTGAGAAAGGAAATCCGTTGAACGTGTTGAAAGAAAAGGGAGCAGACCAGGCAACGGTCAATATCAGCAAATTCAAATTTCTTTGACATATAAAGCCTCTCCATCCTCTTTGTTCATCGGGGGGTTTAAAATACATCTTAGCAGAACCCCAAAGCACTGACTATTTAAACTGAGCCTCTGAATCATTAACCATATTCCTCCATACTCAATCACACGTACTACCAGGATAGAGGGTCCAGGCTCTGTCTTCCATTAACCAAGCCTGTCACGTCTCTAATCCACGGAGCCCACTCCAGACTCATATCTGAGGAGATAACACACATGGCCATCCTTGATTTATGGCTGCTTGTCCCTCTTAAGAGGATCCTTTAGGCAGGGAAATGGAACAGGGACAAACCCAAGCTGCTGATCGTTGGTAATGTGTAAATAGTGGTTCCATTAGGACAAACGTCATTTAATATGCCTATACAACATAACAAAAGGTACTCCAAATATCTATGTGTAATGTTAATCTTGACGTTTTCAAGCAAGGTAGAGAAATAATTATGTTCTTCAGGGCAAAAAATACTGGTTAGAGGTCAATCAAGAGCTAGGATGTTGACAATGCCATCCACACCATGGTTTTGTTTCAATCATACCTTCAATCAGTACCTTAACCCGGCTGTCACAACCTGGCAACCCGACACTCTGCTTCTACTGAATAAAAGATAGCACCCAGTCTGCCTTAACAAACAAAGTCATATCAGAATCCAAATCCTCTGGAAGACACATAAACAGGAAAATGATTTATCTGAAACGATTGGAAAACGGATAATATGACGTGTGATCTGTAACCAACATTGAGATTATACAGTCTTTTTGGAACTTTGCAATTTTGTCTAATCATATTTTATTAAAATTCATATCTAAAATGTTAAAAGGAAGAATCTGCTTTTAAAGTAAGCTTGCGCTCAGCTTAGACTTCTGATTGCCCTATTTTCATTAGTGCTGCTGAATAAATAGTGAGGATTACACACTCTGCCCCTCTGAGTCTGCAATGATACTCCTTGTTTAACTTTAGTATTATTCCCATTATAAAGGGTCATAAAATCAAGGCAATACACTCAAAGTGTAGTATGAGTGAGTCACACTTGATTTGGAGGGGTAGAAAATTAATACCTGAGAGCTTATGAGAGATTTAAATTGAGCAGTTATGTGGTGGCTTAAACTGCCAAAAATCAGAAAAAGCAACGTGTGGAAAATGTTCAATAGCCTCCATGTTAGCGCAGATTGCAAAAGGCAGGCAGGTATTAAAAAAAAAAAAAAATTAAATTAAAAAATATATTATTGTTGGATAGAAGCTGGACTAGAATCTAATATAAAGAGATGCTGGATTGATTTGGAGTCACTAGTTCACATTACATGAAAGCTATTAAAGAAAAGTGAGACTTTCCAACAAAAAAACGGATAATTCTTAATAACAAAGGAGATGTTTCCTACCTGTCCAGTGTAATAATACACTTCTGCATATGTAGTCATACGGTTGTTTTTTGTAAACAACAAATCCATATGTTTTGACTTAGAGAATATGTTGTATTGCTGAGTTTCTGTAACTCATAACTATTCATGTGTTTTAATCGTTTTAACACATGCACAAATTAGCCGCGTTCACACCGGAGTACTTTTCCCACTTTAGTTCCGATATAGTTCCGAAATGTCGCGTTCAAACCAAAAAGGGCCGGAACTAAAATGAGTTCATGAGAACCTTTTTACCCCCTTTTCCGTCCCTGCTAGAGAACAGGGACTCTCATGCGGCTCTCTTGTGAGAAAAGAGCTATATTTCTGATTGGCTGGGCGGATTGCAAACCACGCCCCGTAAAACTCAAAAAAAGTGTTGTGAAGCCACCATTTTTCGGGGATTTTGGGCGGCAGTATACGCCGTGAAGTTGTTTGCGGCCTGCCAGTAAACCCAAAGCAGAAGAAGAAGAAGTGACGTCAGCGGCTTCATTTGCCTAATCCTCCCTCAGGGACTTATTCCGGTGTGAACGCGATCTGTACTTAGTTCATGAGAACTAAAGAGTTCTCATGAACTAAGTTCTGATGAAGCTTTGTGGGAAAAGTACTGCGGTGTGAAAGCGCCTCATGTTACACACTGAGGCAAAATGGGTGTAACTCTTCACACCGGCTGTGGCTGATGGAGTGAGAACGTAAGCAGGGTGCACGCAGAAAGAGAGCCCGGCCTCCGCAAAGACTGCAGTGGGGAAGCAGGCACAGCGAGTGAATTAACTACAGAAATGATTGAAAAGGCCCGAGAAGCGAATTGAGCTTTATGAACATCCATTATTGAGTTGAAGCACTCGGAAGAACATGACAAAATTGGATGGAGAAGAGGAAAAATAGCGAGGTCGACAGGGTGGGAAAATGTGCTACGAGGAGGCCAGAGATATAGTAGGGGGTAAGAGAGGGAGTTGTGTGAGTGTTACATCAGACATTAACAAAAGCAAAGAGGTTGGATTCGACACATTAAACCAAGGGGAAAAAGGACACTCAAAAGGAAATAAGTTGAGAGGGAAAGGAAAATATAGAGAGCACATTGTCTTGCTCTGTCTTGTCTACTCGTTTACTAGCATGAGTTATTGACCATTCTGCTGTTTTTGGCTGGACATAATATGTTTTTCTCAAGCACCCACACAAAGAGTCATTGCTTTTTGACTATTGATGAGAAGGGAAGGAGTCGGTGAACAACATCATTCTGTATTCTGTGTTACATTAAAACGATGACACTGAAACAAAGGTATTCATATTTTCATGGAACGAAAGGCAACACACAGCTTACACTGTTATCACTCACACCAACCTGTTGGCTTTATGATCTATATCACCCTGCTGATCACATCATAATAGAACATGCTAATATGATGGAGACAAACAACCTCCAGGTGAAATTACTGTGAGATCATGCCCCCATTTATTTGACTAATGCCCCTGTTTTCCATCACCGAAGCTTAGGATGGATGGAGGGAGGGGCAATTTATGCAGGAAAACATGCTGAATTAGGGCTCTTTTGAAGGCATAGGAAGCTGGTGACACTCGTTGAAGTCCTCCATTGATGCCATCGGGGACATCAATAAATCATGTTGCAAAGCAGGATCCTGAGAACTGATCCAAAGCAGGCTTTGTCCCACCAATCATTCATTGTTAGATTCAATGTCAGAAGACACTGGCCAGAGCGGCTGCCACTAAATCTAAAGTTACACTGGTGAAAAAAAACAAAAAGCATTTACTTCTGCTGATTAAATTCTGCATGAAACTTATGCCATGGATACATCAGGACTTCATTGGAGAATAACCACATGGCTTACGGAGCACTAATCAATCATACTGGAGCACTTAGTGGGTGGTACTTGGGGCTACTCGCCATGGAGGATTGGACATTTATCTTTCTTTCCAGGGGTCACCTCATGCTACATGCTATGAACGTTGCAGCTTACATGTGACAATCTGCCAGTGAAGCATAGTGCTGGAGCGAGGCCCGTTGTGTCGCATCATCAGCAGGCAGCTGGCATTGGCAATATTTGAATTGGATGCTCTACAGGAAGCCAAAAATAGGAGCTGCAAAATCATCCATCAATAAGGCTCGTGACGGTTCAGGCTGTACTTCTGAACTGTAACTGCTCTGTCATCTCCCTGCTCAGGCAGCATGACAGGGATAAAGGAAGAACTGTATACGTAGAGGGAACCAAACGCATCAAGGCAATGACAATCTAGCCAAGGTTAAATGCATAAAAGAAGGAATACAACACAGTAAGAAAAACCTGTATTGGATAAGTTACAAAATAGAGGTATACTTTATTTACTTAAATTCATGTTCTTGTTTAATTACTTCTTTGCAAGCTTTAAAATATAAAAATTACTTTGATTTAATTTCAAACTTATTGTCTAGTTCAAGGGACTGCAGATAAAAAAATATTATTATTATTATTATTTAAATGATAAATTACACAACTAAACAGCTAGGTCATTGTGCCCTTTAGCAAGATAGAAAAACGATGGCTAAGTTATTTTTAATACAATAATAAGATATGAACTTAACATTTAAAATGTTCCACCTCATTAATGAATGGGATAAACATGCATTACTGATTGTTTGGCAGTCCAGCATTGACCATAACCTGGCTATAATTAGGATATCCTCCACACCACCCAGCCGGAACCTCAGTGGACCACACTGAGCCTCTTATATGCTAATCACAACCACTTCACAGCAGCCGACAACCCACCATGGGATTCTCCCCAAATCCCTCAGGGTAAATGGAGAAGGCTTTATCTACAGTGCTCATCAGAATACCAATGAACCTTTATCACATCATACTGGTGCACACATAATGGCTCTGATTCCTAATACAAAATGAATTCATATCTCACTTTGGAGGAAAAAGGCTGACAGACCCAAATCAAAAGTAATCGTAAGCCTTAAATGGGGAGATTTGTAGAAGGTGATCCGAACCTTTAATTTTAAGCTTTGACTTGCTCTCAGAAATAGATCAGATCCATCAGCTTGAGGCAGACAAAACCTTTTATCAGCAGGCCGAATGGAGAGCTGTCTGACTAACTGCTTGCAAAATTGGATTATCTCGCCTGGACAGAGCGCTATCGCCCTGACTCACTTCAATAGATCCACTATAAACAGAAGGGGCACGCCTACTATATCACCACTTCTACCATTTCAGTCAAATATATAACTACTACAGTACAATGACTATCACCTGTACCATTTCTACAAAAACTAATAACAATATTACTGCAACTTAAAGTAGTTCTACTATTACTTCTGGGTGTTCATGACTACTGCTACCACTACAACCACCCATGCTACTAGCATACTATAATGGTTAGGGTTTAGCTAACACTGCTCGTCCTACTGCTAACACTAATACCAGTACTTCCATGACTACCTATACAAGTACTACATTTGTGTAGGCTAAAGATGACATAACTACTAGCCCAACTGTTAACAATACAGACACAACGTTTGTAGCCAACAGTAATAATACTTTAACTACTACTGTAAGGCGGAGTGCTAACTTTCGTATCACTATACTTTCATGACTATCTCTACCTCTACTACTTCAACCATTGACTAGCTTCACAACCCAAGCACAACTTATTTTGGGATTCTTCCTATTGTAGAGGTGATTACACATCCTGGGCGTTTAAATACAGGGTCATCTTTACAGTAGCACAAACAGACACATTCCTATGGTTTGCTCTTGGGTGTGTTTATCTGGGCTGAGTGTCTGTCCCGTGGGGGGAAACAGACAGATACGGTACATCCTGTGGCCCACTGGAACCATCGTGATGGAGGCCTGTATGGGTGGAGTAGTGGAGAGGCGGAGTGGGGAGAGCTCTACAGATGTGAGTCCTGAGATAAGAGGGAAAGGCTTTCGTAACAGGATAATGGCTTCCCGTTTGAATGCTCCACAAATTGTTTGTCGGGTTACGGCAGCTTTGAACAGTGAAGCTTTTTTCGGAGAATCAGACGGAAGGGGAATGCGAAAACAAGAACAACAAAGACTTCTTGTGCTGTTTACTGGGATAATGATTTAGCAGCAAATAATCAGGAAGGAGAAATGTTAAACAGGAAGTGGTCTGGACTTTGAAGAGAACACCAAATTGCAGATACGCAGTTTAACACCAAGTCACAGACACTGTCAATGTTTTCCAATTACCAAGAATTTCAACATTGTTATTGTTGTTGCGGCTTGAAAAAATCACATACTGTTGCAAAAAGCAGACTTTAATCAAACAAAACAAGCCAAAGTCAGATTTGGAGGGTTACTAAAGCCCTGTGTGCTCATTTACACTTCATAGTTCATACCAATTCGTCTTTCAAGAAGCTGCCTTCAAAACACCATTTGCAAGCAATTACCTTGCTTTTCAGAATTTGTGCCAGAAAAAAACTTAATTTGCAAGAAACAAGTAAGTTATCTCAATTGTGTTAGGTTTATTATCTCATCAGAACAAGATTGCAAAGGTCTATAGGGAGCGCAGAAGAATAAAATACAACACAGAGGTGACCAGAAGAAAAGTATTTGTACTCTCTCTGACACCTGTCATGATGAGGGATCATTCATCTTAGTTCTCTTCTATCTGCAGAATCCATTCGCTTGCTCGCAGCCTAAGGATGTTAAGGCACATCTGTCTCCTGCAGATGGCTGGTAAAGACTGAGAACTAGGAAATGTCTCTGTATAGCTAAGAGGGCCTTTCAGTTCTGCACACTGTAAAGAGGCAACCCTGATGGAAGCGTAATGTGCCCAAGGAAACTCAGGCCTCAGCTGGATCTCCGACTGTAAAAGTGATGCTTTCAGAGACCGGATCGACCTGGACAAAACCAGAAATATGGTCTTAATATAAAAATATACAAAGCAAGTCCACAGTCATGATTCACACTTTTGAACCTTTTTTACCTTTTCGATGTGACCTTGCTCCACCACTGCTACAGCTTAAGGCACTTCCATCACAGCAGTCCAGTCCGAGTTTATCACTTGTGTGAGATTAAGGCAGATTTGTCAGAGACAGCCTTTGGCTCCGCTGGCCTGAGGGTGGAGCTCTGGGTTGCATACCATATCATCAGCCTGGTAAGCTAACCGTCCAGGAGCATGGTGGGTCCCAGTCTGACCTTCATGCTCCATATTCATGTGACATTCTGCGCTGGTGGCTTGCCAGAGCTGTGAACACAGCCTTGATCCCGTCTTCGGAATCTAAAGCAGTACAGACTACAACTTTAACAAGAACTAAGCGGATACATGAAGAAATGTATGAACCGTATCTCATATCAAGATATTAGGTTCCCTCAAGGCATTTTCAGGGCCTCCAGCAATAAAGGAACTTTTTTAATCCACCACCAAGAGAGAGCAACAAGACTTCTGGTTACAAAAAGCATATTTAAAGGATCAAAGTTTGGGATAAGCGCTCATTTGCTTACTTGTTGTGGATCATTCTTGATCAGATGGCTAATATTTCCTAACCCTCACACAGACAGCTGTGCAACTGTACAACAAACTTTATCATCCATCCCATATATTGCGAACAAAAGAAAACACCATGTGTTTTTGTGACCCTTCTTTTATGGACCTGTAGAACTGTCTATTATTATAGTTTTTTTAGTAACACTTTTCTACGGAGCCAATATCTAATATGTATAGCCTAATGTATTGAATAATCCATTATAATCTGTTAATAACACTATGTAATCATAGTTAAAATGTACTTAAAGCAAACCAATTAATGTGATTCATAACCACCTTGTAATGTATTATATCTGCCTATACATCAGAACTTTAATTTCTAGCACCTTATGATCTCCTAGAGTTACTTATACACTTATGTTTCCCAAATATGATAATTATCATCCAGCTATGATCCTTGCAAAACCAGCAATTAAGTATTTATAATAATTGACCTTATACATCATAAGGGGCTTTATAATGTGTTAAGGTTAAACCTTATAAATATTAATGAGTGCTTTGAACTTTATCTATACAGTGGTATTAAAGGGCAATAACACATTAAAAAGTGTCTTTACATAGCGTGTAAAACGTGTGTTTACATTGTGTGTGTGTGTGTGTGTGTGTGTGTGTGTGTGTGTGTGTGTGTGTGTGTGTGTGTGTGTGTGTGTTTCTATGCTGCTGTAAATCGTATTTGTAACATAGTAGCAGGACTTTCCCAGACATGTTCTCTTTAGACTTTGCATATACAGTATAATGCATACTGGCATTCTGGGTCTCTGGTTGCAAACCCAGGACACTCTGCCGATGCCCTGGTCCCACCCTGGGGTCTACTCACTCAGCAGCTGGCGGCGCAGGACATGCAGGCTTGTCTTCATGGTATCATGTGATCCGGTTCCTCCTCCACAGTGCTCATGGTTCTCTAGTAAAGAGAGAGAGAGAATGACAGATATGGTGAAACTCAACTCTGGTATCAAAATCACATTAAAGTTTTGATATACTGTGATTGTATGTGAGCAGATTTAAGTAGAGGAGACACTGACAAGAAAGGCTTAACCTTGAACGTTTAATCCTTGTAATGACTACCATAAAACAGTAACGCATCTCAGAGTGGATCATATGAATTACAACCAAAACTTTGACAACAAAAGACCAAGAAGGAGAGCCTCAACTGCTAGTTTTCAAATCAGCGTTGTCATCCTGCAGGCTGTGTTGCCCAGTAAAACCAATTACGTCGCATTAAACATTGACCAGTAAGCCTGGTTCTGAGGACAGCCACTGCCTGTTTGTCAGCCCGACAAATACCCAAGGGTGCTCTTTAGGAGAATGACTCACTGATGGCCTTCTGTTAAATGAAAGAAAACACACACACATCTCCTTTCACCCCCAGAGATTTTAGTGTGTGCGTATTCGCCTCCCTTTGTGGGAAGTGCCCTTGTGCAACACGGTGCCCACACTAAGCTCTCTCACAATCAACGTAAACAGACACATGTTTCTAAAGAAATCTATTTTGAACACACACACCTAGCACCCTTCACCCTACCTGCGTGAATAATCTCTTACATGTGAAATTGGATTTGCACCCCCCCCAGGAGGAGAGGTCTGGTATCAGGCAACCTGTGATTCTGCGGGAGACGTGTTAGATGAGAGGGACAGGCAACACAAAGCACAGGGCAGTAGGGTGCTGATCCTTTCATAAGGCTTTACTTTGTCATAAATGCAGCCCCGTTCAGGAGACTGAAGAGGCAACACACCACATCTGAGTCATTTTGTCGCCATTGTGGCAACCTTTCAGTGTTTGTATTGGGCTATAAATCTGAACTATGCAACCACGGACCATTTTGAAATTGTTGAATTGAATACGGTCGGAGGACACATGCCCGAGCAGGGAAAATAACATGTTGAGTAACATAGATGATATTAAACATAACACAAATATTTACCTACAATAGTCACAATGTTTGACCGCTACAGCGACTATCCATCTATCCATGTTAGCAATAGCTTACTTATGGGAATGGTAGAATGCAAAAATCACAAGAAACAATGTATTATATTAAATGTTTGAAAATAATTTATCTATTTTTCCTTCTAACTCTACTTTCCATTTACAACAGATCAAATAAATGAAAAAAATAATGCAAACATGTTTTACTAAATTAGTTGTCAAGGCAGTCCTTAATTTAGATAACAAATGTGTTCCAATAAAATGAAAACAGAGCTGATTGCTGCTTCCCCGCTCTTAAGTCACAGCTTAGACAATAATGGCGAAGGATAAGACGCATACAAGTAAGACTAATGAATGAATACAGTAATAGCAACAGAACATTTGTTTTTCCCAGCTTCTGAATAAATGCCACCTATCCCAAAACCATCCCCACTGCCCACTGTAACCACACCATAACGCTGCAGTCATAGTAAGACCTTTTGCCGCTTTACTCCTATCTTCTGCTTTATATTTTTTAGCATCAAGTTCCTGGCCTAATGAGCTCAATGGCAGGGTGCGAAGAGAGCAGCTGAGCCTTTCCACGGTGATTACACCTCATCAGCGCTGTCAGGCCAGCTCAGCCACATTGACATGCTCTTTAAATTGCAAGGCACAAGGGGTGAGGCCAGGGAAGGGTGGGAAGAGGAGAGATAGTGGCAGGGAGAGTCTGATTTATACTTCTTATCACAGAGCACAACAAGGTTTTTGTTTAGAAAGGAGGATAAGCATGGACAAAACACAGCTGTTCAAGAAGCTGTATTGTAGTTGCATGCACATGTGCAGGTAAAAGATCATTTGAGAAGACATCTAGGGTCACGGCACAGACAAAACCCCTGACAGTAGGGTCACTGGCAGCAGCGGAGAGTGTTTTAATGCAATGCTTAACACTATCCCACCAACGCAGAAACTCCATTCAATTCTAGTACCTCTGTTTACCTCTGGAAACTGGTGAGGGATCATGTCCTTGTTACTGCACAAGGGAGTTCCTACTGGATGGAGACCATGTATTTAGGCAGATATTACAAAATGCAGTCCTCTTATTCATGTTTAAGAGAGCTCTGTGTGGACACAGCAGGGTGCCAACACACAAAGGGCTTGGAATAAAAACACAGAGTTGTGTGCCAAAATACATTAGGAGTTGCTCAACATCATACGACCTCCCTGATAGTCTTCTAACCTTAGTTAAATAAGACAAATCAAACTAGACTACCAGGATCACATTTTATTGTCTTGCTAATACCTGCAAATACTTTATATCACAAATGCCTGACCTAGGAGGCATGAATGGGTGGATGCATGTGTACGTGTTTGCAGCCAGGCCCGTACCCAGGATTTCGTAAATACAGAGGTCCAAAACATGCTAGGGGAGCTCGGGGGAAGGCCCCCCCAATTTTGGGAGGATTTTCATGATCTAGATATCTGTTTTTAAGTCCTGTAGGGGGGCACAAATTGGATGATATATTAATTTCAAACCATATCAGTGGGCTGCAGCATAAATTATATTGAAAGTGTAATGCATGATCCAATAATGATCCTCATTATAATCTGGAGGTGCAGAAGAGGCTAAAATGCTTCCAAAACATTGGAAAAGTAATGTCTCTGTCTTCTTTCTGTTCATTACTCTCTCTGTCCTTTACGCATCCCTCATTGTTAAATGTATGCTCCTCCTCACTTGTCGCTCCTGCCAGTGTATTACAAATAATTCAGTAATTTAGTTCATTTGACTTTGCAGATAGATAGATGGGGTAACTAAGCCTACATAGGTTGTGTTGAACAGCACATGAACATAATGTAAATACAACCCTGGGCTCAGAAGGCTGTCCCTGCAGTCCCTCTCTGACTTCCATCACTTTCTCTCTGCCTGTCCTGTATCTCCCTTACCAAAGCTGAGCTTGGACTGATAGTCTTTTAATTATATCTGTGTCAGTGAAAAAAGAAAACAATGCAATGTTATCTCCTCAACATTTTACTCAAATTATAATGAAAGAAAAGCATTGAAAGTTTTGTTAAAAGGTCTGATATTGGATGAATTAAATTAATGTTGGCTCTCTAGCTATTTTATTCATGCAATTTAAACCAAAGTATAGCCTATAGCTCCAATATAAGTTATTGTGCATGTTGTCATACGTCCACTGACAAACATAGTGCGTTCACACAGGATCTGCGGCTGGTCATATGATGTCCTGTCATCAACAGAAACACAAGCAGCTCGCTTGACCCAGATGATCTCAATTACTCCACCGCTGCTCCTGTGTTGTGCCGTGGATTGAAGTCGTGTTCGCAGGGCTGACGTCATTTCAATTATTGGACGTTTCGTCTAGTTTTCTAAGCGGAAGAATTAAATAAATGTTTTACTTTGTAAAATGTTTCGCATTGGAATGAACGTCAGTGTTTTATTCCTACAGAGTACATGGTGAAAGGATAATATGTGTTTTGTCAGTATAGCGCTATTTTATATCTGATACTTGATAACCATGAATAGTTGTATTCATGGTTATCAAGTATCAGATATACGTAAAAAATCACAAGTAATGATATCACATATTTCTGTATTGTAATGCCACTGGTATTTATTTTATTTGTGTATTGTAAGGTGACATTGAATGTATTATTGTCATTGTATCTGTGCCTCTCTCACACTGTTAATGTTCTTTTTCTTTTCGATAAGGTTAATCCTGGTGTTAATAGGGAAGATCTGCACGGTTCTCTACAGCCCATCTTCAGCAGAACAGGTGGTGCAGCTGCCTGGTTTCGCACCCCCACTATAACTTTGTCCAGGGTGGTCGTACTCCCACCAAAATCACACTGTTGTTTGCTGTTCACCTGTAGTCAGTGTACACAAAAGCATTTTACTCTGGGCTCAGCAGGTGAGAAACTAAAGGGGGGCTTCCACATGTGGCAGACCAGGTGTTGGTGCTGCCGGGTTTGGCACCCCCACTATAACTTTGTCCAGGTTGGTCGTACTCCCACCAAAATCACACTGTTGTTCGCAGTTCACCTGTAGTCTGTGCACACAAAAACATTTTACTCTGGGCTCCAGGATCGGCCCTTGGCATAGGCAGTATAGGCGAATGCTAAGGGTGCATCAACCCGTCGGGGGCGCCGAAAATTGGGGAGAAAAATAAAGAAAAAAAAGTTAGAAATAAAAAAATAATAATAATAATAAATTTCACAACAACACAATTTCCCGATTTTGGATCAACAAAGTAAATCTTATATCTTATACTAACAGAACTACGCTTATATTGCGTACAGTGCCAATAAACTATGGCACAACCCCCCCCCCCCGCCTTCAAAATCAAGTTGAACTGCCCCAGCCCCAGTAAAAACCAGAGGTTTATGTGAAATTGTTCTTTTTTTTAGATAATGGTTTAAGTGTGAAATTATAGGTTTTAATGTTGTATTTATGTTAATTTAAAAATAAATCAAACTCCCAAAAAACGTATACAGCTTCTGTGTGATTTTATTAACATTGGAATTTACTGTGTAAGCGGCCACGGGGGAGGAGAGCTTGAGAGAGCTCTCTCCTGAAAGACTGAGCGGCTCTGATAACCTCAGCTCAGTGAGGTAAAGGCACACCTTCATATGATCATTATAGTTATAAAAAATAAGAGAATAGATGAAAAACAGGTATAAAATACTGTATGACAGTACAAAAAAGTTGTTATTAATAAACAAGATTACAGTTTAAAAGGAGAGTGATTTGTAAAATATCCTTAAAGAAAAATAAATCTGCTTACAGTTCTGTTTCATATGGATGTTGAGAGATGTATCCATAGATCTCTTAATGTTGCTCTCAAAGTGC
This sequence comes from Notothenia rossii, assembly GCF_949606895.1. Classification (NCBI taxonomy): domain Eukaryota; kingdom Metazoa; phylum Chordata; class Actinopteri; order Perciformes; family Nototheniidae; genus Notothenia; species Notothenia rossii. The sequence goes on along the minus strand of NC_136911.1, from coordinate 15,990,719 downwards.
ACCAGATTGATGCTTTTAACTTCAACATTTAAAAAAAAATCTTCCCGGGGGAGCATGCCCCTGGACCCCCCTAGAGGATGTTAGGTCCACCCCCCACTTAAATCATGTTCACATGGATAGTACACTAAATACATTCGCACACATATTGTGTCCATATCCTTCTGTTTTGGTGGTCATGCCACAACCGTGCACGTGCGTGCGTGTACGTGCATGCATGCACGAGTCATAGTGAGTGTCTGCATTTGGGGGGGGGCGCCAGCTAAAATCTTGCCTAGGGCAGCAAATTGGTCAGGCTCCTGCTGGTGAGAAACTAAAGGGGGGCTTCCACAAGTGGCAGACCAGGTGTTGGTGCTGCCGGATTTTGGAACCCCCACTATAGATAGTCGTGCTGTCACCAAAATCACACTGGTGTTTGGCGTTTGTACATCCATGGGTACAAGTCCAGACTGCGGCTGTTAGTTGATAAATGAATGTTGTCTTCTTCTGTTTGCTTAAATGTAGGCTACTTAGTTGTGCAGCGCCCCCACTGCCAGTAAATGGAAGTACTACAAAGAACCCTGTTAATTATGTGCAGTTATTTCACAAGTTTTATTATATTTATTTATTTATTATATACACCTCGAAAAAATGACCAAGGTCCGGACCTCGTGACCTCAATGGTGGGTACGGCCATGGTTGCAGCTATTGTCATTTATGCTTGTTTTAATGCTGTGCTGTTGAATACGATAACTTGTTAAACCCTCTTTTCCTACAAACCCCCAAAAAGCTAAATTGGAAATGATAAAACTATGATCCTTTTATTGCATACAAAATACACCAGCATTAACAATAATTGGTCAAGTGCAGGAATGTATCACAGCTCCTCTTCTGGTGTACATCGACAGCTTAGCACTGTACTCATAGCAGCTTAGCTTCCTACTGGTTGCATGGCAACTGACATCCACACACGACGACAGCTATCACCATGGCAACCCTAATAGTACATTATATTCAAATTCATTCACAAGGACATGTTGGGGCTCGCACTGAGTTGGGAAAAAAAAAAAAAAAGGGGAGTCATTGACTGAAATTCCCACTCACCATTGGCACAGTGAGGAATCTGGTAACAATATGCTTTTCTCTGGGACTCTGTACAGGCTTTGTGATTGCGGTCCTCCTGACTGGACCTGGTCCCAAAAAGGTCCCGGACTGCAGCTCTGAATAGAGTGTCTTCAGGGGCCGCAGACTAGAGGCCAAAGCCAAGGTCACCCCAGACGTCACACGATGAAATAAGCCTGTCACTCCGGCTCGCTGTGGCCCTAAGCCGCAGGGATAACAATGCTTTTGATTTTGGACTTCCCTCTATTCTGCGGTTATGTATAGGAGCCGTGGCAACAGGCTGGCTGTTTGCCCACTGAGGCTGCAGCCTGAGAGCTTTTCCATAACGAGAACGGGGAAGGAGGCGGAGGGAGGGGAATTGTGGGATGCGACAACGACGGTGTGAACTACAGTGTTGTGTTCTCACGCATACAACTGATAACTGGACCTCCAATCACAACCGTTTCAACTGATGCTTTTCTTCCAACAGTTTTGATGCCACGCTCTCACGCTTCATTTTATCTCTTTGTTATATACTGGAGGGAGCTTCTGTCTGAGAGCGGAGGCACTGATTCAAAAGAGGGGTAGTGTGAAGCAGAGACTTGCAGCAAAATACAGTAATGTATAAAGTCTCTTTCAACATTTACAGCACTAGGATCATATTAAAATCTGAAACATCAATGTTGAACTTATTGAATCAAAGCTCAGGCTTCATGTGATCTAAGCCCCATTGAAGTTAAACCAACTTCCTTCTTCCCTGCCCTTCCACATCTACTCAGGGGACACGCTCACACAGTGGGCCCTTTTTTCTCTTGATTTACCCTTTGATGGAAATCAGCCCCTGATAGCAATTTTTCCTGTTCTGTCCATGGAGTAAAGCTTTAACTCTGGAGTGTTTATTCCATCTCGGTGACCTTGCAAAACAACCAACTGCTTGGCCCCAATGATGTGAGACTGTGGCTTATTGTGTAACAGGGAAGCTGATTACTGATTATAGCTGTGAACAATTCTGTTATGAAACCATTTTCTTCAGTGGGTGGGTTTAAAACCACTGCAAGTGACTCATGAGACACTCTGGGGCTTTGATAACTCAATGGTCCAGCCAGGATACACACAACAACTTAATGATTAAGCGTATTGATTCCATGCAACAACAGACCTAAATTAAATGCAAGCAGCAAGAACTACAATCGGTTTCAAGGGAGCTTTCTAATCCTTCCATACCTAATGGCAGCCATATTGCTGAGTCACAGTGGTGAGCTGTATGCGTGAGCGCTGTCAGTCGTGGACCTGGATGGTAAACCTGGCAGGATGAGTTGCTGGGGCTGTGTCATGGAGGCTGGCAGAAGACATGTTATCAATCAGCACCCTAACTCTCCGCCAGGCTCTGCCCGCAGAACAGCAACCCACTGGCCATTAAAATAACATTAGGCTCCCAGCATGGAAGTAGCACATAAGGAAACATATCGCCCTCCCTGTCCCAGTCGGTCACTTTGCTTAATTATGGTATACAAAGTGGGAAACATGTACAAAACTCTGTTAAACTGTTAATGTAAGTCAGCATATTAGCTTAGAAATAATAGTAATTGTCACTGTTTTATAAATGTACGAACCCAAGCTAACTACAGATGGTGTCATACATGAAAAAGTAGTAGGTGAAAAATAAAGACGGAGCAATGTCCATGAATAACACAGTGAGAAAGATGCAGAGGTTACTGTCAGTCAACCCACAGAAATATCCTCATCTTACATTTATTTGAACAGCATGGAAAGTGTTTGTGTTAACAGACACTATGTAGGTAGGATGGATGAATCGCATAATTCTGACTAGTTACGTCAAAATAACAGCCTTTCCCAAACAGAAAACCTGAAAGTGATGTCAGAGTAAGTAGTTTAGTGAAACAAAAATGTCAATTCAGATCAGATGTTCAATACAATAACAAGCAGAGATCAGCCATATTTGCATATATTTTCTACAAATACATTTCCAGGTATAAAACTGTTAGCTTCAAATGGAAAAATGCCTCCAGGTTGAATATCAATATCATACAATGTCTCAGGATACTGGCAGCATGCTCATACAGATAGATTTGATGTGCTCAGGGAGCAAGCTGTCAGCTCACATCCATGTCTTGGCAGTAGTCCTGCCTTGTTAACATATTGCATATGCCAGTACTGAAAAAGCAGGACAGTGAAGCATTAAATATGATGCGCTTGTCAATAGTCATTAATGTAGAATGTGTGGAGAACAACACAGGAGTAGAATAAACTTTTCTGAGTGTCACTCACTCGGTTTGCTTATATCCAAGACCATTATCCTCATTGTCATACATGCCAGAAACACAGAATCTCAGCTTCACTCTTAGATCACTTCCACAATGACCAAAACCTTCTGTAGCTCTGACAGCATGAATGAAACTCTAACTTGTTTAGTGGAGAACTCCCACTCAGGAAGAGCAGAGCACCTGTGCTCAGGGGCAACCGAGGAGGAGTAGAACAGCATCGCATTACTCAACACACTAAACCACAGCCAGGACCAATGACTAAAGCAATTCATCAGAGGATTCATGGCCAAAACCCTGTCTGTGGGTGTGTGAACACATGTAAGACACAGACAGAGAGTTAATGGTAGCCAGCTACAATTCCTGCCCATTTCTACCCCTGCAACAGAGTCCATTTACACTTTGATTTAAAGAGTTTTACTGCATGAGGTTCCTGTGCATTTCATAGCTGTTTGGAGCAGGTCAAAGTCAAGTCTCAATTCCTTTCAACCAACTCAAGTCATTCATATAGTTCCAGTCAAGATCTCTCTAAGTTAAACAAGTTTGCCTTCAAGTTTAAATCACCAACGGGAGGACTATTTTTCTTTATAAGCTATGCTTTTCTTCTTCTACGTTTATTTTCCATTGTCTTTTTCATTATTTGTGTATATCAATATTTAATTGTATGAGTGGAATTAAAAGAAAAGCCAGGATTACCAGCCGTCAAGCAGATACTTGATGTCAGGTCCAAAGTTTCAAGTCTTTATTTTTAACAGATACTTGATGTCAGGTCCCAATTTAGGCTTGAGTCCAAACTTTTGTGACTTCATTCGGACCTGATTCTATGTTCCAATAGGTTTGGTTCGTGGACTACCGTTTTAAAGCCTTGAGATTGGCATTCGTGCTGTCGCCATCTTGTTTCTTGTTGTGGCCATCTTGGTTTTTGGGAACCAGAATAGGCACAAGAGGGTAGAGCTAAGTACCACCAATTAACTTCTCAGGGGAAGGAAGGCAAGTCAAGTCTTCAAGGAGTTATTTATTTTGTAGATGTAATGTCAAACTGAGTCTTTAGGGAGTAACAGATCAAGTCCTATATTCTCATGTCCTTATTTGGTTTCAACCCCAATCTCACAGGAGTCAAGTCATCATGTTTTGATCTAAGTCTCAACCATGTCTCAAAACTAAAGTTGAGTTTTTATTGAGTCAGGTACAATATGTGGTAGGTAAAGCACTCATATATTTTTACACTGTCAGAGAAGGTGTCGGACTCAAGCATCTTTATTGTATAACACTAAGCATTATCATTAGATCGAGGGAAGGCCAGACTATCTGACGGATCCAGCAATGGACTGAATCAGTGGAACAAAGAGTCAGACAGGTAACAGAGCCTGTGTCACTGGAAAGACGACACCACAGACTGAGTATCAAGCACTTGGAACGAATGAGGGGTTAGCGTTGTTTGCGGATGCATTTGATTAGCGTTGACCTGACAGGCCAATGGCACACTGGAAAAAATGTACTGATGATGTTTCAAGAAATCACCCACATAAAAATACATTACAGAATATAAAAAGGTGTTAACTACCAAAAGCCACATGTAAAGAAAGGGAGTGTGCGATTATAAAAACTAAAACAGTAGAAACAGGTTTAGAGAAAGTGCTTCATCACAGAGTACATCAATATATTGAACATCATGGGTTGACAAGGTGTTAGATGATGTCCAACACTAAATCTGGTTTGATGGATTTCTCCTACCAGACATCCCAAGTGAATGGTATTTGGCTTTTTATTTGTTTTAGACTGTGCACAGACACACACCTGGGGACCTGGATTACCTGCAAATACTCTGCACAAGCTTCCACCTTCTCTCCTGAGAGAGTCTTCAGCCAGGCAGTAAAAGAGCAGACATTGGGATGCAGCTCACCCTCACAATGTCTGAGTCGTAAATGTCCTCCCTTCTCTCTCAGACTCCATCTCTCTGTCCTTACGTGACCCCTGACTGAGTGAGTGACTGGCTGCTACTGTGAATTCATTGGTGATGTAGAGAAACCTGAGACTACAGCGTGTCGTGTCCCGCTACGCCTGTCACGACCGGTAACACAATAAAAAAATAACATCACCGCAAAACAGGTGAAAGGGGCTGATAGTTAACTCACCACACTTCCTGAATGCATAATGACATCGCCCAGACCTATTAGGTTTGGCTGCTTAGTTTAATGGAAATGCATGTTGTTATGCATACCAGCTCTGAAAAGGCATGTTAGCCAAATAATGTCTCTATTAGAAATGATTATAAAGTATTTTCAGGTCCTAACACACTTCCATGATTATAAATATCTGACCACACTAGAGAGTATCTGACTGACCATCTGTGCCAAATGACATATAAACAGATTTAAATCCAATGGGATAAGTGCTTTCAGCAGCATTTAGTTGATAAAGATTTCAAAAGGGGAAATGGTATGTTGTGCTAATGAAGTGAAAATGAGGTACCGTGTTGACCACACTGCTTAAAAAAGAGAACACCAGTACGGGAGACAGGCCAGTTCAGAAGGCAGGATGAATAATGTAAAAAAAAACGATCTCTATCAAGATTTCTGCTCAGCAGGTTTGAGAATAAATGAATAATAAGGCTGCAATAAAATATGTTTGCAAAAAGACAAAATGAACCTTTCTTTGCCCTTTTTCTCTCTGCCTGTTTTTCTTTTATATCTACTTCACCAAAAGAAAAACATTTGATCAAAGCCTCATCTTTGGCTTCTGTTTTGCAGCCAGACCCTTACATCTCAGGGTGCGGCTGGAAACCATCAGGCCGACAAACAGATTGACATGTAAAGTCTATCTCTGTAGCTTGGCCCACATTGATTATCGAACCAGAGCCACTCAATGAGGCCACAGTAACCGATGACAAGCACATAATCCTCCATGTAATGGCTGTCAATGATCTGAATTTACAGGAGGAAGACCTTTGATGAAGTTTTTGACCTCATCCATCAAACATGTTATCAGTACTAGACAGATATGCCTCTGAAGTCTCCTTTCTCTAACTTCTGAAGCATTATTTTTCTTTTCAGAAACACTATTTTCAGATTTACCGATGTAGTTTTGACTAGAGCTTTTGATTTTACTCCGAAGACACAAACTGGTTTATCGAGTCTGTGCAGGGATATCTTTCATTGCTGTCTGCTCTCCAGGGATGGATCTTTGGCAGGGTGGGGATGATAGACTAACTTTGCATAAGTGCACGGCTGTCAAACTCCCCGAAGTCTGACAACGACAACGGGAAAAGCGGTTCCAGCTAAAATGATCGCAGCGGTTCCAGCAAAGGGCTTGATGTTGCAAAAGAGCCCTGAGCTGCATACCCTCTCCTCTTCTTCATCTCCCATCTCCCTTTGCTCCCCACTTCTTTAATGTAATGTCATGGTTTCATCCCAATAAGTATCCTCCTCTATCCCTTCTCTCATCTTTGCTTGAATCTTGGTCTTCATGATCAGAGTTCCTTGAACCAAAGGGGCTGTTAAAAGGCTGCCAGGAATAAAAAATATATGAGGAACATGTTAGCAATAATTTATATCCTTTAATAAAGCTATGTGTATCGACAATTTAAGTGTGCAAAGATAGCAAGCTATGAGCTACCGAATCTACTGTATTCCTTGTACTAACAGGAATTTCCAATACATCACTTTCCTTCCTTCTGTGTTTTTATGGCTAACAACTTTACTGTTGTAAGTTAATGCTACATGAACACTGTATCATGCAAACTACACATCATCAAACGGCAGACAAAATGAGCAACTGGCTATAGTAAACAGCTAGCTAGCTAAAGCCAGATATGTTCTTATTTGGTTTCAAGATAAACTGCAAATGAATGCTAATGTTGTTCACTGTCTAATGTTTTTAAATAGACAAATGTTGGTTAACAAGTTCACCATAACAAATTTGGATAAGTGATGAGTCGATTTTGGTTTTTCCATCTGCTGCCTCCAAGCAGCTAAAAACCGACAGCTTAAAAAATATACTTTCATCTGATGTTTCTCCAGTTTGCGTACATTTTAAGCAGTGATCATAAAAATAGTGGGCAATTTTGACACCATTTAAGTCTTGATTTCCACTACTTCATTATGCAATTGTCAACTCAAAAAAGCCAATCTATTATAATGACTTAGGAGTAGGTCTGCCACAGTTGTCGGTGTAACTGACAGTGCATGGTGTTCAAGAGATTACCTATTTTAAATTATTTTTTTCTTAATTAAAAATGAAAATCGAATTTTTATCCTTTTCAGTCTGTACTTTCCCATTTGAAAAAACTCTAGCTAACAATGATTAGCAGAACTACAGCATATCATATAAGGGTGTCCACCTTACCCTGTGGACCCTTGTTGGCCCCTGAAAAGCCCTGGGAAGCCATTTTGGCATCAAACCCAACAAGTATGTTTTAAATTACTAATAACAAAAAAAGAATGTCTAAAACTTTTTGATTAGCAGATGTAAGTGTGTACTGCAGTGGTGGAGGTTAGCTCTACATCCCATTTCCCATAAAGGCGGGGATGTGGGGTGTCCTCCACCTGACAGCCTGTCTGCAGCAGATAAACACATGTCACACCTCACTCTCTGCCAATAAAGGTGATGGCCGACTTGTTGCTAGCCAGACTGCCCTTTAAAATGAGATGACATGGTCTGAGAGTGCCGAAACGGAATGACTAAGCTGCAGGAGCTTTTTTAAAGTGAGTCAAGCAACATTTCATTATTTCTCTAAAAAGGTTAAATGACTAATTTTTAAGATTTAGTTCATTCGAGTGCGGCATTAATATGAATTCATTTAAATTGAATGCCAGGATAAAACCACTTCTTAAAAAAAAACAGATTGGGACCGTAAGAGATAATAGCCTCCTTGTTAAATACAACCCTGCCCTTTATATTATTTTACATTACATTACATGTTACTAGGCAGACGCTTTTATCCAAAGCGACTAACATACTCAATACTGTGGGCAATCCCCACAGGAGCAATTTGGGGTGAAGTGTCTCAGGGACACAACGACATGCTGACTGCAGTGGGGTTTGAACCTGTGCTGCCTTGATCCGAACACCAACGCTCTATCCACTGTGCCGCACGCCCCTAAATATAAATGAAATTAATTAGAATATTTGTAAATCATTTCAGCACAAAATGAATGTGAGAGAAAGATGGACTACATTTTCAGCATCACCACCAGCTAGAGGGAGAAATATACAGAGTAAGGAATTCATCATTAAAACAATTTGTGAAATCAGGCTGCAACTGTCTTGTGAATTTGAACAGTGCAACTTAAATGTCTATTTATGATGTAGGATGTATGAGTCATATCGTACACTTCAAAAACAGTTAGCAACATCCATGGGACATCCCATCCAATCACATCTCACCGTTCAACCTGTTCCCCGCTGTGATTGGTGAGGCAGAAGGTATTTTTAGCTCCAGATATTCAATAAAAGCAGACACTTCTCCAGAGGTTTTAAATTGAGACAAACAGACAAGCCAACACCACAGCAAAATAGCATGACACAGCAGCAGCACTGCAACGCCAAGGGTGCTGTCAGACCCCATCTATCCTCCACACCCCCAGCGGGCATTACGGTTAACACAAGGCCTCCCTGAACACACCTTACACTCTTATACTGAGCAGGAGAATGTTACACATTGCTTTATCACATCAACATAGGCTTTGATACACCGAGTGTAAACTTTGAGCCCAGTGAGAGTACAAGCACTATTAGTGCACTGCAGCACGACTGCTGCGACATTAAACTGGGAAGGACCATTTGTCAAAGCGCTCCCCAGCAGAAACCCCCTCTGTGAAGCCGTTTCTGAGGGGAGGAGACGTCTTAATCCTCGTCCACAGGAAACAGTGACTCATACATCGATAAAGGTTAACTTTGCTGCCCTCACTTTCAGACGAACTCTGAACAAATAGGATACAAGCATAGGAAAGAAGTTGCGTGTCTTAATAATAATAATAATAATAATAATAATAATAATAATAATAAATGGGATTTATATAGCGCTTTTCTAGACCCAAAGACGCTTAATGATTCATGACATCTAATGAAATATCATCTATGAACATCAAACAATTTAACTTGAGGGTGAGGGATTAAAAATTGGAGTGGTGTAAAATGACAACGCAAGAGGTTGTAATGCCTGGATGTGAACCCAGACATTATTTTCTAGGTTGCACTCTTTGCAAAGTAAGACACTGGGTTGCCACAAACATAGAGGGATGTAATACCATAAACAAGCTTAATCCCTTCAAATCAGCATAACAGATTTAACAGGGCGGGACATCGTGCTTATTTCAACATGCTGACTGTTGAGGGCATAAACAAGCTCCGGGGTAGTTGTGTCATAGCAGTTTGATGTCTGACAGGATACAAGTTATTATTATAACTAAAGATGCTGTAATGTGTTAAACTATATCAATAGAAGAGTGGATCGTACCTTTCAGACCCCTGTTGGATAATAGGATAAATCAGAGGGTTTACCAGATTCACTTTGAAATATCTAATATAAATTAGACATTAAGTACAAAAAAGACAATGAGTTTTGATTTATTTTTTCTCAAACATGTTGAATCCAAGGTCAAGAACGAATTTGCTTGAATACTGTATAGTTTAACCTCTTCAGACTTTTCAAAAGAATGCCCATGATTCTTGACTCTTTGGTTGAAGAACAGCCTATAAAAGGGATGCAAACTTTAAAAAAGGGAAATTACCCCCAAATATGTTCTTAGATATACAATACGCTCAGTGTCCTATGCGTTCAAGCCTCAAACAGCAAAGGAAACTAAAGAAACTGTAAAAGGAAATAACTTCCATATTGAACCCTTTTGTTCCAGAACAATACGGTAATATGTATTTCAAGAAGTAAGGCCACCCATTGTGACAGTAGGCAGTGGAATTCATCCTTTCCTGTTGAGATACAATCCGAAACTCTTCGTCATACAGTATCTATGAACTAAACAAGAAACTATGTCAGGAGTATGACAGGAAACAAGGCCCTTTGGTGAGGTAGACACAGCAATCCTGTGCTGTTCACAATAGTTTGCAATGCGCAGGAGGAAAATCCTATTGTTTCCAGTGTCTCTCTACACTTCCTGTCTTAGTTCACGGGATGAGAACATACTGTATGCAGAAACAGTGAAGCACAAACCTCAGTAGGTCCAGGAAGTTCTACACTCTACACACACATTCCTAATTTTACCCCTTGACACAGCCCCTTGTCTGGTGACAATGGCAGGAACAGAAAAAAAAAATGGAGCAGTAGAGAAGGATGTTTTTGGAGGGAGGGGGGTGTATTGTACCTCATTTCCTTAAACGGTGCTGCAGAGATCGCTCAGAGCCAGCTGGGACGAGTGAACAAGAGAGCAACATCCGTAAAGAACGTCCGCAGTCCAGAGATTTCCCGCCGGGCGATAACCACGTGTCCGGAGACGGAGGGAGAGATGTTGTATTGTATTGTTCTCTTTTCTCCTACCCCCCCCCGCCCCCCCCCCCTCTTATCCACCCCCCACTATTAGTGAGACGGATTAACTCCAAGTGCAGCAAGTCCTGAGAGTGCGTCTGGCGTGCTGTATGCGGACACACACGCACATCCCATCAATTACGCCGGATGAGGCAGAAGCACCCTATAACAACACGACAAGGAAAATTGTCCTGAAACTGGAGAATTTACTCATGGATGAGCTGTCCAGTAGCTCATCTACCAAAAAGAGAAAGAGCCTAATAAGCCAATTTCACAACTAAAATGCATGTGGTGTAAAACACAACAATGCATGCAAGTGTGTGATTGGCAGACTCCGGATGTGGCTCAGATTTAGAGTGATGGAGCCTGGAGTCTTCCGTTCGGACAGTCATGACCTTTCTTCTACAGCCACCACAGGAGAGTGCAATGATTAAAGAAATGGTATTTGGTTTGAGCTGAAAGTGTAGAACTTGATGGAAAGGGAGCAGTGTAATGACCGCTAACCCCTCTGGGTCTGGACTGATGTTTACCTGGAGATGACGGGAGATATGGCGGCGTGGGGACCCGACAGGGTTGACATTTTAAAGTAAGACCCCACTGAGACCTGTCAAGTGGGAGTCTCGTTACAGTGGAGGTGGGGAAGAGTTGTTATAAATGACTTGGATTAATATATTGATGCATACAGCACCCTGCGGAAGCATTATTGTTATCCGAAAAGCCGCAAATAGGAGATACTAGTACAGGGAGAATATGAACAATCTTGTGTTTTTATAAGCTGTGAAGAAAGAGTTGCAAGGTCTTTGAAGTATACACAAGACTAAGACAGAAAGACTTGATTTTTTTTTTTAGCAATTAGACCTGATTGCACAAATTATATTTGCATTGTAACTTTCTTTGGGTCTTGTGATGTCTATAGAAAAAACATGCACAGTATTAGCTTAGCTTATTATTAGCATGGCTTTGAAAGAGTTTGAATTGTTAGCTTACTGCACCGCTTCAACTGCCCTAAGTGTGGCTGGGTACAATTTGCCAGTGACAGTGCTAACTTGCCCTTAAGCAGGTATAATGCCTGCGTTTTGCTATCCTAACACTCTACCTAGCAGTGGGTTAGCATTCTATACGTACAAGCTATGCTGATAGTGTTTGGTAAAAAATGATCCGAAATAAAAAATTATTGATTAATATCAAAGGACTGTGCTTCATGTTTACTTTTCTACCACCTTGAAAAACAATCTTAGTTCAAAAGATATTGATTAATCATCAGTTGTTGCCAATGACTGAAACCTTCAATGAGGAACAGCAGTCAACATTTCGTCGAAAAATAATCCTTGTCTGTGAAACTGGGACACGTAGTTGATAATTGCTGTCCTCCTGCTGCAGCGCCGGGCTGAACAGCCGTGAACAAAACAAACCAATTATTCTGAATCAGTTTTGAAATCTTCCTGTGATGTGGCTACATTTAGCAACCTCTCTTTCACAACTCTAACACGGCTGAACGGGAGCATACAAGAGGAATATAAGAGGATTCATGTTGAGTAACTGCTCAATGGGGGTTAATTGCGTTGAGCTTTGGTTTTACATTGAGCAAGTCTGATGCAAGAGGATCAGGATAGACAAACTTTAAAACCTGTGTATATTAAATAACACCAACGCTATAGGTGTTTTGAAGTTTGAAGAGTGAGATGCTCACATAAGGAGCTCTAGCGTGGAATACTTAGAAACATGGAACATCCATCAAAGATCTCTCACAGATCAGAGAAATAATGAAGCAATCAGTGCAAGCACTCAGCACGCTAATTACTGAAGTTAGCCTGGGACGCTCACCAGCAGCATCTCAGAGTGTGTGTCAGTTTTTTAAATGCATTCCAGGCAAAAAAAATTCTCACCAGCAGACGTTTAATTACCACAGGATGGAGAGCTTTGGTTTGCCTGCGCCATCACTCACGGTTGAATTAATGAATAGGTAAACAGCAGAGGAACAAGCCAGGCTCAGCATGGTGTGGATGAGATCTGTGACACCACACATAGGCCTACTCTCACACACAGTCAGCAGTGTTTAATATTATGGATGAAGTGGTGGTTCAATTCTATAGTAGGGTGAGGGTGGAGGGGAGGGGAGAGCGTGCGGGTGATTTGTTTAGTAAGCTTCACAGTCTATAATTAAGTGATAAACCACACGTGATACACGCCCAAATATTCAGACATCAATCAGGTAAAAATAATGAACAACATGAAGAGGATGATTACTTTATTTCATCAGAACGGTATCGGTCTCACTAACTGGGACAGATGGGTGAAAAAGTGAAGAAAAAACGAACAAAAAGTTTCAGTGTGAAAATACGTAACTAGTTACATTTACGTAGCTGGTATTAGCAAATATTGGGCATTTGGAAATTCTTTTTATCACTTCAGCACTGGATTAAAATGTCTATTGATTAAACTTGCATGCTGCCAACTCCTTCTTTGCATTCAGCTTTAGGATGGAGAGACAAGCTTCCTCACTGAAGTCTGGATATGAAACCTCCATGGAGTTAGAAAGACATAAAACCAACCCTATGAAAAAAACCAGACAAAATGAATGTCAATGGCATTCCAGTGGCCTGTTTACGGCTATCGTAGTTAAATGTCAAACGCTTGGCCCCGCAGGGAGACAGAACCGGCGGGGAGAGAGTGTGCAGGTGTCGCTCCCTCCATCATTTTTGCTGCCTTTCTCTTCTGTGTGATGTTGGGAATGGGACAATACATTGGGGATGAGCAGCAGGATCTATTATTAGAGGAAGAGTGAAGAATGGAGTGAATGCCCAGGGGAAAGCAGACGAGCGGGCCTAACCTCACTGACATTATTTTAAGAGTTGCTGTTGTGACAGTTTCTGCAACTGATGACTTCTGTACCGCAGACAGCAAATTGTTTGCGTTGGTGTGTGTGTGTCACTGTTAAGGGAAGCATTCCAGTGGTTTCACAGATTGTATTTCATTTTCTCGAATCACTTATACATCGGAGCCTGCCATTTTGCAAACCATTCAACTAAAACATTGGATGTATTTCGTCTTTGTTAAGGCATTTATTTGGTTTATTTTTGTTTAAATCAATTAAATCAAATGTGATTACATTTTCCTTTCCAATGGTGAAATCCATCAAAACCAAATCTGCATGAATACAAAATAATAAAATAAATACAATATTCATTATTGTTGCCTGGGGCCCAATGTGCTGTAGTTGTTTTTCCCACTGTGTATATATTTAGTGAGATAAACCACGCAAGCTCCATTTTAAAAGGCTAATTATCCAGACTTCAACTCATGGTCCCAGGTTAGTTGAAAATGTGCTTGTGTGTTCCATACAGTATAGAACATTAAATGCTTATTCATTAAAATAACTGAAACTAAATGCCAGATGTAAAACCTGTCGACAGATAATAATGATCATAAAGCTTTAAAAACTGCTGGTTTATGTAATGAACTAACCAAAGCTTAAAAAAAGACGAGCTGTCCAATCAATTAGACATTTCACCCTGCCTCCAATCTTTATGCCAAGCTAGGCTAAATGCCTCCTTTCTCTAGATCAGTGACTAACATAGAGACACAAAAATACAATGCTCCTCTAACTCTCACCAAGAAAGCAAATAACACAATCATATATAGAATCCCCCAGCAGCAGATGCATAAACTCTCATCACAGTATTGAAAGGCAGAGGAAAATCATAACTATCATGTTTGACATCTCGTATACCACAGCAAGCTGCAGTGTTTTTACAGCACAAAGAGCCTGCGCATCTAACAGTGTGTCCAATTTATTTGCAGCTTCTGAAAAACCCAAAACGTCAAGTCATCTCCTCTCCCTAAAGGACCCTCTCCTCTTCAGTGAGAGAGAAGGGTGGAGTCATTCCAGCAGCTTCAGCAGCAGCTTGAATGGGCTATCGCTGCATGTCATTTACAGCAGTGCCATTCTCAATACATATGGGATAACCTGGGTGTGAAAATGTACGTTGTGGATTAGTGGATCAGGGGCAGAACCATGTGAGAGTAAATGTGAAGGTAACAAAGGAAAGCACTGAAGGACACTACAAAGAGGAAATATTTCCAAGTGTCTTGTTTGACATAAAGCCAGACGTCTGCCCAGTGGCTGTCCACTCAGATTTTGTTGTTGCCATGTTGCTCCTTTCTGCTGCCAATACTGCACTGGCTCCAGCATCAACGACCTCCCTACACGATAATGCCACCGTCTCCATGGTAATTCAGCTTCCACAAACCGCCATCCGTGCCACCACAAACAAATTCACACAAAAACAAACCAGGCCAAATCCCACTGTGTCAATTCGGAATTTTGTGTGTGGAAATTAATTAATATGGAGCGGGTTACACATTATTAAAATGCGTAACCCGCTCCAAATTATTCAGTATTAATGCCGCCGCAGATTACTAGACAGCTTTCCAGGCCCCCCCAGGGCCACGAAACTCTTAGACTGGAAAGAGACAGAGGAGGAGAATAGAAGCAATACCATATAAATGTCTCTCTAATTAGGGGTGACAAGCGCTGATCGTTTCATATTTGAAGAGTTCTCCCAGGGGTGGTTTGAGCAATGATTACAATGAAATGTCAGCTCCCATGACTCCTTTGACAAGAAATACATCAGTAACCCCTTTCTGGCTTACATGCTAGCAACATGTAACCGAGGAGTAAAATCACCTTTCCTATGCTTCCTGTGAAGAGCACTCTACATATCGCAGTCTGACGAATCGTCCTCCTACTTCCATTTACCTCATGTGACCTGTAAGAGATCTTGGCTCTCACCTTTCCAAGCGCTGTACATGAGGAACATCAGCCCCGCTGCTCTTCAGCCTATCAATCAGGCTCTCCAGCAGCCATGAAATGAGCCATATGCGGCATGGGCAGAGCACAGACAGAAAACAATGAGTTTTATATTCTCAAGAGCTCAAGTTTTCCTTTCCTGCCATTCAGACTGCCTCAACTTGGACTCAAACAGCGTGAAAATTACTATAAGTCACAAAATCAAATGCTGCCTTGGCAAGATGAGAAATGCATATTATTTAGGGGATGGAAATGCTTTGATTTAGGTCTCAGGGTAAAGAAGAGATGATTCAACATTTCAGACAAGATGACCTCAATCCTACAGAACAATTAGCTGCTGACACTGACATACAGTAGAGCGCAATAATAAACTCTAAAAAGGGGAGGGGTCTCTCCACAGTCCCCGGCATATGGTGGCTCTTTAATCTGCCATCAGAAGAGTCTGGACAGCAGACAAGGTTTTATTTTTAACTGAATGTTTTCTCAAAATCTTGTATTCACAATCAACTGCGAATACAATAAGCTGATCCAAAAGGTGGAATAAACAAGTATTCACAAATCATAAAGGACTTCAGGAGAAATTCAGCACTAAAAGAACACATATCCAGATTGAAGAAGTTGCCAAGGAAACCAGAGACTAGAAGCGCTCTCTTTTTTTAACTTGATAGAGTAGCACTTTTCTGGGTGAGAGGCTGCCGATATGCTTTCCGGGGTCACAACCTGTCCTCCATTAGAGGCTCTGAGTAATCCCAATAGGTGAGCCCAGCCTCAGACCCCTTAATCATTGGGTTGACACCTGCTTTTGTCCTCCTCAATCACATGACCCGACCCCCCTCCTACTCCAACCCCCAGGCTGGGTTTGCGGGGTTAACCTGTCACCCCCCTGTACCTCCTCTCCTCCCACCGAGCCTTTTCATAATCCTATTAGACCCAGTCATCTGCGCTGCATTAATAAAAATGTGATGATTGATCTGAAAACACAAACCCTCTGCGTCCTGAGTTTGCCAAAAGGAGTCTCTTTTCACATTTAGATTTTAAAACGCGCATAACACAAAATATGAAACATGTTTTGTCCTTGTTAAGGACTTTTTGTTTTCTAAAAATGTTGTGTGGCAACACAATTAAAATGGCTATTGGATGTAAACAACACAAACAAACTCTTTGAACTCATCAGAGAAATAAAAGCGTTGTTTTCGAGGTCTTACATGTGGGGAAAAAGCTAAAAATCACTTTGCAGATTGAGGAGATAAAATACTTAATGAATATAATATGTCCTCTAGCTTCCCTATACATTTATGATCTTGTGTGTGAGCTATGTACCACTTTAAACACTAAGAAATCTACATGGAATTATTATACAGCACTGAGGGTTCATCCTATAAATTGACATAGGCCGGTCAAATATTTCTAATACTTCTGAACAAAGCTTTATTATAGTCCATACTCAAGCGAGGGAAGTCCACTGCCATGCTTGCGGCTTCGTGATGCAGTTTTTAGTCACAGCGTTGCTTTAGGCTAAATGCTAACGTCAGCATGCTTACATGCTAAACATGACAAGACTAACATACTGATCATGAGCAGGCATGCCATGTTTACTATCGTAGCTCAGTTTATAAGCATGCTAACATTTTGCTTATTGGTTAAAAGTACAGTTGAGGCTGTTGGAATTTTGCAGATATTTAGTAATAAAACTAAGTATTGGCCAAATTAAACAATGATAGTGCTAGATGAAAACACATGTGATCACTTAAGTTAAAATGAATCCTGTGGGAAACAGAAATGTCTGTATTGAAAACCATATAAATGTTTCGGATCGTGGTTGATCAATTTCACTTACCAACGTGAACCTCATGGTGTTGATGGCTCTAGGTGAAATGGCCACCTGTATCATCTGGGCACCATGACAATCTGTAGAACATTTTGGAACAATCCCCTTCTTTCCCACTCGGAGACAAAATAAGCTTTGTAAACGTTAACTCTCTGTGGATCTGATGCACATGTTAAACAGCCTATTGTATTAGCTCGATCAAATGATTTTGATTTTTTTTTCTCTTGATCAAAGAAACACGGCACAGAAATCGGCTTACATAACACATTAGCAGGGTCTATTTCCTGAGGAGGAACTTGTTGGGTCTTTTCGCCCCTTGGGTCCCTCTTGGCACAGAGGGTGACCATCAGTGGGTGGAGTTGCAGATTGGAGTGGCATGGTTGCAGCTCAGGAATGTGAGGAATTCCCCTTGTAAACACCTCATGCTCCGATGGTCGCCATACTCTTATCTCTGCGTGCCCATCGCCCCCTTTATCATCATAATGGTAAGTCATACATCACCAGCGAACTGCTTTTATTTTTGCTCGGTCAGGGCAGGTGTGATTGCTGCTACTCAAGTCTTTTGTTTACCTCAGGCCCCACATAGTAAAGCCTTTTATTAACTGATACCCCCAATGGGCAAACAGAGCCAGCTTTAAAAGCCACTGTATACAGTATAACGGCTTTCAAGTGTTAAGACCTTGAAAGAAGCATGACCAACCCAGGCTCCCTATGGTCCTATGGGAACACTCTTTAGTTGATACGATCATAAGTGTCTGAGGGGGGGGGGAATTTATTTTTCTTCCTAGATGAAAAGAGAGGCTTTCGCTTGCTTTTCATCGTGGCACCTCCCCCCGTGGTTCCTGTATACGAGCACCACTCTCAGCTTAAATTAAAGTCATTTCAAAAGCAGCTGAGGGCCTTCGTTAATACTGCGTGGTATTAAGAAAACACAGGAAAAGAAACGGCGCAGGCACAGGCTGGCTTTTTCCTCCCTTTGCTTCGTGAAATCCTGTTTTGACCACTTGCTGTTTTTTAAAGCCGGAAAAAGGTGCAAAGTCCATCCTGAGCACATAATGTGCAGCAGGAGGGGGCCATGGGGGCTACATTCCACCTCATGGTGTACCATTCTCTACCAGTCATGAGGGACGCTTACTTACAAGCATGAAACCCACTCTCACTACCATGGCCACATTGCCTAACAGATTCCATCTTGGACCAAGAGTCAGAAACCAGACTTTCCATTTTCCTGGAACTTCCCTGATACGTTTGTTAAAGGGAGGTCTGTCCCTTTGTGAAAGCTGATCATTTCCGGTGTTTTCCATTGTTAAATGTAGGCTTTTCCTGCCATTGGCGATAAGAAAACAGCTGGGAAGATCCCCAAAAAATTATTCCAAATGTTGACGGAAAATATCGTACCAAATGGGAAGGTGTTGAAATGAGTAACACACTTTGGCCTCCATAGCACAGTACATCAATAAGAACTGGAAATATTTGAGTTAATAAACAAATGACTTAATCTCTGAAATGTAAATTAATTTGGAAACATACTCATCACATATTCACGAAGCAGATCAAATCAACATGAAAAAACGTGAATATATTCATTTATGCAAATGCTTTTAATTTAGAAGATGAATCCAGAACATCTTTTGTGTTTCATACTAGGGATGTGACTCACTTTTAGTCGAGACTGAATAATGTCAGAAAGTATTACATGGATTTCATGAAATGTTGTACAGATATTCATGGTCCCTAGAGGATGAATCCTAATTTGGATTCATCCTCTAATCTTCTGACTTCCTTCCTCTTGTGCCACCGTTAGGTTCATATTTGTGATTTTAAGAAAATGTCTTGTCAATAGTGAGATTTAGTAAAGCCATTCATGTTCCCCAGTGGATGAATTCCTACACGTTTGGTGATCCCATAACTTGCCCTCTAACACAAGACTAGCCTCAGCCGTATTTTGTCTGCTAATTAGCAAATGTTAGCATTATTAACTTCAGCCTCACAACCCCTGCCATGACTGTAATCCTAGTTGCTTGAACAATGATGGAAAGACAAATCAGTTCAAAGAAAGTTGGTCATTCATTTTCTGACAATCAAATAATGGATTACATGTTCAAACACTTGATTTGGGACAATATTTACTGTTAAAAAACACTTGACTTAACGTCAAACTATATCAAACCATTCTAATTCTATGAGTCAAAAGATGCTAAAAACAAAAAAGGTTTTGGAACCAATTAATGTTCTTTATAAAAGCATTGTATTATCAACTGCAGGCTATTTGTATAAAGGGTATATTCAAAACATTTTCGACAGTTTGCAGTACTGACATCTGTCCAGATATATATAACCACTGTTTACAAAAATATATCCTCATCACTGTGAAGTGCTTTGCTCATACAGTATGTTCCCTAATACCCATTCATGGTATCACAGCATGTCAGCTTGCCCTGAGGAAGCTGTCAGCTACAGATGTCAATACCCCTGAAAACCCCTCTCCCTCCCCCCACCAATGCACACACATGGCACTGGAGGATTGTCCCCTAGAACAAAGGGCTGGGGGGTTTCTGTGGACAACCGGCAACCAAACATTCCTGGCACAATGGACAGAGTGGCCGGCAGGTTCAATTAGAACACACTTTACCCTATGTCCTATACATCCCACTGTGCTTGAAAACAAAGCTGGAGCTTCACACTCGAATGGGGTATTTGGTGTTGCCCGCTTGTTTGTGGTGGTCTTATGTTTTAAGAGAGTTTCTCCTATTATCTGCATTGTTGCTGCCATGTTGCCTGAGAAATAAACCACTTGAAGGGCACTCAGGGCCGAGCTCATCAAGGTTCAAGATTGATGGCTCTCCCAAAACTTGTTTTTAGAAGGAAACTAGCTTACTACTGCTGCAAATAAACTTGGACAACAGCCAGCCACTGCAAGGCATCTTTATCATAAATCTTTCCAAGAGCCACTCAAAGTCTTAAGGAAACACTTCAGAGAACATCTTCTTAACTCACCATGATATGATCTGTTTTAAGGATTGCTAGAGACAATTTGAATCCCACACAAAACGTTAATCTGCCAAACAAACATTGGAGTTAATCCAATGTTTTTCCGAGTAGACATGGGATAACCAAGACAGCTTCCAGAGAACTGACCAGCATCAGGTCAACTTCTATATCATGCAATACATTAAATGCTTCTTTAAACCAATGGGAAACCATACATTGGGATATGTTGCAGTGACAGTTGGATGCAGCACTGAAAGTGATTTGCTGCTCATGTCTGACAGACTCTGCCGCTCATAACTGCCTGGAAACATTCATCCAGGATTTCAACAAATCAGATGCTCAGCACAATCAATACGCAGAGTGAGCCTATTGCAAGAGCCGTCAGTAAAACACAGTACAGGTAGGACACATAGAGGGTGAGCTGTCTGAACACAGGGAAATAAACTGATGTACTTACCTATTATACACAAGGTGCGCCGTAACGTCGGGTACTTGGCGTATCCGAGAGAAATGAAGCCCCAAAGCCGTTGTGTCACACTTCACACCATCCGGGCGCACATGTTGCCAGTTCCCCCCAACGAGAAATGTCACAATCATGAGCCGCAACAAGAAGCCAAGTGACTGCAGGAGGGACCGTGTCGCCGCACAGCGTGTCCACTCGCTGGATCAGATGCGTAGGGCGCCACCCTTTGCCGGACCTCCGGGACTCTTCGCCCACTTTTTCCTCCGTCAGCCTTGACGTCGTAAATAACGGGACATGGAGCAAACTCTCCGCCTGTAGGCAGCGTGATCCGCGCGGCCACTGCTGATGATCGCTGGGTAAATGCGTGGTGCGCAATTAAAGAGGCGCGCAGGACGCTGGCGGTGCCACCCACCAAAGGAGGGTTTCGTGTGTACGGACAGGGAATTTCAATGAGGACTGCTGCAGAGTTTCCCTCCCTGCTCAGAGTAGTGCTCTCCCAGTAATGGAATCAAACTGTCCCGATACAAAAACCCTAAAGTTACCTTACAGGAGAGGAGGCCATGTGACGAAGTGAAGCGTCAATGCAACTCTTGGCCACCTGCCAGTCAGTAAAGTGGGAGATTAGCCCTGTGGACACCTGTTGACGAACACAGATCAGATGCACTGACTGAATGTCTAACTGTAATAATACATATTGTTCTATTTGATATTTACAAACCTAGCTGCTCTCAGGGCTGCAGATCCAGTAGGATCACATTCAAGCTGCGGGACACCACAATTCTGTGAAATAGTTAATTGATTCATTAGTAACCCTTTAGGTCACTGACTTAGTAAAACTCCTTCTACAGCTTCTCTTTGTATTAAAACAAATAAAAGATTATCTTTAATACAGTTTGGGTTGAATCTAAAAAAACAACAACACAATACTAAAAAAGTACTGGAATAAAGATAATTTCATCAGATCATAGATTGTTCCTCTCTGCTCAACACATCCTCTGAGTCATGAGCTGGACTGATTAGAGTAGGAGAAACAATACAATAATTGCATTAATCATCATATTTCAGATCATGTGTCCTGCGTGCTACAATGGTTTGTTGTTTTCATGAGTTGGGTTTAATCTTTATTTTCAATCTCACAATTATAATTTCTAAACTGTTTGTTTTGAGCAATACTAAAATTGACTCACATTAGACCATTACATAAGATTGTTGATCAGTTTAGTGTAGTGATACAGCCCAGTGGATCTCAAACTCAGGAGAGGAACCTATTGAAGGGGTCACAAGAAGACAAATGGGGTAATGTGAAAACCAACAATGGGGCACATCACAAATAGATGCCAAATGAGTCATGTGACCATGTACCCCGAGCAAACATTGTGCATGAGGCTAAAAGGTTAGGACACCACTGCTCTAACTGAATACCTGACAGTACTGATGGTGGTGAAAAGTGGACCTCTGCATGTTCTTTCCGTGTTAACCTTTACGAGTGACCTTAAGCTGCCCCTTCCTTTTTTGGAAGCCCTCGGAGCCATCAGCCTGAGTCATGTTCCTCTGTCAGTCCAGCTCTTGCTCCTTTAATCCCACTCATTACCTCAAACAGCAGTTCAACAACGAGTCTGTAGTCAGCTGCTGCATCTATTATGAGGTTAAACCACTTACCGTCCATATGGGAGGGAACAAGGGCATCTAACCTCAGCTGACACCCGTATGAAACAGCACTTTGCTTCACCAAAGACCTAAATCAACACAGGGTAAACAAAATCTGGTGTTTAATGCAGGGGGAGATCAACAGCAGATAGCCGGGGCCACATAACCACATGGGTTGGGAAGAATACAGCCATTTTTTAAAGTTTGAGTGTTAGAATTGCTTTTATCAGCCAAGGGAGGCCTAATTAACTTCTTGCTACTAAGTGAAGAGAAGGATAGACACTGTTGGATGTTGTCGATTGGTATAACATTGTCTATTTAGATGCAAAAAGTCGGTTTGATTGTTAAAAAAACAATGTATTTGTATTTACAAACTTGCCTTCTCATTCCATCGCTTTTAAAATCGCTTGTAACAAAGACCAGAGTACTGCAGTGAATATTTACTGCCCTCCACAGGCCACAGACTATCATTGCACCCAATTACAAAACATGACTCAACATTTTCTACAGACCATTATTGAGTCATCAATCACGGCTACAGTCTCACAGTGCACTACAAAAACTGCAAAGCACTTGATTCAAGATTCCAGAGAGGCGAAACAAATGCTACATTTATTTTTATTTTTGATATTAAAAAAATCTTATTTACAATCATAGATATGGGAATCTTTTAAGATAATATTTTGTGGTCACATTTTAGTTCAGACGTGTTTTTTTCAGCTTGGCGTTGTCGGCTGCTGCTTTGCGTTTACGTGACGGAGTGCCTGGAGTTTCTTCAGTGGAAGCTTCTGTCAGGAAGTACAGCTCGATGGGCGGGGTGGGTTCCTGTGTCATAGGTGCATAAAACAAACCTTTAACATTGAATCTGCTCTTGACAGATGTCATTCACACGCATACATGTCAAACTTAAAAAAGAGGAATTTCAATTAAATCTGTTCCATTTTTTTTAACTGCTTTCAATAGATGAATAAAACTTACTTGGGGCTAATATTTACAAAGCTAATATAACCACCACGGCCCCTGGTAGACCCCCACACACACAACAACAACACAGACTATGCTATAACACCCCCTGTTGTGAAATTTCATTACATGTCACTTGTTAGACGCTTTTATCCAAAGCGACTTACATACTCCTAATAGCTCCTGTGGGCCATCCCCACAGGAGCTATTCGGGGTGAAGTGTCTTGCCAGGCACTGGAATATAAGCCGCAGGTGTTTTAATGTTTCATTACCATATGTAAGGGTTCGTGCACAGAGGGGATTGTCGGGAAAGAGATGGCTGTTTGAGGAAGCTCCCATTTATTAACATTTCAACAAACAAGTTGCATATTTGCATAACGTATTCAAGTGTTACCATTTAGTGCAATAGTAGCTACAGAACATGTGCTGTGTAAACTGTACTGTATCACATAGCGTTTCAGACACACAAACTTTTCAACTTTCAAACTTAAACGGTGCGCTCCCAGCGCACGTACCGGCAGTGATCTACAGCAGTGGTTTTCAACCAGTGGTACGGGGACAAACTGTCTCGCTCTCGTAATGTCTGTCTGTCTTGCTCTCGTTCTGTCTCTCGTACCACTCTCGGTTCCACTTTTACTTTTGCGCGCTACCTGTCTCACTCTTTTCCGGCCTCCAGCTTTTCCTGCTGGAACCCGCCGCTTAAAGGTGGGGGTCCGCGGACCGGCCATAGAGCCCATAGAGTTAAAGGTGTTGGCCGTTAGCTGTAAAAATCCATAGATTAGCCGCACCGTTATATAAGCCGCAGCGTCGAAAAATGGGAAAAAAGGCGCGGCTTATAGTCCGAAAATTACGTTACTTAAGTTGTTACATATACATAAATATTAGGATAAAGGGAGGCAAACCTAGAAATACTCCGCTTCAAAAGCTCCACTCACCTGCATGAGGTAGTCTGCGATGTACTCGGGCTTTAGGCATGTGACCCCCTGCGAGGTAGCCTCTGACACGTCCACTCGGAAGTCTCCGGGCTTCAGCCGACTGAAGTCTGCGAACAGGTGGGTGGTCTCCTTGTACAGGGACGGGGAGGGACTCGGCAGGACCTGGGGAGAGGAATTACACGAGTACGAGGGTCTTTACTATGCATACCTTTTGGCTAGACAAAGATTCTCTGAAAAAGGGCCACAGTTCACAAGATACTGTCAAAAAAACATCTATTTTTTTTTTAGAGACAGCCACCTTTGCCCTGCCAGACTGCAGTAACCGCCTGAAGCCTGATTCTCTGCTCTGATCGATGTTCAGCATGACCGTCCATCCACTGAAGGCTCCCTGAAGTAAAAGAACACATAGTATATTTTACCACTCGAGTAGTAGATGATACATTATTTATGTCGGCAGGACTGTTTTGTTAGCTTTCTGTGTGAGTACCTCCTGCTCTGAGCGCCCTTGCAGGGTTTTTCTCCAGCGCATGGCAGCAAACGCCAGCCTCCTCTGCTGCGAGGTGATGGAGGGCAACGCATCCAGGATGGAGCTGCTGCCCCACTCATACTCATCCTCCTGCAACACACACATAGAGAAATGTCAAATATTTAGGATTATACACTGTAGTAATAATTGAAATGAAGAAAAATGTGGTTGTGCAGCTAATGGAAAAAGAGCATGTCCTAGTTTCAGGAAAATACGAATGTTAATTGATACAGTTTTAATCTCTTATATGCTAGAATTGGAGCTGGCTATTAAAATACTTGTTAAATAGGAGAGGTGATTGGACTGCAGAGCTCCTCATTACTTCAAAGTCTACTTTTTTTAAAATATATATATATTAAACACAAGGTCATGTTAGAAAACTTAATGTACCTATTTCAGACCATTGTATGCTCAATGTTGATACCAATTTCAAGATAAGATCACAGACAATTTTCTCTCAAAAGCTTTGTTTTTGGAACATAAATGAAAACACTTGTGGTCAGTTTATAGGACAGACAGGCTGACATGCTACACATTAACCCAACCACAACAATACTGTAATTGCAATGTGAATAAAACCACTACAAAAGTGTTAATAGTTGTCTGCTAGAGGCACTGATACAGAAATCTTCAGATCCCGACCTGGATGAAGCGATCAACGGAGCGGCAGGCCTCCAGGTACGAGCGGTGCAGGATCCATTTCCCAGCCGCCATCGCTGCCAGGTACTTCTCATTCCTCAGAGGAGTCCCTACGATGATGTGTGAGCAGCTGGGGTCGAAGGCCTGCTTGTCCAGGACTACACCGCCTACAAGACCAGACGGAGCAATGTGAGAAAGCATCTAAGATAAGACAAACTGTATGTATTATAAATGTATAAATAGCTGTATGTCAAAGTGCCGAGTCAGACATTCATCCAAACTGCTGAGTCATTGTAAGCTGGTGTGAGTCAAACATATCCCTTTTCCTTTTTAAAAAGGTAGAATCCAACACATGTTCTACTGTTTTATGCAATCAATGTGTCCCTTGATATGTAACGTTTCTCTTTGTTATTGAGCATTTTGGTTGAAAACACTGTTTCAGTAAAACCTACATTTATGAGGCAATGGTTTATTTGAGAAATCTGATCTCACAGCAGGAAACATCAGCAGGAGGAAAAAGTCCCATGGCCTGCAAGCAGATCCTGCTTTTTATTCATCAAGGATGATCTCCTCTGACTTCATGCCTGTGATGTGTGATGAAACACTGTCAGAGCTCTAATTAGGTGGAGGACTTACCAAGCTCCTCTATGAGGTGACTGTAGTCGATGCGCTCCTGAGGGCTGAGGGAGGAAAGCTGGAATCTGGGTGGCTGCTTCTCTTCCTCCTGAGAGACAAAGGACCTTTCAACACCAGCAGCTTGTTATAGAGATACTTCCACTTCTTGTTGATATGTAAATATGGATCTTCACCTGTGGCTCTGGCGCTACTGGAGGGTTGGCGAGAGGGAAGGCGATGCTGGGGGCTTTAGGAGTGAGGATGTCCATTTCTGGTTCCTCTAATGGAGGTGTGGTGACTCTCTGGCCCATGTGCTGGTCGATGACATCACAAGCAGCTGGGAGAGGATACAATGATTTCTATCTTTAGATGCAGTCAAATAATAATAATAATAATAATAATAATAATAATAATACATGAGACTTGTATAGCGCTTTTCTAGAAACTCAAAGACGCTTTGACAGAGAATAAAAAAAAACAAAAAAACAACAAAACAAAGAAAAGTACAAAAAGAGATAAACAAAACAGAAAATAGGGGGGGGGGGTCGGTGGTTGAATGCAGTGTTGAACAGGTGGGTTTTGAGTGATGTTTTGAATGCTGTGAGGGAGGGAGAATCTCTGATGGATAGGGGTAGGGAGTTCAAACCAATATATCTTTAGTAACAAGATCATTCTCTACAGGAGTCGGTTGCACTAGCTTTTGTTAGATCTCCTTGTTAACAGCCCTTACATGTAAGATGTTAATACGTTGCTATACAACATTCATAGCATATCCAATCAAAAGTAATAACACATGTAGAACAGGTCTCTGTAGCATCACAAGCTGTAACATACATTTAAAAAACAAAATGTAGGAAGCCAAATAATGTTTAACTTTACTGCTAATCCTTTGTTTATATATATATACATATATACATACACATACATACACATACTGTATATACAGCATACATTAAAATAGAACATTAACCAAGCCGCATGATTTTGACATTAAAGCACAACATTCTAAAAAAGCATTACGATAAGGTGTCACGTCAAACATATTTCCTATTTCATTTCATTTCTGCTACTTCTGGATCCAAACTGGTCGTATGTAAGCAGGCGTCACGCAACATTACCTGTCATTTGGTTTAGTTATCAATGTTACAATTAGACCTGGTACCTGTAACTACAAGTGATCTCAATTCACAGTGTAAATGTCCACTTACAGTAGACGGCACACGTTTCTAACTAGGTTTAAACTTTGAAAAAAGACTTGATGTAAGAGGCTTTTGATTGCTTACCCATCTCCACCAGCTCAGAGTCCGTCATGGAGTCCCTGAGCACAGAGACGTGTTCTGCAGGGGGAGGAGGGGGAGGTGCGAGAGGCTCAGAGTATTGGGAGGGACTCCCAGGCCACTGCAAATTATCCGCCAGCTTGGCCCTCTCCTCCCGTGCTGTAGGGTCATCCCAAACGATCTGTTCACTCTGAGATGGCTCCGTGTTTATGTCCATAGCTGCTTCTCTGGAGACCCTGAAAACAGGACAAAGTGAGGTGTATTCATTTGGACGAGGAAGTGTGTGAATGGATTTTATAGCACAACAACAACAGCTGTTAATGATGTTATAAATTGCTGACGTTTGAACCCCTTCTTACCTCAGAGCTTC
The DNA here is from genome assembly GCF_949606895.1 of Notothenia rossii. Taxonomy (NCBI): domain Eukaryota; kingdom Metazoa; phylum Chordata; class Actinopteri; order Perciformes; family Nototheniidae; genus Notothenia; species Notothenia rossii. The sequence continues at coordinate 15,962,816 of NC_136911.1, read as the reverse complement.
CAGGGTACGTCGGCTGCCGCAGCGTCCAAACCGATCAGGAGTCTGGGGGCCCGAGTCGGACCCTCCTGATCCCACCCTGCTGAGTCTGACTGATGTCCGCCTCCCTGTCGTCAGCTTGGTGGCCGACATGATCTCCTGGAGCTGCTTTTGAAGGTTCACCCTCATTTCTAGAGTCTCTGAAATATCTGGACACAAGATGATAATCACCCACAGGAATCATCATGTCAATGGAAAACAAATGGTTGGTTCCATCAAAATGTGCAAGAAGCTTTGTGAGAATAAAGCTGAATAAGAACACCCACCAGTTCTTTCTGTATTATCATTCATCTCGTCTTGATTTACGCTTCCATCACTTACGCGGCGTAATGGTGTGGTCTCTTCTGGGGCAATGTGTTCACTCTGAGGGTCATTTCATAAAAATAAAAAAAAAGGTAATTAAACGGGCAAACAGAGTAATTTCACCTCTGCACTTCTTCATTAGATTACACTAAAAGATAGAATATCGATTCCCAGCAAAACATTAACCTTTCCTGAACCTTAAAACAATATTTAGCGATCATTAAACAAATGACAAGGAATTGGCTAAAAGATAATAACTTTATCAACTCACAATGGAAGAACCTAGTGAATGAAATCTATGGACAACTAGAATTAGAAACCAAATGCATTTCTTTGAGGAAAGATGGGGAAATGGGTTGAGTATAGAACACTATAATGAAGATTTATAAGGACCATGAGGTAAGAATTGACAATGAATCTGTACCCGAGTATTAATATTATATCCATCCTTCTATTTGTATTATTATTTCATTCCGGATATGCTAACTGTTATGTAGTTAATTTATGTATCTATATGTGTTTATTTTGTTATGTTTGCTTCGTGATTTTTAAAAAAAAATGCAAATAAAACATAAAAAAACAACATTTAAGGCCCCAGACTTGAATTGACACATTTAAACCCACCTTGTTGTCTTTGGCCTCAGTGATGTCTTGGAGTTGTGGTCTTGTGAAAGGTGGAGACCTCTGAGAGTTGTTGGGCACCTGGCTGAGGGTCAGGCTCATCTTGGGGTTGTAGGTGAACGGATACAGAGACTCTGCGACATGCCTCTGCTCCTCAGCACACTGAACAGGAGGACCAATCAGAAAACAGAAGTTTATCAAAGCAGCAACAATAATTAATTAAATGAATCAGCGAGGGGAAACATAGCCTCAACTGCGATCTGTTTGCAAAATGATCACATCAAAGCTGTTTTTGATTAAGTATTCTGCTTTTGTTTATGGGATGATAATTATTGGCCCCTGGTGAAATGTGCTTAGTGAATTTAAATGGTAACGTAGAAAGCATCGCCTACAACCATGGAAATAACATCCTAAATGAAATTAAGTGTATCTTGACATCAGTTTATGCATCTTCTTGAGAGTACAAGACCTGAGGACTCGACTTCAATCGTTTTCCATAATCCTTTCCTTAGTTTGAAAGAACTGGCTTATCTCTTCTTTTTTTTAAATGTATTGCAGCTTAGTGAATTGAAGACCATGATATGAAATGCCTGTCTGTAGATTTTTGCGTGATCTGACTGTTCAAGGTGTTCTCTGCCTTTTTCCAAGTGCCTACTGAGAGCACCCTCTAGATCAGTGTTTCTCAAACTTGTTCATACCAAGGACCACTTAACCAATAAAAAAAACACTCACGGACCACCTGGCTCCACAAATATCCAAAACCAATAGGCCTGCTTACCACTCCAACAGTATATAACAAATTACAGCCTAATAATGACAGCTTAACCTTCTCTATATCGCCTCGTTCACACATGAAATCAACAATACAAATACAACTACGGATTATATAAGTATTTAAAATGCTCAGGTTTTACACCTCTTGTGAAATGTAGACTACATTTATTACGAGTTTATTTCCGAGCCAACAGACTCACAGATCGTTGGCTACTGAGAGATATGCAAAATACAACGCATGTAGTACGACACAAACCTCCGCTGTGGATTTTCAAAACCAAAACACAGTAAAACTATGGTCGCAGGCCCAAGTTGAACTCTCTGAGGTCCAAGCCATATTTTCATGTTAGGCTCCTCTGGGCTTTTTTTGTAAAAATGCTATTAAAACAAGTAATAGGATAGGAAATATATTTTTCAGGCAATAATGGCAGGTGTTTTTACTTCTCAAATGTTTTTTTATTTTATTATAAACTGCATTTGAAAACTGGCCTTTTTCCCCATCTTCTGTGACTTTCTAAACTAAATGATGAATCAATTAAACTCACAAAACTACCAATCACGAGTTCCAAATCTAAATCCTCTTAAGCTGTGAATGTATAAACTGCTTAACAAATATGTGTGAATATAGTTGTATGCAGTGCATTTAAGAGAAATGAATTCACTTAGGATGATGTTTATATTTGCTGCAGGGAAACGTACCGCCTCCAGCCAGTACTGGGAGACCACGTGCAGTCCTCTCTCCTTCACTCCTCTGTATTCCCGGGTGTTGTCCCCCACTCGGCCCTGGTAGATGTAGTGTGTCACTGTCTCGTCACAAGCCCACCTGAAAACAAGTCGAAAGAGATGGATATTTGAATCTGGGTTCATTTAAATGAGAATAATGATCAGACCCATCAATATTACTGAACACTTGGGCCCATAAGGATTGTCTTATTTAATACTTGAATTCTTTTTTAACCCATCCTCTTTATGTTTATAAAAAGGTGTCAAATACCTGAAGTCAGCTCCGAGCGAGGCAGCGATGGCGTTGAGCTCTCCCTGCATTTTGCTCAGCTTCTTTCCCACACAGATCACAACACCAGCCAGAGGACCAGGTTCCTTTTCTGGGACCTTAGAAACAATTGAAATAATACGTTTGTTTGTACGCCATGTCGAGAGTATATAGGTTAGTCTCATTTTCTGCAATGAGTGAGAGGTTGGCAAACAGGCATATTGTGTTTTTATGTATTTCAGTTTACCTGCTTCTCAGTGGTTTTGGTAAATACGGGGCTGGCAGAAATGGCTTGCATATCTGACGCCATGGTTCGGGAGCTATTGGCAAGAGCCACCTTCAGGTTCCTGTTGATGACATCAGTCAGCGGAGTGTCCACCCTCTCTCCTGGTTTGGATCTCCCCCCTGGAGTCTCCAATGCTCCTAGTGCATCCTGAACAAAGAAGAAGTCCTTGATTGAGTATATGATGATCTCATTGCTACAACCCTTTCGCATAAAGAAAAAAGCACTTTCTACTCTGTGGATTCCTACCTTAACGTTGAAAGAGGGCCTGAACAGCTGGTCTCTGCTGAGGAAGCGGGAGGGGGTGTCCAGCTGCAGAGAGGGTTCCTTCTGAAGCGGGTTCCTTCGGCCGCCTTCCTTGCTGTGTTTGGGGGTGCTGATGTCAACTTTGGGCATCATCTCGTCCAACACGGAGCGGAACCCTTTGCTCTTGAAGCGAGCCAAATCCAGCGGGGTAACGGCCTTACCGCTCTGGACACCCAGCAAAGGGATCTCTGGGGACAAACATGCTGGGGGGGGCATGCTTGGCTTCTGGGACCCACCGACAAAACTCTCATCATCCCTCTCTGTAGAAGAAGAACATAAAATGATTGTCATAACAAAGGAAACAATGAAACAGTCGGCCTTAAGTTATACAAAGTCTAAGTGCTGAAAAATCTAAACAAAATTGAATATTGTCCCACATCAATATTAGATCATTAAGTTGTGTTACTTAAAAACACCTTGCAGAATCCAAATGATCATACCAGTAAGTCATTGGAATTGTATTAACGAATACAAATAATACATGCATTTAAATCCAGATTCAAGCTTTATTCAAGACTCTTTTCTAACCCGGTGAGGGTGGCAGGTCAACTAGGAACCTCCCCTCCTCTGCCCTCCTGCCGGTCCGAGCAGATTCCAGTAACCAGTACATGGTGACGGCTGGAAACCCCCATTTCTTCGCTGCCTGGTACTTTGTGCCTTCAGGGGTCTGCAGCACTAGATGGGAGCTGGCCAGCATGCCTTTCTTCTGATTGGCCAGGCGCACAAAGTAATCTTGGACACTGCAGGAGGGAGGGAATAAAAGAAGAAGATTTAACAATAGGCATGGAGGAAGGAATCGTAAAATGTATTAGAGAGAGAGAAATATATTGGGTTCCAAAAACTTCTGCATATATTTAGCTAACTCAATATAATTGTACTTTGCTCCCAGGTGCTTGGCCAGCTCCACCAAGGACTCCCTCTCTGCTCCTGTGAACTGGCTGACAGACAGAACACAATCTTTGAGAGGAAGCCGTCCGTCCATCACAGGAACAGCTGTGAACAAAGGATTGGAGGACAGCGGCAGAACACTCTCCTTTTCCACACACATGGCCTAAAGATGTACAAAAGCAAAGCATACATGAAGACTAAAGAACAATACAACATGAATTGTGTAAGTCTGCAACAAAATCATATTTTCCCAGAGCTCAGGTCTTTTGCAAACATTAGACCTAAACTCAAATATATTCACTTGTGATTTCAAATTCTATTTTCATACAATGTATGAACTAGATGTAAGCAGCAAACCCTCACATTTGACAAGCTGCAACCAGAAAAGGTTTAGTATTTGATCCTGATAAATCTACCTAAACAATAAACGGATTATTAAAAAGTGTGGATTTTCTGTCAATACATTAATTGCCTGACTCATGTTGCCCCCAAAAACGAGAAAAGCAACACAAAAAAAAACCTTGATTAAAAGAAGATTAACAAAAAACAAACATGGACCCCCTTTGTTAGACCAGCTGACAAATCAACAGATGGCACTATAATTACTAATCATCTGAAGCCTTGCTCCCTACATAGATATTATTAAAACAGTATAACATGGATCTTACCAGCCAGGTATCAGTGACCACCTCGTCCACTGTGGCCTCCACTGAACAGCCCAGCAGTGGGACCACGGCGTAGTCTGCCACCACACGTGTTCGGCCAATCAGAGCTCTTCCTCCGTTTTCTGTCACCATGACAGAGAGCTGGGCCTCGGCCTCAGCGCCAAAGCCCACGAGAAGGAAACATTTCCCAGAGAACAGTCCCGCCTCGCTGGCTTCATGCAGGGTGGAGTCGGGCTCTGGTCCTCTGCTGTGGTTGGGTGCCCAATGATCAGCAGACATACTGATGGACTTCCTGCCGGTGCCCTCTGCTGGTGGGTGCATGTCCACTGGAGGATGAAAGGAAATTGAAATTAGCGCATTTGTATAAAATGATCCTATAAATCTCTAAATGGTGTCCAATTAAGCTAAGCTAACTCTTTGACTACAGACTAGGGATGGGAACGATTAATCGAATATTCGAAATGATTCAGGAATTCGAATATCAGTTATGAGTATTTTTTTTTTTGGGAGGGGTGCCTCAGTTTATTACATATTATCAAATGGAATAATTCAATGTATACGACAGTGCCATAGCTAAGTGTGTTAGGTCTAAAGGTGTGTTTTGCTCCGCTCACCGGTCCCTCACAGCGGGCAGACCTGCAGGTGCTGATCGCTCTCTCGCGTCCGGTTATACTTCACTCCCCCCCCCCCCCTCGCTAAGGACGGTACAGAAAACTCGGTGTCCTGGCGAAGGAATACCTTGCTATACCCGCAACCTCCGTTCCAGCTGAGAGGGTCTTCTCTACAGCTGGCCTGATCGTGAATCGCCTCCGCACCCGCCTCTCCCTTCATTCTTACACAAGAATGAGTATTGAATAGCTGCATTCTGTGCATAGGCCCTGTTATAGGTTGTTGATCTCTGTTGTAATAGGGTTACGTTACCCTAACCCGTTATGTTGTTCGTGTATGATCCCTCTTTAATTTAAAAACCAAGTTATGTTTTAAGAATGAAAGCTGTAGGCCTGTCAACTGTTCAAACTGTGATCACCAGTTTAATACATTTGACACGGTTTCTATACTTATTTGAACATTTATTTATTTATTTTTAAAAATTAAAAAAACATTTTTTTTATAGGATATGCACATTTCGGTTAATCGGTTAACCATTTTTTGGGGTTGAATATTCAAATACACATTTGCTTTCAAATTCCCATCCCTACTACAGACACGTACCTACTGTAGGGTCATCATCCATGTACTGAGAGAGCAGATCTTCCTCTGCTCTTGTTTGCCTGGGTGTGCTGGGACTTGCTGCAAGGGGACCGGTTGAGAAACGGGAGGGGGGGATGTGATGGGCAGGAACGGATACAGAAGGTGTAGAGGGAGGCAGACAGTCTGGGTGGAGGTAGCTCGCTTCTGGGAGTAGACTGCCTTTAGTATAACTGTCCAGCAGCCACTGCACTGTTACTACATGCGGCCTGGAGAGTAACGTACACACACACAAAATCCTTTTAATGATTAAATATAGTGCAAACCTCTTACATTGCAACAGTACTCTTTAAGCAGGGTTGTGTGTAATTGACTTAGTTAGAAGATATTTGTGGCATTTTTGCATTTGTTTAATAGTGCACTAAAGAAACACAGTAAAAACAGAAGAGAGGTGATAGAATGAGGTGTTAGGCTTGATTAGGCAGGTGACGTCATTGTTGTCATTCTAATAAATGTATATTTTCAGAACTCATTACAATTCTAAAAATCTCTACTAGTAGACACATTTTTTCACCATTATTGAGACGTCACATTTATAATGTCTAGCTACAATATTTTCACTTCATTGGAGGAAACTCAATCCAAGCGGTTTGTTTCAATGCCAGGATTACATCAAATGGGAAATTCTAGCTGGAGTAATCATGATGTATATGTTTTTAGGGAATTCATTATTTCATTTACATATCGACGTAACCTTGGGCAAGATACTTAACCCCAGGTTAAGCCCAATGACGTGGCAAATCTTATATCAATGTGTGTGAATATCAGTCCCTTGAGCAGATAGCATCTTGCACCTATATCAATCCAGTACATAGTTCAGCACTTTTTTTAAGTTCTGTGTGTTGAAAGGTCAAAACAGAAAAAATCCCAGAAATCTATTAAGTGAGGACGCAAAAAATACAATGTAAGCTTTGCAGTTCTGACCTGTGTGTTGCCTTGGCCAGAAACACCTTGAAGTCCTGGTCCAGGTCTCCCATGACCACATGTGTGAGATCCTCACTGGGCTGGTTGAAGCGCAGACCTCCTGCAGCATTCACAAGACGCCGCAGCTTCTCCAGTTTCTTCCCCGGCAGGCCGCACAGATACAGCTGCACAACATTCAACAAATGAGAAATAAGACCACAACTTTTGTCTTTCACATTATCAAGAAATTAAAATGGGTTGAAAGGAAATCCACCCATATTTAAAGGAGTATTCTTGTTGTTTACCTTACAGCCGTCCAGTATATCATCAGCCGGGCATACGGTGAGATCCAGAGTATCTATGGGGTCAGGACCTTCCAGGCGGCTGAAGGTGGCGTTGGTGAGGGCTGTGTCATTTATTGTCATGCTAGCATTGACAGAGATGTGGCTCAAACCCAACAGAGATGAACCTTCTGGAGAAAAAAATAGGGTTCTTTATGATACAGGTCACATACCTACACTCCTTATCAGACCATGAGGAATTACTATTTTTTTTAAATACAGTAAACCACAAACAAGTGCATGTCACTTAGTGGCTCACCCTCCTTCTTGTTGCTGCCAGTGGGGGTGGACGTGTGTGGTCGAGTGGTCTTTGACGCGTTACGGTCCACAGTGTACCTGCTCTCATCTTGACAAAAGCCCTTTTCTTTGCTGTCAAACAGCCAGTCTAGAGACACGCAATACACGTTCCACTTCCTCGCACACTCATATTTCTGACCTGCAAACACACATAAAGACACCAGTGTTACTAGTAGCAACAACCAAAGCACACGCAACGATATAGCCAGGTTGATTATTGTTAACGTTGAACAATGACTAAATAAAAATGTCCTTCCAACTGAATCTTGTTTTAAAATGTTGGCAAAAAGTAAAACATTGTGCTGGTATTGCTGCCAACTTACCTGATGGCTCGCTAACGATAAGGTGTGTACACTCATTCATTTTCAGCTGACCGGTGTAGTTGGCCCCGTGCTGATCACATAGTCGCTGCACCTCTTTCCGCTCCGTGCTGGAGAGGCCTGTCACACACACAGTGCAGCCGCGCAGCACAGGGCACAGATAGTCCTCTATGGGTAGGTCTGTATACCTGAAAAGACTGAAGGAGGCAGAACAGTGTGTTAATCACCACCCAAAGCCCAGTATTTGTCATATCATTATTATTTTACCATAAAATTCTCACAATACCATATAACTATTGTATAATTTGATTGCACTTATTTCGGTTGCATTGACTGGAGAACCTTCTTTTCTTTTTTTTAGATAAATTAACAAAAATCAGTTTTATATATTTCGACAGTAGATGTTGGAACAGGAATGTCAATATTGATTAGAGTACATACCTGTCTTGAGATTTTTCCCAGCAGGCTTTGACCCAAGTGGGCAGCAGGATGGGTTTAGCCAGGCTGGCAGCTACCAGGTATTTCTTACTACCCACCTCTCCTGCTATGAGGTGTGTTACAGATACATTTAGATCAAGATAGACCCGTCCTCCCATGAGTTGCACCAGATCCATCACCTCTGTCTATAGAGAGAGACAGACACAAACAACATTGAAAACTTAACAAGACCCTGTCATATAGTTTTGTGTATGTGTTTGGGATCTCAAGATCTTTTTCAGACTTTCACTATTGACAGCAAACAACTGAAAATAATGTCTTTGATGGTTTTTTAAGATTTTATCACAATAGTAGTTGCTGCTTTCATTAAGATAACCGTTTTTTCTACTAGCTCTATTCTGTGTTCCCTCATTATTTATGGGATTACATGTTCATAATATCACCTACAAAAGGCAGATAGAAGCTGAGACAGAGATAATATATTCCCACATCACCAGTATTTTCAAAAAGTTAAAGGGCAGATCTCCCCCCATTTGTATGAAATCCTTCAAATTATATCCCTAATCTTTTTTTTCCAGATGTGTGGATCGTGGATGTTTAAATCATTGACAAACTTGCTGATGTCATTGTCATTTATAGGACTGCAGATTTAAAAGGAACAACAATCTGTAAAGGCTAAGTAAGCCAACCCGTGTTGCTTTATCCAGGCTGGTGCAGGAAATAGTGATGTCAGCCATGGCCATGTTGTAGATGGGCTTCTCCGCTTTGGGGACACAATGCTGCAGCTTCAGGCAGTACAGCACCACCAGTGGACTTACTATACGACAGCCAAGCTACAAAACAAATAACAAAGTGTGACAAAAATAAGAACTACTTGACATATAATGGTTCTGCTAATTCGTATTAAATACAGGGTACCGGGTTACTTAGATGTATTAAATATTGGGTTAGACCTTTTTGCAATGCAGAAAGGATGGGGTGGTGAAACTGCTGAAGACAAACAGAGACTTGTCCTTTTGGTCCATTTGTAAAACAGCATCTTCATCGATTCTTTTTAAGTACTTGTCAGACTGCAGCTTCAGAATGGCCTTTGTAAAGATGAGGAAAATACCATAATTCACGGTAAGCAAAGAGACAGCAAAACAGTGGAAACAATGTAATTATCAATAAAAGATTTGAGAATGGAGTTTACCTCATAAGCCTTGACAGCATACTCTGTTTGGTGTGTTTTGCTCTCCACAAACTTCACAATGAAGACTTCCTTGTCTCCTTTGGACATGGTGAACTGAATAAGAAACTGACTTGACGTTAATATTGGATAAAATAATTTAGCAGTAACATTAGCCGGAATATGCTCTTACTAAATGTGTATAAATACTATACTGGCAGTCAATTGGTACAACGTTATATGTTTAGCATACTAGCAAGCTAGCTTACTTACCTTCTCTTATCAGAAAACGAAAGAGCCAGTATTGATACTCTGACACTAACTATTGTGTTCGCAAACGTGTCATTTGAGTACTAGCTTAACGTCAGTATGGCTTGTCAACAAGAAACTCATCGAAATATAATCTAACGGTGACAAATTATCCAACGCTAACGCTACTTTAAACATAGCCTGCCCTTACAATGGATGTTTAAAGACAACGCATTAACCTTCTCGAAGGGAACTGGTTAGCTAACATTCAAACACGCATATAACGTAAACAATGCTGTACAATTAATAATTAGACATTATCATAAACGAACGGTTATAATTATCCACAGTATTTAACACACTTATAAAAACTTTGTAATAATTTAATCATAGCAGCTTAGTAAACTTTACAAAAATCCTCTGTTGTTGTCATTCGCGCCAACGGCGAAACTTCCGGTGTTACCTTATAATTCAACCGTGTGGAGTGGAACTAGTGTTCAAAAGATCCGTAGGAACTAAATATGTATCGTTTGATAAATATTGTACAAATAGACAAGACGCTAAACCAACACAATTATACAATAGTTTAAAACAGTTATCAAAATAATAAAAGCCAAAAATGTCAAACCAAATTAATAAATGTACTAACTTAATAGATATTAAAAACAATACTCTACGAGAGTCCTCTCCTGTCAGAGAGGCTCAGTGAACTTACTAAAGGACTCTCTGTAGATAGTTATCTCAGTGGGTCTCAAACGGTTTGGTCACGATTAATATAAACAATTATTTCCGAGCCACATGTTTATATAATCATTATAGTTATAAAAAAATAAGAGAATAAATGAAAAACAGGTATGAAATACTATATGACAGTAAAAAAAGAATAAAGTTTAAAAGGGGAGCGAACATACTATAAAAATACAACTTTACCGCTGCTTACACCTTATGTGCCGTGAGCTGACTATCGAGCCTTCATTGTAACAGTCGCGGGTACACTGTGTATTTGCGTGGGGATTGTTGCAGTAGAACATGCCACTGTAGCGACCTGTACATTAATGGGAAACCCTAAATGTTTGAGCACCCTCTATGAAACGTCAAGCTACCCCCCACAGCACCCCAAAATAAATCTCTGGCGCCGCCACTGAGCCTGCAACCCCGTTTTGAAGAAATATGCAGTGCAAAACAGGCTCATTGCAGCCACTAATGCTGTGATAAGAGACACTTTTTGGCCAAATATCAGCATTTTCTTTCTTTTCATTTTTTTGCAGATTGCAAAGTGGCAAAGTAGTATAATGTATTGTTCTAGCAAAGGGATTGCACAATTGTAGTATTATGTATATATTTGTTTTGACCAGACTTATGGAGCATTGTTTTATTATCACTGTTCTAGCAAAGTGATTTTTTTTTTAAAGGAATGCTCAAGTTCATGTATGTATTTTGTATTTGATGTATTTTAATAAACGTTAACTTGGCCCATTACGTGACTATTGTTACGTGTTGTGAGGCCCTACTTTTTTTCCCCTCCAAAGCCTGACAGAAAAAGTTTGAGAACCACTGCATTAACCTAAATAAGAGCCATGTTTACACTAGTTTTTTCTAAAATAATACTTATCGCAGGCTTTTAGGGGGAAGAAAACATATTATAATATATATAGGCTAACCTACTTATAGTAATTAGGTAATATATCTTTTAAATTATACATTAAAATATTTTTAAACATTTAAATCTTAAGTTAATGGTTTGTCCATTCAAGTTTTAATTGTCCTCAGTCATCCACATTGAACATTAAACATCCGTTTATAATAAAGATTGAACTCAAGAGAATTGTCTCTTGAAATAAATATGGCTCCTTAGCATATACATACAAGGCATACTAAAACACATGTTTTAAGATAACTTATTAGGAATATTACTTATTGTAATGTATTGTTTCTAACCTGTTACTTCGACAATTACAAATGTGAACACAAAAGAATAACACTGTGGGTTCCCTTTTATTCTTAAAATTTTATGTACAAGTGCGACAGATTTTTTTTTTTTTTTTGAATGTACATTCAATATAGAAATTATATACGTAATATTACATTGAACATTTCACAAATTGCACTAGTCTTTCACAGATTCATAATCAGTCACTGTCATTCGTAATGTCTTAGCAGAAGCTCATTTCCGGTGGTTATTATTCACTTATAAATATTCTAGTGCTTTTTGCTTTCTGAGGGGGAAGGAGAATTACTTTAAAAAATGTGAGGCAGAAAGTGTAGCCTTCAGAGAGAGAGCAGAATGAACTATGAATTAAGTTTGGAGGAATAAGAGGCTGGACCTTTGGAGAGTAGATTTGTGTCAACTTTGTAAGAGTGGATCGAACTGGACCTGACCAAACCAGACAAGACGTCAGCATCACTCAAGGCAGAGAAATCATACACACATGATTTAGATTTTCCATTTGAGAACCCATTATACAGACTAGTAAATGCCATGTTAATGTAAGAGGTGGATAGGTCCTGTGCACAAATGCGTCTCAAACAAGGCCAAGCATCCTTTGATCATAATTTAGGGTAAGTATAGCCAATTAGGATATGACAAAGAGGATTAAGATAATAGAGAAGAGACAGTTAACCTAGAATACGCCTCAGTCTCCCTATGTCTTTCTCATGGGGAAAAAAAAAATCTGGAGTAAAAAATATATTCATACAAAAAGTAAACTCTTTTGCGTGTCATTGGAAGAAACAAGAAAAGAAGCACAGAAACAAAACAAATGTGGTCATCAGTTAAAACAATTTCAAAAGTGTTCATGAAGACTTGAGTGCCCTTTGCAAGGGGAGAGGAGAGTGATTCTGGAGGAGGTGTTGCAGAGATTTTGGTGACGGTCAATGACGGCCTGCTCTCCTCCGGCTTTCTCTCTCTCCGTCCCCTCGTCGGGGAGCTGGACAGTCCTTCTCTGAGCTGCGTCCGTGTAGCTGCAGGGCAGTCTGGGTGCCTGAGCGTGACTGTGAGGTGTGTCCATCAGCTTTGGTCTCCACTGTCGTTGTCCACAGGGGGTGGGACGTTGGGCATTACCGTTGTTCCAGTTCCTGCTGTAAGGTAGCCTGCTACTCCTGGACCTACAGGTGACAGGAAGAGAGATTCAGTGCAGGTGTGACCTGGAGGGATAGCTAATGGTTAGCTACAATGATGTTCTTAAGACTACTCTATGTATGGAGAAGTGGTCACTACATTGACTCAATGTCAGTTCTGTTAATTTCCTGGAACTTGAGTTGATGGATATGAGCTGGTGGATGGAGATGGAAGGGAAGGTGTTAGGGAATTACATTTAGTACTGAATATGGAAAGGTGGGAATGGAAAATGAAGTGTGGGTCAAGATGGAGGTAAAGAGGCAAGGGATGGCAGTAGGTCAAGGTCTACCTGCATCAGAGCAAGAGAGAGGAGGGCTGTGAGGGCCCAGCTTAGGAGTCTAGAGCCCACCTCGCAGTGGGCTACTGGCGGCCAGGAGAGAAGGAGTGGATACCCCTGAGGAGGAAACGTGGAGGATAAACAGGACAGGGAGGGCAGAGCCAGGAAGTTATAGGTTGTGGAGACAGAAAGGGTCTCTGGGTTTAAGTGAGGAGGCAGCCACAAGGTCGTTTTTAGGATAAAGCAAAGCATTAAGGCTCAACATCAGCTCAGAGCAAGGCAGTAGAGACTTACCTTTTAGACACTGACAGAAAAATCTATTTAACAGCCAAGCTTGTTAATCAAATGTAAGGTGTTGTGAGTGTGCTGAGTGTTTTAATATCAGGCAAAGTAAATGGAAATACTTTACCGGTCAGGTAGCCTGCGGTCTGAGACTCTGAGATGAATAGATCGTGTTTCTGGTCTTTGAAGGCACTCCACACTGAGGACTTGGCAAGAATCTCATTCACCTGCAGAGCAGCGATTGGCAAAGAGGTAAATAAGATTAAGAAACAGCATGATGTCAATTCAACAATTAGCAGCACTAATTGTCCAGTACTTTTATTTAATAATCCTGCTGTTCATGTACTCCTATCATACCTGTTCTCCATACTGCAGACTGCGAGTCATGGACTTGAGAGCCTTTACTATCTGAGCCTTTGTAGCGGAGGGGTTATCCAACGTCTCCAAGCCGATTCCTTCCAGGAGCCTCAGGAGGTACGGGACCAGCTCCACTCTGAGAGCCTGTTCATTCATAAAATACATTATTCATTCATTTTAAACTGTCAAACATAACTGACCAAACAAAATAAATAAATAACAATGGTGGAGGGGTTTACCTGGGCCACTAGTTCTGTCTGCTCTTTCTGGAACATGCGGTTGAGAGCTTCACAAGCTAATCCAGCCATGTCTGCCCGGGCTTTCATCCCCGCCATGAGGGGGCCGATGGTCTCCAGAGCGGCCATAGAGCGTACACACAGCTACACAAAACAAGACAGCTGTGGTTAGCAATTTAAGTGCGCCATAGTACAGAAAGGAGACAAACTACACAATAAATTATTTGTTGGCAAATATTAAAGGTCACATGTCATGGCCATTTCCACTGATCATAATTCCTTTGTTGAGGTATACTAAAATAGAAAAATACTGTGCAATTTTCCAAACCCACATTGGTTTCGCACACAGCATCTCTGTAAAGTATGTGTATTCAGCAGTATTCACTTTCTCCACTAAACGGCTCGCTGCAGCTCCCCCCCTCCCCCCCTATTTGTGTTTGTCTCCTCACCTCATTGTCTGATAGAGCATGTATGAGGCGGATGGAGCTCTTGGGCACGGCGTTGTTCTTGTGGCTCAGTGATGCCAGGACGCGAGGCAGGTGTCCCAGAGGAGGAACCTGGTCAGCCAGCTGGCTCTGCGCGCTGAACAGACACACTGCTGCCATGGTAACTGTCTCCAGGGCCTCACCCTGTAAGAGACCAGAGATGACAGGAAGAAGGGAAATTGCAGGTGTAAGAAGTTGTAGAATCATCAAATACGGTTTGTGTTTCTCTGTAAAGTAACACATCTTACATTGGGGTTGTTTTTCTCCAGCAGCTCAGTCAGGGTCTCCAGGAGGGACACCAGGAACTCTCGAGGCTTGCGCAGCACCCAGCCGGGCTGAGCAATAAAGATGCGCAGGAAGACTCCACCAACTTCTAGCTCGCCCTGCCCTGCTCCATAAGCCACTGTGAAGTCCTCAGGCAACTAAGCATACAAACAAAGAATGTAAGATCACAAAGAAAAATCACACACAACATATCAGGGATTTAATGTTAGTGATATATTATTGCACTTACTTTCCAGTTAACATCAGGATTATCCTTCTGCTGTTTAAAGTGGCTGGAAAATAAAAGAATATGAAAAAAAGATGATATTAAGCATCATATTGGACAGTTAGGGTACTCCAATATTTAAGACTTATCACACTTCAGACTACTCAGCTGGATACTTTTAAAATAAGGTATTGAATTGGGCATATATCATACTCAAGCATCATCTCCCGGACAGTTGTCGACACTTTCTCCCTTGAGTTGTCATTCCAGATGAGCTCAGGGTTCTCGTGCGTTCCCTCGAATATGTGCACTGCTGCCTCGGCGTTGTCTCGCATGGCGTCCATGAACACACCGGGAAGGAAACGGATCAGCGTCAGACGCACCTGGCAGAGAATAGAATACATGACGATGCAATATAACGCAAGGAGGACAGGACAGTTATTTATCTTTTTATTTCTTTCTATTTGTATTCGTCTAGTCTTACCTTTGGCCCCACTAGCTTATCTGAAGTCATCTTGGAGAAGAGCTCTGCAGTCTGTGTGCGTACTTGCGGATGTGTGCAGTTACAGAAGAGGTCAAGCAAGTAGATCAGAGCACCTGGAGAGCAAACAGATGAACATGAGCATCTGTTTGTGTAAAATCTACATAAATGTGGGACGGAAAAAAATATAATAACACTGACCTTTGGCCATAGCCTCTTTGACTATTTTTGTGTTGGAAGTCAGTGCATACAGGGTTTCCAGCACCATTTGCCTGCCTAAATTGTGATAAAAATACACATTTTAGTCCACAGACACTGCAATAAGTAAAAGGAGGCAACAAGGAGCACAGATTGCAAGCCGGTGACTTGTTTTCTGATTTAAAATGTTCTTACTGGAGGGGAGTGAGTGCAGCAGCAACAAAAGGTTGGACAACACCAGCGACTCAGCAATGTTGCTCACGCATTCTTGGTTTGACGTGACTGTATTCACAACCTGCAAAAGAAACCAGAATGAGTGAACTGCAAAGACACTAGGAACTACAGTTTTTAGACATCAGCAGGACTAAGATCCTGTACCTCCAAAACGAGCTGCTGTACTCTGCCCGCTCCGTGAACCCGCAACAAAGAGAAGAGCAGTTTGAAATGGCCGATGCACTCTGACTCCGAACCTGAAATCATACATAGATAACTGCTTAGAAAAAAACTTATGGTGAGACATCCCAGGCAAAAACATTGTTTTTCATACACAGACAAAGTGGAAGTTGAAGAAGGGTGATATCTCACCTGGGTTGTTCTTGATGACATTGCGGAGAGCCTCTAAAGCCATCTCAGCGAAACGCAGCCTCTCAGCATGCTGCTGCGACTCTACCTTATTACTCTGACTCATGGCCAGCAGAGTGTGGAGGTACTGAGCCTGAGAGCCCACGTAGTCCAGAAGACTGGCTGCAAATACTTTAGGGAACTGGAGAAAAGAGACATGGGAACACATTATAGCATTATTAAAGCTTTAAAGTCCATTTGAAAGGATAAATAAACCAAATAGACAATAAAATGGGACAAATAAAAGACACTTAAAACAAGCTTTTAGTCAACACTGCGGTCAATATGCATAGAAATCAGACAATAAACAATCAATAAAAGCAACTTAAATGTTTTTATTGTACTATCTTGTTGTTACACTCACCTCAAGAGGATAAGTTGGTTGTTCATTGTAGACCCGGACAAATATCTCCCCGACTATCAGCTCCTTGCTGTGATCAGTGAACAGAAACTCTGCTCCAAAGCTTTTATCATTCTCTCCCTATAAACAGACCATAGACAAAAACATGAATAACTACTTTTTTTTTACTTTGACAAAGTGTATGAATAATATCTATATACTAATATAAAGGTATGGTTTTATATGATGTTCATACCCTCTTGATGTTCCCCTCCTGTTGAATCTCCAGGAACTCCAGCAGCTCGGCTCGTGTTCCGTTGTTCCAGATCAGATACGGGTTCTCTGAGTTGCTATTCAGCAGCTTCAAGACCTACAAGCACAACATGTGGCGCTCAGCATGGTGTTGGGGATTATGAATGTAAAACATTGACCTCCACCTGCGCAACATACCTCAGCAGGAGATCCTGTTCCCAGCTTCCTTGAGATGTACGGTGACAGCATGGCTGCTAAGCTCTTGCGGATGGTGGGGTTCTCCGGAGGGGTTCCCTCGATGCCATTAGTCTCTGAAACAGGATTGTCCCCATCAGTGGTGGGGGGGGGCTGGGCGTAGCCTCCCAGACGGCTGAGGGCCACCATGCTGAGCTTGGCCAGGCTGTTAGCGACCTCCTGCTGGTTTGAGTCCTGGCTGGTCTGCACGCCGCTCTCCTCCAGGGTGTAGTCGTAGTTGAAGAGGCGGACCAGCAGGTGCCAGAGCACGCCGGCATGGTACAGGTGTGTCTGCAGGAAGTAATCCACCGCGAAGGAGCTCACGCACTGTACAGCCAGGGCGGCGGTTTTTGGGAGACCCTGAGAGGAAACAAAGGGGAGAACATTAAAAAGCTGAAACTAACATCCTAGGTGTAGCATTCACATATATTTCTAAATAACTTGCAAAAACTGCGACCACAAACAAGAAATAAGGATGACTGCAACAGGTAATGGCGGAAAAATAAAGCTTATTTATTTTACTCGTAGACAACTTTATGGATAAATTATTAAAATACTTGAATGGATGAATTGGTTGTGCAGATAATGCACTTTCAGTATGTTTTTTTTATCTTTAGTCAAGCAAAAGAGGAAATCCTTAATGGATACAAAATAATCGTGTCAATGTCAAATAGACATCGTGGTTGCGGGTCCTCACCTTTCCATAGAACAAGATGTGACAGAGGTCCCTGATGATATTTGGCATTTCCACAATCTTTTCCCTGCATTCCTCAAACTGGGCTGCTACACTGTAGCACTTGCAGATGTGCCCGCACACCTGTGGCACAAGTATTGAAAACAAGTTATAAGCAATAGAGCACTCATCTCTGAAAAGGAATGTCCCTACAGGTTAATAATGGGTCATTTACCAGAACAGCCATGTCATCATGCTTGCTGGATGCTGTCAATACACCAACACATCGAGAGAGAGCCTCCAGCAACACCTGATTTGAAAAAAGGAAACAATACATTTTTTATTTAAATCACATTTCCTCACAATGTTTCATTTAGATTGGTTGATATTTAATGATTTGTGTGTATACCTCTATGCCGCTGTCTCGGCGCAGCTCCTCTGCATTCAGAGCCGAGCAGTTGACGGTGTGGAAGGCCAGTTCAGCAGCAGCCGGGAGGAGAGGGGAGGTTTTGGAGAAGAGTTGCTCATCCTCTGTTTCCATGGTAATTGTTTTGATGAGCATGGGGTAACCCGCGTATTTGTAAGGTTCCAGCTCTGTTTAGAGACAATAATAAGGGTGTTCATTAAAAATCTCTAACCACAATGACACACATTCACTCCTATTCAACCTATCTGCATACCTTGTTTGTGCCGGTTGAACAGGATGCTCTGAGCTTTGAGGATGAGGATGATGTTTTCTGGGTCGGGGCCGTCCAGGATTCGGGCAGACTTTGTGCAAAGGAACTCGTAGGCTTTGTTGACTTTCTCAAACATGTCCTGAAAGATTTGAAAAAAATAAATATGTGGATGTAGCTACCGTATGTAGACCCTTGCAAATGAATCATGTCAGTAATGATTGAAGTACTTACTCTGCCCTCGGGGTTCTTGTCTGGATGGTACTTCTGCGCCAGCCTGAAGTAAGCTTTCCTGATTTTACTCTCCTCGTGCCTGACAAAAAAAATTACAACTTTTTTTTTAGTCCAAGTGTTTCAATCCACATAATTCAACAACAGCATCTACATTTGTTGTTACTAAACAATTAAGATAATTTAGGATAAAAGACTAATCAAAGTGGACTCACGGTCCCTGTCCTTTGGGGAGGTTGAGGACTTCAAATGCATCATCTACAGACATAGAGGGAGGCTTTTTCTCCACCTCCCTCTTCCAGGCTTCAAGAGTGTCTTTTAGCAGCTTCACCTGAAGGATTAACAGAGGGGGATCATAGTTTTAAAGAAGCCTTTTTTAGACAAGCAGGACTTTGATAAGGATGTAGAAGCTTGAATAAATGAGAACAATTAGGAACATACCGCATCTCGAATGGGCCAGTTGGGGAAGCGGATAGTGTCACACAGATGCCTGAGGTAGTAGATGTTGCAGAAGAGCTCGTTGTCCAGCTGAGGGAAGTTGACCACTGGGATGGGGCAGTACTGGTAGAGAGCCCGCGTGTTGCTCTGCAGCCTGGGGCTGAAGTCAGCTATGTGTCCAGCTATCTTTTCAATCATCAACCGTCTGAAACAGAGAGTTAAAACACAAACTAATGACATTTCTTTAAACCACAAGTTGACTTTAACTGCTGCACTTCTAAATATCTTCTACATTGACTTTCAAAAGACACTAATTGGACACAATAGAGACAGATCCCGACCTCATCTCGCTGCTCCAGATGGCTTCAGGGGTATCAAACTCTCCAAGGAATATCTCTGAGAAGCGCTCCGCCTCGTAGTTCTCCAGATAACACACCATGGCCTCGGGCAGCACCGGGCCCAGAACACTACGTTGGACTATGTCCGTACCCTTAGACTAATGGGAGAAACCACAGAGGTTAGATTCAAAATATACACTCAGTACATTATTATGTTAAAATGTTTGAAAATAAGTCGGATTGACCTCCTCTGATTTGAAGGCTTGTTTCAGATGAGTGTACTTCAGGAACCTTTAAGAAACAAAGGAATGTCTCTCGGTCAATATCATCATTGCATATTACTAGTGCTGATGTCTTTCTTATTTTATAATGCATCGACATTACTCAAAAGAGGTTTTCTAGACGCCAAGAAACAAAAAGCCAATTGAATAATTAGGATTATAAAGGAAAAGCACACATTTAACTGGCAGTCATCATGAGTCTATGACAGTTCTAAATATAGACAAAATATCTCAAAAAAGACCTTTTAAACATTAGCTTTTTAGCGCTGATGTGTGTGTTTTCACCTTGCTACAGGAAGCACGTTGGAGCCTGTGTACATCATGATGAAGAAGAAGATCCCAGTAAGATAGAGGCGCTGCAGATTGGGGTTGTCCTGCATCACCAGGTACAGAACGTTAGCCACCTTTTCCACCAGGATTGGGTCAAAGGTCAGGAGCAGCTGGAGTAGACAAAGAAATACATTGAGATAATCAACATGGAGTTCTATTCAATTAAGATACAACAAGTGGAAACGACAACTTTGTCAAGATGGAAAAAAAGCTTTGATTACTATGAAGATACCTGAACAATGTGAGGGAGGCAAGCATTGTCACTGATCATCCTCTTGATCTTAGGCAAAGGTCGGATAATGGCATTATCTTGGTCCCTGAGAAAGAAACAGGTATAGTCACAGGTCAAAGTTAAAATAAAAAAATCAATAAGCAAACTACAATACTTAGTAGAATGCTATTGCTTTTTATGATACCATACAAGAGACATTTCCAAAAAGGAGAAGAGGTTTTTTCTAGATACCCCAAAAGAGTTGTCTGCTCTACACACCTGCTGGGGTAGTACGAACACATGGTGATGAGCATGTTAAGGATAAGTGTAGCCAGGTCGGACTCGTTCATCACCGCCTGTCCGGTGGCCAGGAGGCACCACTTTAGCTGTGGGATGGCCTGCAGGGGGCGCCAGCCGTCCATCCCCTGAGCCCAGCAGCGTGTCTTCGCTGTCAGGACTCCTGTGCTCCAGAACTCCTGCATCTGGAGAAGTTAAACAAAAAATACAGATGAGTATGGGGTGGTTTCTGTAAAAAAAAGTACCTGCTAAAGACCAATCAAATGAAAATAACATATCAATAACTGAAGAATGCAATGAATATATTTTTTAAGAGGGACATTTCTATCTATGCGTTATCATATTTTGCTACGCCGGTCTTAGCAGGACTTCAAATAACATTTGAGAAATGCCTGTGCTTGACAGATGCCATACCTCCTCAAAACTGAATGGTCCCCTTCTTTCTTTGTCTGCGTTCCCAAAGTACCACTCTTTCTCACTCTCCCTCTTCATGTCTGGTGATGCCTCCAGAACGTTGCTCTGTGGAAATAAAAAACGCCCTCAGTTGGACACGCCGCACAGATTAAATAAGTCTAGCGTCATGTGTAATTTACTGAATCAAAAGAGACATTATTTTCATATAATATCAGAAGCCATGTTTTTACCTGGAGGGGTACAGTAGCTCTGCTGGTATGCAGATGAGCCATGGTGAGCAGATCCACCAATATACGCACTCCATTTGAGTCCATCACCTCCTTCACATTTTTCTGCAGATCAAAAAATGAATTATTGACAGAGAGATTGAAAGGTGGGTTGAATAAAAAGGCAATTAAAAAAAAAGGCACTGTTGCTCTTAATAGCTTACCTTGTTCAGAATGAGTTTGTTGAGGAAGATGATGATTCTGTCTCTTTCCAGTTTGTCTGTGCACTATAACAACAAAAGTGTATTTTAGATTTGCGGATTCATTCAAAGACATTTAACAAATCAGATCCTGCTGTTCCAGTTTGTACTTACTCGATCCAGCATGCCCACAATGTATTTAGTGTCTGTGAAGGGGCCGATCTCCTCAAAGCACTTTGCGTAGACTATAGCGAGCGCCTGCAGGCACAGGCACTTCATGGATACTTTGGGTGTGAGCAGAAAGCGGTGGTAGAGTTCATTGAAGAACTCGTATCTGAGAACAAAGAGAGGGAGAAGCATGAATCATCTATTTGGATTCTGAACTGACTGAACATAATAGTGCAGTAGGTTGTTGTTTTGTAGTCTTACGATCTCTTGATGGCATTTGATTCGTCATTTTCATCCTCCTCAAGCAGCAGACGCAGGTAATAATCCCCGATCTTTATCTCATCTGAAAGGCACTCGTATTTCACCTGCACATAAAAACATATAATGTGAGCAAAGTGTGTCTTTATATGTATTCGTTTAAGAAATAACACTGTCTTTCTTTGTGGGATTCAAGTATCACTGGTGGGGCCTAAAACTCTAGTGTGTTAAAGATGTTATTGGTTATAATCAAATCATTGCCCAGGCAACAGTGAGTAAAAGATCCCATCCGAGCACAAACCTCAAACTCCTGGTGGTTCCAGGAGATGACGGTGGCACTGCCGAGCTCACGGTCCACGCTGAAGGAGCGCATCTCCCCCTCCAGAGCGTCCCGCAGCTCCTCTCTCGTCCTCAGGTTCCAGATGAGGTTAGACCGTGCGTGGTCGTGCTGGAATCTTGAGAAGAGGCATTTAGATTTGGAAGGCTCAAAGGCCAAAGAAAGTGTACCCAAGCCAAACAGGTGTAAAGTCAAAATAAAGAAGATGCGGCAACAGCGTTTTGGAAGTCTCTTTAGCATACAGAGGCACATCCCTAATTGCATAGACTCTGCACTCTTGAGTATAATCAAATCAGGACGAGCACCACAAAAGTTATCCAGACAATGGGGTCTCAACATAGCTGGATTATGGCTTGGTGTCTTTATTGGGACATGTTGTACCTGTAGTAGAAAAGCTCCCAGTTGACTTCAATCTTTATCCTCTGGCGTCTCTTCCTCAGGATGACAGGCTTTTGGTTTGGGTTCTGAAATCAAAAAGGAAAGACTGAAGCTTAAGGAGCTGTGTCAAGTCAGTCCATCATTCTCAATAGCATTCAAAATGTGTCATTTTTAAATAATAGTATGACAGAGTAGTGATATTAAGATGGCAGCAATATGAGCAAAAGGTTAAACGATGATACCAAAAATGAGATGATGGGGAGACAAATGTAACACAAATGTTGTAGAGAATGGAGAAAAGGTATTAGAAACAATACGACATAAAACCCCCCAAAAAAACAATGACATCAACGAACCAACATAGAAAACAAGGATATAAAACATAAAAAAAACAAAGTGGGATCCCAAAACTGGGTGTGCTCTGTAATTCTTACTGGGCGAGGCGGTTATGATAAGGTTTCTCATAGAGCTGTTAACTTCTCAAGCATTATAACTTCTAATTGCCTTATTATTAGCAGCATTTCTCTTTTGTGGCAGAAGGCAAGAAGTCCAATTTCCTGCACAATCAAATATGGTGTATAGTGTAATATACTGTATGGTTCCAAAGGTGGTACAGTATGCTTGCATTTATAATAGCAACCTTCATGTCTCAACAAAGAGAGGGATGAGTGTCTCTTTTCGCTGAGACAAAGTAAATGATAGGTAATCTGAACATGTCCTATATTGACTGACATATTCAGATGTGTGATTTTATGTCTAGTTTATAATGCGTTAATAACTTCTTATTTGTTTACATCTATTTAAAGACTTGTACAAATTCCTTGTAAATGATAATAGGTCATCGCCCGGCTGAATTTAAAAACACACCCAATGTGTCACTTGAAGATGGAAAAATGGCTTGGTCAAGAGAAAGAAGATGGAAAAACACAGCATGGATCCCATTGGTCAGTCCTACTTACCAGGTTATTTCTGTCCTGCTGCATTGTCATTGACAGCAGAGAAACAAGACAAGGGGAGGGTGGGGCAGATACAACACAGAGAGGTTATTGTTCCTCGGATCAAACAGAGATCAATAGTAACAAAAGGGTGACAGGTCACTGGAATACAGACATACAAATACATTATAAAATCATTCAGATGTATTAGCTGATGATGCTAAAAGATTCATATTTGTTTCAAGACTAGCTTTATGAATTGCTAACAACAAATATGTGATGCAAACATTGATGGCGATTTGGCAAAATTCAGTGAAAGCAAGCCAATCATATTATGTAGTTGATCAGCCAATATGAGCCACTCAAAACAAAAGTTGAGGAAAGGAAGCTCGGTGACATTCAGATGAAGCAAGTTTGGGGGTTATAGCTTTTTTTTTAAAGTAAACACACATTTTCACTTTTGTTAAAACTTCAATGAGCAGGCGGTATTAGTCCATGGTTTTAGTAAACAGTTGTAAAATGAAATCGCAAACCTCAACCCACCCACAACTTTCTGTAAAAATGACCAACAGCGGTTCAATCTGAAAAGCCTTACATCGACTATTTGCAACTTTCCTAACAGAGGTTTTTTTTTAAAAGAAGGGTGACCTTAGAGTTTAAATACTACATGGTCACGCAGCTTTGTTACAGCTTAGGGCAATTTATTATCAAGACATTTTTAATGCCACTCAGAACAAAAAATGAAAACAAACTTAAGAATAACTCTGGACATGGATTTCCACTGCCTTTAATACATATGGTTGCGAGTTTTATTATTTATTTAATTTAAATACCTGAACAACAAAACACATAAAGGTTTTAGTCATGCTGCAAAAACGTTGTTAAATAGCAAGTTTTCATTGACCTTGCACTTTCCCATGTTGTCGCTAGTTAGCAGAAAGTGCATAATGGCCCACAAACAATCCTGCTATCCTGATCTGCATGAAATGTTGATATAGTTTTAATAGATGTGATTTATTAATTCAAAATTATGTCAAAAAAATAATAATAAAATGTCTTGAAATCTTAAGACTCGGATTGTTTGATACCAATAAAACAATCAGAGTATTTTAAGTTGAATAAATTCAACTTTTAAGGATCTGTGGGAACCCTGTCCCATTCAGACATTCCTGCGATAGAAAGTCTTAGCTAAAGAAAACAATTATGTTAAACATGTATGAAAAATGTGCACAAGCATTTTGAACAGCAGATATGCTGTTGAAGAAAAATCTAACGTGATTATATCATGACAAAAGCAGTTTCCGAAAGGTCAGGCACCTCTGCATGCAAAATAACAGCGGCAGCTCTGAAAAGTGAGTTATTTAGTTTGCCTCTGGATACGGCAGCACTGTCTCAGCATCAGCCAAAAGGAGTATCAGTTAAAGACATCTGAGCAGAAACATCAGCAGCAGCAGCTTGTCTTTTAGAAATCAGCCCCTTAGCGATTTTGCAAACTAAAATATATCCTCACCTCCTTCTGAGCGATGCCCATCTTATCTCTCCAGTGCATAAACACTATGTCAGCTTTCTCCTTGGCAAACTTCTCCACCTCTTTGGCTGCTTTGCCGGCTAACCGCTGCCAGTCGGGCACCTTGTTTCGATTTAGCTGGTCCTGTGAGAAAGAAATAAAAAAACGACATTAAGAGAGGGCAAATATAGTCGTATATTCACACTGAAAAGATGTAAGAACGGGATGTGTTTATTCAGATACCGTGGCAATTTTCAAGTTATCCCGGATGTGCATCCTGTCCATATCTTTTTCTGGGACGGGGTCAGGACTGTCGAGGTAAGCAAGCAGGCCTGTTGGCTGAGAGCACACAAGACAAAGCAAAAAGGGTTAACACTTAAACAGGGTGCCTCTGCCGCAAGAGAAAATCATTGGCTCACATTCTGGTACTTTGCCTGCATCAGACTAGTTTGTAGCATACCAGTATTCTTTTAAGCAGGTTCATGGCAACAGAGTTTTCTGCCGTCCAAAGTCCCACCAGGTGACGACTCAACTGCCTGAGGAAGAAAAGAATAGAAGAAGCTGATTTATTTTGCTATGTGTTTTATAGAAGAAAAATATTTGTTGTACGAAACTGTACATGGAGAGAATTATTAAACTATTATTAAACTATCTACAATAACCAACAGATAAAAAATGACTTCATAATGGTGCGAGAGTGTTTGGAATCTATTGAGGTTGGACCTGTTTGTAAGCATCCGCTGGTCAGCGCTGATAGTGAACAGAGAATTGTGCAGATGCCTTGGAAGAGCCCCTTCACTCAGAGCCAGGTCCTGCATCTTGCTGGCTATTTCCTTGTCTCCTTCCTACGTATAACACACACAGGTTGGTAATCATCTCAAAGCATGAACACATAAAAACATTCAGGTTCAAAAGGACATATTTGTCCACCAAACACACAGAAAGTCTTACCTCAATAATGGCCTTCATCACCAGGCCTGCTCCCTTCACTATCGCCATAGAGGGATGCTAGAGATAAGGACAACACAATTGACCACACAGGCATCTACTGAATTTATATCAGTCATATTATAGTTAGGCCAGAAGGGTTTTGATTCACACAAGTCAATTACCTGGAATAGTTTGAACAACGTGCGTCCATCAGAGGCAACCATCTCCAGCAGCATGTCGAACTGCTGCCCCTCGGTGGTCTCGCTGTAGGGGGCGCACAGGGCAAATGTTAAGAAGTCCAGTAAGGAGCTGATGACCAGAGCTCCTGTTCCATGGTCCTGAAAAAAAAAGAATTAAAAAAAGAAACAAGGGTTAATATTTTGCATACAAGAAATTAGGAGCTTTATGAAACTGCACTTAATGACTTTTGTACAACCACTTCTAAATTCCTTAATTTTCTATCTAGCTTTCAGACAGTAAAAAGAACAGTACCACATTAGTGATGAACTTTTCCAGAAGGTTCTCCAGGAACTTCTTGGAGGACAGCAGAGAGGCTTTGTTCAGCTGCTCCTGCCTCAGGTCATAGTCGTCGTGCATCGGCTGCAGAGAAACATGAACGAGAAGGTCTCAGGCGAACGGCACGATGAAAGAAAAGCGGCTGATATGTACTGTGTGTTTGCAGTTGTCTGATGTCTAGATATTCAGGTTATACTTACACACATGAGGGCACAGAGCATGTCTACAGCAGCATGTGTCACACCGTTGTTGTTCCTTTTTAAAGCTTTAACTGTTTTTACTCCCAATTTTTCTCTGAACCTGGAACACACATACATGCATTCAGAGATTTACTAACAGCACTAAAAGTAGGCATAAGTAGACAGAAATATAAAAACATACAAATACGGTGTTATTTAAAAGAGGTCTGGGGTTGGATACACAAATAATTCATTGCTTCAGAAGTGGTTTGCTGTGTCAGATCTTCTATTTAACTTTAAGTGTAGCAATATAAAAGAGAGGATTTCCTCTCAAAAATAAACCATTTATGTTTTTTAAGTGATCTGTGTCTTGTGGTTTTTAAGGGAAACACCAAGCTACTCTAGCAATGGATCTTTCTGTAAAACCAATTCTCATTTGCTTCACAGGAACAAATAATAAACAGTAAATACAGTTCCTCTCATACATCTCAGTGACCCAGAAAGACGTCAGGGTTCTCAGATTGTGATGTACGGAAATCTAAAAAGAGAGAATGGGCAAAGCAGATACTGGGAACGAAATGGACGAAGTATGAGATGTCGAGAGAGGAAGGTCAAGACAAAGAGCGGCAGACAGCTGGACTACTGAGCACAGGGAAGTGACATAACCTCTTGTCTGAAGTGCCTGTCTAGAAGCGTGAGATGAAAGCAGATCAAAGATAAAAGAGGCTGATCGACAGACAGCTGGGAAAGACGTTAGAAAAGAACAAGAAGGATCAGTAACAGAGACAGGCAAAAGGGCAGACTGAGATGTATGGATTCATATTTACGTTGCATCTGTGACTCCAGACCCTTGACCAGACCTTGGAATGACAGAGCATGCCTGTTACCAGCAGCTCAACAGAAAAATGCACTTTAAAGAAATAACCGCAGGTGAAGAGTGACAACGGCTGCGCTCTTACTTGGGAAGCTGGGTGAAGGCCTGGAAGCCGGCCTTGGAGGCCACCAGGCGGCGGATGGCCTGGAATTGGCTCTCCAGCTCGGCGTTCACCGTGGGCAGCTCCATCTCCTGGGATAAAAGAGCCAGGATAGCGTTGCTGATGAGCTTCTCTTTGTTTTCAGAGAAAAGACCCTGGAGAGAGAATAAACAGTTTAGTGTGGATCCTACTTATAAATAAACATAAATCACTTGAATTAAACACACTCACATCTTGGGTTACTGCATGCAGCACTCCACTGTACGATATGTTGGCGTTGAATCTATACACTGCATCTGCAAAGATCCCATCTAAAAGAGAAATGGGGGATAGAACAATTAAAAAAAGAATAAAGACTAAGAGCCTCTGCGAAAAACTGTTAGCACCAGGTGAACCCTGTTTATAACCCATGTACTAGCATTTTATACAAGTAACCATCTCGTTTTATACATTTGTAAAGATACAAACAACAGTGAAACTCTGTATATTATCCAAGTTGTAACCGTTCTGATGGCATTTCCATAATACTCAAAAACTATTTTAGGCGTCTATAACCATCTTGATTTAAAAATGTTCTGCTGCATAATAAAAATGTTGCTTGTGGTTTCCAAAAAGAGCAATGACGTATGTTCTCTCTTAGAACAGATGTAACATTTTTTACTGCAGACGGCCAGAATAATCTTTAAGGATTCTGAAAATACCTTCAAAACAACAGTTGCCATTTTTAGACAACCTTCTGGGTTTTTCAGAGGTCGCTTGGTATTTGTTTTAAAATAAATGTATATATCTGTGACTCAAATGTTAGGGAAATAGTTGAGGCAGGCACAGCAGTGCTTCAAAGTACATGCGAATAATGACCATGCTAGCATGCTGATGTTTATCATCATTAGCTTCTCAATACAAAGAACACACGAGGAGCCTAAAGGGTTTGTCATTCATATGTTGTCTACTACTTGCACCTTATGAAGCTAATTCAAATGAATGAATCTCATGAGAATAAGGGCTCGGACTCACTAGGAGGTGCTGCCAGGAATTTGAGATGCAAACTCTCCACCTCCTCGTCCACGGGCATGCTCAGTAGGCCCCATCTCTGCCCTCGCTGCGTGGGGGCCATCTTGACGCACACGTCCCGGTTGCCTGATGCGCGGACTCCATCAAGCAGGCTGGCTAAGAGGGAGTCCCTACAGACGCAAATACAAATAGACTCAGCTAAATGCATTATAAATGATGCTGTGTGATGGAGGACGAGCAGTGAGCACACAGTAAGAAAGATATAGTTGCTATGCAGCACACACAGAAGCATATTACTCATTTTGTAAATAAGGAGAAACGTTTTAACAAATCCTCAGGGCCCATTGCGTCACTACATACATAAAGACAGGTGTGTACTTCTGCGTACCTTTCTGTGGAGGAAAACTTTCTGATCTGACCTCGGATGAATTCCACTGTAAACACCTGAGGGTTGTCTACGTCACAGATGAGAGCAAACACCTGAAGGGAGATGAGACAAGAGGACAGGAGTGAGAGAAAAAAGGTAGGAGGAGGGGAGAGTTTAGTCATTTCACAGACTCAAGTGCTTTCATCCCAGCTGTTAACTTGATGTAGTTCATACATAATGAATCAAAGGCAAGCAGTTCAATGGACATTTATCTTCACAGGAGTGCAACGAGAGAGAACAAAATGCTAAGTGTAAACATTTCAGCCTGAAATTGTAACGATTGGTGTTGCTTTCGTTTCCTAGTGCTCACCTCTCCAAAGGGTTTGATGGTGACTATGTTGTAGGAAGCCGGGTCTCTCTCCACTAGACAAGTCTCTGTCAGGGCCAGGATGCGCTTAACAGGCTCCTAATGGAGGACATCGTCAAACTTAAAAAACATATTGAATGTTGCTTCAAAAAAGAAAATTATAAAAGCAGATACTATCAAGATCTAATTCATCAAAGCATTAGGCATCACAAAGCATCAGTTGATAACCAAAGGATCATTCATATTACATTGGAAGTAAACACAGCGTGACTTATTTGCTTCTGTGTCATTATGCAAGAAGTGAATTCGCAGAGGAAAGAAACCAGAGAATGGTTCAAAGCTAAAACCTTTCACAGCTTTATTTGACACATTTATTACTCAAATTTAGATTTTTAGATTTAGTTTTAAAGATCCATAAATGTGTTGATTAAATAAACCCCCCCATACAGCACTACGAGGTAAAAGCAGAAGCAGGATGTTCTAACCCGGTGTCGAGAGGTGATCTTCTGCACCACGAACTCGGCCAGTGAAGTGATGCTCTCGTCCGAGCTGTACTTCCCCAACCTGTCCGTCACAAAGTCCTCGAACGTCAACGCCTCCTTCCTCAGTCGTAGGGTCATTCCAATGAAGTTCCCAGCATGCTCGATGGCGCAGCGGATGATGTCATCCCGTTGCTCGGAGGCAAAAAGATGCTGAGAGCAAGGGGGAAAGGAAATATGAAGACAACATTCACACTTAAGCATATTACACACTGAGGAAAAAAACCCTATGAATGCATACCAGCCTGCTGAAGCCTCCATAAATGATGCAGAACCCCCCCTGGTAGTCAGAGAGCTCCACGAAGCCCTCCACATTACGATAGTCGTAGGAACACAGCACCCGATTGGTTTGCGGGTCGATCTGGTCGATGCCCCCCGGTGTCACCTCTAAACTTACTGCCTTCCGTGTGTCACTCCAGTGGTGCTTGTAGCAGTTGTAACGCTGTGAGAGGTCACACATGGTAGATAACATTTATTTGGGGGTCAAGACATACGAACATGTATTATTTGATTTGATAGATTACAGTACTTACCCTGCCAGTTATTTTTCCCTCTGAAAACTCTGTTCTGAATCTCTGTGAGTAAGAAAAACAAAGACATAGAAGGCATTAGGTTTAAGTGCCTATTTACACAGCATGCTCTTATATCATCCCTGTTGTACTTATGTTTAATTTTCCTGCAGGGAAAATAAATCCCATCCTCCCTTCTGTTGAGCACAATGAGCCTTCTCTCTTTACAGCAACAAAACTAATCTGCTGATTCACATTTATGATCAAAACCAACAGGGAGTCCTGTGATGTGCAAGCAGCGCATTCCAAAACACTGTATAATACATTTATTTTAGACAGTACAGCAAAATGTGCAGCTGTGACGCACACTAAACAGCGTGGATCAGCCACTTCAAAACACCCCTGCTGAGACCCTTCAAATAGATATGTGCATGACGTTTGCTTGGTCATTGTGACTGAAGGCAGTGAAGTAATAAGTGTTTGTCCTCACCAGAGCTTCTGTGAGCAGCTCTGTCCGGTGCTCCGTAGAGAACTTGAGCGTTTCAGACTTCTTGCCGCTGCCTTTGCGGAATGTAAGGTTGAACTCTGTTCCCTGGCCTTTCCCCACAGGGCCGATGCCACAGATGTCCCCGTAAGGCCACTGGTAAAACAGACAGCAACAACACAGAGATAAACATGTTAATAGACACACATACAGTACACAGGCAGATTCAACATGAAAAAAAACGTTTCATTACATTACATGTCATTTGTTAGACGCTTTTATCCAAAGCGACTTACATACATTCAGTTATGTGGACAATCCCCACAGGAGCAATTTGAGGTGAAGTGTCTTGCCCAGGGACACAACGACATGCTGACTGCAGTGGGACTCCAACTTGCTATCCCCTGATTTGAAGTGCAGCACACTTTCCACTGAGCCACAGCCTTTCACAAATGCTTTATAAAACGTTATATGTTCTGTAAGGGGATGCATTAGGTTTACATTCATGTATTTGTTTATAACTTCTCCCCTATGCACCAATAAGTGAAATCTGTTGTACGAACAGATAATGAATAACAGAATACCAAATCCAAGCTCTTTATAGGAACAGTGATATTTGCTGACAAATACTGTTCATTATTAAAAAAACAATCCAATCTCTTGTGTCTATAATAAAACGCTTATCAAATACTGCTTTTCAAAGATAAGCAGGGTCATTTTTTTTAATGTTTTCGTTTGTTACGTATGTTTAGGTCATGGTAGTACACAAAGAAAAAGTATTTACAATCAAAATAAACACTATTTACATGTGTTATGACCATTATTAGCAAGGAGAAGAAAATATTTGTATTTGGCCTGCTCATATACTCCCTTACAAAAAGCACTTGGTGTAGTAATTCCTTTAAAACAACCATGACGCGTGAACGGATGATTCAGGATTTGCTGTTCAGCCATTTTCTTGACTGCGGGGGTTATGGCTGTGGTTTAGAGAGTAATGGGTATTGATTTAGTATATGTTTCAAGTTCTTATCATCGTTGAGACATGCTGCTGTAATGTGTGCACAGCAGTGCTGAAAGATGGGAATATTTAAAGGCTGAGCAAAATAATTGTTTCAGCTTTTAGCAATGGAACATTGTGCTTCAAATGGATTTTCAATAGTCACATGGGACCAAGATCAGCATATCCCACAAGCGCCTGTGAGGCACTGATAGCGACAGTGAAGAAAAAGCTCCTGAAGGACACCGGAGTTCCTGTTCCCCAGCCTGCACACACACTGACCTGATTTGTTACTTCTAGCGTGGCCGGGTTGTAAGTGGTAATGCCATGCGTCCCCACTGAGAAGACTCGCTTGTACCTGGAACACAGAGACAGGATGAGTCAGAAACAAAGCCACAAACCACACATGGCAGCAGCAAGTACAACAGGCGGGCAGTCGCTTAACATCAGTGAACGTGGGATAGGAAGCTGAATGTGTGACAGTCTTTCAAAGATGGGTTTCCTGAACAGATGCAGCGAGAACAGATAACTTGTGATCTCAAGATGTACAATGTCTCTGACATCTGCAGGACGAGGGGAGAAGGAAAGAGATAAGAAGCTCCTATTATTTAGGCTTTCTGAGGTTTTGTGTGCTGAGATAAAATCCAGGCAGGTGAAAATAGAATAACAAAATCTATAACTGCCCATTTAAAAGCTTCTATCTAGACAATTGGATAGGAAAGAATTCAAACATGTAGGCGTAACTCTTATCAGCATAGTCTAATAACAATAATACATCATATTAATAAAAGGGCTATTCCCAGTGCTTAAAGATGCCTTACAACACAATACAACAAAAGCAGTCCTGAGCTAAGAAGAAGAAGGTGGGTGGGTTAGAGGATTATAGGTTGAAAGACATGTAATACCAGATGATTTCAGAATAATGAACTTTTACTCAAGAAATGAAATATTCTTTGTATGTAATTGAATCCACATTTGGCCTCTGTGACTTTAAAATAAAGGGTCGTCACTTATCGTATGTCAACTGTTTGTTAATGAGTCACTCTGAAACATCCTACACTTTGTCAAATAGTAGGAAGGAAGTGTGAAATTAGTTCAATGTTGCCAATGTTTCCGCCTACTATGCTGAGTAAATGTGCGTGTGTGTGTGTGTGTGTGTGTGTGTGTGTGTGTGTGTGTGTGTGTGTGTGTGTGTGTGTGTGTGTGTGTGTGTAGTTGATTGCTGTGGGGTGTGCCAACACCATCAGTTGTGAATTGTTGCCAAATTCATATCATTCTGTTTGAAAATGGGTCATTTGTTATGCATTTTTGCGAGGATCAAGTGAGTTTAAGTGTTGAAAGTAAGGGTTTATTGTATTTAGTATACATGCATGCTTAACTATTGTATGGACAACATTTTTTAGCACCTCCATAGCAATTTTCGTCTGAACAGTGAACATGCTGACTTGGCTTCTTTCTTTCCTGCACATCCTCACTGGCCTGGATAACATTAAGAGGTCTGGTGAAGTAACCCACTAGTCCTATCAAAAGGAACTTAAATTGAGAGGTTATTTCTTCATGATGCATTTTGACTTGTATACAGATTCAATAAATTACATAAACAGAGAGGTCAGGCAGCGGCCTGAGACAGGGCCAAAGTGGAATATGACTTTCAGGCTCTTCCCGCAGTCAGTGTACTTCCTTTTTTCGCTATTAGACAAATGTCACGTCCTTTTTGTGTACGTTCGTCATTAAAAAGTACAAGCAATTCTGTCCAAACCATCCACTCCCACAATGCTCTAGGTTCCGTCTTGTTTGGCCACAAAGTCTGAAGCCCTGACTGATCTCAGGTCTCTCTACAGTACATGTCTCGACCTTGCTGCTAAGTGCCTGGCTAAACTGGGTGTCAGCACAAAATGTGTTTATTATTCATTCTCTGCGTTCATTTTCCCCCCTTCCCCTTTAATTCTGTCTCAGTACAAAGGCAATGTTCAAACATCGATGGCTGTGTGTTTGTTTAAAAGGCTAACAATGCATCACCAAGGGCCTCATTTATAAAGCCTTGCGTAGGATTCACATGGGAAGGTTGCTTATGTAGGACAAAGCAAATGTATACGCACAGACCTTTTCAGATTCATAAAACACTGCGTATCGGCGTAGGACTTGCGTGCGGCACGTCCTATGCCGGTTTCCCTTTATAAATCACAATCAACTCGAAATGCGGCGCAGCTTTTGCGGGCTTCACGTAACGCCCATGTTTGCCTATAAATAGTCAAAGAAACGGCCCGTATTAATATTCATTTTGACTGACTGCATGGAGAAGATCGCAGGAATTGACGACAGAACAGCTAAAAAAGACATCTCACACCGTGTCATATTTTGGTTCTTTTGGGAAGGTGGAGACAAATCACATTGTTTGGTGGATGCAGTTTGAACCAGAGTAGGAGCATGGAGGTCGGATCGTCACCAAAATAAATAAATAAGTGGTCCGAAAAAAGTTAATGACAAAATACACATAACCTTCCTCAGGCAGTGTGTCAGTGTGTTTGCGCCGGGGACAGGAGACCCCCCCCCATAAGAAAGTATCGGGGGATCCCTGCTGGAGTGGAGTCAATTACCGGTAATTAGAGATGTCCCGATCCGATCACGTGATCGGGGATCGGAGCCGATCACGTGATTGGGGATCGGAGCCGATCACGTGATTTTCAAAGATCGGAATCGGGAGAAAAAAATCGGGGATCGGGATTTTTTAAATTTTTAAATTTAAATACTTTTTTTGTTTTTTTTTATTCAATGTTACAAAACAAAAATGACCATGTTCAAGTCTTAAAGTCATCCTGAGGCCTTAGTTTTGGTTTCAAATGACACAACATCATGTATGTGTTGCTTCTTTGGGGCTTGTTTCCATAGACCTGGTTGCTTATTTCTCTCAAATCTGGCAACAGAGTGGGCAGGGCGCAGTGTCTAATTGTAGCAGTAAGCTAACGAGTACTGAAAGCTTTATTTTGTTTTGATCCAATGCTGCACAACTGAACTGATCCAATGCTGCTGTGAAAAAAATAAGCTATATCCATGTTGGATAGAATATCCAATTTAAATAAAAAAATAACCTTAAGGGACAACTTGAATGCTTTTTTTCCTTTTAATGCATTGCATAAAGATCGGATCGGGAAAAATCGGTATCGGCAAATTGTCAAAATCAAATGATCGGAATCGGATCGGGAGCAAAAAAAGGTGATCGGGACATCCCTACCGGTAATGTTTATTTTTTGATTTGGTGGTTTGTGTTCCAGCTGTCATCAGCTGTGCGCAGCGTCTCCAATGCAGCCTGTCCTTCTGCATACCGCATCATTTATGAGAATACATGTCATAACATTAAGACAACATATTCGAGGTGGTTTTAAATAACATATCCGTATATATTTATTTCTCCAAGTTAGGTTTTTGTGTGCACTGAGGAGTCTCAAACAGGCATTTGTTTAGTCATTTTAAGATTGGCTTTAATCAATGTTTTCAAATGAATTCTTCATATATGATAAATGAGGTAACATTTTATTTACGCCATCTTTTGAGCGTACGCACCGTTTATAAATGAGGCCCCTGATGTTTATACTGTACGTCTCTTCCTTTGTGATGCAAAATATGGTTTTTGGATATTGTGAAGTGCAGAGGAGTTGGACCCTTGTCCAATAGACACATTAGTCAAATCAACCTGCTAAAACAATGCCTACATTAGCACTCTTTATTACACATACTAACCCTAGGAATTGAAATAACCTTATGAGTGTTTTTACTTCAACTAATGACTTGACATTGCAGCCGACTATTTGAAAACTCATGCTTCTGTGGTTAAGATTTTCATTCATACGAAGATATGAAAATCAGAGTACACCACAGATATAGTTTGTAAATAAGGTTACTCTTCATTCAGTTTGACTGTCTTTAGAGCTTTTCCTTCCTCTCACGGGTTTCATAATGCATCACATTAAGCTACTTCCTGTATCCGAATAAACCCCCTTAACAACTGCCTCTCCTCTTTTAACAACCTTTCTCACAGAGAACACTGAGCTGAAGATTCATTGGACAACATAAAAGAAAGCTAGGACAAACACAACGTAATCCTCCGAATAAGACTCAACAAACATTAGTTTTAGAGATGCAAAGAGGAGGAGAGCAGAATGAGAAAAACAGACCCTGTACTATATCGGAAACAACTGACAGGATCTAAAATACACAAAGAACAAAGTATAGTACACATCCCATGTATGGGGGTGTGTACAACTGCATAGCTGCAGCATCTGTAGCACCAAGGCTTCCTTAATGTTTGGGAACAACATAGAGACTTACGGCCCGTCTACACTACAGGCATGAACAAATCTTGGAGCTGGGCGTGTCTGAAGCTTGGTGATTTTTTGCGAGCAACCAATCACATGAATCTCCCGCCCCCGACATACAAAGCAATAGCAATGTTAAAACGAAGTAAACTGGATATAAACTCTCCAAACAGGCGAAAAAACGACCAGTTTCACCCACTGTCTCTGCCACCTCCCTCCATGCCTGGTTCCTCCGGTTTGTATCCCGGTAAATAGTTCCGGTCGTAAAGAACCGGGTGATTTGCTACCGTAATATCTCGTTTGGAATACGAGGAAATGAACTGCGGTCTGGCTCTCCCAGCTTGCACGCGGTTTGATTGGCTGCGCTTGTACTGGCGGGATTTGCATAAACGGGATTTCATTGGCTGATGCCAAGCATCGAGCCTCAAAAGTTGAACATTGTTCAACTTTTGATGCCGATAGATGCTCGTGATGCTTGCAAAGCCATGCCATGTTCCCCACAATGCAGTTCGGCGAAGATTCAAAATCTTCTACGTCACCCCATTCAAGTGAATGGGCGAAGCGTTGAAAGCATTTTTTGATGCCTGTAGTGTAGACGTACTGTTATGAATGCATTCAAAGAAGATTCAAAAGAGATTGCTATTAGCATATTCATGCTCTGAGAAAGCATAGTGAAGTGCTGAGTTTGAAAACCCTCGAGTGACTGAAAACTTTGAGAAGACTCATTTGTGTCAAAAACCGTGAAATGCCTTTCATTAGGACACAAATCTAATAATCTACAAGTCACAAGACTTGGAAAAAACATAATCATGGGCACAGATGGAGGGGAAAATACTGCTGCAATAAAGAATTACATTTTATAATTGTAACTATTGTAGAAAAATATTTGACCTGATTTGAGGATAGATCTACCCAGATATTCAAGGATTTCACCATTTATTATATCAACATAAACACTAGGGACATCAATTGGGGAAGCAACGACTTATGTATTTTTTCAACTCCATCCAGAACAGATGAGCAATTCTCTCCGTCTGCCGACCAATCTGCCCAGTAGTCCAATTATTTAACATGTGACAAAAATAAGTTTGATCATTTGTGTCAAACTGCCAACTATGAGATGAAGCCAGAGTCATTTTTGTACATGCAAGTTAGTGTAAAAACTGAAAAATCTGCATTCATAGTTCATGTCCTTGATATAGTGTTGGCACATCAAGTGATGCTGAATCCTGTCTAATAAGCACTTTTTATATATGGCTAAGGGGCGTGCTAATTACAGATGCATCTAATTACAGTTTACCTTTGGGATCATGATCTGTATTCAGAGTGAAGGGCTGTGCACCTCCCATCTGTGATACAGTACCAGTTTATAGGGGAACTATCATGCAAAATGCACTTTTGTACGTCTTTTATACATGAATATGTGTCCCCGGTGTGTCAGGGAACTCACCAAGTGTCAGAAAACACAACCCTCTCTATTTTCCTCCATACCCAAATCTCTAAAAAAAGGGGCTGCAACGGATCTGATACAGACTGATCCAGATTTGAACACTGTCCTGACGTCAGGACGGTGGCGCTACGGCTATTGGTCAATTCTCCACCTATCAGGGGAATGTGGGGTTGGGCCACGGCCGGCTCGAAAGCGCTGGAGACGCTGTAGTACATATGCTAGGCCTGTAAGTGGCGCTGTAGTCTGCCACAAAAGCAGCGAAGAAGACTTCACTTGCATGGTTGCCATGGTTGCCCTTCTGTTTATTCTCCGCTGTGGCTCTTTTTCTCCCTCCCCGAGGCAAGCGTTTGCTCCTCCTGGTTTAAAACAAATGAATAATGACTCTATATAATCATATGTAAGGGATAATGTGCAGCGACGCGGTCATTTTGGGGAAAAGAACACCGTCAGGCTGATCAGGAGCCCGATGCGAAGCGGAGGGATCTAGATCGGCATGAAGGCACACTATGCAATGTGCAATGTGCACATTATCCCGCTTATTACATGGCCACATTCTCAACAAAGTAACAACATGACTCCCATTTTTAATTGAATTGCTTTTATGGATTTAGAAAATGATTTTATTGATTTAAAAAATAGTCGTATTGATTTAAATTGACATGCATCCGCTAAGAAAATAGTCCGTTGTTACTGTTTGAACTAACGTAGCAACGGCAGGAACTGCTTCGATAGTGTTTTTGAGGAGCTTTTTGATTACAGATTTGAAAACATCGTTGCTTGCTTTAAAAGTAGCACAATTCATTATGTCAAACCTTGGGAAGTATCTAGATATCCCTGCCCTAATGCCAAAGTAACTGGCAACTGAATATGTGTCGCCGTTTGATGTCTATGTCTGGACCGCTGCGTAAAAAGGAGGGTTTCTGCCCCGTTACTTCTCTTCTTACTTCTATAAGAATAAAACACGGAGGACGGAGATCTCTTTTTCTCCTCCTTTTCTGAGAGCCCAGCAGCTGATCTCAGAGCACGCTCCCCTCTCCTGCAGGGGGGTGTGGTCAGCTGCAGCTAACAGAATCAGCCCCCTGCAAAAACAGTGCTGGAAAGAGCGAAATGAGGCATGGCTAAAATGCAGGATCGTTTTGGTATTTTGAAAAAAAAACGATATTTATATACTTTATATAGCTATGGCCCTACAATATATTGTTCAAATATAGCATGATAGGTCCACTTTAAGTGTGCTTCAAATATGTTTTCTTCGTAAGTTTTTGCTTTGTTTTTAGACTAAAAAGGTTGGTTATAAATCAAATTAGATCATGGTTTCCAGGATTCACAGGTGACAAAGAAGCCCACAATATCTTAGGTTGTTATATAGTAAGAACTGTTGCCTCCTAAAACTGTGTGACTCGTGCCCTTTTCATACAGAAGAAGGGCATAGGATGCAGTTCCTCTGAATTGTATTTGACAGATTCATGACACAACTGTCAAAAGTGAATCCCCTGATGTCAACATTTGTACATTGATGTCTTCAACTGTAGTTACGCTTCACTGAGATTTCACAGAATTGCATTTCAGAAGCAACAAATTAAGTTTCATTTTCCCCTGCTCACTCCCTCTCATATAGTCGTCTGCGTCTTCTCATCTTTCTCTTTCTCTCTTAGGGGTGACAGTTGAATGACATTCAAATTCAGTTTTCATCCCTGATAGAGGCGTGTTCGACAAAACCGGGCAGAGAGCAACCCACTTTCAAGTCGGTAGGAGGGTCATGGAAATCTGTCTTTCCATTCAGACCAATCATAAATGGGGGTTTAAAGTGCGCCACTGTGTCGCTCTGACTCGGCCTCCCCTGTATCCACCACACATACATCAACACTGGTCTATGTCGGACCCTTCAGGAAGCATTAGCAGGATGAAGCCTCGATGATGGCTAATGCTCTGCAGCCCTGCTTCAGTTACCAAAGTCAATGGCAGTCCTTAATGGCACAAAGACATTTAGAGAGCAGGTACTGGTAATGTGATGCCACCGGCTCAAACTGAACATCTCCATCTTTTAGCATGAGGGACACCAAAGTATTTACATCAAGTCACATAGTATGTAATTTAACTATAATCTATCAAATGAAAACAAATACCTTTTGCCTTAGATGATCATGGACATAGGGTTAGGGTTAGCTTACAGCATAAATAAACTTTGCTGCCCTTATTTTTCCTTTATTGTACTCTACCAGTTTACATCATGTTCTTTTCAGTAACTAAAACAAATGAAAAGTGATTTCCTTTTATTAGTGGTGTCAATTGATTGAAATCATAATCTTAGGTTAATGATGATTAATTACAAGTTTCAAATAAACGCACTACAAACTGCTAAGGGAAATAGGAGGATTTGTAAATGTATTATAATATCTGAGCTTAGTTCATGATTTTTGAATTATTGGCATGATGTCTGATTACTTTCCAACACTAAGCTAAAACAACACAGAGAGCCGCTGTGATTGCACCCTCTATATATGTACACACTACACAGCGCATACGCTTGTATGGCAGTATTCCTGCTGTCACATCCATATATTTTTGCAAGCATTATCTTTTCCTTTATTGCTAACCTCTCCCAATCCTGTGCGACTTCAACAAATTGCCTTTACTTCATTTTCACCACATCCATAGCGAAGGTCTTTCAAAATAGTTGGTGATTTATATTCTGTCAAACCACTAGTTGCAGCTGTAGTTTTGTTTATTTCCTCTCAACAAAAAAACAAGTTGCCCCCTATGGTAACAATTATGTGAGTATTGAGAGTAAGAGTAATATTGTGAAAAACAGTTTCATGTTTTGGTGTCCATAAAACACATGAACCATCTCGCTGTGTTTACTGTCAGTATCTGTGTCTTTGGGTCACATTTCAGAAGACATGCAGCTCTACAAAACACAGCTCATTAGTGCTGATCAGGGTCTGCAGACCTCCTATCCCTGTCTAAGATAAGGAATGTCAACAAAATGGAAGAACTGCATCAGGATTTTAAGTGAAGAAGACAAACAAAGTGATGAAGGGAAGACTTTAGGTCAATGTTGCGTTGTAAATCAATACAAAAGAGAGGTAGTAGACAAGGTTCAAGCCCTGAAATGGCACCAGCTCTGAAAAGGAATCAGTGGGCTTATAAAAACATTTTATGGGTCTTACTTTCCCCTCCAGGAGTGTTTGGTGGTGTAGAAGCAGGCCATGTCTTTATTTTCTTTGACGACATTCATCTTTTCACGGGACCTACAAAACAGACGAAAAGTTATAAGGATTAGGGTAAAATAAAAACATAAATAAATATCTTTAAAATGACTTGAAAGGAAATGTTACATTTTTAAATTACACAAAAGAGGGAGAGGATGATTTCCAGTT
Source organism: Notothenia rossii (assembly GCF_949606895.1). Classification (NCBI taxonomy): domain Eukaryota; kingdom Metazoa; phylum Chordata; class Actinopteri; order Perciformes; family Nototheniidae; genus Notothenia; species Notothenia rossii. Next base: position 15,921,722 of record NC_136911.1, on the reverse strand, counting down.
AAAGTCACTAAATAACCTGCAGCTTCACAGGTCTTCAATACATCGAGTTTATGTAACATGCGTTCCAATATACTGCCACACACACTTCACACAGACATTCAACATTTTGCAGCTTGAAGAGAGAGACTCCCACATGACATTCCATCGACTACAGAACTAATACAGAGAAAATAGCGATTATTCAACGTCCGAGTAGTCCATGTGTATTGCAGCGCTCCATGACTGACTGATTCTAAAATACCATTAGCTTAGCTATTAACCGTAGGATCAATGCAGCTGGTAGCACATGACTTCCAAATGATTATAAACCACTCTTTGATATGTTTTGATTTACTCAGACGAAGAGGAAAACTGATAAGGAACTACTGCGATATAATTTGCTCAGACAAAACCGAGGACTTTCACTCCAGTCAGATTTGATGAATACAGAAATAACACAACAGTACACCAGCTGAGCTTGTGTCAATACAATCTGGTGCAGAGCCAGAGTGGCCTATTGATCACTTCAGATACACAGGGGTTAGACCATGTCTCAGTGTTTTGGCCTCACAAATCCTCACACCTGGATAATGGATAAACTAAAATCCATGTTATTGATACTAAAACCAAACCGAGTGTCCTTCTCCAATTAGCACAAACCATCATTAGGATCGTTATAAGAGTGATTGTTTGTCAAAGATGGTTTCAAACAAAGCAGTAAAAAACAAGATTAAAGCAAATTCCTCTCCTATCCTTAGTGCAGTATTTTGCTGGCGGCTGCACTGTGACATGAGGAACCTGTGTCAGCACTCTGCCAGGATCCTGGAAAAAAATCGGACTCCAGTTTTCCTTCCTCTCCATTTCTGTGTGCGGCTGAATCAAGGGACAGCAGGTCCACCAACACTGGACTTGGACCTTTAAAAATTAGCCAGTGTCTGGGTCTCAATAATTGATGCCTGTGCATGAGAAACAAAGCTGCAAGGAAACGTCAAGAGCCAAGTTTTGCATCAAGAGTTTTTTTTTTTTTCTGACACACATTCACGGAGCTGCATAATTAATTTAATCCAGAGCGGGGGGCTGATGGAATGCACAATAGGAGATGTTAACAGCAAGCAGTGCACAGCATGCTCTTTGCTTCTGCAGAGGGCAGTGCCGTTTCTAATACATTACTGGGTTGAAAGCGTTTTGTGAGGACTGAGGAGTTTAAAAGTCAAGCCAGATTCCAGGATTTAGTCATGTGATTACTCCTCCCACTTCTTCCTGCCTGTATGCAGATCAATAGCAATTTAATGATGGGCTATCCTTGAGCAAAAAATAGAAGACAAAAGAGGAAAGGAAACAAGAGAATAACACTCAATGAAAATGGAACCAGACCCAAAGCAAAGCACACACCATTTACATGAAAACTTGTTCAAGACAGGACTCCCAACTTTTCATCAACATTAGCAAACATGGCTTTTGAAATGGGATCTGAACAACTGTAAGCAGACTATCAACCATATTACTGGTTAGTTACCAAAAAACAGACTACAGACGCAAGTTAAACTCTAAGTTCCACGACAATTAACCATGTAATACTGTGTTAACAACTCCTTTGCTCTCCTTTGCTATTTCATTCTGTTTTCTTCCATGTTTCTCACAGCTGTGAAGAAAAAAAAGAGTTGAATCAGCATTTTCCTTTGAAAAGCACAATAAAAATGATATGTAAACTGCATCAGCACCAGTGTGGGTACAAGGGTCAAATGATCATCTGTTATTACATCATTATATGGGCCTAACTTTTTCTTACATCTCCAGTTAATACCAAGTTGAACATAAACCATGTCTGAACTGACAGCACAATAGAAGCACAATCTATAGGATTTTTTGACATAGCCAGAAGCATTAAGCAAATATCATTCTGGTTTCTGCAATGTGGTTTTCTTCTTAAACGCTGTTTCTGCACTTAAGACGTGTTGCAATGTCCTCCTCTTATTTGCCAATTATGTGAATCATCTCCATGTCAACTTGCACTTACTCTGCTTCATCTTGTATGGCTCTATAAGGATTTAATGAACAACTTGCTTGCAGTTTGTTTACACGTGACAAGAGATATAAACATATAGGTTACACAAAATGCGTTGAAAAAGCTGTCCGTGATTCTTAAATCCATTTGATTTGGAGTGCTGGATCCCGATCTGTCAAGTAAATCCATGACAAACAGAATTAACGTTACCTGGCTTTCAAACGCTTAGCCAAAGTATCCTTCATTGCAGCGGGCCTACACGGTTAACTGGCTAAAAACAAGAACGACAGCACATTATATAGATGTCGATAGTGCTGCTCCTCCTCACAAGAATAAAAGATAACCCAGAGACTATTGTTATCAGCGTTTGTTTGCTAAATGCAAAAAAGGGGCTGTGGCAGGCTAATGTTGGGTTAGCCTCAAGCTAGCGGCTACCTAGCACTGTACTCGGGTTTGGCAGAAGAGCTAGCTAGTCGCATTAGCAGCGGGGTTCAATCAAGCAAACATGGAGAAGATGGCTTGAAGACAGTGGCAGGTGCAAACGGTTGCAATTACCTGTAAATTCGCTAACGGGTAATTGTCGAAGCCGTCCCTCAGCCCCCCACCCTCCTCCGAGTGCGGGTGGTGCTTCTCAGTTTTCCCACTTTGGTGCTGAAGGTGCTCAGTTACGCCGTATTCCCCCCAACAGGGCTCAGGACGCTGCCATATTCCTGATACCAAGAGAGTGCTACTGCGCAAGCGTGAGGCCTGCCTGTCATGCGGCTGTCAGCTGATTGGTTTGTCTCGACGCGGAATTATCGAGAAGCCGACCCGAGATCAGTTCTTCTCAATTTCCTTCCATGTTTGTATTGATACATACAGCCGACAACTGACCTCGGAGCAGTGAATTGAGCGGGGCTTGTGCTGACTTGGTTATATAGAGAATCTTTAGTTTCCATTTGTAAGGAGTGAATAAGCGACCATTTAATAAGCCAGATACATCATCCTGAATGTATTAACCATGCTCCAAACACTCAAATATAGACTCTTACTAACTAATAGTTCGATTTTGACAGTCACTTTGCTTAGAGTAAATGTCTAAATGCCTTTTGTTGAATTGATCTAAACTAAATAACTCCTTACCTTCTCCTATTTTTACATGTGCATTTATCTGCATATAACACTTATTGTTAGCTTACAGTATATTGCCAAATAAAACCCTTAAAGTGCAGGTTTCCAGTTCCGGGGGCCTGCTAAATACAAACAGAGACCTGGAAAAATAAAGATTATTGTGCCATCTAGGGACAAAGTACTACCAATGCAGCAATACTTCCTATTATTATAACAGTGAGCACAAGTTAGGCCTAGATGAAAATTGAGACCAGAACAAAAATTATCTGGCCACACATTTACTGGCACAAAGTGTCATATCGCTTTGATATGAAATGGCAACTTGAAAAAATAAACACCTGCATACACATAAGCACTTTTATAATAATGTTTTTTTCATGTCATATCATTCTTATACAACAGTTTACTTTAGATGCATCTATTACAACGCATGGTTGTAGGTGCCTACAATGTTTTAATGAAATGCTTCACATTGCTTCATTGTTTATTAAACATTACATTTGTCAATACATTGATTTATTTTAACACCTTTGCTTTGCAATGATCTTCAGTATTGTACAATCTAATATATTTGAGAGTTTGCTAGTTCCTAGGAGGAGGTCTAACTGACCACTGTGGACAGGCAGCCCCAGGGACTCCTAGGGCCAAAAACTGAAAAGAGTAGCCTAATCTCTGACCCTTCAGAATATGGTTTCAAGGTGTCTAGTACCTGTTTCAAAATGTAAGTGACTCACCGCGATTGAAGGTAAAGGGGAAACATCTTGGTCCCTGTGTCTGACTGATGTTGCACAGTGAAGCAGGGCAACACTGAGTGGTCACATTCTGATGCATCTGATTAGGTGACCAACCATGTGCTGCCTGTTAGTCTGATTTAATTACAGATAAAGAGACATGAGGAAAGTTTCCTCTTTTTTTTCTTCTTAAAAAAACCTTCTTAACACAATAGATAGAGATGTCCTTTTGGTTTCAGTGATAAATAACAAGTAGCCATTCAATTTCTACTAAGTTTTCAATTGGCTCACGTGAAGACAGATTAGTTTTTAATGATGAAAAAGCAGCCATTATGAGTCCAATCAGTAGATTAGTTAAAACATGTATTGAAGAAGAATACTATCAACTGGATAATTGTATTTAAATTGGTAAATAAATACTGCCATATGCTTAATCTAGTAAACCAAACTTGTTGTTGTGGTGCTAGCAGCCATTAGGAATTTAAATAGATATATACATGCTCTATTAGGGCGGGCCATACCATTTTTCTTTTGTAAATCGATCGAGAGGGGTGTTCATATAACGTATTTTGCGTGTAGAACATAAATCTGAAGATATTTTTCAATTCTGATGATCCTAACCTACATCAATTTGCAGTTGAATATTATCTATTTTTCGATTATTTGCTATTCTTCTGGGAAAAAATACTAAATTGGGGGTCTTTTATTTTGAAATCAGGGCTTTTATTTTGAAGTCAGGGGTTTTATGTTCCTGTCTGAAGTGAAATGTACAGGAAATGAAACGTACTTGTCGCTGGTACTTGTGTATCAGTGTTTTCAGTGTGAACTAGTTGAAATGGCTCAAGTCCAAACAAGGGCAAAATCGACTTCTCATTTGAGTAATATTGTTGGCACTGGGCGAGAGCTGTTGGTGTCTGAACTGCCAACTGTGATCCTGAGGTATGGCATCTACTTGAGGGATCAAAGTAAAGATGATAGGAGGAACTACACAGTGTGGACCAGCTGGTGGGTGATATCTTCCCTGGTCTGATTGGTCAGTGGAGCAAAGCGAATGCTCTTTTCAAACCACCTGTTATAAATGAAAAGGTGACCATCATGTCCAAGCTCAAGGAGGTCTGGAATCAGGCAGTGAAGTGTTCCCTTGGGAAGGGCAAACTTGATGCCAAAGAGAGGTTCAGTGTGAAGTTAGACCAATTATTTGATATTTTGACTTGCAAGTGTCAGATTACCAGTTGTGAGAGGGGAGGCTGTGATGGCTGTGTGATCCAAGCCCACATTAACTGTTCCTGCAGCAGAGAGAAAAGGATTCCTTTAAAAGATCTTGCATACATCAAGGGACAGAAAGAGAAGGTTGGAAGTAAAGGACCCCACCAAATGGGGGTCCCTGATCTGCAGGAGCACAGACAGGTGAGGAAATTGGAAAGGCAGGGGATGGAAAACATGGCTGAGGAAAGGAGAAGGAGCAAGGAGGAAAATGCTGCATTGTTCTATGATTACCAATGAAACATGTTAGAAGATACAAAAGAAAAACAGTCATTGTTTACTTTAAAACATACTGTCATTGTTTTTATGTGACTGGTAAATGTACTCAACATTGTGGCAGTCAGTGTCAAATATGCCATCGTGTTTTGGAAAAACGTTTCATTTTAAGATCACAATCAAAAGCTTTTATGTCCCACTATTATGTCAAACAAGGACCCATTGCTAAAACATATACATGAATATATGAGATTATACATGTCATGGGTGCAACAGAAAAAAAGGAGATTTTCTCAGAGGAAGCTACTGATGAGGAGCAGAGGTCCATTAGTTCCATACTGCCATCTACTGCTTAATACTATAAAGTGACGAAGACAGAAAAAACATGCTTTAAAATAAATTATATTGACCTTCTTGCACTTATGACCTGTACAATTAATTACTTAATAATTCGAAATTAATGAATGACGGAGACTTTTACAAGAAATTAGACAAGATTTAATATTGCTTGATTTTTTTTTTTACAAAAACATGTTTTTACAAAACGTGTAATACATGTTTTTAATAAGTATGCACATTTCTTTTAGGATGTTTCATTAATATATATTATATTATAACAATCATTCAACCATAACTTTCATGTTGCACGCAATACGTAGCGCCGTTGAACGCACCCCTAGTAACCAAGGCAATGACGCTCTTCTCCGTTACCAAGGCATTCTCAAGGCAAACACTAGCTGGAAAGCTCGGCTAGCCAATCTGCCAGATAATCTTATAGCTATGATTTAACCTGGTTTAGCCTCCTCACTGAGTTGAACTATTACTACAAAATAGTTTAGTAGAACCCTCGACTCCACCACCTTTCCGTTTGCTTCTAGTCTGTTTGCTGCGTGGCCTACATTATAGGCTGAAACACCCATTTATCTTTTTATCACCAGTCTACAAGCTAAGCTAGTAACGTTAACATTAGCTGCACAGCCACCATGGTAAGTAGTTTCGTTCATTTGTGGTTATGGGGGTAGCCAGGCCACCTGTTTGCTTTTGGAAGTTAGCATGCTAAAGTTCTCGCTCTGTTTTATTAAATGACGGTTAGACAGTTAGCCCCAGAGTTAGCACACAGTATGGGCAAGCTCATGTGAATAGGCCGACACATATTAGCAGGGGGAAATCCTCTTCAAGATAGCTCATAAGCTAGTTTTGGTTTTCATTAGCTTCTCTCTCTGTCCATTGTACATCAGTGATGACAATCTATTCTCTGTCCATGTCTCCATGTAGGCTGAATTTGGGTTCAATGAACAGCATCAAAATGAAGTCATCAATTACATGCGATTTGCACGTTCAAAGAGGGTCTTGAGACTAAAGACTATTGACTCCTGCTTTGAGGAACTCAAAGATAGCAGGTAACTTGTCAACCTTAACTTTCTTTTATCATTGTTTTTATGTAAATCCCACTTCTAATTTAAAATATACAGTATATAACAACAGGTGGGTTGGAACTGTAATGTGTTTATGTTTCTCTCTGAAGGCTGGTGGAGGAAACCTTCACAGTGGACGAGGTGAAGGAGATGCTGGACGGGCTGCAGGTGGTGGTGCGTGGGGAGGTGGAGATGGAGCTGATCAACACAGCCCACACCAACGTGCTGCTGCTTAGGCAGCTCTTCTCACAGGCCGAGAAGTTCTACCTCCGACTGCAGAGTGATATCTCAGAGTTGGAGAACAGGTGAGCAGGGAGGAAGGAGACACATTCAGGTTCAAGATTCAACGGTTTTATTATCATGTGCACACTGCGCAGCTACAGTGTAGTTATGGCAATGAAAATCTTAGGTCCCGAGCTCTACAACAGTGCAACATATTATATAAAAGACATAAGACAATAAAATAATAATAATAATAATAAAAAATAAAAAATAGTGCAAATGAACAGAGTATGATAGATTTGAATAAAATAGAGCAGGTGAAACAGAATGTAAGATTAAATATTGTAATGTGAAATACAATTCATAATAATAATAATAATAATAAATGTAATCCTCCAACAGTGCAACATATTATATAAAGGACATACTGTAAGACAACAAAATAACAATAATAATACAAAAATAAAAATAGTGCAAATGAACAGAGTACGATAGATTTGAATAAAATTGTGCAGCTGAAAGAAACAGAATGTAAGGTTAAATATTGTAATGTGAAATACAATTATTAGTAATAATACATTTAATTTTTATAGTGCTTTTCCTGGTGCTCAAAGACGCTTTACATAAAATCAAAAACAGTACAAAGAAAAACAGAATTTAAAAACAAAATGAACTATAACTATTATGATAATAAATTAAATAAATTCTAAAGATGCAACCAGATGAATGCTTTGGTTTATGGACGCAAGAACACACAGAAAACATTTGTCTTAAGGTCAATATGATATTTACTTCCACAGTAGTATATGATGTTCTTATAGAGATATGATGTATTATACAGCGCCTTATAAGTCATGAAAAGAAAAAAGGAAATCTTATTCGCACTTGTTTGCACCTAAAATAATCCCATGCCTCATTCTTCCACATTAAATAAGCTGTGAAAAAGTTGAAATTAAAATAGTATGGAATGATGTTACAGTTCAAGGTCAAACAGAGTACCACACCAAGGTAAGAAGCGAGAAAGGCCCCTCTAAACATGTGATACACCTTCGAGTTCATGAGAAAAAACTACTTAATTTTAACCACTTCCTCCTGTTTAGGTTTAGATATCTCGCATGTTAGAGTTTATGCCACGCAAAAAGGTCATTGCCAAGCCACAAGCTCGCATACAAAATGTGAATTTAACCCTTTTTTTCCATTCCCTTTTTTGCAGCTACAGTGGGGCAAAAAGTATTTAGTCAGCCACCAATTGTGCAAGTTCTCCGACTTAAAAAGATGAGAGAGGCCTTTAATTTTCATCCTAGGTATACCTCAACTATGAGAGACAGAATGAGAAAAAAAAAAATCCAGAAAATCACATTGTCTGATTTTTAAAGAATTTATTTGCAAATTATGGTAGAAAATAAGTATTTGGTCAATAACAAACGTTCATCTCAATACTTTGTTATATACCCTTTGTTGGCAATGACAGAGGTCAAACGTTTTCTGTAAGTCTTCACAAGGTTTTCACAGACTGTTGCTGGTATTTTGGCCCATTCCTCCATGCAGACCTCCTCTAGAGCAGTGATGTTTTGGGGCTGTCGCTGGGCAACACAGACTTTTAACTCCCTCCAAAGATTTTCTATGGGGTTGAGATCTGGAGACTGGCTAGGCCACTCCAGGACCTTGAAATACTTCTTACGAAGCCAGTCCTTCGTTGCCCGGGCGGTGTGTTTGGGATCATTGTCATGCTGAAAGACCCAGCCACATTTCATCTTCAATGCCCTTGCTGATGGAAGGAGGTTGTCACTCAAAATCTCACGATACATGGCCCCATTCATTCTTTCCTTTACACGGATCAGTCGTCCTGGTCCCTTTGCAGAAAAACAGCCCCAAAGCATGATGTTTCCACCCCCATGTTTCACAGTAGGTGTTCTTTGGATGCAACTCAGCATTCTTTCTCCTCCAAACACGTCTAGTTGAGTTTTTACCAAAAAGTTCTATTTTGGTTTCATCTGACCATATGACATCCTCCCAATCCTCTTCTGGATCATCTAAATGCTCTCTAGCAAACTTCAGACGGGCCTGGACATGTACTGGCTTAAGCAGGGGGACACGTCTGGCACTGCAGGATTTGAGTCCCTGGCGGCGTAGTGTGTTACTGATGGTAGCCTTTGTTACTTTGGTCCCAGCTCTCTGCAGGTCATTGACTAGGTCCCCCCGTGTGGTTCTGGGATTTTTGCTCACCGTTCTTGTGATCATTTTGACCCCACGGGGTGAGATCTTGCGTGGAGCCCCAGATCGAGGGAGATTATCAGTGGTCTTGTATGTCTTCCATTTTCTAATAATTGCTCCCACAGTTGATTTCTTCACACCAAGCTGCTATTGCAGATTCAGTCTTCCCAGCCTGGTGCAGGTCTACAATTTTGTTTCTGGTGTCCTTTGACAGCTCTTTGGTCTTGGCCATAGTGGAGTTTGGAGTGTGACTGTTTGAGGTTGTGGACAGGTGTATTTTATACTGATAACGAGTTCAAACAGGTGCCATTAATACAGTTAACAAGTGGAGGACAGAGGAGGCTCTTAAAGAAGAAGTTACAGGTCTGTGAGAGCCAGAAATCTTGTTTGTTTGTAGGTGACCAAATACTTATTTTACAGAGGAATTTACCAATTAATTCCTAAAAAATCCTACAATGTGATTTCCTGGATTCTTTCCCCCCATTCTGTCTCTCATAGTTGAGGTATACCTAGGAAGAAAATTACAGACCTCTCATCTTTTTAAGTGGGAGAACTTGCACAATTGGTGGCTGACTAAATACTTTTTTGCCCCACTGTATGTTCATTCAGCCTGAAAACCACAATGCCAATTGAACCATATTAGAAAAGATCATATTTGAAAAATGTTCCAATTTAAAGGAATTTCTTTCTGCATTGCTTATCACCAATAGGGATAATTAGTCTTTTGTAATTTAGAAGAACTGACTATGTATCTGTTTCCTTTTCGAATACAATTAAATGATTTTATTTAGAAATTGTTACACATTTATTACAATAATTACAATTGAAAAGTTACTGCTGTTTCAGATGTTTGAGATTAAGTTTATTTTAAAAACACTCTTTTTCTTTTTTGCTATTAGAAGCTTATTAGCTGACAATAACCTAATAGGCTTTTTTTCAGGATCATTTATCATCCTTCTTGCTGCTGTAAGAAAGCAAGGATGCCAAAAGTGCCTCTTCATATTACAAGCCTGAACATAAAGCAATGCAGGCATGCACCTCATACCACTAATATAGATAGATCACGGTCAAACTGTTGTCGGAATGTACTTTGCACTTTTGGTGTATTTAAGCTTTTGGCACAGATAAAGTCAGGGCTTATATACCTGAATGATAACTAACAGATTTAGAAGAAATAAATCATTTCGGTATCTGTTTTAAAAATGTTGGCTTTGATATATAACTAATGTCAAACTAAAGCTTAGTCTTGTCATCATGATCCCTGTTTTGAAGGTGAAATTGAGGAAGCTTTTCCATGTTCCTCACCATCATCTGTTTTTATCTGAGTAAAAAAATCATAACATATTCATGGATGCAGCTTAACATGTTATTAACTTATGCTATTGTCCATTGTAATGCTCCACAGTACACACGTTTGAATGTCCTTGGATATTCAGATGAACTCAACCTAACTTTTGACCTGTATAACCTTTTACCTTGTCAACACACTGAGCATGTTATGGAACAGTCTTTTGTTTGTAACATGCACATGAGCCTCAAAGTGTTTTGTTTTTTCTCAGGGCTCAGCCATACGTGACTGATACGGTGTTTTAAGCAAGGAATACGCCCCGTGTCACGACCTACGTGTGTTCACCTGCTTTTTAAAAACCACATTTAAGCTTTTCGGAGTGCTGCTCTGTTCACCACAAACATATCTTATAGCTTAAGTGCCAAACTGTCATCTAAAACAAGGGTGTTTATTTTCCTTGCCAAAGCCATATAACTGCCATATAGTAGATTATTTCAATGTCTCAAAATACTGCAGTGGTGAGGTGACAGATGTGAGAGGAGATAGTACACTATTATCAGATCAGTTTTACTTAGTGTTGCTCACAAAATATATTTTTAACCTTTGTATTTTATAGACACATTCTTTATAATTATTCTTAAATCAGTATATAATATTTCAAGCTTTTTTGTATTCCTTTCTCTGTAATTTAAAAAAAAAATTCCACCCTTCAATTATTTTCTCTTCTCGTATAGGGATCTGTTAGAACAAGTGGCTGAATTTGAGAAGACTGACTTTAAAACCCCTGATAAGGTGAGTAATGTGCAGCTCATGTAGAGCGTCACACGGCACAGTCAATATAAAAGTTACCATTAATCATTTGTTCAAAGGATATTCAAACCCACATGGAATGCAGTAGCTAAAGAGCGTTCCTGTTCCCTTTTTTAGTCGTTTTATGACAGGCCGCCTGCCCTTCACACGTATCTGCGGTTTAAAAGTCACACATCAGTGTGGTTTCATGATATCAAATCAACTTTGTAATGCAACACTCTCATTGGTTTAACTTTTTCACACCTTTTTAAAAAAAAAAGACAACTACCAGATTTACATTTCTAAGAAAATCTAGATGTTTTTTTTTTACCGTTAGATCTTGTACAATAATAGGGAGGTATATTAAACTAAGAAATGAAAACCGATCTGTCATTTTTGCCATTAATTGTTTACTTTATTCCCAGAAAAACCAAGAAACAAGCAAACCTAAGCTAGCGCCACTCAATGAAGGTGGGGTGTCTGAACTTCTCAACAAGGTAAAGGAATGTATTTCATGAACTACAAATACAGATTGCTTATAGAAAGTTGTGCACTCCTTCATGCTTGTCTTAAATGTTTCTCAAGGAGATAGCCAGACTACAGGAGGAAAATGATAAACTGAAAACCAGGCTGCGGACTTTAGAATCCCAGGTATAGTCATTTTTCATAAATGTTTCACACACAGAGCATATTTTCTTATATTTGATCCACTAGTTAACATGAATTATCTGCTATATATGTATTCTCCCAGGCAACGAGTGCACTGGATGACAGAAGCAAGGCAGAGAGAGCTCTGAAAGACCTTCAGAAAGTGCAAGGTGAACAGCAGGTACTGTTGCGCTTTGGTTCGTAAAGTAGCCTAATCTTTTGTGTTTGCATTTCATTCATCAATTTTTTTCTCCCACCTTTTTATTTGTATTTGCTGCATCTGAATATTTGCTGTCATTTGGTTTTATCTGCTAACTTGGACCTGGAATGGTATGTACCAAGCGGACCAAAGTGTTGCTTTTCTTACTGTGGCTCAGCGTAGGAATAGATTCTGTAGTGATAGTGATAATTGATCTGAACTTATATGCTGTGTATTTTTCCTTTTTAAGTTTGCTGCTCGATCCCAGGAGATCGGTAGTCTGGAGGACACCGTGGCTGCTCTGAAGGTGGACTACGAAAAGTCTCTTAGTGCCAACTCTGTGTCCAATAAGAGTTTGCAGGAGAACCTGATCTCTGCCAAACACGACCTGCTGCGAGTGCAGGAGCAGCTGTCCCTGGCAGAGAAGGTACTTCAACTGCAGTGTTTATCTGCAGCTAAAATGCATCTTTAGTTAACAGATGGTGTCAAGTTTGGACCAATTGTGTCTGAGGCAGGTATATCACGTGTTATGATTGTGTTTGTTTTGCAGGAGTTGGACAAGAAGTTCCAGCAAACTGCAGCCTACCGCAACATGAAGGAGATCCTGACCAAGAAAAATGAGCAGATCAAAGAAATCAGAAAACGATTGCAGAAGTGAGTGTCATCATCATCCAGAATATTCAATTTCTGGCTGCTTGAAAAATGCAATTGGAAAAACTCTATTTCGAACATTTAAACAAAAGAAACAAACAAATAATAGTTGACATTTTAAACTTTCCGTAAGCAAAATACATAAAGATGATCCAAAATACATGAATATTTCATATCCAAAATGCACCAAGGAAGACCCCTTTACGATACAAAAACCAGAACTCAATTGGTGTGTAATAGAAAATATTTGGTAGCAATTTAAAAACACTATATGGCCCTTCATGATGAATCTCTTCTGTTCAGTACTTTTTACTATTAAAATGGTCAAAGATTTACGTAGATATTGATATAACTTTCTAATTTGTGACACTGTTATTGCTTTTCTGTTTCAGATATGAGCCCAGTGAATGAGTCCAGAGGATAAGACAGGACCAACATGTTTGAATGTGTTTCAGAGAAGAAATCATCCGTTCCATTGCTGGAAGACGAGAGACGGAAAAAAGCCTTTCCACAGGGAATCGCTCTATCCATGCTTAATCTGGCATCTTCAGTAGTTATTGGCTTTAGTGAATAGTGTGAGGTCGGCAGCACAACTTCTCACACCAATAAGGTCCTGATAAATGACAGCCTTCTTCAGCTGTGCTTTTTTTCTACGTCTCAGTTTTAGGAGCTCACTTACAGTTGCTAGCAGACTTCCCTCAGCGCTCTATGCAATTTCTACCACGTCCCTGTTTGAAGAGGCCTTGTCCATTTGCTGAATTTGACAGTTGCTCACTGTCTGCCTGAAGCGTTGCAGTCTTATCTTTCAGATGGTTAAAGGTGCTGTTTAGCTTTCTAGCACAGGGTAATTGATCAATATTTGCTGATTAGGTTTAATTATAGCAGCCCAATTTGTAGTTCAGTGAAATCAGTGTTCGGCTAAACCCAAGCCAGTTTGTTTATTGATAGTGACCACCTTCAAAGTAATGTCACATGCCCCATTTGGTCACCCCTGCTTTAATTTGTTACCTAAGACTTTAATTGCATTTCACTCAAAAGTATTTTCAATCATCTGACATTCTGTGAAAAGTCTGATTATCGAGAATAAACCAAAATGTCCTGCATTTATTTGTTCTGCTCTTGCATATTGAATGATGTGGATAGTGATCTAGAATGATTTCCCCTACTTCCCTGCACAAAGTCCATAGAATATTTTTGTCTCTTTAGCTGTGTACTTTTCGTATTGCTGTGGGTGATGGAATGTAAGAGAAAGATAATGAATATTTACATGATGTTCATGAAGTAATGCTCTTGTAGAGTATAATACATCTCCCCAAAACTACACTAGATGTGCATTTGTTTGTATTGTGCAAAGTATGGGGTAATAAAAGCTGTTAAATAAACGTGCTGTCATTTTTAGAGCTATCATCCTCTGGTCTTTTACCCCTTAGGTTCACAGTTTATTTTATCATATAAACATCCAGTGAATAACAATAAAATAGATTTTCCGAAGTTTAGCCTTATTTAAAAATTAAACTGTGACAATGATTAACAATATTAATGAATGAATGATGATACATTTAAGGGTTATTACATTTACTGTCTCTGTAACTTACTGATTCAACAAGGGGGCGCCAGATTGCAATAATACATTAATTATAACAATCCATGAAAGACAAAAAAACACAGCAGGACAATAATAATAAAACTGTACACTAACAGTCCAGTAAAACTTTAGACACACTAAGATTAAATTCAGTTGTGTAAAAGTAGACAGACTTTTTAAGGCTGCATGCATTCACTTCAGTAAGCAGAGATATAATCATGGCGTTAAGTAATATTAAGTGGTGGTGTTTGACTTCATGCTGAGAATGATCAATGTAGTTAAGTTTGGACGGATTGAACATCAGGAAATCAGAAAGGAACAAATGATTTTGAAATGCATCCTCAAACGGTTTGTTAACTTCAAACTCTAAATTAGGATGTCATTGTATCAAGTACATTGGCAAATTTTTTCAAATTCAACACATACAGTCACTTCATGTGTTCCTTCTGCTTGTTAAAGTGTGTATAGAAAGATTTTGGCCTCGGCTGTTTTAACTTGAGCAGATTGAGATTGTAGCACTACAAATGGTAAACAGCCAGCCAATCGTCAACCACCTTGTTGTTTTCAGTGAAACTCTTCAAGCCACAGTCTGTCCTGACTTAAACTTGGGTTGTTTTTTTTGCATCATGTGCAGGAGATGTGTGCATGACAAAGGGGCGGGGGCAAAGGGCACTAATGACAAAAACAATATTCTTTAAGATCCTTTTTGTTCTGCTGTCGAAACAGATACATTTCTTCCCCGCCTGTTGCTGTATCAAAAATAAAGATCATAGGGAAGATTTGCATTTTGTTGCATTTTTTTTGCTTGTAAATGTGAATTTACATTTGCATGTGTGCATGCATCTGTTTTTTCTATTAGTAGCACCTGAAGAGAAACTGTCATGGGAAAACTGCTGATATTTTCAGATAGGATGCAAATACTGAACAGTTGTCTATCAGTGCAAGAAATAAATCACTGCGAGCAGGTATACAGGAAGTGGTGACGAGGGCCTCTCGGTACCAAACTCAATCTCTCGCAATGCTGACAGCAGTGACGGTGACAGTACTTTCCCACAATATGGGGTGACTGTTAATACTTGTGAGAGTGATACACATTCACACTCGATTCCTGACTACTGACTTTCTGAAAAGGCATCATAGGGGTTTTCTCAGTTTCACTCGCACGACAAAATGCCTTTCAAATCACCAAGCAGACTTTTTGCTTGCAACAATAACACTCATTTCTTAATTTCAGGTGATGTCCAAAAGGCTGTACGTTGTTTAAAAACAGTGATGGTGGATTATTTTTAGCTTTATTCTTTCATTACAAATGCATATTGTGTGGCTCAAGCTACTATCATCCTGAGTTATAAAAGTTCCCTTAATATCAGTATCACACGGTTCAAAAGAGCATTGAGAGACTATACAGTATACAGAACGACTTTTGTTTATCATCTAATTTCTGAAAAACACGTTATCTTCCATAAAAATACACTTTTTAGTTTGTTATCAATAAAACTTCCCCATTTGGTGGCTGATGTTAGCTAGTAGAAACTTTAGGTTATATAGTGGACTTGGTATCAATAACTTAAACAGAAAGAAGAGGAGAGCATAATAGGACATATGGGTTCACCCTCAATTCTATTAACTTTATTAGCATGACCATAATGACATACAGTATTGCCAAAGCTTTGTAGCCTACTCTTTGTCAAGGAGCACCATAATAGAGTTATAGACAGTTTTGAAGTGAAAGCTGTGACTACAGGGGCTTTTTTGATGAGCAAGCACGGGAATCCTCTGGTGTTAAACCAAAGAAAGGGTCATACTGTAGGTCAATTTGGATTCCAAACGTCTAAACTAAAAGCCAGATGGCGCAGGCTGCTTTAGGTCTGCTGGCTAGCCTCCAAATATAAGGACAACATCAGTGTTGTTATAAATATTGCCAATGTATTATCTCCTCAGCTTTACCTGACCATTATCATGTCAGTCTTAGCATGAAGGAAAATCCAATAGAACTGAAATGGTCATATATTTGAAAAACAGGGCACATTTTTTATTAAAAGTTATATTACATTAAACGAAGTTTATAATGCAGTTACAGACAACCCCTTTTTCACTGGCAGTTATTTTTGTTTCAGGATTGGCCATTGAAACTCTCTGTAGCGGATCATGAGGACACACATGACTTCAAGATCACAAGTGCTTTTGTCATTCTGGTTTGTGGAGTAAAACCGAGGTCATTTAGCAGTTTTACTTAAAACCACTAGTTCAAAAAAACACTCTCTTCAAAGATTAAAAAAACACTGTCTCTCTTCAAAGATTAAAGGCCTAATCGTGGAGCTATTATCTTTAACTTGGGACCTGATGCAGCATTGTATGGTACGGAGCCCCCCAGGGGACAATAATTATTTAAAAATAATAATAATAATAATAATGTTTTGCGAGATATCGCAAAACCTTTGCGAGATCTCGCAAAACTTTTCATTTAGCTCACTGTACTTCCTGGTCAGTTCGGCTGCTACGGCAACACAGAAATCACAACAATGGAGTGGGTTCATCAATTTTACTTTGAGCTTGGCCTTAAATATAAAGATATAACATTAGTGCTTGGCAATAGGCACAGGTTTCACACTTGGACTGTATATATAAAGGGTTTCACACAAGTGAAGACACCTCAAGACAGAGAACACTCAGAGCGACGGGACATGCACGTCCCTCTGAGCTGAGTTATTGACAGATTCGAATTTCGCGGATCAATAACTCATGAACATAACGTTGTAAAAATACAAACAACATGACTCTATAATCATAGCAAGATAGACAACGAGCTACAGAGTCGTTTTTATCAGAACAGTTCGATACGCGCCGTCATCCGAGCTACACATCTAGATTTGGTCACAATCTGCAGCTGGAGGAGGGAGAGGAGTGCTTACGGACAGTCTACAAACTGCAACGGGGTTTTGCGAAATATCGCATAAGTATTGCGAGATCTCGCAAACTTTTTTTTTTTTTTTTTGTTCAATTTTTTTTTTTTTTTTCTCCATGTCCCCTAGGGGGCTCCGTAGCATTGTCTACTATTTTTGTCTGCAAGGGAATAAAGTTTGACTTGCTACTGAATATCACACACTGTGGTTTATATTCAGGGCTGCGCATGCGCAAAAGAGTACCGGGTCATTTGAAAAAAGGCGCATTTGCGTACCAACTTTGAGAGAAGGAGAGAGGAGAGAGGAGAGAGGAGAGAGGAGAGAGGAGAGAGAAAGATATTTGCGAGTTGCATATGAACTCAGGGCCGGCCCTTAGCACTGGCTAGATGTTCGCCTGAGGCGCCAGATCTGGGGAGGCGCTGCGCTGGCAGTTCTGGGAGGGGAAAAAAACATTTTTGAACGTTGGGACCTATGGTTGGGACTCATCCTAATTTTCGGCCTTGATGTAACAATATTCATAATTAAGTCAATGTAACACCCTTTTCACCCCGGTTACACGTTTCATTTGCCCTGTACGATGGGCGCTGTAAGTGATGAAAGTGGGGGATGTTGGCTTATCTGGCGCCCGCAGCTCACAGCCAAAATGCGAGTGAGCGAGGGAGAGAGAGAGAGAGAAGGGCGCACCTCCCGGTACCGGCGCTGTTGTTATTAGAATCTGATGCTAGCTGCTCTAACGGATATAAGAAGAAGATGTTTCTACAATAATGTGGAGGGAGAGTCCTCTCCAGTCAGACTGAGAGGCTGATAACTACAGCTCAGTGAGGTAAAGGACTCTGAGTGTTTAGATAGTTCACTTTAGTCTAAGTTAACACATATTTCCAAAGCACTCCTTTATAATTATTGGGATAAACAGGTTTTAAATCATTCCAATGTATACTACAGTAACCAAAAAATATCCTTTAAAACTGGAGAGATACAAAAAAATGCATAAATAAATAAATGTTAAGGTAAAATAATATATGAATGAACAACACAAATAAAATAAGTTACATTAATTTGTTATTGGCTATGGTAGGTTATTGGTTATGTTCACATACTTATTTGATTACATCCACTTGTCTAAGATGACAACAGATACTTTCCCAAAACCAGCTGTTGACTTGTGGATGCAAGCAGCTAATCGCTGACTCAACCAGAGAGAAAGTAGTTGGCCTACATCATCAGCTACCATGTATGACAGTCAGGAGGGTAGTGGTGACAGCTTGAAGGATTACTGGTCGTGCTAATGTTGTCTTGTTTTCACCTCTGCATGTGTGTTCTTTGTTCACCTCTGCACGTGTGTTCTTTGTTCACCTCTGCACGTGTGTTCTGTGTTCACCTCTGCATGTGTGTTCTGTGTTCACCTCTGCATGTGTGTTCTGTGTTCACCTCTGCACGTGTGTTCTGTGTTCACATTTGCATGTGTGTTCTGTGTCCACCTCTGCATGTGTGTTCTGTGTTCACCTCTGCATGTGTGTTCTGTGTTCACCTCTGCATGTGTGTTCAGTGCCGTGTGTCTGGCAAATAAGGTCAAGACCCCCTCAAAAGTTACGGTTTATTTCATTTTAAGGATGAGCACCAAGCAACATCTCCAGGTGCTCCTTTGAGAACCAGGGCAAAAAAGCTATGTGCACCCCTGTTTATATTCTCACACATCACTTATGCAGTTACTGAATTGAGTGAAACCTTATTCTACCACTCTCTTGAACATCTTGTTCCCACAAGGAAACACTCATCTGACAACCCTGACACAGTTGTTTCCGTCTGCTATACTGTGATCAATAACGAGAAAAGCAACCAGCATTTGGTAGAAATCTGAAAATCTGAAACGCTCTGCATTGGTAGTTCACAAGATGCAAGGAGAGAGATCTGTTCAGGAAGTGAAACTGTGAAATTAGCACCCCACAGCACTGCCCCATAAAAGTATGAAACCCACTCACAGGAAACACAACCAGAACTAATATAAGCACTTCCTTTGACCAAGATAATAGTTATGTCTTATTGTTGACTTTGTAAATCAGACTTAGTTCTCACTTTATTAAAATCCTACTCTTGGTTTCAAAGTGAGTTTGCTTGTTTTCACTATAAGCTTTGATTTGTTCCTAGGTCACACAATTGGTATGACATCTTTGACATGTTTGTCAGCTGTGTGACTATTTGTCACGTTATTCAATTCCCTTTACTCTTGGGCAACACCATTCGACTTGAGGTTCCCTTTCTTCATAGAAAGCACTTTTTTTTATAGGACATGTCACATAAATGCTTTTTAACTTGGAAGGAATTGACACTGGAATAATAGGTTGTGGTTTATATAGTATGGTGCGTTTGCAAAAAAAGCTCAGCAAGTGGCTTGTTAGCTTAGCTTAGAATACGACCTTTAATCGAAGTTTAAAAAGTGAAATATAATTCATGATGAAAATGACCTGTTTTTTGGGCATATTTCCTCACCACTGACTTGAAAGAGAAACTCTGTGAAAGTCAAAACCTTTAAAAATGACTTTCCTTACATGTTGACACTTGTTAAGACCATTTAAAAAGGAAATATGAGGCTTGGGTGGACACAGTGCTGAGCTTTAGACAGCTGGATTGCTATAACACAATAGGGCTTACAGTGCGTCTCAACATGCTACCTACTCCAGTTTTGATCTTCTCTTCACACCTCTTGGTTTTCAGTTTCATGAATCACTCATCGGTAGTGTTAAGTGCTCCACCTGTGTTTACACTTTTTTTTTTTTTTATCTGGCAACAACATGATAAAGTTAATCGGGCGTGGAAGGACTGTGGGTGCATAGTTTTGGTTCTCGTCTGATGGCTGTGTTAAAGTGGGCTTAGTGTAAAAGTCACAACTTCCCTGTGTCACATTGTCACTGTTGGATCATACAAGTTCCTTTTCAATTTGATATTTACTGTCATGGGGTAATGAAATATAAATCAACAATGGTCCTGTGCTTCTCTGCAGAGGGGATGGATGGATGGCTATATCAGCACGTGATCCTGTGGTTGAAGGGAAACCATATAAGCAGGTGACGATGAGTCTGGCTGGAAAGGTTACCATTCGTACTACCCAGACAAAGAAACAGCAGAGTTTGTTCTCCACATCTCATCACTGAGTGGGTAAGTGATTTGTTGTACTGTTAACATGCATCTATAAACTTAAGGGTTACTTTTCTCAATATGTTGATTTATTTTTGATATTTTTTACAGTTGAAAGGTTAAGGTGTGCTGTGTTGTCTTGTTTTCTGTAGAT
This sequence comes from Notothenia rossii, assembly GCF_949606895.1. Taxonomy (NCBI): domain Eukaryota; kingdom Metazoa; phylum Chordata; class Actinopteri; order Perciformes; family Nototheniidae; genus Notothenia; species Notothenia rossii. The sequence continues at coordinate 15,901,218 of NC_136911.1, read as the reverse complement.
AACATGGAGGAGCTATTTACATCAAATACGCCCGCAGGAATTGATTATGCTGAAAGTGTAAGTATTCATTTGCTGTTATTTGTATGGCATGCCATGTTGTATAGAAAATGTCTATGTCTGTATGCCTGAGTAGATTAAAGAAGGTGACAGTGTTGGTGCTGACTATACTCAGCATCACATACAGGAACACATCTGTGTTTTATTGCATGTGTGTATCGAAGTTTGTGTTTAAAGTATTTTAAATTATATTCAAGTAGATTTTAAATACTGTTAAAAATTAAATGATATATTTAGCATTCTTGATGTTTATTTTATTTGAATGTTTTTACAGATCATGCTAAAGTAAGATTTTAAAGTATATTCAAGTAGATTTTAAATACTGTTAAAAATTAAACTCAGGTTGCTGTAAGAACAAATCCATGTCAATGCCATTCATTCATATAATATTTAGCATTCTTGATAATTATTTTTATTTGAATGTTTTTACAGATCATGCTCCAGTTTTTATTTAATATATATATTTATGTTGGAAGAGCCTGCGACTTAAGATTTGCATTGCCATATCTACACTGTACTGTGCATATGTCAGTTAAGCCTTTGCATATTTGAGGTAGATTTAAGCAGACTGAGGGATAAGCAAATGCCACATTCACAGCTGTATCAGCATACATTTTTCCATTGTCTCAGGAAACCTCAGCCTCGGCTTCACAAGACTGTTTTATCTCTGCCCTAAATCTAAACTTGAAGCTTTTGGGGTACTGTAGGCCCTCCTTTCTAGAGCCCCTCAGGATCATTCACCTTACCCAGGCTTGGTTAGCAGAAGGAAATTGTGCAGTGGTGTGGTTTCTTCTGCACAGACACAACACCTGCACCTGACAGAAGTTGTATCGCACGCTCTGGTTAGCATGTACGTCATCGACAGCGTTTGATGTCCCATCACTGTATCCCCACTATGTTGTGAAACCCTTGAGAGTTGGGTTACAAGGACATTGAGAAAAAAAATGCCTGACAGGAAATGAAAAAGGCATTGTATCTTTTGCACTAAGTCCTCTTTCATATTGCATTAGATAATCATTGTCTCTGTTTTTGATCGCAGGATACTTATGAGGATGACTATGGTTCAGATCCGACTGACAACCCAGGCGTTTGTGACAGAAGCTGGGTCAGGGAGTTTCGTGGGCAGTACGAGCCACCTCTCTTCTGGATGATCTTCATTCTTGGTGCCGTGGGTAATCTGGTGGTGGTTTGGATCTACACCACTGTACGCAACCGCCTGAAAACAATGACCGACGTGTACCTGCTGAACCTGGCTGTGGCTGACCTCCTCTTCCTGTGCATGCTGCCTTTCTGGGCTGTCGATGCCATTAAGGGCTGGGACTTTGGTGTTCCCCTCTGCAAAATGGTGTCAGCTGTCTACAAAATCAACTTCTTCAGCAGTATGCTCCTGCTCACCTGCATTAGTGTGGATCGGTATATTGCAATTGTGCAAGTCACCAAGGCCCACAACCTGAAGAAAAAAAAGAGGCTGTTCTACAGCAAACTTGCCTGCCTGGTTGTCTGGTTGCTTTCCATCCTCCTAGCCCTCCCTGAGTTTATCTTCGCCCAGGTGAATACCAACCGAAACGGGAATTTTTGTGATCTGCGTTACTCTGAAGATGAAAAAAACCAAACAAAAATCCTGGTTCTGTCCCTGCAGATCTGCATGGGATTCTTCCTTCCTCTTCTAATTATGTTATTTTGTTACTCTGTCATCGTTCGCACACTCCTGCAGGCCAAGAGCTTTGAGAAGCACAAGGCCTTACGTGTCATCTTTGTTGTGGTATTTGTGTTTGTTTTCTCTCAGCTACCTCACAATGGTATGCTAATAATGGAGGCCACGGAGGCAGCCAATACAACAATGACTGATTGTAAAATGTTAATCCGTTTTAATGTAGCTGGACAGATTGCCAAAAGCCTAGCGTTTTTCCATGCCTGCCTGAACCCATTCCTGTACGTCTTCATTGGAGTTCGCTTCAGACAGGACCTCCTGAGGATGGTAAAGATGTGTGCTGGCGGCCTGAGCAACGGAGGGCTCAGTAAGATACAGGCGGTACCTAAACGCCCCTCGATCATGTCTGACACTGAAACTACCCCGGCCCTTTCCATATAAAAGCCTATTCTCCCAAAACCTAAAACCTGAGAACTGAGCTTATTCAACATGATGTGTTTTTACTTATATCCTCACGCATTATTTGTTTCCAACAGAGAAATTATAACGTGTTCAACTTTAAAAGAAAAAGTGTTTGAGTTTACATTCATTACATTAATATTCTGGCAGTAACAACAATATTTTTCAGGAATCACTGTATAAACTGTATATTCTTGTAAATACTATTTTGTATTAGTGTTTGTAAACTGTTCATTAATTCATTTTTTTACTTGCTGCTGTGAAAATCATTATTTGTCAAAAAACTAAAATAAAAAATGAGAACAATTCTCAATCGTGCTTCAGTTTTCTTTATTGCTTTACTTTTCAGCACAGCACAAAAACAAGCGGGAAACAGGTCCACCTATAGTTTTAATACCGCAACCGAAAGTGTGAGTAGGCCTAAGTCATGACATCGGCAAATCATATCTACAATACATGGGAAAGCATTGATGTGCTTTCACTGGTGTAACGTTCACTAGAATGTGGCCAGTGCTATCCACAATGTTTTCGATCTGACTAAACGTCCTCCTGCTGACTGTCTGTGGCATCGTCTGTGCCCACACTTAACTGCTGAACCTTGTCTGGCATTAACTTGGCAGTTTCTCAGTGGTTTCTAACGGATGCCCATTCAGACTGGTGAATGTTTCCCACAATCGCCTCAAAACGGCTGTAGCACAGACAAGTGTCACTGCCTCAAATACTTTCCATTTTCAGCGGCATCTTTTGAAGCACATTATTTTAGTTTCTAAAAGAGGCTAACTGAATGTTAAATACATATATTTGTTGTAAAAAGCCTCACAAGATACTTCCAATTAAATGCGCACAGCAGAAGTTATTACTTGTCTGACCTTTGCCACCAAAAACTGAGAACGTCTAAAGCTAAGGCCAATAAAGTGGGCTGGTGACCGACTACCTTTCATTCCTCTCTGATAAGCTCTGTGTCACAAAATCAGAGTTTCATGGCACCTCCAAAAATAAACTGCTTAATCTGAAAGGAATCTGACTCGCAAAGAAAATCATCAATGCTGAGATTTAAAATTAGAATTACGGCTCGTTATGTTATCTTCAAGACCTGACCCCATATTAATCCTATATTCAATAGTACGACTCATATTCGGTAAGGCTGTAAAGTTTGAGAACATTTTAAAAACAACCTCTATTAAATGATACTGTATGACTATTGGCACATGAGGGGGAGGGGGACAAATTGAGGAAGAAAAAGAGAGGAACATCACAAGGTTCATGTTAGTCACAGTCTGGCACATCGACTGTAAAAAAACAAACCCCCCATGTTATTGTGGTCACTGAGGTCGGCAGCAGACAACTGCAGACTACCTGCTGATTCCAGGTGAGACCACAGACGCATTGTTTCATTTTCCTGCTTATTGCTCCTCTCACGACAGGAAACCATCAGTCAAGTTGATAACAAATGCAGAGCGGAGGCCTCACAATGGATTTCTATGGGAGAGATCAGTTCATCCTGAGCGCATCAGGGAGAAGTGCTTCCGCTTAAGATTTAAAATGTGAAACTGCAAAAATTAAACATATCCTGTTGTAAAATCAAATGTATCTTCTTTTTTAAACTAACATTGAAAGTAATACTGTGTTTGGAGTTGGATGAGATGTGATACAATTTGGTAAAACTACAATTTAAACAATGAATTTATAAATCTTCACTAAGGCAGTAATGTTTCCAGAACTTTACTTTTGTATTGCCTCAAACTATTTTGCATACTGTATTGAATCCTTGATATGAATATATATACACATATATATGATGTCTTTTTACTTTGCCCTGTTAATCATCTAGATAACATTTAAACCTTAAAGTGAAAGAAACTGAATGATTCTACAAATAATGAATTACTTTTTATAGTTTTGCTAACCTTTTGGTTTCTTGATGGTTAGATACAACCTCAGGCATATTATGTGAAGTCAGAATACTTTTATTGTTGAAATAAATATAGTAGTGAAAGATGCTTGAATAGAACATTTACTCAAGTTCTGAAGTAAAATTAAATACGTATTTCGCAGACAAATAATCACAACACTTACTTTATGCGCTCAGCAACACATTCCCTTTACAGCATGCCCACTGAGGCCCTTCCGTGTCTTATACAGTACATAGATTTATAATAATAATTAAAAAAAATAGTTGGTGAAAGCACTTGTCTTAGTAAACAGGAGGTCCTGGGTTCAAATCCCAGCAGCGCTTCATGTTAAAGACTGCAGACTTTAACTGAAAAACCTGAAGATGCCTCTTTAGATTTGAGATAATTCTGCCAAAGATGAAACCAAAACTGTCCTCATCTCAGGTTTATATAATTACAAATAGTGTTCATACAATTTGTAATTCACCTTGAGATTATTTTTGTTAACCTATCATTGAATATTCCTGCTTCAGAGATCTCCACTACTGGCCTTAGGGAATGTCTGGCTCAGGGAATCTTTAGGCTTGAACTCCTTTAAAACTGAAAAGTGCATTTAGCTTTAGTTACACAAATAGCCTGTCGTTGAAACACTCCTGTTCAAATCCCAGCAGTGCTAATTCTTAGAGAGAATATAGACTTTGTTGCTGTTCGAGTAAGGAGTCAAAAATATGTTTTCTCATGATGTAAATGAACACAGCTTTTACATGACAGAAGTGAAGGATCTTAACAGAGGTTCTGTGTATCAGTTTCATAGTTTTTTAATCTTATTTAGCAGCTCTGCTAGCTAGACTAACTGAGCCACTCTGTTAAAATCCTCTTTAGATAAGATAAGATATACTTTATTGATCCCAATTTGAGAAATATTTTATATTTATGATATCAAATCTGTAGTCATGTACAGCCTGATAACATATATGATCATGGTTATAGAACCCAGCATCTTTGATCAATTAAGCCACAGCACTTTTCATTCTCAGGAGGTAAAGAAGTTAAATAAAGAATCTTTAAACAAGCATATTAGAGATCTCTATAAAGAACATTTAAGGTAAGACTTAAGAGAGACTTTTCACCTCTTTTTATGAATGTACATTTATAAATATAGTCTTGGTCTTTGGTTATCCTGAAAGAATAACATCGCGTCTAAAGAGGACTTTTAAGTTTATCTACAGTTAAGTTGTTATGTTTTGAAAGAGTTTTTTCTATTTCAGGATTCAACCTGTATATAAATGTTTTGTGTATTTGTTTTGGTTGGATTCTTTTGTATTCTTACGTCATTTGCTGTAAGAATACAAAATGCAGGTTGGACCCTGTCACCCTGATTAACATTTGAAGAGGAACAGACATTATCTCCCTCTTTAAACTAAAACTGAGTTTTAAAACAAGCTCTGTTGAGGCCAAAGGCTTAACTTATGTTTTTATATTGTGTCTAAACAATGAAAGAGATCATATTTCATCATATTTTAATCTTTTTAAGAGCTCTGCTGCCATCTTGAGGTCTGCAGGTAACAGATCACTTTAAAGAACATTTTCTCTTTAAAGCATATATTATAAATACATTTGGAGTCTTTTAGACAATAATGCCACAAGTAAACACCATTTTTGAACTTTCATTTAATTTGTTATACTTTTCTGGCTGAAAATTCTGCATGATTGAGGATATTTTGACAACAGAGATAATTTAATGCACAGTTTAACTTTAAATATAATATTATGAGTTATGTTGGTAATTAACAATACTTTATGTGTGTTTTCAAAACATGACAGGTCAGTTTAAGACATACAAAACAGCTAAAAATACCTCCTTATTACTCAAGAAATTATTTATTGAAGTATTTTTTGCTTCTTTATTGTTGTTTTATCTCAATATCTGCCTGAACTTAAAAAGCTGGAGGAAAACAGAGGCCGTATCACACAACTCATTCCCTCACCTTTGTGTTTTTAAACAGTTGTTGAATTCATTTTAAGCTTTGAAAATAACAAAAGACAAAATAAACACTTCAGCCCCAGCACTTTACATTTCCATGCTTACTTAAATTGTCATTGCTTCGAAATAAACAGTTAATGATTTAGTCAATTGGGTGCACCAGAAGCCTTTAATGCCTCACAAAAACAGAATATAAAATGAAAATACTCAAAATAATAAATAAATATCCATCTATCTATTGATGTAATTGTTATATTTAATTATTATCTATTCTATTGAATAGAATATAGATAATTCTTCTCAAAACTAAGATTGTTTGATTTCTGCAAAAAATAAGATGGTTCTGCCGTTGCCGAGCAACCAACAGGTAGGCCTCGTTTGGGGGCGGAGCCTAGCGAACGGTCTTTGGCTCTGTTGACGTCATTTGGCTATGATCTCTGTCAGTGACGTGTGAATTACGTCACTACAGAGTTTGCAAATAGACCCTGCTTCCTCTGCAGATCACTTCTTCTCAATTCACTGAGAGGGCCAGCACGTAATCTACCCAGCAGACAATTTTACAGACAGCATCCACAGATAATCCAGCATTATAGAATTAATTAATAATATTAATAATTTGTTAGTTATTAACATTATTAATTAATTACCATGTCTAGAGCAGGAAGTTCTATGTCAGTGAGGATGTCAAACATCTCAGTGGAAGACATTCGTCCATTGTTTGTTAACTTTTGCAAACGGGTGAGTGTGGAGCAATGGGATTTGCTGGATCAAGGATTACCGGACGATGCCGTAAAAATGATAGTGGCAGAGCTGGTTTTGCAGTGTGTGAATTTGGTGATGGAAGCCTTGCTAGCTATTCATAAGGTCACAAAAACGGGCATTTCTGAGGAGTGTGTTCGGTCCTGTCTAGGCAACATACTCCCTCAGACTGTTGCTGATGTCCTGGATGTGAAAGTCCCTGACGACTGCGACAGCGCAAAAAGCTTGACCGAAATGATAGTCCAGGAGGTTATGGAAAGCGCCAACTCTGTACTCAATGCCAGTGCGGACAATTCGGAAGAAGTATATAGGCGTGTCACTCCCCCCAACAGACTTGGTGTTATGGTCAGTCATGCCTGCGATATGCTAAAAGCCTTCCTGGCTAAAATGAGAGGCATTTTCCGATTGCCAGAAAGAAAAGAAAGCCAGGTGGCCTTGATTGAGATTACTGATGACAGTTTAGAGGAGGAAGTTACCAGCAACAAGAGCAGGCAGCCTGAGACCACAGACACAGGCTCAATCCAAACCTCACATGGTGCTGGATCTGTTCATTCCAAAGCTTCAGGCACCGGATCTGTTCAGTCCAAAGCTTTAAGCAGCAGATCTGTTCTGTCCAAAGCATCAGGCCTCCCAAGAGGGTCGGAAGGAAGTTTTGTGATTGAAACCGAAGCAGTCCAGGGAATAATTATAAAAGAGTTCAGCGGAATAGAAGAACCTCTTCTGGATAATATGAAAGAGACAGAGATTGAGGTTCTTAAATCTGACACCTCCGAGTGGATCAAAAGTATTTCAGGAGACATAGTAAGGTCCATCATTGAAGAGGTTAATAGCCTGGATGTTGGAGATTCTGAAAGTCCCATTTCAGAGCCCGGAGATATGCCTGAACTTTGCTTGATAGGAGTCGGCACGAAGATCAAACACTTTTTTGCCAAACAGTTTGCCAAACTCTCCATTTATCGGATGGCGGCAGAGATGAAGGAACGATTCTGCCCCGAATCCCACGTTGATACAGAGGAATCGATGAGGTCCTTCGCTGAGGAGGTTGAGGAGCTGCTGAGCAACGAGTGCGAGGAACAAAACAATGAGGTTGAGATGTATTTAGAACTACAAAACCTTTTAGAGGGAAAAAGCCTGATGTTCACAAAACTGCTTAGTGATCTCCTCTTCAATAACACCACAAAAGGGATGATAACACCAGAGTTTGCCCCAGGAGTAACACGAATATTCGTTGCCCCGCCACGTGAAGCCATGCTTCAAGAAATCAAATCGAAACTGTGGTACTTCTTTGGACTGTTCGGGTGGTGGATGACCCACCAGGCTGGCAGCCACAGCAACAGGGTGGAGCAGGCGTTGAATGCACCTGGGCTACTGACACCAACAGACACACTGGCTGCGGACTCAAGTGCAGAATCAGTGAAGGAGACAACTCCAGAGGCAGAGACAATCAAAATGTCTGTCCTGGTACTTGTGAAGAAGCTGGTTTCACGAATTTACAACAAATCAAAGGAGAACAGCCCACTTGGAGAACCAAAGGCCGTCGCAGAGAGACTCTTTGAGAAAGTATGGGCCAAAGTGGAGGGAGAGGATTTCAAAATCACCACAGAAACCTTCAAGAATATAGACAAGGTAGTTTACAAAGGTCTGTGCAAGCAGTGGAAGGGTGCAGCGATGGTGCTTGTTACAGTGACTGTAGGAGAACAATCAGCGGATGGTGTAGTGGCCTCCATCTTCAAATACTACCTGACGAACCAACCAAAGAAGAGAGGCGCCGTCGGCAGGTTCTTCCATCGTGTAGGCCGAGCAATCCTGAAGCCTTTCAGACGCTCTCCTGCATCTACTTGGACTATTTAGGGGGATTATTTATTATTCAGCCTTTAGGGTAAAGGGTTTTTTCTCCGGGTGTCTCCGGTTTTCCCCACTTTAATAATTTTGTATTTAAATGTGATATTATTGTTGTCAACTAACCTTGTACAGTTATTTGATATTTGTTGACCTAAAACATTTAATTAAAGTCAACTTTTAGTTTTTTTCAGGGGACAGGGTTTTCTCCGGGTGTTTCCGGTTTTTTCCCAAATTACGCAACAAAGAAATAAAAAAATGTTGTAATTTAATGTTCTGCTTATGTCTCTGTCATTTGCCGTCAGAGCTGTGATTATGCTACGCAGTCTGTTTCAACCAATTCAAAGTGTTGCTAGGAAATACAATAAAAAGTGTGTCCTGTGAGAAAGTCACTCTAGTTATTGAGTCACTTTTAAACATTAAATAATAAGAAGAGCTGATTGTTGTCGGAGCTGAAGTTCTACTCACTCAGATATGAATTAAGCTCAAATACAAAGAGGTACATCAATATTTAATATAGGATGAATGTGGGTTTTTGAAAAACTTAAATATTCTACAGAACAAGGAGTGGAATTTGTATTGTGGGGGAAGATCGACAGCAACAAGGCTTTCAGTATTTCCCTCCAAAAGAAGTGGAAATCTGAAAACCAGTGAGCTCAGAAATCTTCCTTCTTACTGAAAACAAATACAGAAACACAAAACATTTACACAAACACACTGCAGCAGTGATGTGCTGTCAGAGCCAATCAGCACCTCCTGACCTGCAGATCAATGCATTCATCAATAATGTTTGTATAATCTCTGTTAGTCAATTTGTATCCCCAAAATCAGCAATTGCAATATCTGGATGAATACAAACAAATCCTAATAATTTGTGTGATAATAGTAGAAATATCTTATTATTCAATACCTTGTAATCTGATAATATTAATTAATTAATTTTGTTTAGTGCGAAAGTGTAACCTGATCCGAAAAAAATATATTAATCATCACTATTCAACACATATCTGGTCATTGGAAATATATAGACAATCATTAATTGTACATCTGTAAACATCCAAGGTATAAAATCAATTCAAAGTTCATCTTTGTACGAGAGCTGGAAGAACATGTCCGTCAGTCTTCCTGACTCGTTCTCCTCCTCCCTTTCTGACACAGAGTGTCTGGTGTGTGTAAAGGCATCCTGATACTGTAGATTAGCACTGAGGTGCTGATTGGCTCAAACTCTTCTTCATCAGAGTCCAGTATTTCAACCCCCCCAATTGCTCTGCTTTTGTGTGGCTCATTCAGTGAGCACTGAAGTTGATCCCCCAGTGAAATGGAGGCTCATCTGCCTACATTCCTTCTGCTATCTGCTTGAGAGCAGTGCAACTGTGTATTCCAAGTGGCGCATCCAGGTGTCCCCCCCCTTGATGGGAGAGGTTAGGAAGACATCAAACTCCTCCAAGAAACATGGAACCTTGTGTTACAGAAGTCTCTGAAGCCCTCACTCGTCCTGCAGGGTTGTCTGCTTGAGCCCACCGAGCAGAAAGATGAAGAAGCATCCCATCTCCTCAGAAAGTTGAAGATTAGAATCCTCTCATCTCGAACGACCTCGTGCTTCCTTGCCCGTGGCTGGGGGCGCCCTCTGCAGCCGGAGAGTGTGACCTTCTCTCTCTGACCCTTGGCCTTCAGAGCTGTCCTAGTTATTGGGTTAACACTTGATAGGGATGTTTTCCTGAGTGCAGACAACTCAAAGTAATGGATTAGCACATTATCATTTAATTACAAAAATAGGATAGGCCCCTCAAAATTATTTGGGAGCCTTCCTGACACATGCACATGCATAAATGTAAGGTTTGTGTTAGTCATTTAACATGCAAGAATCATATACTCATCAGTCCAAAGCAGAGAAATGTTATTTTAAGTTAAAGGCGAGCTAGTCCCTGTGGATATAACCCCTTCTCAATGATTCTAAATGTTATATTAATTCACCATTTACCGTTTGATAAAAGATTGGTTTATCAGAAATACGTTTCTTCTTCCATAAAACATAGGTTTGAGAAATAAATGTTCCAATATGAAATCAATTACTCAATGTAATTGACTCTCCCCTCCCTTTTCTTACATATGTGAAATATGAAATAATAACTTAGGAGTCTATTTAAGCATGGTATAGTTTATAATCTATTAATCGAGAAGACTCAGTATCACCCGTGTGCAGCTTACAAAAAACAATTGTGAGAAACATATATTATGCAGGAAATGTATACATTTGTTGAAGAACAACTGATTCGGGACGAAAAGCTTCATCCCCTTAACATCTGAGTTCCTACTGATGGCATACCATGAACTATAGTGTGTGTCTGAGGGTGTCATTACTGAGAAATGTCAAACAAAATCAAAACCTTACATTTGAAAACAGGTTTGCATTCCTCCACTTGTTATCATTGGAAACAATAAACGCTAATTGTTTTGATGTAGAATCTATCAATTGAATCGTTAGAGCAGAACAGAATGGTTATATTTTAGCCTGAGTTTCGTGCAGCCTCTAGTTTTACCAGGTGGAAACATTGTCTATATAATGTGAATACATGTAGAACTAGACATTAAGAGGCCCCTGACATTAGGCCTATTTTAAAAATAGTAGGGGCTTTTAACAGCTTGCCAACTTACAGGCATCCTCTGCATATCAGTATGAATAGCCTTAAAAAAATAACCATCATGTGAAATGTTGAGTTAATCTAAATAATTACTTATGGGTTGAAGTCACTAACATTAACATTAGAACTAAAGTCAGTCAAAATTGGACTTGCACAGATCAGAATCTAAGCAATACACCATTTTCACCAACAAGATTAGGTACATTACAGGAGTGTTAAAACACCCAAACATGCACACGTATCTTATTCTAGTAGAGATTAGAGGACAAGGTCTAATGTTGTGAACAAAATCATCAAGTTATTTTATTTATTCTATGTTATGTACCACATTTAATTTAATAATTAATCTTGAATTACTAATAACTGTGGATAAGGTGAATACTTATCCAAAGTGTGTGTGTGTGTGTGTGTGTGTGTGTGTGTGTGTGTGTGTGTGTGTGTGTGTGTGTGTGTGTGTGTGTGTGTGTGTGTGTGAACAGCTTGTCTGCCCAAGGTTTAAAACATGTGGGACAGCAGTGAGAATGTTATAAGAAACAATGTGTTAGTTAGACTAAACTCGAAGGAAGCTAGACTGGAACATTTTAAATAAATCAAAACACTTGCACATTAATTAAATACATTTGACATTTAGCTTGAGCTGGGTTCAATACTTTTCTTTATGGTATTTAAAATTGGGCTCGAGTGGAACCCCTGGATTTGGCTTGCAACACAAAGTGATACTGATCTCTGTCTGTTAGGACTTGGAAGTGTCATGATTCAAAGTGTGGGCCTGTGAAGGAGAGGCCCTTGGAAAACAACATCTATTTTTTAACTGTAATTACTTATTTTAAAGAGATTGTAACATTATACTTTTTAAATAAATTGCTCAATTAATTTAACACATTTATTATGCACACAATAAAAACTTCAACAAATATATGGATCCTGGCTTAACCAGCGACCTTTACTCTTTTGTTCATAAGCTCGGTTTCAGAAAACTTGTCAGTAGTTTAACAACTATTTTAATTTTAGTAATGTCTATACGAGAAATAATTTGAAGCAGTTTAATAAAGAATGTTAAACTATTTTTTAAAACTGTAATTGAACTTCAATTTATATTAATTATCTGAATCCAGTGGCCAGTTGGAATAGATAATCACCAAAGTTTCCATTTTGCAGCAACAGCGCAAAAGGTTTCAATAATAATTAGTATTATGTCTGAGTCTAGTTCTGTCATATCTGCTTTGTTTCGGAATGTGTTCAATACATTACGTTTTTATTCATTATTACCATACAATACATAGATTACGAATAAATGAAACAAATAATACAACATTGACCTAAAAAAAAAAACAGACAGATTTTGCAACCCTGATCACCTCAGGCAGGTCTTTACGATCAGCCGTGATGCCTCTGAGGGTCTCGGGCGCAGGACGGGGCATAGGGTTACAAAGATATCTTAACATACCAGCAATACAATTTAAGAATGGATTCTTAAAGCAATATAATCTTCTTTTCTTCTTACACCTACAGTGCACACCATGAACAGTGTGCTTCTTTTTGTACATTTTCCCCTGCACACTCAGATGCAGGACATAAAAACACTCTTTTGCTATTTATTTTCATTTTGCAGCACATTTATACTACCAGAATTTTTTATTTTTCTCAAGTAATTTACTTTTGGTGAGATAACTAAAGTTTAGTTCATTTTACCCTGGCTATGGACTGATTCATTATTAGTTGTTACAAAACATACACAAGACGGCGGGAAGACAAACCAATATAGACCCCCCATACAAACAATTTAGACAAACAAACATGAACTCGCAATAAACACCAGCGCGACAGCAAAGTTCATCCAGCTCAGTTTAGTCCGAATTAAGAGGTTTCAGAGGGGGTAGGGAATTATCTCTAGTGGGGCGCCTTGTCTTACGCATCCACCCTTGTATACAAGTCCTAGATCGGTGCTTGAAGACCATCCAAGAGCGATAACTAGCTTATCCTCTTGCGACACCACTACTCTATTCTAGTGGCGCTGTTCCCCCCCGATCAGGAGCGCACAGACTTTTTCCTCTACCCTTTCTCTCTAACAACAGCCCAGTTGACTGTAGTCCTACACGACCAGCCTACACATGCTATCGAGTTCATCACAACGATGAAACACAGTTTTGTTCTACACTTGCTTGCCACTACCCACCCATGATCAATTAGCCTATAATTTTATGCATGCACCCTGGACCGCCACCAGCTCCTCTAGGATAGGGAACTGTGGCGCATCAGGTGATGCATGCACCTCGCGCTGCCCCGTTTTACCATGCACGGAGAAAACGGTCACAAACAGCACGTCATTCCTAGCATTCGGTGCCATTTAGGTCCCCACCACATTATATCATATAATTTGTATTTAAAAGGTCTAATGCTTTTTTTTTTAAAAGCTTGGTTTTAAATGTTTATACCCTCTACCATAAAACAACCATGTTATTTAGCCAGGATATTAAAAATTCTAAATAATTACTCTGATTTTAGCACAAGTAGGCCGAATTGCTGTGTCCCCAATCATGTTTGCTCAACTTCTGTAACAGATATACAAAAAGAAATCAAAGAAATACAAACAAATTCTACATTGTTGTGAGTGTTGTATGACCCTTTTGCTAATATTCCTCACCAAATTGAAATTGTTGTTATTAATTCATTTGTATTGAAAATAAAGTGTGTGTCCCCTGTTTGAATGTCCTCCCTGTTACTCTGATTTGAATCCCTCTGGACACGCCCCTTAGTGGGAAATAATCTTCAAGAAGCAGAGTGAATGCGTTCTTCCTTCAACGTTTTTCTAATGTTTTAAAGAACTTAACTATTGCGGTAAAGCATAAAATGTCCACCCTGTTATGCTCATTGTTAGTGGAAATGATCATTTGTTTTACATTTAGAAAATATGGTGAATATATCTATCAAATATATGTTTCTGTTGTCACCAAGTGCTAGCTTGATTATCATCACACATGTAGCAATAGCCAAGTTTAGCATAAAATGTCCACCCTGTTACCGTCCACCCTGTTACTATTTTTCACAGTAACAGGGTGCACACACAGTAACTGGGGATGGTCAAAAAAAAAAAATGGAAGCATAATATCCTGAGCTTGACCAAAATATTTTTCTTATACTTTAACAAACCATCATTCAGATTAAATTAAAAAAAAAAACATGGAAAATTATGTTTTTTATTTTTGAATATATAGCTGAAATGGCACCGAATGCTAGGAATGACCCGAATTTAGACCATCTCGTTTTAAATAGAGACGGCGGTGGTGTGAGTTAAAGCTATAGGCAAAAAGCTGTGACTTTCTCCCTCTCAGCTGCACTTCTCCAGCCCCACAAACACGGGGAGGTTTTACACACACACCCGCGGCTACAGCTGAAGCCGTGTTTACAGAGGCGATAGGAGTAATATCTCCGGCTGCTTATTTTTCAACTGCTGTGTTGGCCGCTGAAACCCCCAAAATTCGGCGATTTGTACAATACAAATCTTTACATTGCTTTCATACAGAAGTTCCACTTTACTGATGCCTTTCTTTAAGGTTTCTCTAAACATGAGCTGTGCATGTTTGTATGGCACTTTCGTTCCGAGCAGCATACACAGAGGAAATCAGCCAGGACTGAATCCCTAGACACTGATCTCCTGGGTTTATTATCCCCAAATGTTCATTAACCAAAAACGAAACACAGCCGCTCAGCTTCACAGATAATTTTAGTATACCGTCAATCACAGATTCTGGTAAGGCAATGTCCAAATTTGAAATTACACTTACCAGTTCTGAAGATTTATTGGTATCCTGCCGACAACGCCAATTTGTGGGGGAAACTTCTGTGTAGCGATGCAGTGGGAGTCACCGACTCATGAAGGAGACACGGGAAGAGCAGGAGCATTGATGTCAAACACTGACAGGAGCTTCGGCCGGAGAATTCACATCACAAGTCCAAGAGCCAGAGGTTCTGACTTCACGGTAGAGTTGCCACGTCAAATCTGAAGAACTCTACCTCAGACCCATGTATTTAGCTAGTTCAGAGAGAATAATCAACATGCTGCATAACAAGATATAACACCTCTATCAGCTGACGCCAACAGGCAGGAACAGGGAGAAAGTACACTGAGAGCACAGCAGCCAAGGTTAGGTGCGTGTGCTCAGTCAGAACTGATAAACTTGGTCAAAGTTATGGACCTTGGACAATATTTCCCCAACAAGTTTCATAGTTTTTTAATCTTATTTAACAGCTCTGCTGCCATCTAGCTAACTGAGCCACTCTGTTAAAATCCTCTTTAGATAAGATAATACTTTGTTGATCCCAATTTGAAAAATCTTTTATATTTATGATATCAAATCTGTAGTCATGTACAGCCTGATAACATATACGATCATGGTTATAGAACCCAGCATCTTTGATCAACTAAGCCACAGCACTTTTCATTCTCAGGAGGTAAAGGAGTTAAATAAAGAATCTTTAAACAAGCATATTAGAGATCTCTATAAAGAACATTTAAGGTAAGACTTAAGAGAGACTTTTCACCTCTTTTTATGAATGTACATTTATAAATATAGTCAAAGTCTTTGGTTATCCTGAAAGAATAACATCGCGTCTGAAGAGGACTTTTAAGTTTATCTTGTAGTGCCGAGAGATAGGGAGTCAGAGGCGTTGCATCGAAGGTGCAAAGTTGTCTTTAATAGAGAGCTGCAAAGGACATGTTGTCGGGTCGCAGCCCGGGACGACAAGAGGAAGAGCCAGGAGGGCACACAATATATGGAACACACAACAGGTCCGTGTGGAAACAAAACCCCAATTGTAGTTCCATGTGTGAATTATGAACCAGTGTATCAATACGTGGTCACCACACAAGCCCCCCCCAGAATTCAAATATGGCAAAATAAATCCTCGCGTCCGTGGAGGAAGCACCACAGGGGCCGAGGAGGGCGGGGTCGCAATTGAGGACCGGGCCATGGAACGGGCCGACGAAAGGAGGCCGCATGAGAGGGTAGGGACCCTAACGAGGGCGAGGGCACCCCCACCGGGGGCGGGCCGGAACGGGCCGTTGTAAGGGGGCTGCAGTAGGTGTCGTGGCGAACCCAGCAGGAAAAAGCGCTGCCAGGCCGCAGGCGAAGGCACGGCGGCGGCGGCGGGCATGAAACCTCCGGAAGGACGGAGCGGAATCCCAGGAAGGCAGGAGCAGTCACCCCGGGAGGAAGGAGCCCTGGACAGGGGAGAAGCCAGACGCAGAGCTGCCAACATTGTGTTATAGAAAGTAGTAGCATGCCGAGCGGAGGAAGGCAATTTTTTTTCCGGCGGGGGGTCCGAGGTCCGCCGAAGCCCCCAGAATGCCCCCTTATTTCATTTTTACTTTACTTATTTCTATTTATCTTTTGTATTCAACTGTTTCTATTTTACTGTAAATTGTATGTATATATAGTTCCCTATTCCTTTTCCTATCACCCTGCTGCTATAACATGTGCAATTCCCTTACAGGATTAATAAAAGTTATCTTATCTTATCTTATCAGAAGCCAGAGACTTTACATGCTCTGAGATGCAATCTAGGTCATATTAGGACATGTTTTTCTGCAAAGTAAATTTTTTGTGTATAATTTCTCCTTTTCCCTGTACTGTTGCACACAATTAAACACCAACATACACAAAAAAATATTTTTATTAACCGAACAGAATTCATCATGAAACAATACTGAACAATAACACATGAAAAACCTGTACACAGCCTTTTTTAGAACAGAGTTCAACTCAAGGGAACCTTTGGCTGTGACATGACCATCTGATCAACCTCTCACTTTAGATGGTCATAGGTTGCTGACTTGGCCTTGGCAAGAGTTGTCTTGGAGTACGCCTGCTTGTAGCAGACAGACCCCTTTGCCACCATGAATTGTTTGTGGGTAATGAGGTTACTCAGGGTCTCCATTCCCATACTAGGTCTGAACTCCGTTCTGTTTTTTGTGACAAGACTGAAGATGCGTTCGCAGTCTGCATTGGAATGGAAGATGCAGAGGATAGCCAGCATTACCTTGCAGAGTAAAGGGTACTTGAGATGGCCATTTCCATCCTTCAGCTGACTCATCAGGTGCCACTGTGTGTCTGGTCTGTCACAGCTGGTGATGCTTTCTGGCAGAGCATCGGTTTGGTAGGTCATGAATTGACCCTCAAGCTTGTCCATCTCCTCAGCATTCATCTTCAAGCAGGGGAATCTGCCTGTGAAGTACCTCACAGAATTGAACTCTGCGCTGTCCCGTGCAGACATGTCAGCCACAGAAGCATTCCGTAACACTGGGTCATCATAGGGAAACTTCTTCACCATGTACTCAACAGCCTTCATGTAGAATGCCCGCACAGCGCTGAAGACCTGGGCCAGCTGCAGCTCCTCAAGCTCAGGGTGATCTGCTATGAAGTCTCTGGTGTTTTGCCCAATGAACAAGGTCTCATTGCTCTTCTGGTTGCTTGGTTCCCTAAATGGTACCTGGTGAACCTTAGCAGCTGCATTAATCACCTGAGGCTTCACAAATCGGTTCAAGAGATTCTTCAGCTGTGTGGTCAAAGTCCTGTGTAGTACTTGTATGCAGGGTTTGTCTAGCTGCAGCAGAGTGTTGGCCTCATCAAATATCGGCAGGACCGCACTCAGAAAGTAGCAGTAAAGATGGAATGTTGGGTCCTGCAGATGTTGACATGCCCTCTGCACTCTCTGTTGTGCCCCTGTCTTGGGCTGAGTGGGTGCAGTGCTAGATGTCTTGGGCTGAGTGGGTGCAGTGCTAGATGTCTTGGGCTGAGTGGGTGCAGTGCTAGATGTCTTGGGCTGAGTGGGTGCAGTGCTAGATGTCTTGGGCTGAGTGGGTGCAGTGCTAGATGTCTTGGGCCGAGTGGGTGCAGCGCTAGATGTGTTGGGCTTTGCCGTTGCAGTCTTGGGCTGTGTGGTTGCAGCTGCTGGTGTTTTCTTTCCCTGACTGAATTTGGCTAGGTTTTGTTGGCGAAAGAGATAGCCTGCCAAATCAAACTGAGAATTGTCCTTGCTGCCGTTACTGTGGGTTGATGTGTCCTTGCTAACACTGTGGGTGGACTTGTCCTTGCTGCTGCTCTGCGTGGACTTGTCCTTGCTAACACTGTGAGTGGTCTTGTCCTTGCTGCTGCTCTGCGTGGTCTTGTCCTTGCTGCTGCTCTGCGTGGATTTGTTCTTGCTGCTGTGCCCAGACTGTTCTGACTCAAAGTATTGCAGCAATGCAGGCCACTGCTGCAACAACCTGGCGATGCATTTATCTAAAGAGAGCCACCTCGTACTTACATGTTTAACAATCTTTCTCATTTCCACTCCACACAGATCCTGAAATTTCTTCAGTCCCTGTTTCCTCTTGCTGGATTTGTCTAGGTAGAAGTATATGTCCACCAGCAGCTCTTCAATGGACACTGGAAGCTGAGCAGCAGCTTTTTCTGCAGCTAGATGAATTAGATGGCACGGGCATCCCAGCACATATACTGCACTGTTTTTTTTGTTGATGTAGCCTGCCGTGCCAGCTTTGAGTCCCTGCATCACCATGGCATTATCTGCCCCAAAACTCATGCAGTTGTCCCAGGATATGCTACGTTTCTCAAGTTCATTGTCAATGAGTTTGAATATGTTCTGCCCAGTAGATGCCTCATGACACTCTGGCAAAGATAGCAGTACTGTCAGAACACGCCCAAGTCCTCGATCAAAGTACTTCACAACAAGAGGATACAGCTTACAGTCTCCATAGTCAGTGCTCCCATCCGTGGCTAGGGAGTATGGAGCTGTCCTCATTGCCTCCGTGATCACAGACGCATCCTCCTTGGCAAGGGCTCCAACAATGGCGCTGCTCTTTGTGCGACCAGACCCATACTTTCCTGCAATTGCAATCACAAAAATATTGAATTGTATTATCATGATTATACTCTAGATTACACAGAATTGCAGAATTACAATCATGATATTAATCCTCTGTAGAGTAAGTTGGCCTAGGCTATTTTTTTTTCACCTTTACATAAAATGAAAAATGTTTATCAGAATGATACAGTATCAGTATAAATTAGCAATCATTAATTTGCAAGATTTAAATCAGATTATCAACCAGGGCAGTACTGTAACTGTTTTATATAGGCTAGTCTGTACAGATTGTAGAGTGTATTGTGACAGTATACAGATATAAATCTATGCCTATGAATGCTTGAGATGAATTGAGGCTATTTGTCATTTGAGCCTTACCAGCGATTTTCGAGTCCGGAAACATCTTTTTCACCAGTGGCCCGATGTGGTCGGCCACCGCGATCGGGATGTTGTGTTCCACCAGAAAGTCCACAGCGAGCACTTCGGCATTTATGACACTGGTGTCACTGTCAACCGTAAAGAAGCCCGCGATGGGCCTTGTAGCTTCCACTGCCGCCTTGTATGACGTGTGTTTAGCAGTCCTGGTGTGCTTTTCAACGTCGTGTCGGCCCCCATGCCTCACGCTAAAATCTGCCTTACACAACATACAGTAAGCGTGGAAGTCGTCCAGCTTCGACCGGGTGATGGTCGGCCATTCTGCGTTATATTCTAGCTTGAAGCGCTGTTCAGAAATTCGCCGCTTTTTCGGCGGAGGACAAGTACGTTCACCATCCATTTTTGATAGACTTCAACTGACAGCTCGCTCCGCGATTTCGCGGGCATAGTGTATTCACGAATTATCATTGGTCCATTAGAAATTAAGATAATAAAAACACAACACATATGTTAAATTATATAATGAAATAAAACAGATATTAATATTTTCTACTTATCTGTGCTATAAATGTAATTTTTGTATGATTCCAATTATCTTAAATAATTTTATAACCAAAATAGCTGAATTTGCTCGTGACCTGTTCAAACCAGTCTATGGTTCAAACAGAGAGGAGACAAGCGGGGTAAGGCAGCAAAGAGCGGCGCCTCACGTCAGATTGAGCAATCCCTCACAAACTGGATTAAACGCATGCCTTTTTCTCTCATTGTCTGTGAAATGTTTGTAGACACTCGTATTATGTCCTTTCTATCCATTGAGTAGGTAATGTATTTTAGGTAGGCCTATGTGTTGTAGTCTTGCTGATCTGACATAAACCCGCGGTGAAAAAGCAGAGGGGAGGCAAACAGTAGGCTATCTCTGTCTCAATGAGGAGGGCGTGCGAAAGCCTGGACACTAGACTCCATTAATCACTTCACGTCCCGATTTACTGAGATCATTGCTTGAGCTAAAATGCTTGTTTCATACGACGGGACAGAAGATAACTCGATCGACCAGTCACAGTGTGATTGTCTATGTTAGACGGCACGCGCCGTTGAATTTAAGAGAAAGGCTAGCGGAGCTAGTGAGAAATTAGCACCTCCTGTATAATGCCTCCCTGCTCTGTAACAAAGATGCTAGTGAGGAAATATCCCCTCCTGTATAATGCCTCCCTGCTCTGTTACAAAGATGCTTGATGGTTTTACCCCGATATATATATGTAACAGTATGTAACCATAATGATTTACCCCGATGAATCTGCCGCAGGTGTTTTAATGTTTAATTACCATATGTAAGGGTTCGTGCACAGAGGGGATTGTCGGGAAAGAGATGGCTGTTTGAGGAAGCTCCCATTTATTAACATTTCAACAAACAAGTTGCATATTTGCATAACGTATTCAAGTGTTAGCATTTATTGCAATAGTAGCTACAGAACATGTACTGTGCTGTGTAAACTGTACTGTATCACATAGTGTTTCAGACACACAAACTTTTCAACTTTCAAAATTAAACGGTGCGCTCCCAGCGCACGTACCGGCAGTGATCTAGAGCAGCGGTTTTCAACCAGTGGTACGGGGACAAACTGTCTCGCTCTCGTAATGTCTGTCTGTCTTGCTCTCGTTCTGTCTCTCGTACCACTCTCGGTTCCACTTTTACTTTTGCGCGCTACCTGTCTCACTCTTTTCCGACCTCCAGCTTTTCCTGCTGGAACCCGCCGCTTAAAGGTGGGGGTCCGCGGACCGGCCATAGAGCCCATAGAGTTAAAGGTGTTGGCCGTTAGCTGTAAAAATCCATAGATTAGCCGCACCGTTACATAAGCCGCAGCGTCGAAAAATGGGAAAAAAGGCGCGGCTTATAGTCCAAAAAGTACGGGTATGTTTTAATATACTCTATTGACTTCACATATTTTTCACATAGGCCTATCTGACTCTGAAAGCCAGCTACGAACCTCACCGCACGGCACTGGTCTACATGAATAGAATTCTTCATCAACAGCGGGAGCCAAAACAGCATAGCATCCTGGTAACAGTAGTGAGGGCATTACAAAAAAGAAGTACAGCCGATCCTATTGGCTCTTTGCCAACGCAAGGGACGAATCATAAAACGGCTTATATGTGAGCTTTAGTGCTGGTTGGATGTCAACACATGCACGAGGCTGCCAGCTCACCGATTCATTTTTCGATTTGTTAGGTAATGCGTAGGATATTCAAGTCAAGCGTAGCGGCGTAATTAGGGCCTGGAAATCGTATCTGCTACGCCAAAATCGTGTATGTTGGCAGCTCTGCAGACGGAGCGCCGTCCGAAGCTGCCGTCGAGGCCAACCGTGAGCCGCGGTAAGAGGAGAGGCCAGGCAGGGTCCCGGAGCGCGCCACCCACGGACCAATGAAGGCATGGGCGACGTCCGAAACCGCCGAGGCGAAGGAAGAGGCCAGGCAGGTTCCCGGAGCGCGCCACCCACGGGCCAATAAAGGCATGGGCGACGTCCGAAACCGCCGAGGCGAGACGGGGTCCAGAAGCGTGCCACCCAGGCGCCGATGAGAGCGCGGGTGGCGTCAGAAGCCGCCGTCGAGGTGATGAAACGGCGAGAGGGTCCACACGAGGCCGACCAGACATGGTCGAACCTCCTCTCAGGCACCAGAAAAAGCTCAAAAAGGGCCGTACTGTCCACGGTCCAAAAAAGGTAGGTGAAATCGTGAGAGGATCCACACGAGGCCGACCAGACATGGTCGAACCTCCTCTCAGGCACCAGGGAAAAAAAACAAAACTCAAAAGGTCGATAGCCGTTAGCAGCTAGCCGTTAGCCGCTAGCTGGCAGCCGTCGGTAGCCGCTAGCCGTAGCCGTTAGCTAACGAGGTTAGCTGTTAGTCGTCGAAGGCTAGCGCAGCCTGGACGTGCAGCCGCACGAGCAGAAGAAAACAGCCCCAGGAGGTAGCAATCGGGTTCATCCCTACCCAGCGGGTCGTGCATCGTCTCCCTGTTGGTTGGAAGACCGATGCGGGAATGGCGAGCAACGTCCCCAGCCATTCTGCGAGGCGTGCACCGAGCCTCAGTCCGCGTGCCGGTGGCAGCAACGGACGATTCCAAAAATCCCCGGCATTTCGAGAAAGAAACCTGAGTTTCCTTTGCCGTGTTCGGGTCCGTCTCGGAAACTTCTGCGAGACTTATATGTCAGGGTCACCAATGTAGTGCCGAGAGATAGGGAGTCAGAGACGTTGCATCGAAGGTGCAAAGTTGTCTTTAATAGAGAGCTGCAAAGGACATGTTGTCGGGTCGCAGCCCGGGACGACAAGAGGAAGAGCCAGGAGGGCACACAATATATATAAGGAACACACAACAGGTCCGTGTGGAAACAAAACCCCAATTGTAGTTCCATGTGTGAATTATGAACCAGTGTATCAATACGTGGTCACCACAATCTACAGTTAAGTTGTTATGTTTTGAAAGAGTTTTTTCTATTTCAGGATTCAACCTGTATATAAATGTTTTGTGTATTGGTTTTGGTTGGATTCTTTTGTATTCTTACGTCATTTGCTGTAAGAATACAAAATGCAGGTTGGACCCTGTCACCCTGATTAACATTTGAAGAGGAACAGACATTATCTCCCTCTTTAAACTAAAACTGAGTTTTAAAACAAGCTCTGTTGAGGCCAAAGGCTTAACTTATGTTTTTATATTGTGTCTAAACAATGAAAGAGATCATATTTCATCATATTTTAATCTTTTTAAGAGCTCTGCTGCCATCTTGAGGTCTGCAGGTAACAGATCACTTTAAAGAACATTTTCTCTTTAAAGCATATATTATAAATACATTTGGAGTCTTTTAGACAATAATGCCACAAGTAAACACCATTTTTGAACTTTCATTTAATTTGTTATACTTTTCTGGCTGAAAATTCTGCATGATTGAGGATATTTTGACAACAGAGATAATTTAATGCACAGTTTAACTTTAAATATAATATTATGAGTTATGTTGGTAATTAGCAATACTTTATGTGTGTTTTCAAAACATGACAGGTCAGTTTAAGACATGCAAAACAGCTAAAAAGACCTCCTTATTACTCAAGAAATTATTTATTGAAGTATTTTTTGCTTCTTTATTGTTGTTTTATCTCAATATCTGCCTGAAATTAAAAAGCTGGAGGAAAACAGAGGCCGTATCACACAACTCATTCCCCCACCTTTGTGTTTTTAAACAGTTGTTGAATTCATTTTAAGCTTTGAAAATAACAAAAGACATAATAAACACTTCAGCCCCAGCACTTTACATTTCCATGCTTACTTAAATTGTCATTGCTTCGAAATAAACAGTTAATGATTTAGTCAATTGGGTGCACCAGAAGCCTTTAATGCCTCACAAAAACAGAAAATAAAATGAAAATACTCAAAATAATAAATAAATATCCATCTATCTATTGATGTAATTGTTATATTTAATTATTATCTATTCTATTGAATAGAATATAGATAATTCTTCTCAAAACTAAGATTGTTTGATTTCTGCAAAAAATAAGATGGTTCTGCCGTTGCCGAGCAACCAACAGGTAGGCCTCGTTTGGGGGCGGAGCCTAGCGAACGGTCTTTGGCTCTGTTGACGTCATTTGGCTATGATCTCTGTCAGTGACGTGTGAATTACGTCACTACAGAGTTTGCAAATAGACCCTGCTTCCTCTGCAGATCACTTCTTCTCAATTCACTGAGAGGGCCAGCACGTAATCTACCCAGCAGACAATTTTACAGACAGCATCCACAGATAATCCAGCATTATAGAATTAATTAATAATATTAATAATTTGTTAGTTATTAACATTATTAATTAATTACCATGTCTAGAGCAGGAAGTTCTATGTCAGTGAGGATGTCAAACATCTCAGTGGAAGACATTCGTCCATTGTTTGTTAACTTTTGCAAACGGGTGAGTGTGGAGCAATGGGATTTGCTGGATCAAGGATTACCGGACGATGCCGTAAAAATGATAGTGGCAGAGCTGGTTTTGCAGTGTGTGAATTTGGTGATGGAAGCCTTGCTAGCTATTCATAAGGTCACAAAAACGGGCATTTCTGAGGAGTGTGTTCGGTCCTGTCTAGGCAACATACTCCCTCAGACTGTTGCTGATGTCCTGGATGTGAAAGTCCCTGACGACTGCGACAGCGCAAAAAGCTTGACCGAAATGATAGTCCAGGAGGTTATGGAAAGCGTCAACTCTGTACTCAATGCCAGTGCGGACAATTCGGAAGAAGTATATAGGCGTGTCACTCCCCCCAACAGACTTGGTGTTATGGTCAGTCATGCCTGTGATATGCTAAAAGCCTTCCTGGCTAAAATGAGAGGCATTTTTCGATTGCCAGAAAGAAAAGAAAGCCAGGTGGCCTTGATTGAGATGACTGATGACAGTTTAGAGGAGAAAGTTACCAGCAACAAGAGCAGGCAGCCTGAGACCACAGACACAGGCTCAATCCAAACCTCACATGGCACCGGATCTCTTCAGTCCAAAGCTTTAAGCAGCAGATCTGTTCTGTCCAAAGCATCAGGCCTCCCAAGAGGGTCAGAAGGAAATTTTGTGATTGAAAGCGAAGCAGTCCAGGGAATAATTATAAAAGAGTTCAGCGGAATAGAAGAACCTCTTCTGGATAATATGAAAGAGACAGAGATTGAGGTTCTTAAATCTGACACCTCCGAGTGGATCAAAAGTATTTCAGGAGACATAGTAAGGTCCATCATTGAAGAGGTTAATAGCCTGGATGTTAGAGATTCTGAAAGTCTCATTTCAGAGCCCGGAGATATGCCTGAACTTTGCTTGATAGGAGTCGGCACGAAGATCAAACACTTTTTTGCCAAACAGTTTGCCAAACTCTCCATTTATCGGATGGCGGCAGAGATGAAGGAACGATTCTGCCCCGAATCCCACGTTGATACAGAGGAATCGATGAGGTCCTTCGCTGAGGAGGTTGAGGAGCTGCTGAGCAACGAGTGCGAGGAACAAAACAATGAGGTTGAGATGTATTTAGAACTACAAAACCTTTTAGAGGGAAAAAGCCTGATGTTCACAAAACTGCTTAGTGATCTCCTCTTCAATAACACCACAAAAGGGATGATAACACCAGAGTTTGCCCCAGGAGTAACACGAATATTCGTTGCCCCGCCACGTGAAGCCATGCTTCAAGAAATCAAATCGAAACTGTGGTACTTCTTTGGACTGTTCGGGTGGTGGATGACCCACCAGGCTGGCAGCCACAGCAACAGGGTGGAGCAGGCGTTGAATGCACCTGGGCTACTGACACCAACAGACACACTGGCTGCGGACTCAAGTGCAGAATCAGTGAAGGAGACAACTCCAGAGGCAGAGAGAATCAAAATGTCTGTCCTGGTACTTGTGAAGAAGCTGGTTTCACGAATTTACAACAAATCAAAGGAGAACAGCCCACTTGGAGAACCAAAGGCCGTCGCAGAGAGACTCTTTGAGAAAGTATGGGCCAAAGTGGAGGGAGAGGATTTCAAAATCACCCCAGAAGCCTTCAAGAATATAGACAAGGTAGTTTACAAAGGTCTGTGCAAGCAGTGGAAGGGTGCAGCGATGGTGCTTGTTACAGTGACTGTAGGAGAACAATCAGCGGATGATGTAGTGGCCTCCATCTTCAAATACTACCTGACGAACCAACCAAAGAAGAGAGGCGCCGTCGGCAGGTTCTTCCATCGTGTAGGCCGAGAAATCCTGAAGCCTTTCAGACGCTCTCCTGCATCTACTTGGACTATTTAGGGGGATTATTTATTATTCAGCCTTTAGGGTAAAGGGTTTTTTCTCCGGGTGTCTCCGGTTTTCCCCACTTTAATATTTTTTTATTTAAATGTGATATTATTGTTGTCAACTAACCTTGTACAGTTATTTGATATTTGTTGACCTAAAACATTTAATTAAAGTCAACTTTTAGTTTTTTTCAGGGGACAGGGTTTTCTCCGGGTGTTTCCGGTTTTTTCCCAAATTACGCAACAAAGAAATAAAAAAAATGTTGTAATTTAATGTTCTGCTTATGTCTCTGTAATTTGCCGTCAGAGCTGTGATTATGCTACACAGTCTGTTTCAACCAATTCAAAGTGTTGCTAGGAAATATAATAAAAAGTGTGTCCTGTGAGAAAGTCACTCTAGTTATTGAGTCACTTTTAAACATTAAATAATAAGAATAGCTGATTGTTGTCGGAGCTGAAGTTCTGCTCACTCAGATATGAATTAAGCTCAAATACAAAGAGGTACATCAATATTTAATATAGGATAAATGTGGGTTTTTGAAAAAGGTAAATATTCTACAGAACAAGGAGTGGAATTTGTATTGTGGGGGAAGATCGACAGCAACAAGGCTTTCAGTATTTCCCTCCAAAAGAAGTGGAAATCTGAAAACCAGTGAGCTCAGAAATCTTCCTTCTTACTGAAAACAAATACAGAAACACAAAACATTTACACAAACACACTGCAGCAGTGATGTGCTGTCAGAGCCAATCAGCACCTCCTGACCTGCAGATCAATGCATTCATCAATAATGTTTGTATAATCTCTGTTAGTCAATTTGTATCCCCAAAATCAGCAATTGCAACATCTGGATGAATACAAACAAATCCTAATAATTTGTTGTCAAATCAGCCATTAACTGAAAAACCTGAAGATGCCTCTTTAGATTTGAGATAATTCTGCCAAAGATGACCCCAAAACTGTCCTCATTTCAGGTTTCTATAATTACAAATAATCTTCATACAGGACAAAATCTCCTAACACACAATTTGTAATTCACCTTGAGATTATTTTGTTAACCTATCATTGAATATTCCTGCTTCAGAGATCTCCACTACTGGCCTTAGGGAATGTCTGGCTCAGGGAATCTTTAGGCTTGAACTCCTTTAAAACTGAAAAGTGCATTTAGCTTTAGTTACACAAATAGCCTGTTGTTGAAACACTCCTGTTCAAATCCCAGCAGTGCTAATTCTTAGAGAGAATATAGACTTTTTTGCTGTTCGAGTAAGGAGTCAAAAAAATGTTTTCTCATGATGTAAATGAACGCAGCTTTTACATGAGAGAAGTAAAGGATCTTAACAGAGGTTCTGTGTATCAGTTTTGTGGGGGAAACTTCTGTGTAGCGATGCAGTGGGAGTCACCGACTCATGAAGGAGACACGGGAAGAGCAGGAGCTTTGATGTCAAACACTGATGGTTTATTATAGGAGCTTCGGCCGGAGAATTCACATCACAAGTCCAAGAGCCAGAGGTTCTGACTTCACGGTAGAGTTGCCACGTCAAATCTGAAGATCTCTACCCCAGACCCATGTATTTAGCTAGTTCAGAGAGAATAATCAACATGCTGCATAACAAGATAGAATCATAACACCTCTATCAGCTGACGCCAACAGGCTGGAACAGGGAGAAATTACACTGAGAGCACAGCAGCCAAGGTTACGTGCATGTGCTCAGTCAGGACTCAGGACAGTAATGAACTGATAAACTTGGTCAAAGTTATGGACCTTGGAAAATATTTCTCAAACAGTTCCTCTCTTTTTATCAATTTTGATAATCTAAAAACGTTAGTCTAATAATATTTTGTTCAATACTTAAATCAATGGGAATCTTCAGATTTGAGTGTGGACTTACAAAACATCAATTACATCAATAACAATCACATTAAGAACAACATAATAAGATTGAAACATTCAATCACAATGATTGATACAGCCAATCATAATAGAAAAATCATCTCTCATCAGTGTTTGGAGCCTCTTTTGTCAAAAGCATAATAATGAACACATATAAAACACAGGTGCACAATAGCAAAACATATTTGTTTTAAACTAATATCTTTTATCATTTAACCATTAGTTAATCTCATTTATCAAACTATAAAATCAAAAACAGCTTGCAGTTTAAAGATTTACTTCAAGGCAATCACTAGTCAAAAGCATTTAAAACTTAGGATCATAAGAGATCCAGCTAAGGTATAAAATCAGGATCATACGGGATCCAGCTAAGGTATACCATTCACAGTTGTGATTTTATCAATCTGTAATCTGCAAAAGTGCAGTGTCCTCAATTTTTAGGATGACTAAATCTGAAAAGGAAAAATTAGGCAAATATTCAAAGACTTTTGTAAAAACTTGGAAAGGAAGGATTAAACATTCTTAAAACTTGAATTATTACATTTGTAAATGCTACCACTGATCTGTACCAAATTAAGTCTATCACTTATTCCTATCAGCCATACTTACCTGAACATCTACTTATGGTACTTGGAAAGGATTCTTCTGTGTTTATCTAATGTTGAATATAGAATATAAATGTCTTTAGTTTATACTTCTTTAATTTGAGGATCAAATATGGTACACAATTGTTATATGAAATATTATAAATATTTGTTTTGGGCCAAAACCGAAATGAATCCAGTACTTGAAACATCATTGTAGGTCTGTCTGTGCATGGATAATACATAAAGAGTAGTGTTGTTAAGCCTGATTGCTGGACGATTAAGGATATTAACATTATCTGTGATAATAGTAGAAATATCTTATTATTCAATACCTTGTAATCTGAAAATATTAATTAATTAATTTAGTTTAGTGCGAAAGTGTAATCTGATCCGAAAAAAATATATTAATCACCACTATTCAACACATATCTGGTCATTGGAAATATATAGACAATCATTAATTGTACATCTGTAAACATCCAAGGTATAAAATCAATTCAAAGTTCATCTTTGTACGAGAGCTGGAAGAACAAGTCCGTCAGTCTTCCTGACTCGTTCTCCTCCTCCCTTTCTGACACAGAGTGCAACTGTGTATTCCAAGTGGCGCATCCCGGTGTCCCCCCCGTGATGGGAGAGGTTAGGAAGACATCAAACTCCTCCAAGAAACATGGAACCTTGTATTACAGAAGTCTCTGAAGCCCTCACTCTTCCTGCAGGGTTGTCTGCTTGAGCCCACCGAGCAGAAAGATGAAGAAGCATCCCATCTCCTCAGAAAGTTGAAGATTAGAATCCTCTCATCTCGAACGACCTCGTGCTTCCTTGCCCGTGGCTTGGGGCGCCCTCTGCAGCCGGAGAGTGTGACCTTCTCTCTCTGACCCTTGGCCTTCAGAGCTGTCCTAGTTATTGGGTTAACACTTGATATGGATGTTTTCCTGAGTGCAGACAACTCAAAGTAATGGATTAGCACATTATCATTTAATTACGAAAATAGGATAGGCCCCTCAAAATTATTTGGGAGCCTTCCTGACACATGCACATGCATACATGTAAGGTTTGTGTTAGTCATTTAACATGCAAGAATCATATACTCATCAGTCCAAAGCAGAGAAATGTTATTTTAAGTTAAAGGCGAGCCAGTCCCTGTGGATATAACCCCTTCTCAATGATTCTAAATGTTATATTAATTCCCCATTTACCGTTTGATAAAAGATTGGTTTATCAGAAATACGTTTCTTCTTCCATAAAACATAGGTTTGAGAAATAAATGTTCCAATATGAAATCAATTACTCAATGTAATTGACTGTCCCCTCCCTTTTCTTACATATGTGACATATGAAATAATAACTTAGGAGTCTATTTAAGCATGGTATAGTTTATAATCTATTAATCGAGAAGACTCAGTATCACCTGTGTGCAGCTTACAAAAAACCAACCCGGTATCACGGCAAGACGTGAACATGTGACGTTTTACCATGCTGGGAGACGCGAATATGTCACGGTTTTGTCCCTTCAAAACGTGACAGTTACACGGTATTGTTAACCCATGTTAACCAGTGGAGAAATACCTGGAAGTGCCAAGCAAAGGCTCTACCGCGCCTATTGGTCGGTTTTTATTTTCAAAATTAGATGTTTTTAATTAATTTTTTAATCGTCACACTCGATTTTGCCGATTTCCTTGTGGCCCTAGCTGGTCGACACCTCTTTTAGCAGAAACAAAGGCTACGATGTTAATCCATTTGTGTTGTTGTGGAAATACCGGACGTGACGTTGTGTGATCGCTTAGCAACTGAACTCCGTGAAAAATAAACACCACTAAGGTTCAAGGGTCAAGGGTTTTTGTTATCAGATGCTAGCTACAGTGTAATTTTGGCATTTCAAATCTTAGATCCCGAGCTCCTCCAACAGTGCAACATAATATAAATAGGACATAATAAGAAAATAAATAAAGATAGATAAAAAATAGTGCAAAATGCACTACTTTTGGTTCAAATTATGAAACCAGTAGATTCATTCATTTATTTATTTTTGTTGTCCCAGCTAAATCGATGTTAATCCATTTATGTGGTTGTGGAATTACTGTACGTTACATTGTGCGGTCGCATAGTAAGTGAACACCATGCTACCGATTACTATCCGATGACCATGAACGCACCGGACATCGGCTACAACCTCCTCTCTGTCTGACTTCGCCAAGCAGGTAATGTGCTGCACCGCATGCCTCCAATATTTTAATGTTTATTGCAAGTAAATCAGTTGTAGTTACATATCTTTTTAAAGCATGAGCTAGCTAAACACATATTAGCTTTACTTGACCGGAGATATAGTGCAGTGGTGAGTCCTACAACCCGGAAGTGAGTTAGCATTTTACAACTATTGGTTCCTTCGTCTCAGAGTCAATGCGATTTCTCCATAGGATTTTGGAAAATAGCTCGAAATAAGATCTGTGGAAAACGAACCTGCTTGATAAATGCACCTTTTGTTCAGCCGGATAATCTCCACATATCTACCCTACTTTTATAATTTTCGAATCATAAATCTAATGGCCAGAAGCAAAATAGTAACGTTATGCTATAAACGAACTACAGACCATGGATGTATAATAAGAACCTTTAGAATAATTACCTTTAGAAGTAAACCAAAACATAACTGCTAACAATGTAAATGCTGTGTTGGAAACAAAGTTAATGTAAGAAAATGTTGAGTTAAATACTTTTGGCACTGTATACAAAGCTTGGAAAAATGCCTATTGTGGCTGTCATACTTGCATACAGTGGCAACTAATAGTATTGTGAAAAAATGTCATGACAACCATCTACAGACTGTTACTGCACGCTGATTGTTGTGGTCCTATTTAGGACAAAACGTTCAGAGCTGTCCTTGTTCCAGTCCGCCCCTGATTGATTCTTGCTTTAACTCGTAAATTACACCCAATGTTAAAGCTTGTTGATGATATGTGAGATTGTAAATTGTCATGCATTCTAAAGTGTTCACTGTATTTTTTTCCTTCAACAGATACCAAACCAAAGCAAGATCAAACAGCACTTTTAAGAGCCTTTTTCAATTTCTTCTCTTCTCCCTCCTCAGAGCTATATTCCCTACATTTCTTCCTGTCTTCTCCCCATTTTTACCATCTTCATCTCTGTCTCTTTACCACTTTCTCTTTTGTACACACTCTCTCACACACACACACACACACACACACACACACACACACACACACACACACACACACACACACACACACACACACACACACACACACACACACACACACACACACACACACACACACACACACACACACACACACACACACACACACACACACACACACACACTTGTGCCCACAGGTAGGAACTTAAACTTTTCACGATTTATATATAGCATTACAATCGACCAACAGTGTCATATATGTATCTCTTTGTTATGCAAAACTTACAGGGACATTTAAAATGGTCTTATTCGAGCTGGTAACACAGTAGACGACGTTGCAGTGTATTATACTGTAGTTCTGCTATAATTCTAGATTATATTATAAAAACAATTTTATATATAGGATTTCAACAGATTAACATATATTTTCGTCAAATTCAAGATAGTGCTTTTACAGTGCAATGTCATGGTCAAGCTTGTAAGATAGTAGAAGTTGTGTAACCTTACGTTTCGATGACATAATATTTTACCGCTGAATTTTAGCTTTGCTTTGAAATTGTACTAAAACTAAGTAAGGGGCCATTATTGCATTGATACTAAATTAATTAAAAGTGTTTTTATTCTATTCTAAACAGGATACAGTTTTTGTTGTAGCTTGGGGAGGGACTTACAGTCACGGACTAGACAAAGGGAAATTAGTCAATATTTGTATTTGATTGCATTCTGAATTTAAAACCCAGTTTTAAATGACCTTGTCTTTTATTTGTCTTTATCTCCAAAAGACTGCAGGACCAGGTTCCACTTCGAGGCATTGCTCAAGCTGCTGCATGTCACTGAATGTGGCATGCAAAACTTGCAAATTCTGCAAGGCGGTTCAGCCCCGCAAACTGCGCCTTAGCAAACAAAGGGACAAGTTTGATACGAAAGCAAACACCTGGGTCCAGGCACAAAAGAAGAATAAAACTTCATCCCACCTGAGAGATCAAGCTGCATTGGTGGTATGTGATGGACTTTTT
Organism: Notothenia rossii; assembly: GCF_949606895.1. Lineage (NCBI taxonomy): Eukaryota > Metazoa > Chordata > Actinopteri > Perciformes > Nototheniidae > Notothenia > Notothenia rossii. The sequence goes on along the minus strand of NC_136911.1, from coordinate 15,868,270 downwards.
TTGTTGTTGGCCTGCATGCATAATTAATAACAGCCCTGTACTTGTTCATTCTGGATTTGTAAAAAATATTTACATTTGATACAGAAATGTAATATCTGACCATATCTGATCATAGTTACGTAATACAAATCTGCTGCTTAAAGCCCTAGGTAGAAATGGGCTTTGAGCTGGTGCACATTATGCAAATTTCATGACCTGCATGAACTGTGTGCCCCCAAAAAAATGTGACTATATGTACATTCGAGTTTTAAAGCACTGTGTCAGAACACAGCTAAATACATTTGCACTATTTAATCATTTATCCAATTCAACTTACATTCGAAATAGACATTTTCATCAGTGTCTCTGCTCCCTGTCAATACAACTACTGTAGACACAGGGATAAGTTATGTTTATTTAACTTTGGCGAATCATCGCTGAATTTGATTCAATGTAATTGAAAGGTACACTGTGTAATAGTGAGGTTTCTAAATTACAACTAACTGAGTACCTCTCCCTTTATAAGCATGTACAAAAACCTTCAGTGGCCATCCATTGCCATATCAACATGAAAGGCCTTCTCGAGAGCCAGTGTTTTTTTTCTTCCGATTGAATTACTGTAGTAACACGGCAAAGAGAAGAGAGTGAAATAGAGCGGCTCGCTATGTATATATGAAGGGCTTATTCTAAGCTAGTCACAACAAAAAATAGTTATAGGTGATTATACACATTAATGGAAACCTAATTATGAATACCATAATCAATTATATCTTATAGAACCCCTATAAATACTCCACAGTGTACTTTAGAGATAGAGATATTATCTCAGTACTGTGATTGAGCCTGTGTGCAACAGCAGAACATCTAGTATACTTGTAAGGCATCCAAGTGAATACTCACCTTCTAGTCGTACAATTACCCCAAGCACAAGAAAAAATACTGCAGGTGATCAAAAATTGCGACGTTTATGTTGTAGAATGGCTCTAAACTTAATCCCACTTAGAATCTATGGCACTGTTCATAAACCACAGTGCTGCTCCACAAACCTAGATGATATATACAGTGTAAATTTCGCCAAGAGAAATGAGAAATGCAATGCAGAATAATGTTCAAAGCTTCTACTTGCTGATCGCAACAGTCTTAAGACCGTTAATGTTAATGCATGCATAAAAGCAGTGTATGTGATTTATGTTTAACAACTGGTTTTGCCTTTGCAAATAACCAGGGCATAATTGTTCTGAAATAATGTATATTTTGGTTTGTTGGAAGCTGGAAAAATGTCAGGCCCTTGGAGCCAGAGGCGTCTTGTTCCCAGCCCGGCCTGGAATAAAGAAGGACTGGACCTGCGAAGTAATGATGCCAAGGTTCAATGTCAGCAGCAATGCCTCCACCTGACTCCGAAGGATGGAGGTGTTATTTGAATTTGTTGCGAAAGGTATTGTTGTCTGTTAAAGTGAATAAAGAAATGATTAAGTAGGTAGTACTGTAACTTACATTTTTGTAGAATTAACCAATAATGTCATCGGAAATGAAATTAGACACTTAGATGTCGTTTTCTTAATAAAGTTTAGAAGGAGCCCTAGGGGTAATTGACAGCAATTAACTTACACCTCTTCCTTAAATCAAGCATACAAATGGGAGAACTAGTGAATTACATGATGTTGTTGATGCTATCCAAAGCTTATTTTCTTTAATCTAGGTTGGAGTCATACAGAGCCTGCAGCAGCCTCCGAAACCCCACAGCCTCCTGCGGAAAACTCGCCAGCCACATCAAGTAATTGCAGAAGTCTATTGTACCACTCTTTTTATTGTTTTCTGACTATATTTGTTATATTAGGATTTTATAAACAGCCAGGAGCTGACCATTCAAAATGACATTTGTTGAACTGCCTAATTAGAAAAATAACGCCTAAGAACTTAATGTCATTCATTTTATTAGCACTTATGAGGACATTCCTATTGGTGGGGTTAGAGACCAATGTGTCCTTTTTCTGTGGTCAAATTATGTTTGCATGGTGCATTGAGTGGTTGTACTTGATGCAATATAAACTTGTGTTATTTTTGTAAGCTTCAAAGTCATTGTCACTTTTAACAGCAATTTGTAGGTTTTACAAATTGTAACCTTTTCTTTTTCAGAAGTCGCCATTGCCACCGCAGACACCCCCACCAAGTCCTCTGGTAAGTAGCACAGCATAGTTCATCGCGAATTCCAGTAAAATAGGAGGTTCTGTACATTGAAGAAGGTGGCGTACATCCATTCTACTCTTTCTACTTCTATGTAGGAAACCTATCCGAGGAGATGTACACCCTGACACTCATCCCTGTCCCAGCTGCAAGCACCTATTCACTCCTTACACCATCGGCTGCGTCCCAGCCAGGGAAGAGGAAGAAGGGTTAGTGTTTTGTTTGTGTGATTCATTACATTTTAAATAATGAGTGTCGAGTGTTATTTGCCCTCTGGCATCATGGTTTATAATAATAGCATATAAATGCACCTTTCAAGGAACCCAAGGTCATTTTACATATACAACAGAAAAACATACAACACAATTCACAGATATCTTAGGGAAACCGTCTTTCCATAAATAGGGTGTGATTTGTCATAAAGTCACAGCTGGACGCTAACAAAAAATATTCTGAAAGTTATTTAAGTTACATAATACATTTTGACATACTCCATATTTGAAGTCAGTAGATCAGGAACATGAAGGGCAAAAATCATCTATAGCCCACAGAGGTTGTGATGCTATCTATGCCCCAGTCTCTACCGTCACTCCTTTAACTTTCTTACATCTGTCACAGGTTTGCCCACAGAGCGCTCCTCCTCTCCAAGACTTGCTACCTCTGTAGCAAATGGGTGTAGCAGTACCGCAGGTGAAGGGATGAAGAAGAAGGATAAGGGTATGTTTTGTTTTTGTGGTACATCCTACTGAACAAATAAATAGCTGTATACTATTCTCCCATTCACGCACAAGTCCTTTTGCACACAAGATATCAGATCCAGGTTTCCATAATCCCTCACTTTTTAATAACCATAAAAAAACATACAGGTTTGCTCAATGACTTGTCTTTATTTATAAGGTGGTTAGAAATTATGTTTCATGAAATAAAACAAAAAGGAAGTTGGACACAAATAGGCCACATTGCAGATTAGCTAATGTTCTCTTCCTATAAGAAAGTCATTAATCAAATATTCGTCTGGAGGATGTCCAAACCTTTTCTTCATTTGTTTATAACTTCTTATTTGCACCATTTCAGGCTGCAGAAAATGCTCAAGGCAGAAGATATTCAACTACAACGGAATAAAAGACAGAAGGGTAGAGACGGTAAGATGTTGAAACTGACAGAGCATGAAGCAGCAATGCATTTACCCGTAGTCGCTGATATGGCTAACACTTGTTTTTGTCTGTGTGCCCGTGTGTAGGGAAGAGAGGAGGTAACGGTCTGCTGGCTGCCTTGCGCATCATGGTGAGAACACAGCTCTTTGGTTAGCTTTTTTTTAGACTGTGCGTTATAAATAAATGTATTACTTCATAACTAGTTTACTATCAGGCTTCTACAAAACTGACCCTAAGTCATTTGTTGTTTTATGATAACCCATGCATATGAAATTATCTTGTGGCACATGCAATGATCTTATGGTTGTTTTTATTCATTGTGTTTTTCAGTGGGAGAAAATGGGAAGACACCTGGGAGCCTGCCAGTCAATTCAGTGTGTGTGTGTGTGTGTGTGTGTGTGTGTGTGTGTGTGTGTGTGTGTGTGTGTGTGTGTGTGTGTGTGTGTGTGTGTGTGTGTGTGTGTACACATACCAATTTGTTTTATTAAAACATTTCCCTTTTTGCAACATGGAGTCAAATGCTTCAACATTGTGTCATGAGACACTACTACACCACATTTCAAATAGATATAACCCATGAAATAATATTATAAATATTTAGGGATTGAGATTGTGAAATCTTACAAGTACCTTTGTGTTAATCTGAACAATAAACTGGACTGGTCGGATCACTGCTGCTATCTACAAGAAGAGACAGAGCAGACTGTATCTGCTGAGGAGACGGGTATTTTGGAGTGCAGGGGGCACTACTTCAGATCTTCCATGACTCTGTGATGGCATAAGCAATCTTTTATGCTCTGGTCTGCTGGGGCTGCAACATCTCGGCTGCTGTCATGAAAGTTACATGTAGTTTGGTAACAGCACCAGAATGGACAGGGTGTGCAGACACAGGAGAGCCGAGTCAAGGGTAAAGGAGCTTTGCATTAATTGTATTTATATTGACCCGAATGGTCTACAGATTGAACGGGAGTTTAGTGGCACTAGATCTAGGAGTAGGCAATGTAATTTTTTCACCTAGTTGTATCCCACAAATGTGCATCTTACTGAGATTAAGGAGCTAAAACGATATTCCCTAGTCCTTGATAAACCAATCTGACAACATGAGAATTTCTGTTTCAGTTTGTTCTTAATGGCAACATGACCGCAACACATGCTCTTTGTACCAAAAGGACAAAAATGTAGATCTGAAATACACAGCTACACATAACAACAAAACAGTTTGACTTTCTAGCTGACAAAACTCCAACAAAGTCAACACAAAATAAGGTCATTGATCCTCCTGTTGTGTTCGGGTCAAATCTGACCAATTTACTACTTTCATCAATCAAAACTTTTTTGTTTTACATTCGATTGCATTAAGGTTTATGATCTCCTTCACAGTAGACATTTGAACATATACAATTGCTGATCAGCACTTTCATTGAATTTTTGATGATTTAGTCAACTTTTTAACACCAATGACCGCCATAAAGAAATGGAATTAGTAACCATCCGGATCAGATACAACACACACACACATACACTAGATGTGTTTCCCCCCCTTATGTGCCCATCCCCCCATGTGAATCACACCTGGCACACACAAACACATACACACAGAAGTATTCTCTCCGCTATGTTTGACAAACCCCGGGACGAGTCCTCAAGCTCTGTGATTGGATGTTTGAGTGGCAGTGCGCCGTGGGTTACGCCGAGCGCCGAACAGGCAGCACTTTGAAATGGGATGGAACCACGGCAGACTATTCAAAACTGGATTCGGATGGGTCCATATGTATCCCAGTTCACAAAGGGTAAACAACACACAAGTTCCAGGCCAATCGTTACAGAGTTTTCAACATAGAAGTGATTTAGCCAATCAGAATGCAGATCCTGCAGCACCGGAGGCAGGCTTTACTGCACTCGCAATGTGACAGTGAAGGGAGAGTTCTGCTTCTGAAGATAATAACTCAGATAAAACCGTAATAACTCAATATAATGTTTTCAACCCTAAACGGCAACACTTTGTAGTTGTAGGTAGGTGTGTGTGTGAGTGTGTCAGAGGGCCTGCTCACGGAAAGCTGGTTGCTGACACAGAAGGACTCCCGAATAGGTGAATTTTGGTAAAGAAATAAAAAATAGAGAAAGTGCATCTCTGTCAGCAAAGCTTCTGTCAGTCAGAGGGTTAGGTAAAGGTTGAGATAGTTATCATGTGAGGAGAATTAACTAAAATACAATACATAGCAATGTTTGAACCAACCTTAGTCATGGGTTTGTTTTAAATACAAACGTTTACATATTCCTCACAAGCCACATTTTTAAGGATTGTTCAAGGCAATTCATTCCAGAATGTTCACTTAGTTCAAAGAAGCAACATGCATAGTAAGATAACTACTTTTTTCACATTATTTGAAGTGAGAAGTTGTGTGTGAGAGTGCACACAATGTTATTGTTTGACGATAACTGGCCTCTGTTCATTAATACTGGTAGGAGAGGTTAAGTACATTTCAGTCAATATCATGGTGTGTGACATTAACAAGAATTCTGACTGAGCAGAGGTGTGTGTGTCTGTGTGAGGGAGGGTGTGTCTGAGTGTGTGGGTCAATTATTGTAAATGTTTAGATGTTCATGTTCTATGTGTGAGAGAGACTGGCACATAGAGGAAGAGACTGAGGGAGCACACAGAAAGGAGAGAGAGAGGTGGGGGGACATACACCCAGCATGTGTGCCTATCTGTATGATGTGGATCTTTGCAGTAACGCAGGGAAATTATTGGCTCTCAACCTCTAACTGGTTGGCCACCCCTGCTGTACACCCTAGTGTCCTTCAGGGTAGGGTGGGGGAGAGAGGCGCTGTACCCCAGCATCCTTTCCTCAAGGAGGGGGTAGGGTGGGGGAGAGAGGCGCTGTGCCCCAGGGTCCTTTCCTCAAGGAGGGGGTAGGGTGGGGGAGAGAGGCGCTGTGCCCCAGCGTCCTTTCCTCAAGGTGGGGGTAGGGTGTGTGTGATGTCCTCATCAGGGTCTTCCTCACTGTCATCACTGATGTCACTGTCTTGGTCATGGTTCTCCACAGAATCATCAGGCCATTGAGGGGCGTTTGGTCTGATTGCCAGGCTGTAGGCCGAAGAAAGATGCTGGATGTGTGTGTCCACGTCAGCAAGTCTTTTCTTTAGAAGACTAGCTAATCCATCTCTCCCTTCTTGAGTCATGAGGCAGAACATAGAGAATAGAATAGTGAAAAGGCATCTCATTTTTGTTACTAGTACACACTGTGGATGTTAAGTAGTATTTGGTTATGGCATCATGGAATTTACCACTATGTCCTCCACATGATACATGTTGCATCTGCATCCTGATCTTGTCAGCCTGACTTCTCAGATAAAGGCAGTGCTGCCTCATCTCCCTCACAATTATGGCCCTCTCCTCCACAAGTCTCCTTTTGCCCATGTAGGCATCAAAGACTTTTTGGGCCAAAATGGACACCGATTCTGAAGAGAGAGGAACAGCAAGCATACCATTACCGACCAAGACATGCACCAGTAGGATAAGTGACCGGTCATAGTCCATTGACTGGGAAGCTGGAAGAGAAGCTCTTACCATCACTTTGCACTTCCCATGGCCATATTAGACTGTCTGTTGTTTGCTGTTCTGCAGACAGTCTTCTCTCCACCTCTTCTTCCTGGATTTCTCCTTCAGGAGGCTGTCCGGTGTTGTACTGGCGTATTGCCGCTAAGAGTTTGGTCTTTTCCTCCCTTAACCTTTTGCGACGCAACTGCCAAATCTTATTGCTGTCTATATGACGTAATTGTAAAAAAGATTACAGAAACAATGTTCAATGGAATTTTTAAATTACATGACTGCAACTGAATAATAATAACTTACCAGTCTGTCTATAGAGAGGCAAGCTTTCTTTTGGCACAGCCCTAGAAGTAGCTGCTCAATGGACATCTGGAGAGACTGATTGTCGCCTGATGTGTTGTCTTGGGTAAATAACAAGAAACACAGTTTGAGGACAAAGAAAACATAGATGTTAATAATATACGTTAAATAACAATGTTATATTATCAAGTTAGGAAACAGCATACCGTTTGTTGCCCAGTCTCTAACATCATTAACCCATTGTTGGACTTTGTCCTCAGGGCATCCAAGCTCTTCGCAGGTGTCCTTCATTTTTTGAGTTTCACCCTCCAACATTGCGATTGTCTGTTGTAAAAAAGATGTTGCCGATACAGATGTACTTTCAAGATTTTCACCCAAATTTCCATAACTTTTCATGTCTTGAAAACAGTAATTAATCATTCAAACTTTTCCAGACCTGCGCAAGCACTCAGTATCCAACACTTTACCAGCTTGGACAATTATTTGTTTGTGACAGGTTTGCACATTAGTCTTACAAATCTAATCTTGTCATGCCTATACTTACATGGCCAATTACCTTGACATCTCTCTTGGCCAACACGACATGAAGGTTTTCCTGATTCCGTCTGTTCCATCCCATTGCATGGACAGTCAACATGTCATTGCGAGCTGTTTTTAAAAGTAAAATTGACAAGCAGAAAATATAACTTGGGTATTTGGAAATCAATTCATAAAAACTCTAGTACTGTTGAAACAGACTACATCAAAGACAAAGATAAAGTAAAGTAAGAGATGGATAATAACTTCAAGACAGAATTATGTTGGTCTAATGACAAGAGGACATACCTGATTTTGTCATGTACTTAGTTGTGATGGCACAACGTGACAGAAAGCTGTTCACCATCTCCACTTCTTCCCCGGCCGTCAAACCAGCACCCTCCAAATTTCTCCCACTCCACACAATCTAACAAATACACATATATTATATGTCATAGATTAATTAAAAAAAATTCTTACAATCACAATAATATAAGAGTGGGCCTACCTCACACTTTGTGGAATGGGCCTCGGCATGCATGACCGAGAGAAACGGTTGCATGCTCAGCAAAGGTCGCAGTTCTGGCATTGTCTTTGCCACTTTCTCGAGGTAGGGCCAGTATTTACAAGCAATATCTGTGCAATAAAAATGCACATTTGAAGGAACAAGAGGTAGGCAAATATTTCTCCTCTGAACATGTTGAGAGCTTTCAGTAGCACTCCATGTCTACATACAGCCACCTCTAAACCCTCTTCATCAAGCCTGCTGGCTCTTCTTGCTGTCCCTCGAGCAGCTGACCACTGGCTGGTACCACATGTACCTTTTCCTGGGGTCTACAATTAAAGACATTTTAATGTTACACTCTCAAAACAAGTAAAGGCTAGAAAAATGATAGGGAAAAAAATGTTGTGCTTACACATTTTACATTTGTTCTGACTTTGTCTACAAAGTCTGTGACAGCCGAGTCTTCCATGATGAACGGCCCTTTAAAAAGTGGTTCATCGATCCTAAATTCAAAAATAAATATTCAATTCATTATTATCATCATTGATAGGCTACTTCTTAAATTCAATCGACATACAAAAAAGATGTACCTCTGTGACGGTCGGAAACGGTACTGTTTCCTATTCCCATCCACTGACACAGCCAACATTTTGGGAGTAGAAGCTGGGCATGAGAAGGGTTCCTCACACGTCATTTTCTGGCACTCGTACTGGCAGGCCATATACTCCAGAAAGCTTCTTTGGAAGACATCTCCATGGATTTTTCCTGTCTGGAAGTTTGAGAAGCAAAATTGTTACCTTACACATGTCAGAATAATACGAGGAAACAGGAAGACTTTCACAGTGGTTGGAGGCAAGAGGGGGGCTATTAGGAGTATCCCTAACACGATATCCTGAAAAGTGAAGGTCAGGTTAGGATTGGCAGATGCTGGAAGAGAAGGAGTATTATTTCAGCTTTTGTCATATGCACCATGACTCTACTTTCTCTACAGTACAATACATAATCCTATTTTTTACCACAGAAGAGCACAATTTTTTTCATCATACAAATTGTGTTCTTCAGTAAAGAACAAAAGTTGGATTATGATATGTTTGATCTTATACAGTATGTCCTACATCTGCCAGTGCTAGGTTTTTTAGCTCTAATGTAAAACTAGTTAAACTACTTTCAGTAACATTGTAAGCTTTTCAATTGAGTTATTTTGACATAAACATATTTCCAATCAACATGTTTCATCTACACAAAATAAAATGCATCCTTTGACAATGCCCTCTACTTATGCAATACTCAGTGAAAGTCATCTTACCCTTCCATAATGCTGTGTCCTCCGTTCCAGCATCTGTACAAAGGCCTGTCTGGACAAACCTGGTGCCACAGTCTTCAGGTCCTCAAAAGATTTGAAGACATCCGTGGAATATAACGTGTCTCCGCTTCTAATGAGGTCTCCCCAATCAGGTGTCCATTCGTAATTGCATGTGTTGCACACCCTCTTGGGGAGATGCAAATCATAACGCCCTAATAACAAATACAGTTTAGTAAAAACAATCGCATTCATTACCTGTATTAGGGTGACAAAAAGAACACTTAAAATCATACCATTCATGCAGACGAAAATGACAGGCCTGCCTATAGACTCTGTAACACCTTCAGGGTTACACGAGTGTGAAGGCCTACCAGTGGGCAGAAGACGATCTGTGAAGAGAGGTTAAAAATATGTCTTAAACTAGCAGCACATTAGGAAAGTTATAAAATAACCACTTGGGGCTAAATTGTGTTAAGTGAAATACCTTGGTGTCTCAAAGTGAACATGTCATTTGTCTTGACTAGTGACATTGTTGGGGGAATACATTTGGAAAATATCCTTCATTGAAGGACTCCCTGATATGAAGGGTGTGTATGCTGTGTTTAGAAATGTCACAGTCATGACACAACCATTCAAGGGGCATGCATTCTCTGCAGCGAAGGACCGCAGGAGCGGAGCAATGTGAGCATCTCCTTTCCGGTACCATAGTTGAAGACAGCAAGCTGTCCAAGTGATGGGACCTTGCCTTTTGCCACTCCAATTGGGCAGCACTTTGGCGCAGGCACCATGAGGAAGAGGTTGATGGTTGATCAACCAAAAGCTCCTGCAATTGCTGAATCTCATCTTCTGGAAACAAACAAAAAAGAAAATGTTTAGCATCACAAAAGCGTACTCATATTGTATCACGTATTCGTTTGATGTTATGTTGACACATTTCCTAACTTTCAATGATAGTAAATGTCATCCTACCAAAAAGCTGAGGGGGTACTGAAGAGGTTGCTCCAGCTGGTTCCACAGTCACTGGACTGTCAATGGCAACAGTTCTGGCTGAAAAATAATAATAATAATAATAATAGATATATTGGTAACAGATAATAATTACAGAGAACAGGAGGCAATCGCAGGCACATGTTATGCATTTAAAGAGTTCTAACAGTTCTAACCAACTCTAACTATTTATTACAATGGCCTATTTTTATATGTTCGACGGAATAACAGATATTTGTTCAATACCTCTCTAAGCTGAAACATGCTGTACCAATCATGTTGCGAACAATCAAAACAAAAATGATATGTTAATCATGAATACCTGTATACATGCACAAACCTTTAGTACGTCGGCAGGTTGCCCCACTTCTGCTCCTCCTTTTTAGAGGACACACCTGAGCATCTTTGCCAACCCAGCGGATTCTGCTCCTGTTAGATGCTGTTCTGGCCCTGTCTTCTTCCTACTTTAATAAAGTAGTCATGCATTTTCACAACAAGCTGCTTTTCATTCCCAGTGTATTCCTATTCACTTACAAGCATTACAAAATTACAAGCACATAATCAATCAACCGAATCAGTACATCGGGCACAAAACCAATACAATTGAAATAAAAAAATGTACCTTCAGTTGTTTACAAAGTAAATCGGCAAGGAAAATGGCATCTTCTAGCTGTTCCTCGCCTTGTTTAGCAGCCATTTCAGGAACTAGAAATCAAAACACACACAGGTGTGTGTGTTTGCATGCGTATAAATACAAAAGAGAAAGTGGTAAAGAGACAGAGATGAAGATGGTAAAAATGGGGAGAAGACAGGAAGAAATGTAGGGAATATAGCTCTGAGGAGGGAGAAGAGAAGAAATTGAAAAAGGCTCTTAAAAGTGCTGTTTGATCTTGCTTTGGTTTGGTATCTTTTGAAGGAAAAAAATACAGTGAACACTTTAGAATGCATGACAATTTAAAATCTCACATATCATCAACAAGCTTTAACATTGGGTGTAATTTACGAGTTAAAGCACTAATCAATCAGGGGCGGACTGGAACAAGGACAGCTCTGAACGTTTTGTCCTAAATAGGACCACAACAATCAGCGTGCAGTAACAGTCTGTAGATGGTTATCATGACATTTCTTCACAATACTATTAGTTGCCACTGTATGCAAGTATGACAGCCACAATAGGCATTTTTCCAAGCTTTGTATATACAGTGCCAAAAGTATTTAACTCAACATTTTCTTACATTAACTTTGTTTCCAACACAGCATTTACATTGTTAGCAGTTATGTTTTGGTGTACTTCTAAAGGTAATTATTCTAAAGGTTCTTATTATACATCCATGGTCTGTAGTTCGTTTATAGCATAACGTTAGCATTTTGCTTCTGGCCATTAGATTTATGATTCGAAAATTATAAAAGTAGGGTAGATATGTGGAGATTATCCGGCTGAACAAAAGGTGCATTTATCAAGCAGGTTCGTTTTGCACAGATCTTATTTCGAGCTATTTTCCAAAATCCTATGGAGAAATCCCATTGACTCTGAGACGAGGGAACCAATAGTTGTAAAATGCTAACTCATTTCCGGGTTGTAGGACTCACCACTGCACTATATCTCCGGTCAAGTAAAGCTAATATGTGTTTAGCTAGCTCGTGCTTTAAAAAGATATGTTTAAACTGATTTACTTGCAATAAACATTAAAATATTGGAGGCATGCCGTGCAGCACATTACCTGCTTGACGAAGTCAGACACAGAGGAGGTTGTAGCCGATGTCCGGTGCGTTCATGGTCATCGGATAGTAATCGGTAGCATGGTGTTCACTTACTACGCGACCGCACAATGTAACGTACAGTAATTCCACAACCACATAAATGGATTAACATCGATTTAGCTGGGGCAACAAAAATAAATAATAAAACAGACAGATTTTGCAACCCTGATCTCCTCAGGCAGGTCTTTACGACCAGCCGTGATGCCTCTGAGGGTCTCGGGGCGCAGGACGGGGCATAGGGTTACAAAGATATCTTAACATACCAGCAATACAATTTAAGAATGGATTCTTAAAGCAATATAATCTTCTTTTTCTTCTTACACCTATGCGCACACCATGAACAGTGTGCTTCTTTTGTACATTATCCCCTGCACACTCAGATGCAGGACATAAAAACACTCTTTTGCTATTTATTTTCATTTTGCAGCACATTTATACTACCAGAATTTTGCTTTACATCTTTATATTATTTATTTTTCTCAAGTAATTTACTTTTGGTGAGATAACTAAAGTTTAGTTCATTTTACCCTGGCTATGGACTGATTCATTATTAGTTGTTACAAAACATACACAAGACGGCGGGAAGACAAACCAATATAGACCTCCCATACAAACAATTTAGACAAACAAACATGAACTCGCAATAAACACCAGCGCGACAGCAAAGTTCATCCAGCTCAGTTTAGTCCGACTTAAGAGTTTTCAGAGGGGGTAGGGAATTATCTCTAGTGGGGCGCCTTGACTCACGCGTCCACCCTTGTATACAAGTCCTAGATCGGTGCCTGAAGACCGTCCAAGAGCGATAACTAGCTTATCCTCTTGCGACACCACTACTCTATTCTAGAGGCGCTGTGCCCCCCCGATCAGGAGCGCACATACTTTTTCCTCTACCCTTTCTCACTAACAACAGCCCAGTTGACTGTAGTCCTACACGACCAGCCTACACATGCTATCGAGTTCATCACAACGATGAAACACAGTTTTGTTCTACACTTGCTTGCCACTACCCAACCATGATCAATTAGCCTATAATTTTATGTATGCACCCCGGACCGCCACCAGCTCCTCTAGGATAGGGAACTGTGGCGCATCGGGTGATGCATGCACCTCGCGCTGCCCCGTTTTACCATGCACGTAGAAAACGGTCACAAACAGCACGTCATTCCTAGCATTCGGTGCCATTTAGGTCCCCACCACATTATATCATATATTTTGTATTTAAAAGGTCTAATGCTTTTTTTTTTGTTAAAGCTTGGTTTTAAATGTTTATACCCTCTACCATAAAACAACAATGTTATTTAGCCAGGATATTACAAATTCTAAATGATTACTCTGATTTTAGCACAAGTAGGCCAAATTGTTGTGTCCCCAATCATGTTTGCTCAACTTCTGTAACAGATATACAAAAAGAAATCAAAGAAACACAAACAAATTCTACATTTTTGTAAGTGTTGTATGACCCTTTTGCTAATATTCCTCACCAAATTGAAATTGTTGTTATTAATTCATTTGTATTGAAAATAAAGTGTGTGTCCCCTGTTTGAATGTCCTCCCTGTTACTCTGATTTGAATCCCTCTGGACACGCCCCTTTACTATTCTACTATTTATATGACTCAAGAAGAAGAAGGATACATTTTGAGTGGGAAATAATCTTCAAGAAGCAGAGTGAATGCGTTCTTCCTTCAACGTTTTTCTAATGTTTTAAAGAACTTAACTATTGCGGTAAAGCATAAAAGTCCACCCTGTTATGCTCATTTTTAGTGGAACTGATCATTTGTTTTACATTTAGAAAATATGGTGAATATATCTATCAAATATATATTTCTGTTGTCACCAAGTGCTAGCTTGATTATCATCACACATGTAGCAATAGCCAAGTTTAGCATAAAATGTCCACCCTGTTACCGTCCACCCTGTTACTATTTTTCACAGTAACAGGGTGCACACACAGTAACTGGGGATGGTCAAAATAAATAATTTTAAGCATAATATCCTGAGTTTGACCAAAATATTTTTCTTATACTTTAACAAGCCATCATTCAGATTAAATAAAAAAAAAAACATGGAAAATTATGTTTTTTATTTTTGAATATATAGCTGAAATGGCACCGAATGCTAGGAATGACCCGAATTTAGACCATCTCGTTTTAAATAGAGACGGCGGTGGTGTGAGTTAAAGCTATAGGCAAAAAGCTGTGACTTTCTCCCTCTCAGCTGCACTTCTCCAGCCCCACAAACACGGGGAGGTTTTACACACACACCCGCGGCTACAGCTGAAGCCGTGTTTACAGAGGCGATAGGAGTAATATCTCCGGCTGCTTATTTTTCAACTGCTGTGTTGGCCGCTGAAACCCCCAAAATTCGGCAATTTGTACAATACAAATCTTTACATTGCTTTCATACAGAAGTTCCACTTTACTGATGCCTTTCTTTAAGGTTTCTCTAAACATGAGCTGTGCATGTTTGTATGGCACTTTCGTTCCGAGCAGCATACACAGAGGAAATCAGCCAGGACTGAATCCATAGACACTGATCTCCTGGGTTTATTATCCCCAAATGTTCATTAACCAAAAACGAATCACAGCCGCTCAGCTTCACAGATAATTTTAGGATACCGTCAATCACAGATTCTGGTAAGGCAATGTCCAAATTTGAAATTACACTTACCAGTTCTGAAGATTTATTGGTATCCTGCCGACAACGCCAACTTGTGGGGGAAACTTCAATGCAGTGGGAGTCGCCGACTCATGAAGGAGACACGGGAAGAGCAGGAGCATTGATGTCAAACACTGATGGTTTATTATAGGAGCTTCGGCCGGAGAATTCACATCACAAGTCCAAGAGCCAGAGGTTCTGACTTCACGGTAGAGTTGCCACGTCAAATCTGAAGAACTCTACCCCAGACCCATGTATTTAGCTAGTTCAGAGAGAATAATCAACATGCTGCATAACAAGATATAACACCTCTATCAGCTGACGCCAACAGGCAGGAACAGGGAGAAAGTACACTGAGAGCACAGCAGCCAAGGTTACAGGTGCGTGTGCTCAGTCAGAACTGATAAACTTGGTCAAAGTTATGGACCTTGGACAATATTTCCCCAACAAGTTTCATAGTTTTTTAATCTTATTTAACAGCTCTGCTGCCATCTAGCTAACTGAGCCACTCTGTTAAAATCCTCTTTAGATAAGATAAGATATACTTTATTGATCCCAATTTGAGAAATCTTTTATATTTATGATATCAAATCTGTATTCATGTACAGCCTGATAACATATACGATCATGGTTATAGAACCCAGCATCTTTGATCAACTAAGCCACAGCACTTTTCATTCTCAGGAGGTAAAGGAGTTAAATAAAGAATCTTTAAACAAGCATATTAGAGATCTCTATAAAGAACATTTAAGGTAAGACTTAAGAGAGACTTTTCACCTCTTTTTATGAATGTACATTTATAAATATAGTCAAAGTCTTTGGTTATCCTGAAAGAATAACATCGCGTCTAAAGAGGACTTTTAAGTTTATCTACAGTTAAGTTGTTATGTTTTGAAAGAGTTTTTTCTATTTCAGGATTCAACCTGTATATAAATGTTTTGTGTATTGGTTTTGGTTGGATTCTTTTGTATTCTTACGTCATTTGCTGTAAGAATACAAAATGCAGGTTGGACCCTGTCACCCTGATTAACATTTGAAGAGGAACATACATTATCTCCCTCTTTAAACTAAAACTGAGTTTTAAAACAAGCTCTGTTGAGGCCAAAGGCTTAACTTATGTTTTTATATTGTGTCTAAACAATGAAAGAGATCATATTTCATCATATTTTAATCTTTTTAAGAGCTCTGCTGCCATCTTGAGGTCTGCAGGTAACAGATCACTTTAAAGAACATTTTCTCTTTAAAGCATATATTATAAATACATTTGGAGTCTTTTAGACAATAATGCCACAAGTAAACACCATTTTTGAACTTTCATTTAATTTGTTATACTTTTCTGGCTGAAAATTCTGCATGATTGAGGATATTTTGACAACAGAGATAATTTAATGCACAGTTTAACTTTAAATATAATATTATGAGTTATGTTGGTAATTAGCAATACTTTATGTGTGTTTTCAAAACATGACAGGTCAGTTTAAGACATACAAAACAGCTAAAAAGACCTCCTTATTACTCAAGAAATTATTTATTGAAGTATTTAAAATGCTTCTTTATTGTTGTTTTATCTCAATATCTGCCTGAAATTAAAAAGCTGGAGGAAAACAGAGGCCGTATCACACAACTCATTCCCTCACCTTTGTGTTTTTAAACAGTTGTTGAATTCATTTTAAGCTTTGAAAATAACAAAAGACAAAATAAACACTTCAGCCCCAGCACTTTACATTTCCATGCTTACTTAAATTGTCATTGCTTCGAAATAAACAGTTAATGATTTAGTCAATTGGGTGCACCAGAAGCCTTTAATGCCTCACAAAAACAGAAAATAAAATGAAAATACTCAAAATAATAAATAAATATCCATCTATCTATTGATGTAATTGTTATATTTAATTATTATCTATTCTATTGAATAGAATATAGATAATTCTTCTCAAAACTAAGATTGTTTGATTTCTGCAAAAAATAAGATGGTTCTGCCGTTGCCGAGCAACCAACAGGTAGGCCTCGTTTGGGGGCGGAGCCTAGCGAACGGTCTTTGGCTCTGTTGACGTCATTTGGCTATGATCTCTGTCAGTGACGTGTGAATTACGTCACTACAGAGTTTGCAAATAGACCCTGCTTCCTCTGCAGATCACTTCTTCTCAATTCACTGAGAGGGCCAGCACGTAATCTACCCAGCAGACAATTTTACAGACAGCATCCACAGATAATCCAGCATTATAGAATTAATTAATAATATTAATAATTTGTTAGTTATTAACATTATTAATTAATTACCATGTCTAGAGCAGGAAGTTCTATGTCAGTGAGGATGTCAAACATCGCAGTGGACGAATGTCGTCCACTGTTTGTTAACTTTTGCAAACGGGTGAGTGTGGAGCAATGGGATTTGCTGGATCAAGGATTACCGGACGATGCCGTAAAAATGATAGTGGCAGAGCTGGTTTTGCAGTGTGTGAATTTGGTGACGGAAGCCTTGCTAGCTATTCATAAGGTCACAAAAACGAGCATTTCTGAGGAGTGTGTTCGGTCCTGTCTAGGCAACATACTCCCTCAGACTGTTGCTGATGTCCTGGATGTGAAAGTCCCTGACGACTGCGACAGCGCAAAACGCTTGACCGAAATGATAGTCCAGGAGGTTATGGAAAGCGTCAACTCTGTACTCAATGCCAGTGCGGACAATTCGGAAGAAGTATATAGGCGTGTCACTCCCCCCAACAGACTTGGTGTTATGGTCAGTCATGCCTGCGATATGCTAAAAGCCTTCCTGGCTAAGATGAGAGGCATTTTCCGATTGCCAGAAAGAAAAGAAACCCAGGTGGCCTTGATTGAGATGAGCGATGACAGTTTAGAGGAGGAAGTTACCAGCAACAAGAGCAGGCAGCCTGAGACCACAGACACAGGCTCAATCCAAACCTCACATGGTACCGGATCTCTTCAGTCCAAAGCTTTAAGCAGCAGATCTGTTCTGTCCAAAGCATCAGGCCTCCCAAGAGGGTCGGAAGGAAGTTTTGTGATTGAAACCGAAGCAGTCCAGGGAATAATTATAAAAGAGTTCAGCGGAATAGAAGAACCTCTTCTGGATAATATGAAAGAGACAGAGATTGAGGTTCTTAAATCTGACACCTCCGAGTGGATCAAAAGTATTTCAGGAGACATAGTAAGGTCCATCATTGAAGAGGTTAATAACCTGGATGTTAGAGATTCTGAAAGTCCCATTTCAGAGCTCGGAGATATGCCTGAACTTTGCTTGATAGGAGTCGGCACGAAGATCAAACACTTTTTTGCCAAACAGTTTGCCAAACTCTCCATTTATCGGATGGCGGCAGAGATGAAGGAACGATTCTGCCCCGAATCCCACGTTGATACAGAGGAATCGATGAGGTCCTTCGCTGAGGAGGTTGAGGAGCTGCTGAGCAACGAGTGCGAGGAACAAAACAATGAGGTTGAGATGTATTTAGAACTACAAAACCTTTTAGAGGGAAAAAGCCTGATGTTCACAAAACTGCTTAGTGATCTCCTCTTCAATAACACCACAAAAGGGATGATAACACCAGAGTTTGCCCCAGGAGTAACACGAATATTCGTTGCCCCGCCACGTGAAGCCATGCTTCAAGAAATCAAATCGAAACTGTGGTACTTCTTTGGACTGTTCGGGTGGTGGATGAACCACCAGGCTGGCAGCCACAGCAACAGGGTGGAGCAGGCGTTGAATGCACCTGGGCTACTGACACCAACAGACACACTGGCTGCGGACTCAAGTGCAGAATCAGTGAAGGAGACAACTCCAGAGGCAGAGAGAATCAAAATGTCTGTCATGGTACTTGTGAAGAAGCTGGTTTCACGAATTTACAACAAATCAAAGGAGAACAGCCCACTTGGAGAACCAAAGGCCGTCGCAGAGAGACTCTTTGAGAAAGTATGGGCCAAAGTGGAGGGAGAGGATTTAAAAATCACCCCAGAAGCCTTCAAGAATATAGACAAGGTAGTTTACAAAGGTCTGTGCAAGCAGTGGAAGGGTGCAGCGATGGTGCTTGTTACAGTGACTGTAGGAGAACAATCAGCGGATGATGTAGTGGCCTCCATCTTCAAATACTACCTGACGAACCAACCAAAGAAGAGAGGCGCCGTCGGCAGGTTCTTCCATCGTGTAGGCCGAGAAATCCTGAAGCCTTTCAGACGCTCTCCTGCATCTACTTGGACTATTTAGGGGGATTATTTATTATTCAGCCTTTAGGGTAAAGGGTTTTTTCTCCGGGTGTCTCCGGTTTTCCCCACTTTAATATTTTTTTATTTAAATGTGATATTATTATTGTCAACTAACCTTTTACAGTTATCTGATATTTGTTGACCTAAAACATTTAATTAAAGTCAACTTTTAGTTTTTTTCAGGGGACAGGGTTTTCTCCGGGTGTTTCCGGTTTTTTCCCAAATTACGCAACAAAGAAATAAAAAAAATGTTGTAATTTAATGTTCTGCTTATGTCTCTGTAATTTGCCGTCAGAGCTGTGATTATGCTACGCAGTCTGTTTCAACCAATTCAAAGTGTTGCTAGGAAATACAATAAAAAGTGTGTCCTGTGAGAAAGTCACTCTAGTTATTGAGTCACTTTTAAACATTAAATAATAAGAAGAGCTGATTGTTGTCGGAGCTGAAGTTCTGCTCACTCAGATATGAATTAAGGTCAAATACAAAGAGGTACATCAATATTTAATATAGGATAAATGTGGGTTTTTGAAAAAGGTAAATATTCTACAGAACAAGGAGTGGAATTTGTATTGTGGGGGAAGATCGACAGCAACAAGGCTTTCAGTATTTCCCTCCAAAAGAAGTGGAAATCTGAAAACCAGTGAGCTCAGAAATCTTCCTTCTTACTGAAAACAAATACAGAAACACAAAACATTTACAGAAACACACCGCAGCAGTGATGTGCTGTCAGAGCCAATCAGCACCTCCTGACCTGCAGATCAATGCATTCATCAATAATGTTTATATAACCTCTGTTAGTCAATTTGTATCCCCAAAATCAGCAATTGCAACATCTGGATGAATACAAACAAATCCTAATAATTTGTTGTCAAATCAGCCATTAACTGAAAAACCTGAAGATGCCTCTTCAGATTTGAGATAATTCTGCCAAAGATGACCCCAAAACTGTCCTCATTTCAGGTTTATATAATTACAAATAATCTTCATACAGGACAAAATCTCCTAACACACAATTTGTAATTCACCTTGAGATTATTTTGTTAACCTATCATTGAATATTCCTGCTTCAGAGATCTCCACTACTGGCCTTAGGGAATGTCTGGCTCAGGGAATCTTTAGGCTTGAACTCCTTTAAAACTGAAAAGTGCATTTAGCTTTAGTTACACAAATAGCCTGTCGTTGAAACACTCCTGTTCAAATCCCAGCAGTGCTGATTCTTAGAGAGAATATAGACTTTGTTGCTGTTCGAGTAAGGAGTCAAAAATATGTTTTCTCATGATGTAAATGAACGCAGCTTTTACATGAGAGAAGTAAAGGATCTTAACAGAGGTTCTGTGTATCAGTTTTGTGGGGGAAACTTCTGTGTAGCGATGCAGTGGGAGTCACCGACTCATGAAGGAGACACGGGAAGAGCAGTACTTGAAACATCATTGTAGGTCTGTCTGTGCATGGATAATATATAAAGAGTGGCGCTGTTAAGCCTGATTGCTGGACGATTAAGGATATTAACATTATCTGTGATAATAGTAGAAATATCTTATTATTCAATACCTTGTAATCTGAAAATATTAATTAATTAATTTTGTTTAGTGCGAAAGTGTAACCTGATCTGAAAAAAATATATTAATCATCACTATTCAACACATATCTGGTCATTGGAAATATATAGACAATCATTAATTGTACATCTGTAAACATCCAAGGTATGAAATCAATTCAAAGTTCATCTTTGTACGAGAGCTGGAAGAACATGTCCGTCAGTCTTCCTGACTCGTTCTCCTCCTCCCTTTCTGACACAGAGTGTCTGGTGTGTGTAAAGGCATCCTGATACTGTAGATTAGCACTGAGGTGCTGATTGGCTCAAACTCTTCTTCATCAGAGCGCCATATTTCAACCCCCCCAATTGCTCTGCTTTTGTGTGGCTCATTCAGTGAGCACTGAAGTTGATCCCCCAGTGAAATGGAGGCTCATCTGCCTGCATTCCTTCTGCTATCTGCTTGAGAGCAGTGCAACTGTGTATTCCAAGTGGCGCATCCCGGTGTCCCCCCCGTGATGGGAGAGGTTAGGAAGACATCAAACTCCTCCAAGAAACATGGAACCTTGTATTACAGAAGTCTCTGAAGCCCTCACT
This sequence comes from Notothenia rossii, assembly GCF_949606895.1. NCBI lineage: Eukaryota > Metazoa > Chordata > Actinopteri > Perciformes > Nototheniidae > Notothenia > Notothenia rossii. The sequence continues at coordinate 15,847,029 of NC_136911.1, read as the reverse complement.
CGTCCTGCAGGGTTGTCTGCTTGAGCCCACCGAGCAGAAAGATGAAGAAGCATCCCATCTCCTCAGAAAGTTGAAGATTAGAATCCTCTCATCTCGAACGACCTCGTGCTTCCTTGCCCGTGGCGCCCTCTGCAGCCGGAGAGTGTGACCTTCTCTCTCTGACCCTTGGCCTTCAGAGCTGTCCTAGTTATTGGGTTAACACTTGATAGGGATGTTTTCCTGAGTGCAGACAACTCAAAGTAATGGATTAGCACATTATCATTTAATTACAAAAATAGGATAGGCCCCTCAGGATTATTTGGGAGCCTTCCTGACACATGCACATGCATAAATGTAAGGTTTGTGTTAGTCATTTAACATGCAAGAATCATATACTCATCAGTCCAAAGCAGAGAAATGTTATTTTAAGTTAAAGGCAAGCTAGTCCCTGTGGATATAACCCCTTCTCAATGATTCTAAATGTTATATTAATTCACCATTTAGCGTTTGATAAAAGATTGGTTTATCAGAAATACGTTTCTTCTTCCATAAAACATAGGTTTGAGAAATAAATGTTCCAATATGAAATCAATTACTCAATGTAATTGACTCTCCCCTCCCTTTTCTTACATATGTGAAATATGAAATAATAACTTAGGAGTCTATTTAAGCATGGTATAGTTTATAATCTATTAATCGAGAAGACTCAGTATCACCTGTGTGCAGCTTACAAAAAACAATTGTGAGAAACATATATTAAGCAGGAAATGAATACATTTGTTGAAGAACAACTGATTTGGGACGAAAAGCTTCATCCCCTTAACATCTGAGTTACTACTGATGGCATACCATGAACTATAGTGTGTGTCTGAGGGTGTCATTACTGAGAAATGTCAAACAAAATCAAAACCTTACATTTGAAAACAGGTTTGCATTCCTCCACTTGTTATCATTGGAAACAATAAACGCTAATTGATTTGATGTAGAATCTATCAATTGAATCGTTAGAGCAGAACAGAATGGTTATATTTTAGCCTGAGTTTCGTGCAGCCTCTAGTTTTACCAGGTGGAAACATTGTCTATATAATGTGAATACATGTAGAACTAGACATTAAGAGGCCCCTGACATTAGGCCTATTTTAAAAATAGTAGGGGCTTTTAACAGCTTGCCAACTTACAGGCATCCTCTGCATATCAGTATGAATAGCCTTAAAAAAATAACCATCATGTGAAATGTTGAGTTAATCTAAATAATTACTTATGGGTTGAAGTCACTAACATTAACATTAGAACTAAAGTCAGTCAAAATTGGACTTGCACGGATCAGAATCTAAGCAATACACCATTTTCACCAACAAGATTAGGTACATTACAGGAGTGTTAAAACACCCAAACATGCACACGTATCTTATTCTAGTAGAGATTAGAGGACAAGGTCTAATGTTGTGAACAAAATCATCAAGTTATTTTATTTATTCTATGTTATGTACCACATTTAATTTAATAATTAATCTTGAATTACTAATAACTGTGGATAAGTTGAATACTTATCCAAAGTGTGTGTGTGTGTGTGTGTGTGTGTGTGTGTGTGTGTGTGTGTGTGTGTGTGTGTGTGTGTGTGTGTGTGTGTGTGTGTGTGTGTGTGTGTGTGTGTGTGTGAACAGCTTGTCTGCCCAAGGTTTAAAACATTTGGGACAGCAGTGAGAATGTTATAAGAAACAATGTGTTAGTTAGACTAAACTCGAAGGAAGCTAGACTGGAACATTTTAAATAAATCAAAACACTTGCACATTAATTAAATCCATTTGACATTTAGCTTGAGCTGGGTTCAATACTTTTCTTTATGGTATTTAAAATTGGGCTCGAGTGGAACCCCTGGATTTGGCTTGCAACACAAAGTGATACTGATCTCTGTCTGTTAGGACTGGGAAGTGTCATGATTCAAAGTGTGGGCCTGTGAAGGAGAGGCCCTTGGAAAACAACATCTATTTTTTAACTGTAATTACTTATTTTAAAGAGATTGTAACATTATACTTTTTAAATAATTGCTCAATTAATTTAACACATTTATTATGCACACAATAAAAACTTCAACAAATATATGGATCCTGGCTTAACCAGCGACCTTTACTCTTTTGTTCATAAGCTCGGTTTCAGAAAACTTGTCAGTAGTTTAACAAATATTTTAATTTTAGTAATGTCTATACGAGAAATAATTTGAAGCAGTTTAATAAAGAATGTTAAACTATTTTTTTAAACTGTAATTGAACTTCAATTTATATTAATTATCTGAATCCAGTGGCCAGTTGGAATAGATAATCACCAAAGTTTCCATTTTGCAGCAACAGCGCAAAAGGTTTCAATAATAATTAGTATTATGTCAGAGTCTAGTTCTGTCATATCTGCTTTGTTTCGGAATGTGTTCAATACATTACGTTTTTATTCATTATTACCATACAATACATAGATTACGAATAAATGAAACAAATAATACAACATTGACCTAAAAAAAAAAAACAGACAGATTTTGCAACCCTGATCACCTCAGGCAGGTCTTTACGATCAGCCGTGATGCCTCTGAGGGTCTCGGGCGCAGGACGGGGCATAGGGTTACAAAGATATCTTAACATACCAGCAATACAATTTAAGAATGGATTCTTAAAGCAATATAATCTTCTTTTCTTCTTACACCTATGCGCACACCATGAACAGTGTGCTTCTTTTTGTACATTTTCCCCTGCACACTCAGATGCAGGACATAAAAACACTCTTTTGCTATTTATTTTCATTTTGCAGCACATTTATACTACCAGAATTTTGCTTTACATCTTTATATTATTTATTTTTCTCAAGTAATTTACTTTTGGTGAGATAACTAAAGTTTAGTTCATTTTACCCTGGCTATGGACTGATTCATTATTAGTTGTTACAAAACATACACAAGACGGCGGGAAGACAAACCAATATAGACCCCCCATACAAACAATTTAGACAAACAAACATGAACTCGCAATAAACACCAGCGCGACAGCAAAGTTCATCCAGCTCAGTTTAGTCCGAATTAAGAGGTTTCAGAGGGGGTAGGGAATTATCTCTAGTGGGGCGCCTTGACTCACGCGTCCACCCTTGTATACAAGTCCTAGATCGGTGCTTGAAGACCATCCAAGAGCGATAACTAGCTTATCCTCTTGCGACACCACTACTCTATTCTAGTGGCGCTGTGCCCCCCCGATCAGGAGCGCACAGACTTTTTCCTCTACCCTTTCCCTCTAACACAGCCCAGTTGACTGTAGTCCTACACGACCAGCCTACACTTGCTATCGAGTTCATCACAACGATGAAACACAGTTTTGTTCTACACTTGCTTGCCACTACCCACCCATGATCAATTAGCCTATAATTTTATGTATGCACCCTGGACCGCCACCAGCTCCTCTAGCAATGTATAGGGAACTGTGGCGCATCAGGTGATGCATGCACCTCGCGCTGCCCCGTTTTACCATGCACGGAGAAAACGGTCACAAACAGCACGTCATTCCTAGCATTCGGTGCCATTTAGGTCCCCACCACATTATATCATATATTTTGTATTTAAAAGGTCTAATGCTTTTTTTTTAAAAGCTTGGTTTTAAATGTTTATACCCTCTACCATAAAACAACCATGTTATTTAGCCAGGATATTAAAAATTCTAAATAATTACTCTGATTTTAGCACAAGTAGGCCGAATTGCTGTGTCCCCAATCATGTTTGCTCAACTTCTGTAACAGATATACAAAAAGAAATCAAAGAAATACAAACAAATTCTACATTGTTGTGAGTGTTGTATGACCCTTTTGCTAATATTCCTCACCAAATTGAAATTGTTGTTATTAATTCATTTGTATTGAAAATAAAGTGTGTGTCCCCTGTTTGAATGTCCTCCCTGTTACTCTGATTTGAATCCCTCTGGACATGCCCCTTAGTGGGAAATAATCTTCAAGAAGCAGAGTGAATGCGTTCTTCCTTCAACGTTTTTCTAATGTTTTAAAGAACTTAACTATTGCGGTAAAGCATAAAATGTCCACCCTGTTATGCTCATTTTTAGTGGAACTGATCATTTGTTTTACATTTAGAAAATATGGTGAATATATCTATCAAATATATGTTTCTGTTGTCACCAAGTGCTAGCTTGATTATCATCACACATGTAGCAATAGCCAAGTTTAGCATAAAATGTCCACCCTGTTACCGTCCACCCTGTTACTATTTTTCACAGTAACAGGGTGCACACACAGTAACTGGGGATGGTCAAAAAAAAAAAAAATGTAAGCATAATATCCAGAGCTTGACCAAAATATTTTTCTTATACTTTAACAAACCATCATTCAGATTAAATTAAAAAAAAAAACATGGAAAATTATGTTTTTTATTTTTGAATATATAGCTGAAATGGCACCGAATGCTAGGAATGACCCGAATTTAGACCATCTCGTTTTAAATAGAGACGGCGGTGGTGCGAGTTAAAGCTATAGGCAAAAAGCTGTGACTTTCTCCCTCTCAGCTGCACTTCTCCAGCCCCACAAACACGGGGAGGTTTTACACACACACCCGCGGCTACAGCTGAAGCCGTGTTTACAGAGGCGATAGGAGTAATATCTCCGGCTGCTTATTTTTCAACTGCTGTGTTGGCCGCTGAAACCCCCAAAATTCGGCGATTTGTACAATACAAATCTTTACATTGCTTTCATACAGAAGTTCCACTTTACTGATGCCTTTCTTTAAGGTTTCTCTAAACATGAGCTGTGCATGTTTGTATGGCACTTTCGTTCCGAGCAGCATAGACAGAGGAAATCAGCCAGGACTGAATCCCTAGACACTGATCTCCTGGGTTTATTATCCCCAAATGTTCATTAACCAAAAACGAAACACAGCCGCTCAGCTTCACAGATAATTTTAGTATACCGTCAATCACAGATTCTGGTAAGGCAATGTCCAAATTTGAAATTACATTTACCAGTTCTGAAGATGTATTGGTATCCTGCCGACAACGCCAATTTGTGGGGGAAACTTCTGTGTAGCGATGCAGTGGGAGTCACCGACTCATGAAGGAGACACGGGAAGAGCAGGAGCATTGATGTCAAACACTGATGGTTTATTATAGGAGCTTCGGCCGGAGAATTCACATCACAAGTCCAAGAGCCAGAGGTTCTGACTTCACGGTAGAGTTGCCACGTCAAATCTGAAGAACTCTACCCCAGACCCATGTATTTAGCCAGTTCAGAGAGAATAATCAACATGCTGCATAACAAGATATAACACCTCTATCAGCTGACGCCAACAGGCAGGAACAGGGAGAAAGTACACTGAGAGCACAGCAGCCAAGGTTAGGTGCGTGTGCTCAGTCAGAACTGATAAACTTGGTCAAAGTTATGGACCTTGGACAATATTTCCCCAACAAGTTTCATAGTTTTTAAATCTTATTTAACAGCTCTGCTGCCATCTAGCTAACTGAGCCACTCTGTTAAAATCCTCTTTAGATAAGATAATACTTTATTGATCCCAATTTGAGAAATCTTTTTATATTTATGATATCAAATCTGTAGTCATGTACAGCCTGATAACATATACGATCATGGTTATAGAACCCAGCATCTTTGATCAACTAAGCCACAGCACTTTTCATTCTCAGGAGGTAAAGGAGTTAAATAAAGAATCTTTAAACAAGCATATTAGAGATCTCTATAAAGAACATTTAAGGTAAGACTTAAGAGAGACTTTTCACCTCTTTTTATGAATGTACATTTATAAATATAGTCAAAGTCTTTGGTTATCCTGAAAGAATAACATCGCGTCTGAAGAGGACTTTTAAGTTTATCTTGTAGTGCCGAGAGATAGGGAGTCAGAGGCGGTGCATCGAAGGTGCAAAGTTGTTTTTAATAGAGAGCTGCAAAGGACATGTTGTCGGGTCGCAGCCCGGGACGACAAGAGGAAGAGCCAGGAGGGCACACAATATATGGAACACACAACAGGTCCGTGTGGAAACAAAACCCCAATTGTAGTTCCATGTGTGAATTATGAACCAGTGTATCAATACGTGGTCACCACACAAGCCCCCCCAGAATTCAAATATGGCAAAATAAATCCTCGCGTCCGTGGAGGAAGCACCACAGGGGCCGAGGAGGGCGGGGTCGCAATTGAGGACCGGGCCATGGAACGGGCCGACGAAAGGAGGCCGCATGAGAGGGTAGGGACCCTAACGAGGGCGAGGGCACCCCCACCGGGGGCGGGCCGGAACGGGCCGTTGTAAGGGGGCTGCAGTAGGTGTCGTGGCGAACCCAGCAGGAAAAGGCGCTGCCCGGCCGCAGGCGAAGGCACGGCGGCGGCCGGCATGAAACCTCCGGAAGGACGGAGCGGAATCCCAGGAAGGCAGGAGCAGTCACCCCGGGAGGAAGGAGCCGTGGACAGGGGAGAAGCCAGACGGAGCGCCGTCCGAAGCTGCCGTCGAGGCCAACCGTGAGCCGCGGTAAGAGGAGAGGCCAGGCAGGGTCCCAGAGCGCGCCACCCACGGGCCAATGAAGGCATGGGCGACGTCCGAAACCGCCGAGGCGAAGGAAGAGGCCAGGCAGGGTCCCGGAGCGCGCCACCCACGGGCCAATAAAGGCATGGGCGACGTCCGAAACCGCCGAGGCGAGACGGGGTCCAGAAGCGTGCCACCCAGGCGCCGATGAGAGCGCGGGTGGCGTCAGAAGCCGCCGTCGAGGTGATGAAACGGCGAGAGGGTCCACACGAGGCCGACCAGACATGGTCGAACCTCCTCTCAGGCACCAGAAAAAGCTCAAAAAGGGCCGTACTGTCCACGGTCCAAAAAAGGTAGGTGAAATCGTGAGAGGATCCACACGAGGCCGACCAGACATGGTCGAACCTCCTCTCAGGCACCAGGGGAAAAAAAAAAACCTCAAAAGGTCGATAGCCGCTAGCCGTTAGCCGCTAGCTGGCAGCCGTCGGTAGCCGCTAGCCGTAGCCGTTAGCTAACGAGGTTAGCTGCTAGTCGTCGAAGGCTAGCGCAGCCTGGACGTGCAGCCGCACGACCAGAAGAAAACAGCCCCAGGAGGTAGCAATCGGGTTCATCCCTACCCAGCGGGTCGTGCATCGTCTCCCTGTTGGTTGGAAGACCGATGCGGGAATGGCGAGCAACGTCCCCAGCCATTCTGCGAGGCGTGCACCGAGCCTCAGTCCGCGTGCCGGTGGCAGCAACGGACGATTCCAAAAATCCCCGGCATTTCGAGAAAGAAACCTGAGTTTCCTTTGCCGTGTTCGGGTCCGTCTCGGAAACTTCTGCGAGACTTATATGTCAGGGTCACCAATGTAGTGCCGAGAGATAGGGAGTCAGAGGCGTTGCATCGAAGGTGCAAAGTTGTCTTTAATAGAGAGCTGCAAAGGACATGTTGTCGGGTCGCAGCCCGGGACGACAAGAGGAAGAGCCAGGAGGGCACACAATATATATAAGGAACACACAACAGGTCTGTGTGGAAACAAAACCCCAATTGTAGTTCCATGTGTGAATTATGAACCAGTGTATCAATACGTGGTCACCACAATCTACAGTTAAGTTGTTATGTTTTGAAAGATTTTTTTCTATTTCAGGATTCAACCTGTATATAAATGTTTTGTGTATTGGTTTTGGTTGGATTCTTTTGTATTCTTACGTCATTTGCTGTAAGAATACAAAATGCAGGTTGGACCCTGTCACCCTGATTAACATTTGAAGAGGAACAGACATTATCTCCCTCTTTAAACTAAAACTGAGTTTTAAAACAAGCTCTGTTGAGGCCAAAGGCTTAACTTATGTTTTTATATTGTGTCTAAACAATGAAAGAGATCATATTTCATCATATTTTAATCTTTTTAAGAGCTCTGCTGCCATCTTGAGGTCTGCAGGTAACAGATCACTTTAAAGAACATTTTCTCTTTAAAGCATATATTATAAATACATTTGGAGTCTTTTAGACAATAATGCCACAAGTAAACACCATTTTTGAACTTTCATTTAATTTGTTATACTTTTCTGGCTGAAAATTCTGCATGATTGAGGATATTTTGACAACAGAGATAATTTAATGCATAGTTTAACTTTAAATATAATATTATGAGTTATGTTGGTAATTAGCAATACTTTATGTGTGTTTTCAAAAAACATGACAGATCAGTTTAAGACATGCAAAACAGCTAAAAAGACCTCCTTATTACTCAAGAAATTATTTATTGAAGTATTTTTTGCTTCTTTATTGTTGTTTTATCTCAATATCTGCCTGAAATTAAAAAGCTGGAGGAAAACAGAGGCCGTATCACACAACTCATTCCCTCACCTTTGTGTTTTTAAACAGTTGTTGAATTCATTTTAAGCTTTGAAAATAACAAAAGACAAAATAAACACTTCAGCCCCAGCACTTTACATTTCCATGCTTACTTAAATTGTCATTGCTTCGAAATAAACAGTTAATGATTTAGTCAATTGGGTGCACCAGAAGCCTTTAATGCCTCACAAAAACAGAAAATAAAATGAAAATACTCAAAATAATAAATAAATATCCATCTATCTATTGATGTAATTGTTATATTTAATTATTATCTATTCTATTGAATAGAATATAGATAATTCTTCTCAAAACTAAGATTGTTTGATTTCTGCAAAAAATAAGATGGTTCTGCCGTTGCCGAGCAACCAACAGGTAGGCCTCGTTTGGGGGCGGAGCCTAGCGAACGGTCTTTGGCTCTGTTGACGTCATTTGGCTATGATCTCTGTCAGTGACGTGTGAATTACGTCACTACAGAGTTTGCAAATAGACCCTGCTTCCTCTGCAGATCACTTCTTCTCAATTCACTGAGAGGGCCAGCACGTAATCTACCCAGCAGACAATTTTACAGACAGCATCCACAGATAATCCAGCATTATAGAATTAATTAATAATATTAATAATTTGTTAGTTATTAACATTATTAATTAATTACCATGTCTAGAGCAGGAAGTTCTATGTCAGTGAGGATGTCAAACATCTCAGTGGAAGACATTCGTCCATTGTTTGTTAACTTTTGCAAACGGGTGAGTGTGGAGCAATGGGATTTGCTGGATCAAGGATTACCGGACGATGCCGTAAAAATGATAGTGGCAGAGCTGGTTTTGCAGTGTGTGAATTTGGTGATGGAAGCCTTGCTAGCTATTCATAAGGTCACAAAAACGGGCATTTCTGAGGAGTGTGTTCGGTCCTGTCTAGGCAACATACTCCCTCAGACTGTTGCTGATGTCCTGGATGTGAAAGTCCCTGACGACTGCGACAGCGCAAAAAGCTTGACCGAAATGATAGTCCAGGAGGTTATGGAAAGCGTCAACTCTGTACTCAATGCCAGTGCGGACAATTCGGAAGAAGTATATAGGCGTGTCACTCCCCCCAACAGACTTGGTGTTATGGTCAGTCATGCCTGCGATATGCTAAAAGCCTTCCTGGCTAAAATGAGAGGCATTTTCCGATTGCCAGAAAGAAAAGAAAGCCAGGTGGCCTTGATTGAGATGACTGATGACAGTTTAGAGGAGGAAGTTACCAGCAACAAGAGCAGGCAGCCTGAGACCACAGACACAGGCTCAATCCAAACCTCACATGGTGCTGGATCTGTTCATTCCAAAGCTTCAGGCACCGGATCTGTTCAGTCCAAAGCTTTAAGCAGCAGATCTGTTCTGTCCAAAGCATCAGGCCTCCCAAGAGGGTCGGAAGGAAGTTTTGTGATTGAAACCGAAGCAGTCCAGGGAATAATTATAAAAGAGTTCAGCGGAATAGAAGAACCTCTTCTGGATAATATGAAAGAGACAGAGATTGAGGTTCTTAAATCTGACACCTCCGAGTGGATCAAAAGTATTTCAGGAGACATAGTAAGGTCCATCATTGAAGAGGTTAATAGCCTGGATGTTAGAGATTCTGAAAGTCCCATTTCAGAGCCCGGAGATATGCCTGAACTTTGCTTGATAGGAGTCGGCACGAAGATCAAACACATTTTGCCAAACAGTTTGCCAAACTCTCCATTTATCGGATGGCGGCAGAGATGAAGGAACGATTCTGCCCCGAATCCCACGTTGATACAGAGGAATCGATGAGGTCCTTCGCTGAGGAGGTTGAGGAGCTGCTGAGCAACGAGTGCGAGGAACAAAACAATGAGGTTGAGATGTATTTAGAACTACAAAACCTTTTAGAGGGAAAAAGCCTGATGTTCACAAAACTGCTTAGTGATCTCCTCTTCAATAACACCACAAAAGGGATGATAACACCAGAGTTTGCCCCAGGAGTAACACGAATATTCGTTGCCCCGCCACGTGAAGCCATGCTTCAAGAAATCAAATCGAAACTGTGGTACTTCTTTGGACTGTTCGGGTGGTGGATGACCCACCAGGCTGGCAGCCACAGCAACAGGGTGGAGCAGGCGTTGAATGCACCTGGGCTACTGACACCAACAGACACACTGTGGCTGCGGACTCAAGTGCAGAATCAGTGAAGGAGACAACTCCAGAGGCAGAGAGAATCAAAATGTCTGTCCTGGTACTTGTGAAGAAGCTGGTTTCACGAATTTACAACAAATCAAAGGAGAACAGCCCACTTGGAGAACCAAAGGCCGTCGCAGAGAGACTCTTTGAGAAAGTATGGGCCAAAGTGGAGGGAGAGGATTTAAAAATCACCCCAGAAGCCTTCAAGAATATAGACAAGGTAGTTTACAAAGGTCTGTGCAAGCAGTGGAAGGGTGCAGCGATGGTGCTTGTTACAGTGACTGTAGGAGAACAATCAGCGGATGATGTAGTGGCCTCCATCTTCAAATACTACCTGACGAACCAACCAAAGAAGAGAGGCGCCGTCGGCAGGTTCTTCCATCGTGTAGGCCGAGCAATCCTGAAGCCTTTCAGACGCTCTCCTGCATCTACTTGGACTATTTAGGGGGATTATTTATTATTCAGCCTTTAGGGTAAAGGGTTTTTTCTCCGGGTGTCTCCGGTTTTCCCCACTTTAATATTTTTTTATTTAAATGTGATATTATTATTGTCAACTAACCTTTTACAGTTATCTGATATTTGTTGACCTAAAACATTTAAAGTCAACTTTTAGTTTTTTTCAGGGGACAGGGTTTTCTCCGGGTGTTTCCGGTTTTTTCCCAAATTACGCAACAAAGAAATAAAAAAAATGTTGTAATTTAATGTTCTGCTTATGTCTCTGTAATTTGCCGTCAGAGCTGTGATTACGCTACGCAGTCTGTTTCAACCAATTCAAAGTGTTGCTAGGAAATACAATAAAAAGTGTGTCCTGTGAGAAAGTCACTCTAGTTATTGAGTCACTTTTAAACATTAAATAATAAGAAGAGCTGATTGTTGTCGGAGCTGAAGTTCTGCTCACTCAGATATGAATTAAGCTCAAATACAAAGAGGTACATCAATATTTAATATAGGATAAATGTGGGTTTTTGAAAACCTTAAATATTCTACAGAACAAGGAGTGGAATTTGTATTGTGGGGGAAGATCGACAGCAACAAGGCTTTCAGTATTTCCCTCCAAAAGAAGTGGAAATCTGAAAACCAGTGAGCTCAGAAATCTTCCTTCTTACTGAAAACAAATACAGAAACACAAAACATTTACAGAAACACACCGCAGCAGTGATGTGCTGTCAGAGCCAATCAGCACCTCCTGACCTGCAGATCAATGCATTCATCAATAATGTTTGTATAACCTCTGTTAGTCAATTTGTATCCCCAAAATCAGCAATTGCAATATCTGGATGAATACAAACAAATCCTAATAATTTCTTGTCAAATCAGCCATTAACTGAAAAACCTGAAGATGCCTCTTCAGATTTGAGATAATTCTGCCAAAGATGACCCCAAAAATGTCCTCATTTCAGGTTTATATAATTACAAATAATCTTCATACAGGACAAAATCTCCTAACACACAATTTGTAATTCACTTTGAGATTATTTTGTTAACCTATCATTGAATATTCCTGCTTCAGAGATCTCCACTACTGGCCTTAGGGAATGTCTGGCTCAAGGAATCTTTAGGCTTGAACTCCTTTAAAACTGAAAAGTGCATTTAGCTTTAGTTACACAAATAGCCTGTCGTTGAAACACTCCTGTTCAAATCCCAGCAGTGCTGATTCTTAGAGAGAATATAGACTTTGTTGCTGTTCGAGTAAGGAGTCAAAAATATGTTTTCTCATGATGTAAATGAACGCAGCTTTTACAAGAGAGAATTAAAGGATCTTATCAGAGGTTCTGTGTATCAGTTTTGTGGGGGAAACTTCTGTGTAGCGATGCAGTGGGAGTCACCGACTCATGAAGGAGACACGGGAAGAGCAGTACTTGAAACATCATTGTAGGTCTGTCTGTGCATGGATAATACATAAAGAGTGTTGTTAAGCCTGATTGCTGGACGATTAAGGATATTAACATTATCTTTGATAATAGTAGAAATATCTTATTATTCAATAACTTGTAATCTGAAAATATTAATTAATTAATTTTGTTTAGTGCGAAAGTGTAACCTGATCTGAAAAAAATATATTAATCATCACTATTCAACACATATCTGGTCATTGGAAATATATAGACAATCATTAATTGTACATCTGTAAACATCCAAGGTATAAAATCAATTCAAAGTTCATCTTTGTACGAGAGCTGGAAGAACATGTCCGTCAGTCTTCCTGACTCGTTCTCCTCCTCCCTTTCTGACACAGAGTGTCTGGTGTGTGTAAAGGCATCCTGATACTGTAGATTAGCACTGAGGTGCTGATTGGCTCAAACTCTTCTTCATCAGAGTCCCATATTTCAACCCCCCCAATTGCTCTGCTTTTGTATGGCTCATTCAGTGAGCACTGAAGTTGATCCCCCAGTGAAATGGAGGCTCATCTGCCTGCATTCCTTCTGCTATCTGCTTGAGAGCAGTGCAACTGTGTATTCCAAGTGGCGCATCCAGGTGTCCCCCCCGTGATGGGAGAGGTTAGGAAGACATCAAACTCCTCCAAGAAACATGGAACCTTGTATTACAGAAGTCTCTGAAGCCCTCACTCGTCCTGCAGGGTTGTCTGCTTGAGCCCACCGAGCAGAAAGATGAAGAAGCATCCCATCTCCTCAGAAAGTTGAAGATTAGAATCCTCTCATCTCGAACGACCTCGTGCTTCCTTGCCCGTGGCTGGGGGCGCCCTCTGCAGCCGGAGAGTGTGACCTTCTCTCTCTGACCCTTGGCCTTCAGAGCTGTCCTAGTTATTGGGTTAACACTTGATAGGGATGTTTTCCTGAGTGCAGACAACTCAAAGTAATGGATTAGCACATTATCATTTAATTACAAAAATAGGATAGGCCCATCAGAATTATTTGGGAGCCTTCCTGACACATGCACATGCATAAATGTAAGGTTTGTGTTAGTCATTTAACATGCAAGAATCATATACTCATCAGTCCAAAGCAGAGAAATTTAATTTTAAGTTAAAGGCGAGCTAGTCCCTGTGGATATAACCCCTTCTCAATGATTCTAAATGTTATATTAATTCACCATTTAGCGTTTGATAAAAGATTGGTTTATCAGAAATACGTTTCTTCTTCCATAAAACATAGGTTTGAGAAATAAATGTTCCAATATGAAATCAATTACTCAATGTAATTGACTCTCCCCTCCCTTTTCTTACATATGTGACATATGAAATAATAACTTAGGAGTCTATTTAAGCATGGTATAGTTTATAATCTATTAATCGAGAAGACTCAGTATCACCTGTGTGCAGCTTACAAAAAACACTTGTGAGAAACATATATTATGCAGGAAATGTATACATTTGTTGAAGAACAACTGATTTGGGACGAAAAGCTTCATCCCCTTAACATCTGAGTTCCTACTGATGGCATACCATGAACTATAGTCTGTGTCTGAGGGTGTCATTACTGAGAAATGTCAAACAAAATCAAAACCTTACATTTGAAAACAGGTTTGCATTCCTCCACTTGTTATCATTGGAAACAATAAACGCTAATTGTTTTGATGTAGAATCTATCAATTGAATCGTTAGAGCAGAACAGAATGGTTATATTTTAGCCTGAGTTTCGTGCAGCCTCTAGTTTTACCAGGTGGAAACATTGTCTATATAATGTGAATACATGTAGAACTAGACATTAAGAGGCCCCTGACATTAGGCCTATTTTAAAAATAGTAGGGGCTTTTAACAGCTTGCCAACTTACAGGCATCCTCTGCATATCAGTATGAATAGCCTTAAAAAAACAACCCACTCTGCGGCAACGAGAGTCATGTATCTGAACCATATGCCCTAAGTGAAGCCGTTAGTCTCATCTGACTGACCCAAGGGTTGGTGCTGGTGTGACAGGGAGGCTTCCAAGTGTTCAAAGCAGAGGTCAAGCTTTCAGTTCATGGCTCGGTGGGGAGAGCAGACCCACGTGAGACAGTATCAACGGCTGTAATGTTCAGTTTGAGGAGTGTCATTCTCTCTGGGAGCAGGAAATGGTGTCCATTCTCGGACCAGACCATTAATGTCATGTAGAGCAGCCATAGCATCTCTGTGACTGCACTAAGCCGGACTGTAGCAGGGTAGAACTGGATGACTTTCAGTGAAGCCGTCCAAGGCCATAGATAAAATGGAACCACCTACTTACAAAAGGGACACAAGGTCATCAATGTCTCTCTTTACCTTCGGCCTAATCATAAAACCAATTAGTGGAAAAAAACTGTGGAACACTAATCCATCATCATGTGAAATGTTGAGTTAATCTAAATAATTACTTCTGGGTTGAAGTCACTAACATTAACATTAGAACTAAAGTCAGTCAAAATTGGACTTGCACGGATCAGAATCTAAGCAATACACCATTTTCACCAACAAGATTAGGTACATTACAGGAGTGTTAAAACACCCAAACATGCACACGTATCTTATTCTAGTAGAGATTGGAGGACAAGGTCTAATGTTGTGAACAAAATTATCAAGTTATTTTATTTATTCTATGTTATGTACCACATTTAATTTAATAATTAATCTTGAATTACTAATAACTGTGGATAAGGTGAATACTTATCCAAAGTGTGTGTGTGTGTGTGTGTGTGTGTGTGTGTGTGTGTGTGTGTGTGTGTGTGTGTGTGTGTGTGTGTGTGTGTGTGTGTGTGTGTGTGTGTGTGTGTGTGTGAACAAATTGTCTGCCCAAGGTTTAAAACATTTGGGACAGCAGTGAGAATGTTATGAGAAACAATGTGTTAGTTAGACTAAACTCGAAGGAAGCTAGACTGGAACATTTTAAATAAATCAAAACACTTGCCCCTTAATTAAATCCATTTGACATTTAGCTTGAGCTGGGTTCAATACTTTTCTTTATGGTATTTAAAATTGGGCTCGAGTGGAACCCCTGGATTTGGCTTGCAACACAAAGTGATACTGATCTCTGTCTGTTAGGACTTGGAAGTGTCATGATTCAAAGTGTGGGCCTGTGAAGGAGAGGCCCTTGGAAAACAACATCTATTTTTTAACTGTAATTACTTATTTTAAAGAGATTGTAACATTATACTTTTTAAATAATTGCTCAATTAATTTAACACATTTATTATGCACACAATAAAAACTTCAACAAATATATGGATCCTGGCTTAACCAGCGACCTTTACTCTTTTGTTCATAAGCTCGGTTTCAGAAAACTTGTCAGTAGTTTAACAACTATTTTAATTTTAGTAATGTCTATACGAGAAATAATTTGAAGCAGTTTAATAAAGAATGTTAAACTATTTTTTAAAACTGTAATTGAACTTCAACTTATATTAATTATCTGAATCCAGTGGCCAGTTGGAATAGATAATCAACAAAGTTTCCATTTTGCAGCAACAGCGCAAAAGGTTTCAATAATAATTAGTATTATGTCTGAGTCTAGTTCTGTCATATCTGCTTTGTTTCGGAATGTGTTCAATACATTACGTTTTTATTCATTATTACCATACAATACATAGATTACGAATAAATGAAACAAATAATACAACATTGACCTAAAAAAAAAAACAGACAGATTTTGCAACCCTGATCACCTCAGGCAGGTCTTTACGACCAGCCGTGATGCCTCTGAGGGTCTCGGGCGCAGGACGGGGCATAGGGTTACAAAGATATCTTAACATACCAGCAATACAATTTACGAATGGATTCTTAAAGCAATATAATCTTCTTTTCTTCTTACACCTACAGCGCACACCATGAACAGTGTGCTTCTTTTGTACATTTTCCCCTGCACACTCAGATGCAGGACATAAAAACACTCTTTTGCTATTTATTTTCATTTTGCAGCACATTTATACTACCAGAATTTTGCTTTACATCTTTATATTATTTCTTTTTCTCAAGTAATTTACTTTTGGTGAGATAACTAAAGTTTAGTTCATTTTACCCTGGCTATGGACTGATTCATTATTAGTTGTTACAAAACATACACAAGACGGCGGGAAGACAAACCAATATAGACCCCCCCATACAAACAATTTAGACAAACAAACATGAACTCGCAATAAACACCAGCGCGACAGCAAAGTTCATCCAGCTCAGTTTAGTCCGAATTAAGAAGTTTCAGAGGGGGTAGGGAATTATCTCTAGTGGGGCGCCTTGACTCACGCGTCCACCCTACAAGTCCTAGATCGGTGCCTGAAGACCATCCAAGAGCGATAACTAGCTTATCCTCTTGCGACACCACTAGTGGCGCTGTGCCCCCCCCGATCAGGAGCGCACAGACTTTTTCCTCTACCCTTTCTCTCTAACAACAGCCCAGTTGACTGTAGTCCTACACGACCAGCCTACACTTGCTATCGAGTTCATCACAACGATGAAACACAGTTTTGTTCTACACTTGCTTGCCACTACCCACCCATGATCAATTAGCCTATAATTTTATGTATGCACCCTGGACCGCCACCAGCTCCTCTAGCAATGTATAGGGAACTGTGGCGCATCGGGTGATGCATGCACCTCGCGCTGCCCCGTTTTACCATGCACGGAGAAAACGGTCACAAACAGCACGTCATTCCTAGCATTCGGTGCCATTTAGGTCCCCACCACATTATATCATATTTTGTATTTAAAAGGTCTAATGCTTTTTTTTTTAAAAGCTTGGTTTTAAATGTTTATACCCTCTACCATAAAACAACCATGTTATTTAGCCAGGATATTAAAAATTCTAAATAATTACTCTGATTTTAGCACAAGTAGGCCGAATTGCTGTGTCCCCAATCATGTTTGCTCAACTTCTGTAACAGATATACAAAAATAAATCAAAGAAATACAAACAAATTCTACATTGTTGTGAGTGTTGTATGACCCTTTTGCTAATATTCCTCACCAAATTGAAATTGTTGTTATTAATTCATTTGTATTGAAAATAAAGTGTGTGTCCCCTGTTTGAATGTCCTCCCTGTTACTCTGATTTGAATCCCTCTGGACACGCCCCTTAGTGGGAAATAATCTTCAAGAAGCAGAGTGAATGCGTTCTTCCTTCAACGTTTTTCTAATGTTTTAAAGAACTTAACTATTGCGGTAAAGCATAAAATGTCCACCCTGTTATGCTCATTGTTAGTGGAACTGATCATTTGTTTTACATTTAGAAAATATGGTGAATATATCTATCAAATATATGTTTCTGTTGTCACCAAGTGCTAGCTTGATTATCATCACACATGTAGCAATAGCCAAGTTTAGCATAAAATGTCCACCCTGTTACCGTCCACCCTGTTACTATTTTTCACAGTAACAGGGTGCACACACAGTAACTGGGGATGGTCAAAAAAAAAAAAATGTAAGCATAATATCCTGAGCTTGACCAAAATATTTTTCTTATACTTTAACAAACCATCATTCAGATTAAATTTAAAAAAAAAACATGGAAAATTATGTTTTTTATTTTTGAATATATAGCTGAAATGGCACCGAATGCTAGGAATGACCCGAATTTAGACCATCTCGTTTTAAATAGAGACGGCGGTGGTGTGAGTTAAAGCTATAGGCAAAAAGCTGTGACTTTCTCCCTCTCAGCTGCACTTCTCCAGCCCCACAAACACGGGGAGGTTTTACACACACACCCGCGGCTACAGCTGAAGCCGTGTTTACAGAGGCGATAGGAGTAATATCTCCGGCTGCTTATTTTTCAACTGCTGTGTTGGCCGCTGAAACCCCCAAAATTCGGCGATTTGTACAATACAAATCTTTACATTGCTTTCATACAGAAGTTCCACTTTACTGATGCCTTTCTTTAAGGTTTCTCTAAACATGAGCTGTGCATGTTTGTATGGCACTTTCGTTCCGAGCAGCATACACAGAGGAAATCAGCCAGGACTGAATCCCTAGACACTGATCTCCTGGGTTTATTATCCCCAAATGTTCATTAACCAAAAACGAAACACAGCCGCTCAGCATCACAGATAATTTTAGGATACCGTCAATCACAGATTCTGGTAAGGCAATGTCCAAATTTGAAATTACACTTACCAGTTCTGAAGATTTATTGGTATCCTGCCGACAACGCCAATTTGTGGGGGAAACTTCTGTGTAGCGATGCAGTGGGAGTCACCGACTCATGAAGGAGACACGGGAAGAGCAGGAGCATTGATGTCAAACACTGACAGGAGCTTCGGCCGGAGAATTCACATCACAAGTCCAAGAGCCAGAGGTTCTGACTTCACGGTAGAGTTGCCACGTCAAATCTGAAGAACTCTACCTCAGACCCATGTATTTAGCTAGTTCAGAGAGAATAATCAACATGCTGCATAACAAGATATAACACCTCTATCAGCTGACGCCAACAGGCAGGAACAGGGAGACAGTACACAGAGCACAGCAGCCAAGGTTACAGGTGCGTGTGCTCAGTCAGAACTGATAAACTTGGTCAAAGTTATGGACCTTGGACAATATTTCCCCAACAAGTTTCATAGTTTTTAAATCTTATTTAACAGCTCTGCTGCCATCTAGCTAACTGAGCCACTCTGTTAAAATCCTCTTTAGATAAGATAATACTTTATTGATCCCAATTTGAGAAATCTTTTATATTTATGATATCAAATCTGTAGTCATGTACAGCCTGATAACATATACGATCATGGTTATAGAACCCAGCATCTTTGATCAACTAAGCCACAGCACTTTTCATTCTCAGGAGGTAAAGGAGTTAAATAAAGAATCTTTAAACAAGAATATTAGAGATCTCTATAAAGAACATTTAAGGTAAGACTTAAGAGAGACTTTTCACCTCTTTTTATGAATGTACATTTATAAATATAGTCAAAGTCTTTGGTTATCCTGAAAGAATAACATCGCGTCTGAAGAGGACTTTTAAGTTTATCTTGTAGTGCCGAGAGATAGGGAGTCAGAGGCGTTGCATCGAAGGTGCAAAGTTGTCTTTAATAGAGAGCTGCAAAGGACATGTTGTCGGGTCGCAGCCCGGGACGACAAGAGGAAGAGCCAGGAGGGCACACAATATATGGAACACACAACAGGTCCGTGTGGAAACAAAACCCCAATTGTAGTTCCATGTGTGAATTATGAACCAGTGTATCAATACGTGGTCACCACACAAGCCCCCCCAGAATTCAAATATGGCAAAATAAATCCTTGCGTCCGTGGAGGAAGCACCACAGGGGCCGAGGAGGGCGGGGTCGCAATTGAGGACCGGGCCATGGAACGGGCCGACGAAAGGAGGCCGCATGAGAGGGTAGGGACCCTAACGAGGGCGAGGGCACCCCCACCGGGGGCGGGCCGGAACGGCCCGTTGTAAGGGGGCTGCAGTAGGTGTCGTGGCGAACCCAGCAGGAAAAAGCGCTGCCCGGCCGCAGGCGAAGGCACGGCGGCGGCGGGCATGAAACCTCCGGAAGGACGGAGCGGAATCCCAGGAAGGCAGGAGCAGTCACCCCGGGAGGAAGGAGCCGTGGACAGGGGAGAAGCCAGACGGAGCGCCGTCCGAAGCTGCTGTCGAGGCCAACCGTGAGCCGCGGTAAGAGGAGAGGCCAGGCAGGGTCCCGGAGCGCGCCACCCACGGGCCAATGAAGGCATGGGCGATGTCCGAAACCGCCGAGGCGAAGGAAGAGGCCAGGCAGGTTCCCGGAGCGCGCCACCCACGGGCCAATAAAGGCATGGGCGACGTCCGAAACCGCCGAGGCGAGACGGGGTCCAGAAGCGTGCCACCCAGGCGCCGATGAGAGCGCGGGTGGCGTCAGAAGCCGGGTGATTCCGCCGAATGGTGACCATTTCCGTCCCCAGCATATTAAATGTATAAAAACAAGTAATAATATAAAATAAATTACATTTTATTATTAAACAAATCACCATACACATGAATCCTTGTAGAAATGAAAGATTTATAATTTTTTTATTATAAAAAGGCATCCAAAACACCTCGAAACATAGCCTTTGTTGCCTGTCCCCACAGCCAAACGCTACATTTTACCTCAATGCATAATGAATAAAATCCTTCCAAAATCTTTTTTTTTTTGCATTTAAGTGTGACTACATACTCTATCTACACTTTAAAAAAACATTTCTTATAAAAACTTAATTCAATTTTGGTTAAAATTCCCATTTTAGTCGCGTCCCAAGGTTTTCACTCAGTGCTGTTACCTAAACACATTTCCCCCTCTGAAAATTTTGGAACATTCCATCGCTCTCATGTTCAGCAGGAAGTGACATCATTTGGATCATTTGAAAATCATGGGAAGATCAAAAGTAAGTTCTCTCATTCATTTTTCCTTAAATTTAATGATATTGTAGCTGTGTCAGAGACGGTAAGTCTCAGAGTTATGTCCTGTTACCTAAATTATCTGTAAGATGGTATTTGTTGAAAAAAAAGTGAAATATTCAGTTAAATCTTAAGAATGTCCTCTGTGTGCTCAAGCTATTAGCATAGATGCTATGTAGCTAGATTTCACACAATTGCTAATTTAATGCTAAAAACTCATTGCCGTTACCCTCATTGCTGTTACCCAAAAAAAGTAACAGCACTGAGTGGCGGTAACAGCAATGAGTAGTGCCCTCTTTTATATGAATTAAAAGAATGCATGAATGTAAAGAGTATAATGAATGAATTAATATTATCGCGCACGACGTGACGCAGATCCAGAGAGGAAGGCAAGATATTTAGAGAAGGAAAAGGAAAAGTACAGGTCAGACCTAAAATCAGGCATAAGGAAGAACATTGGTGATGTCAGTGCCAGAGAGCAGCGGAATGTTCGCAGAAAGTGGAGGGAGACGTATCGTAGGGTGAAAGAGAGAAAAGGGGCACTGCAGGACCTTGTCACTCCTCCACACAGCCCTGAGCCAGCACAAGCTGTAGATGTGCAGCCCAGCTCCTCAAGGTTTAGTTTTCATTTGTTTATGTGTGTTGTGTATTTGTGTATCTTTCTTACAGTGCTACGCATAACCAGTTATTACAGTATAGTTACAAAGTAGGCAATGGAAACATTCAAGCTAACATGCAATGTGTATTTATTGTGATGAACTTGTGTTTTAGACAACGGGATGAAGGACGGCGAAGGACCAGGAGAACCAAATATAAATTAGAAAAACAAATTGAAGAGTTACAGGGTCTTCTGACTCAAGAAACAAGAAGAAAGGAAAAATATAGAAAACAAGTACAACGGTTGAAAGGGAAAAATGAGTCTCCACGAACAAAACTCAAAAGAAAAATTAGAGAGCTTCCATCTGCGACCATTCGAAAGACTCTTTTTTCATCATGCTTTGATTGACAACATTAGGAACAAGTTAAAAAATGCACAGGGGGAGAGGGAAAGGCAAATCATTTCAAAAGTCCTAATGGGGAAGGTTCTGAGGAAGTACAAACTGCAACGACTTCTCCAGAATTCGCTTGGTTTTTCTAAGTCAAGGTGGTTGAATGTGACCGACGGCTACACCTACAAACGAAGGCGAAACAGAAGGGTAGGGAATTCTCTGGTGGATAGCGTGAGGGCTTTCTACGATAGAGATGATGTAAGCCGAATTACCACTGGGAAAAAGCAGACCATCACTCTTAAGAAAACGAAAAAGCAAAAACGGTTCCTTTCAGATACCATGAAGAACTTGCACCTGACATTTCTGGCCGAAGAGAGATCCATCTCCTATTCCCTTTTTTGTTCCCTTCGTCCATTCTGGGTTGTGGCGCCAACACTGAGTGATCGGGACACATGCATGTGCAAGATGCATGAGAATTTGACATTCATCGTTCAGAAGCTTCACCAACTCAGGGTCATCAACACCGTCAACTTGGACGAGCTGGTGAAATCCATCACACGTGACCCTGAAAACATCAAATGCATGTATGGTGAATGTTCAGAATGCAAAGACCTCTCTTGCCCAGTGTCAGAATTAGTGTCAGCAGAGAGTGGGGTAACTTACCTGCAGTGGGCGACAGTGGAGAGGGAACATAAGAACGACCCAGACAAGTCATCAAAGGTCACCCTGAAGAAGGAGTTCCAGACCACTCTTGCCAACCTCCTGGACCAGCTTAACATCCAGCTGCATAGGTTCACAAGGCATGCGTTTAACATCGGAAATCAGTACATCCATTACAGGGCACTGAGAAATGGTTTGAAAGCCCATGAATGTGTAATTCATGTAGACTTTTCTGAGAACTACTTGTGCAAGTACAGTGCTGAGATCCAAGCTGTCCACTTTGGAGCCTCACACCAGCAGGCAACATTGCACACAGGCGTGCTTTATGTACATGCCACCCCCAGTCCGGTGTCCTTCTGCTCAATATCTCCATCAAGAGTAAAGGGCCCGCCAGCTATCTGGCAGCACTTGTCTCCAGTGCTTTACCATGTGAAGAGCACATACCCTGACGTCACTACAGTCCATTTTTACAGCGATGGCCCTTGCACCCAGTATAGGCAGCGGGGTAACATGTTCTTGGTTAGCACTGAGCTATTCAGCCGTGGATTTAAGGCAGGGACATGGAACTTTTTTGAGGCAAGTCATGGGAAGGGTGCCCCTGATGGCATAGGAGGAGCACTGAAGAGGAAAGCAGACGGTATAGTCTGCAAAGGAACAGACATACCTGGTGCTGCAGAGCTGTATTCTGCACTGCAGGGAAGTGGAACCTCGGTCAAGTTGTTTTTTGTCGATGAACAAGACATCGACAGAGCAGTTTCAGGGATGCCAAATGATTTGCCTCCTCTTCCGTCCACCATGAGGATGCATCAGGCAGTGACTCTTTCCTATGGAGAACTGACCTACAGGGATGTCAGCTGCTTGTGCACAGCGGCACAAAATCTCCACTGTGAATGCTTTGATGCAAAGCATTTTACATTTAATCATCCACAGCATCCACAGCATCCACAGACATCGCAGAGTGGCAAAGTCCTGAAACTGTTGGCCAGTGGTGCGTCCTCAAGTACGATGGTGATCTGTACCCTGGCATTATCACTGACATCTGTGAAACGCATGTTGAGGTCCGCAGTATGGCAAAGATAGGGATCAACAGGTTTTTCTGGCCAGCCCGGGATGATATTCTTTGGTACCTGTTGGACGAAATTGTGTCAGTCATCACACCACCTAAACCAGTCACATCACGTCACATGGAGATTGACAAAGAAATCTGGGCAAAGCTACAGAATGTCTTAGAAGAGGTCAGTTACTTATATATATATTTTGTAGACAGTATAGAATATTTTCAAATGTATTGGAAATGATGGTCAATGCATAGATCCAAGAACATAACATCTTAACTTTTTGTCTGTGGCCATTTTACCTTTTTCAGATATAAAGAACCAGGACTTCAGATCTCTCTTTCTCTCACAATCTAACAGACACTCACTCACTAGGACTTCAGATTTCTCTCTCTCTCCCTCACATGGACTTTAGATACAGATACAGTATCGATCTCTATCACACACACACACACACACACATTCAAACAATCAGTTTGTTATGGACGCTATGTTTTCTGTTCAGAAATTGTTAGAAGCCACTGTGGTGCATCTGATTAAAATGCAGGAGATGATGTAGGCTACTGTTCAAAGTTGAGGTCTATTATTCTCTTACACACACACACACACACACACACACACACACATTGCACTACTTCCTACATAACAATTTACTCCACACATTCTAACTGCTAAACATCAAAGGCTATTCTTAACCGTAGCCTAATTCGGACGGTAACTAACAATGACTATGTTCATGTTTCTAATAAACCTCGAGAGCATTTACAGTGTACATTAACAAACAGAGACTGATAACACTATACACTAAACATTATAACATAACTAAACAAAAGGAACATATGGATACTCACAGGTATGACAATCATTCACAGTAATATCCGCGTCTTATCCTCGGCATCTCCAGCCAACTGCTCCGGTATTCCCGCCACTGGGTGCCATCAGCGCAAGCGTCCCCCAGACTCGCACTCCGATTGGCTACACGTGTGTAGCCATCAGGTGTGCATGCTCTGACTGAATGACTCAGCAGAAGGGAAGGGTCTACCGTTCACGTGCACTGTCACAAACATTCATATTTTAATAGGGGCTTCTTCTTGACTCCCGCTATTCTGTTTCTAATGTTTTGTAATGAGATATTTTTTATATTACCAATAGCAACAATGTATTTTAACATGATGTTCTATGTATTGTGTCAAAGCCAGTGCAACACTGAGCTACACAGTCCCACACTCACTCATTCACACACACATGCAATCAAATACTCATTCCTGTTACCTATTTTTTTTTCCTGTTACCAAATGTTTTTTCCGGTTTCTAAATTGTTTCCTCCAAAAATAAAGAAAACACACTGTATTTTTACAATCATATTGGTTCCATCAGTTGTCTGATTGCTTAATTAAATAAATGCTCAATCTTTGGATGAAATTACATTTTTTTAAATGTCCTTTAAAAGAAAAAGGCTGATGTGCATTCTTAGAGAAATACAAATCCGTTCGAAATATAGTGATTTTTTTGTCATAAATATTAATATTTCATCATGTAATCAACCATTTCTTCTACATTACGTCTTTTTCTAAGAAAAAACAATGTATGTGGTTGATATTCTTTTAAACATTGGTTTTAAATGGCATTTGAGTTTCGGTAACAGCACTGAAAAAAATGCAATGATCATCAGCTTTCACAAGTTGTAATAAATTAAATAAAGTAGCCTGAGATTGACCAGTGAGTCATTCTATAATTAGGGGTACATGTCATGTCCATAGGTTGTGGTAATCCATTTTATTAAGTATTAAATTAATGCAATGATCAATTTTATATTGGGGCACATATTTATTTCATTTAATACAAAAAGCCGACAGATCACATAATGTATTTAGCAGAAAATGCATATTCAGTGCTGGAATTTGCTGTTTTGGTGCTGTCCGATTTGCTAAATGTCAGGGTTAGCTCTTCAGTTAAGCAATAACATACATATTTTTGTAAATAATTTTCATTATTGTTTAATTAAAATAATCATTAGAATATAAACAAGGTGTTTTCAAAACTATTTGGCTCATTTGTGTACATAAAATCACCCATTTTGTGCGTGTCCAAGAAATCTCTGTCAACTGTGTTACCCATTAAAAACACCCCTATAAATTATCAATGGTTTGCTCCAAAGTCATATTTACAGTATCAAGTGATGTCATTTCCTTTTTGGAGGGAATTCTGAAGACAGTGAGGCAAGTTTGTACTTCTCCTCTTCAATATTTCATCAATATTAAAGTGTACGCATAGAGTGGGTTAATTGATCATCAACATGTTGTGAACTTACTTTAGATATTATATTTACAAATATACAGAGAGGGTGCATAAAAACATGATTTTATCAAGGTAATGTGGTGACCGGTTGAAGGTCTGCAGTTAGCACAAGACGCTAAAATGGCGGAAATGTCAACTGTGTTACCTCTCAACTGTAACACGGTTGACAGGGATAAACACAGTTGACAATGTTGGCAGTTTATTGTCATAGTTTATGCTTATATTGAATGTTGAAATGAAACTTCACAGGGTATGGATGATTTTGATATTCAGTGGTTTGACATGATCCTTAAACCGAGTTATTTGTGTTTTAGAGCGATGAAGTTATCTGCTGCAGAGAAGCAGCGCCAGTACAGGGCACGGCGTAATTCTGATCCTCAGAGACGGGCAGCATACTTACAGAAACACAGAGAGACATGGCATGACAACAAAAACCTAGGGAAGGTGAAGACAGTAAAAGATTTAAGTGAGAGGGAGAAGAGAAGGAAACGAACATACTGGAGAAGAGCCCAACACCAGAGCAGAGAGAGAAAGAAAGTGATAGAGAATCAGGTTACCCCACCCCAGAGTCCTGAAAATGTTCCACAGCCTGACATGCCAAGGTAAAGATTTATTGAAACACAGAAAACAAGTTTAAGAATAGATTTGATTATGAAATGATAATACATGATAAGACACTAGTAACTGCTTGTCATCATTACTCCATTCAGTAAGCATATAATACATGATCCATTGCTTTGTGTATCACTTCAGACAGAGAATTGCTGGAAGGAAGAAAGTCAAGAGAAGGGAGTCCAAGTTATAAAGGGAGGTTCAAGCTTTGAATGAATTACTCAAACAACAGAAGAGAAAAACTGACAAATATAGAAAAAGATTTACAAGGCTACAGCAAGTGTCAGAGTCACCCAGATCAAAAAACAGGCGCCTGTTAGGAAGGATTTCTGTGCCTACAGAAGTGCACAAAACATTAGTTTTCCACCATGCCCTAGTGGACAACATTAGTACAAAGTATGCCTCTACCACACACAAAAAGACTAGGCAGGTAATTGCAGCTCTTGTGTCAGGAAGGATCTTGAAAAAATACAAGTTCAAAAAAAGAATCCAGGAGACCCTATCAATTTCAAGAAAACAACAGAGCCACAGTGAGATATCCACCATCCCCAACAAGTTGAAGTATAGATCTTTATGCTATAAACTGGGCAACAACGTTCTGTCCTTCATGACAAGGGATGAGAATAGCCGTCTCACAGCTGGAAAATCCCAAACAATAACAAGAGGGAAGAAAAAAAAACAGAAAAGGTTCTTAAACGACACCATGAGAAACCTGCACAGGAGATTCCTCCTTGAGAGCCCCAACTGCAGGATCTCATATTCTTTGTTCTGCCGTATGCGGCCCTTCTGGGTAGTCCAGCCATCCATTGCAGACAGAGAGACCTGCCTTTGCAAGGTACATGAAAATCTTTGTTTTCTTGCAGAGAAACTACATTCTCTCCGACTCATTGGGAGAACTGACTTGGAGGGAATGGCAGAGTCAATATGCTGTGACTCAAAGTCAAAAGACTGCATGTACAATGAATGTCCTAACTGCAAAGACAGAGACTTTCCAGTCGCAAGTGAGGGAGATTTGCAAGCAAGTGTTTTTATCACACAGTGGAAAACGGAGACTGTTCTCAGAGAGAAGAAGAACAAGGAAGGTGAAAAAGAAAAAATGGCTGTCAAAATGACAATGAAAAAGAAGACAGAAACGACTCTGCAGGATGTACTCGAGCTCTTCCAGCGCCAACTTACACACTTCAAAAGACACCAGTTCAACATAAAGCAGCAATTCACCTACTACCGGGAACTAAAGAGGAGCATGACAGATCATGAATGCTTAATTCATGTCGATTTCTCCGAAAATTACGCCTGCAAGTACTCCTCTGAAATCCAAGCTGTACATTTTGCATCAAACCAGCAGCAGGCAACTCTCCACACTGGAGTTCTACATGTTGGTGGAGTGGAAGAGCATGTGTGCTTTAGCACAATCAGTCCATCAAAGGAGAAAGGCCCTGCAGCCATATGGACCCACCTATCCCCAATACTCAACCTGGTCAGGGCTTCCTATCCCAAAGTGACTGTTGTGCATTTCTTTAGTGATGGGCCGTGCACACAATACAGACAGAAAGGCAATTTCTATCTGTTTTGTACTAAGCTGCAAAAGTGTGGTTTCCAGTCAGGCACCTGGAACTTTTTTGAGGCAAGCCATGGTAAGGGTGCTCCAGATGGAGTTGGAGGCCTCCTCAAAAGGACTGCTGACAGGCTTGTTAGCCATGGGAAAGATATCCCCAACCCTGAGCTCTTCTTCAACTCACTGGTGGATGCACAGACCAAAGTCAAACTCTTCTTTATCAGTGAGGATAGAGTAGATGAATCGACAAAGAGCATGCCAGATCGTCTCCCGGTGGTGCCATCAACCATGCGCATTCACCAAGTGGTAACAGTGACCCCGGGACGAATCAGTTACCGGGATGTGAGCTGCCTTTGCTCAACAAGACAGACCCTGGAGTGTCAGTGTTACAACACGAAAACCTTCACCTTTGAGGCTCAGGCAACAGCACCCACACAGGAGGATGAGAGTCTGCATGAGGCCCAAATACATTGGCAAAACACAGACATCATCGGCCAGTGGTGTATCTTAAATTATGATGACAACATTTATCCTGGAATAATACAAGAGGTGAATGAAAGTCATGTTGAGGTTAAATGTATGCACCGGATTGGAGTCAATCGCTTTTTCTGGCCTAAGCGGGAGGATGTTCTGTGGTATTTACATGAGGACATGATCAGAATTATTCCTCCACCAACTTCTGTGACCTCACGACATGTGGAGATCGACAGAGACATATGGTCAAAGATCTCAGCGATGTGAACTGTCTTAAAATAAAATAAACACGAAACATAAAAATGAAATACAAGAGGATGAGTTATAAATGTTTTGTGCATGAGATTAAAAGGAAAAAAATGTTTTTTAAATGTAGAATATGTTAAAGTTGAAGATGTTTGGATTCTACTTGAGTTAAGGACAGAAGTTAGGGATGTGAAAAGATGTATTAAATAATTTTTTAAACTATGTTCACAGTAGCTATGAGATGAGTTTAAGTATTGTGATGTTTTTTAATCTTCTTAATTCATCACTTTTGTGATCAAAATAAAAATGTTATCTTTAAGAAAGGTTTCTGTTGTTCTCTTAATGCGTCCTGTCACCTGTGTTACTTCATCAACTATGTTCCGTGTGTTTTTTTGTGTAATAAATATTTGAAATGTTGGTTTATTTGTAAGACAAATTATGGGGTATTTCTCTAGAAAGGGAAGTTTTACATAAGGATGGTGAATAACTCTAAAGTCAATTTAACATGGATTTACATCGAAAAAGGATTCATCCTTGATGATAGCACCTCACAGAATGTCCATCATTAAGCTTAAATTTCATATTTTCAGATCAGTTAGACAGAACATCTCCAAAACCCTAGTGAATAGACTTAAAAACTTTCAAACAAATGTTTTATCAAATGTGTAGTACTTCATTCATGTTTTATATGACATATCATTTGTCTGTAACACAGTTGACAAAATAATGCATTGAATGTTTATTTTTATTAAAATGTTTTAAAAGTCATCAAAGCTTAAGCTTGGCAGTTGATGAATTTAGCACGTTGAGAGAGTATTTTATGAAAACAACTAGATTATTTATTTAAAAAAACAGTAATTTCTTGACTTTTTGGTTGATGTGAAATGTACCCCTAATTATAGAATGACTCCAGTACTGATTTTGAATGAGTAAATGTGTATATTACTAAATTCTATGTTGAAATGGAATGAAAAATGAAGTTTAGTTTTGAAGATTTACAACAAGCAAATGGTCACCATTCGGCGGAATCACCCAGCCGCCGTCGAGGTGATGAAACGGCGAGAGGGTCCACACGAGGCCGACCAGACATGGTCGAACCTCCTCTCAGGCACCAGAAAAAGCTCAAAAAGGGCCGTACTGTCCACGGTCCAAAAAAGGTAGGTGAAATCGTGAGAGGATCCACACGAGGCCGACCAGACATGGTCGAACCTCCTCTCAGGCACCAGGGGGAAAAAACAAAACTCAAAAGGTCGATAGCCGTTAGCAGCTAGCCGTTAGCCGCTAGCTGGCAGCCGTCGGTAGCCGCTAGCCGTAGCCGTTAGCTAACGAGGTTAGCTGCTAGTCGTCGAAGGCTAGCGCAGCCTGGACGTGCAGCCGCACGAGCAGAAGAAAACAGCCCCAGGAGGTAGCAATCGGGTTCATCCCTATCCAGCGGGTCGTGCATCGTCTCCCTGTTGGTTGGAAGACCGATGCGGGAATGGCGAGCAACGTCCCCAGCCATTCTGCGAGGCGTGCACCGAGCCTCAGTCCGCGTGCCGGTGGCAGCAACGGACGATTCCAAAAATCCCCGGCATTTCGAGAAAGAAACCTGAGTTTCCTTTGCCGTGTTCGGGTCCGTCTCGGAAACTTCTGCGAGACTTATATGTCAGGGTCACCAATGTAGTGCCGAGAGATAGGGAGTCAGAGGCGTTGCATCGAAGGTGCAAAGTTGTCTTTAATAGAGAGCTGCAAAGGACATGTTGTCGGGTCGCAGCCCGGGACGACAAGAGGAAGAGCCAGGAGGGCACACAATATATATAAGGAACACACAACAGGTCCGTGTGGAAACAAAACCCCAATTGTAGTTCCATGTGTGAATTATGAACCAGTGTATCAATACGTGGTCACCACAATCTACAGTTAAGTTGTTATGTTTTGAAAGAGTTTTTTCTATTTCAGGATTCAACCTGTATATAAATGTTTTGTGTATTGGTTTTGGTTGGATTCTTTTGTATTCTTACGTCATTTGCTGTAAGAATACAAAATGCAGGTTGGACCCTGTCACCCTGATTAACATTTGAAGAGGAACAGACATTATCTCCCTCTTTAAACTAAAACTGAGTTTTAAAACAAGCTCTGTTGAGGCCAAAGGCTTAACTTATGTTTTTATATTGTGTCTAAACAATGAAAGAGATCATATTTCATCATATTTTAATCTTTTTAAGAGCTCTGCTGCCATCTTGAGGTCTGCAGGTAACAGATCACTTTAAAGAACATTTTCTCTTTAAAGCATATATTATAAATACATTTGGAGTCTTTTAGACAATAATGCCACAAGTAAACACCATTTTTGAACTTTCATTTAATTTGTTATACTTTTCTGGCTGAAAATTCTGCATGATTGAGGATATTTTGACAACAGAGATAATTTAATGCACAGTTTAACTTTAAATATAATATTATGAGTTATGTTGGTAATTAGCAATACTTTATGTGTGTTTTCAAAACATGACAGGTCAGTTTAAGACATGCAAAACAGCTAAAAAGACCTCCTTATTACTCAAGAAATTATTTATTGAAGTATTTTTTGCTTCTTTATTGTTGTTTTATCTCAATATCTGCCTGAAATTAAAAAGCTGGAGGAAAACAGAGGCCGTATCACACAACTCATTCCCTCACCTTTGTGTTTTTAAACAGTTGTTGAATTCATTTTAAGCTTTGAAAATAACAAAAGACAAAATAAACACTTCAGCCCCAGCACTTTACATTTCCATGCTTACTTAAATTGTCATTGCTTCGAAATAAACAGTTAATGATTTAGTCAATTGGGTGCACCAGAAGCCTTTAATGCCTCACAAAAACAGAAAATAAAATGAAAATACTCAAAATAATAAATAAATATCCATCTATCTATTGATGTAATTGTTATATTTAATTATTATCTATTCTATTGGATAGAATATAGATAATTCTTCTCAAAACTAAGATTGTTTGATTTCTGCAAAAAATAAGATGGTTCTGCCGTTGCCGAGCAACCAACAGGTAGGCCTCGTTTGGGGGCGGAGCCTAGCGAACGGTCTTTGGCTCTGTTGACGTCATTTGGCTATGATCTCTGTCAGTGACGTGTGAATTACGTCACTACAGAGTTTGCAAATAGACCCTGCTTCCTCTGCAGATCACTTCTTCTCAATTCACTGAGAGGGCCAGCACGTAATCTACCCAGCAGACAATTTTACAGACAGCATCCACAGATAATCCAGCATTATAGAATTAATTAATAATATTAATAATTTGTTAGTTATTAACATTATTAATTAATTACCATGTCTAGAGCAGGAAGTTCTATGTCAGTGAGGATGTCAAACATCTCAGTGGAAGACATTCGTCCATTGTTTGTTAACTTTTGCAAACGGGTGAGTGTGGAGCAATGGGATTTGCTGGATCAAGGATTACCGGACGATGCCGTAAAAATGATAGTGGCAGAGCTGGTTTTGCAGTGTGTGAATTTGGTGATGGAAGCCTTGCTAGCTATTCATAAGGTCACAAAAACGGGCATTTCTGAGGAGTGTGTTCGGTCCTGTCTAGGCAACATACTCCCTCAGACTGTTGCTGATGTCCTGGATGTGAAAGTCCCTGACGACTGCGACAGCGCAAAAAGCTTGACCGAAATGATAGTCCAGGAGGTTATGGAAAGCGCCAACTCTGTACTCAATGCCAGTGCGGACAATTCGGAAGAAGTATATAGGCGTGTCACTCCCCCCAACAGACTTGGTGTTATTGTCAGTCATGCCTGCGATATGCTAAAAGCCTTCCTGGCTAAAATGAGAGGCATTTTCCGATTGCCAGAAAGAAAAGAAAGCCAGGTGGCCTTGATTGAGATGACTGATGACAGTTTAGAGGAGGAAGTTACCAGCAACAAGAGCAGGCAGCCTGAGACCACAGACACAGGCTCAATCCAAACCTCACATGGTGCTGGATCTGTTCATTCCAAAGCTTCAGGCACCGGATCTGTTCAGTCCAAAGCTTTAAGCAGCAGATCTGTTCTGTCCAAAGCATCAGGCCTCCCAAGAGGGTCGGAAGGAAGTTTTGTGATTGAAACCGAAGCAGTCCAGGGAATAATTATAAAAGAGTTCAGCGGAATAGAAGAACCTCTTCTGGATAATATGAAAGAGACAGAGATTGAGGTTCTTAAATCTGACACCTCCGAGTGGATCAAAAGTATTTCAGGAGACATAGTAAGGTCCATCATTGAAGAGGTTAATAGCCTGGATGTTGGAGATTCTGAAAGTCCCATTTCAGAGCCCGGAGATATGCCTGAACTTTGCTTGATAGGAGTCGGCACGAAGATCAAACACTTTTTTGCCAAACAGTTTGCCAAACTCTCCATTTATCGGATGGCGGCAGAGATGAAGGAACGATTCTGCCCCGAATCCCACGTTGATACAGAGGAATCGATGAGGTCCTTCGCTGAGGAGGTTGAGGAGCTGCTGAGCAACGAGTGCGAGGAACAAAACAATGAGGTTGAGATGTATTTAGAACTACAAAACCTTTTAGAGGGAAAAAGCCTGATGTTCACAAAACTGCTTAGTGATCTCCTCTTCAATAACACCACAAAAGGGATGATAACACCAGAGTTTGCCCCAGGAGTAACACGAATATTCGTTGCCCCGCCACGTGAAGCCATGCTTCAAGAAATCAAATCGAAACTGTGGTACTTCTTTGGACTGTTCGGGTGGTGGATGACCCACCAGGCTGGCAGCCACAGCAACAGGGTGGAGCAGGCGTTGAATGCACCTGGGCTACTGACACCAACAGACACACTGGCTGCGGACTCAAGTGCAGAATCAGTGAAGGAGACAACTCCAGAGGCAGAGAGAATCAAAATGTCTGTCATGGTACTTGTGATGAAGCTGGTTTCACGAATTTACAACAAATCAAAGGAGAACAGCCCACTTGGAGAACCAAAGGCCGTCGCAGAGAGACTCTTTGAGAAAGTATGGGCCAAAGTGGAGGGAGAGGATTTAAAAATCACCCCAGAAGCCTTCAAGAATATAGACAAGGTAGTTTACAAAGGTCTGTGCAAGCAGTGGAAGGGTGCAGCGATGGTGCTTGTTACAGTGACTGTAGGAGAACAATCAGCGGATGATGTAGTGGCCTCCATCTTCAAATACTACCTGACGAACCAACCAAAGAAGAGAGGCGCCGTCGGCAGGTTCTTCCATCGTGTAGGCCGAGAAATCCTGAAGCCTTTCAGACGCTCTCCTGCATCTACTTGGACTATTTAGGGGGATTATTTATTATTCAGCCTTTAGGGTAAAGGGTTTTTTCTCCGGGTGTCTCCGGTTTTCCCCACTTTAATATTTTTTTATTTAAATGTGATATTATTATTGTCAACTAACCTTTTACAGTTATCTGATATTTGTTGACCTAAAACATTTAATTAAAGTCAGCTTTTAGTTTTTTTCAGGGGACAGGGTTTTCTCCGGGTGTTTCCGTTTTTTTCCCAAATTACGCAACAAAGAAATAAAAAAAATGTTGTAATTTAATGTTCTGCTTATGTCTCTGTAATTTGCCGTCAGAGCTGTGATTATGCTACACAGTCTGTTTCAACCAATTCAAAGTGTTGCTAGGAAATACAATAAAAAGTGTGTCCTGTGAGAAAGTCACTCTAGTTATTGAGTCACTTTTAAACATTAAATAATAAGAAGAGCTGATTGTTGTCGGAGCTGAAGTTCTGCTCACTCAGATATGAATTAAGCTCAAATACAAAGAGGTACATCAATATTTAATATAGGATGAATGTGGGTTTTTGAAAACCTTAAATATTCTACAGAACAAGGAGTGGAATTTGTATTGTGGGGGAAGATCGACAGCAACAAGGTTTTCAGTATTTCCCTCCAAAAGAAGTGGAAATCTGAAAACCAGTGAGCTCAGAAATCTTCCTTCTTACTGAAAACAAATACAGAAACACAAAACATTTACAGAAACACACCGCAGCAGTGATGTGCTGTCAGAGCCAATCAGCACCTCCTGACCTGCAGATCAATGCATTCATCAAAAATGTTTGTATAACCTCTGTTAGTCAATTTGTATCCCCAAAATCAGCAATTGCAATATCTGGATGAATACAAACAAATCCTAATAATTTGTTGTCAAATCAGCCATTAACTGAAAAACCTGAAGATGCCTCTTCAGATTTGAGATAATTCTGCCAAAGATGACCCCAAAACTGTCCTCATTTCAGGTTTATATAATTACAAATAATCTTCATACAGGACAAAATCTCCTAACACACAATTTGTAATTCACCTTGAGATTATTTTGTTAACCTATCATTGAATATTCCTGCTTCAGAGATCTCCACTACTGGCCTTAGGGAATGTCTGGCTCAGGGAATCTTTAGGCTTGAACTCCTTTAAAACTGAAAAGTGCATTTAGCTTTAGTTACACAAATAGCCTGTCGTTGAAACACTCCTGTTCAAATCCCAGCAGTGCTAATTCTTAGAGAGAATATAGACTTTGTTGCTGTTCGAGTAAGGAGTCAAAAATATGTTTTCTCATGATGTAAATGAACGCAGCTTTTACATGAGAGAAGTAAAGGATCTTAACAGAGGTTCTGTGTATCAGTTTTGTGGGGGAAACTTCTGTGTAGCGATGCAGTGGGAGTCACCGACTCATGAAGGAGACACGGGAAGAGCAGGAGCTTTGATGTCAAACACTGATGGATTATTATAGGAGCTTCGGCCGGAGAATTCACATCACAAGTCCAAGAGCCAGAGGTTCTGACTTCACGGTAGAGTTGCCACGTCAAATCTGAAGATCTCTACCCCAGACCCATGTATTTAGCCAGTTCAGACAGAATAATCAACATGCTGCATAACAAGATAGAATCATAACACCTCT
Source organism: Notothenia rossii (assembly GCF_949606895.1). NCBI lineage: Eukaryota > Metazoa > Chordata > Actinopteri > Perciformes > Nototheniidae > Notothenia > Notothenia rossii. The sequence goes on along the minus strand of NC_136911.1, from coordinate 15,811,523 downwards.
ATCAGCTGACTTCAACAGGCTGGAACAGGGAGAAATTACACTGAGAGCACAGCAGCCAAGGTTACGTGCGTGTGCTCAGTCAGGAGGACAGTAATGAACTGATAAACTTGGTCAAAGTTATGGACCTTGGAAAATATTTCTCAAACAGTTCCTCTCTTTTTATCAATTTTGATCATCTAAAAACGTTAGTCTAATAATATTTTGTTCAATACTTAAATCAATGGGAATCTTCAGATTTGAGTGTGGACTTACAAAACATCAATTACATCAATAACAATCACATTAAGAACAACATAATAAGATTGAAACATTCAATCACAATGATTGATACAGCCAATCATAATAGAAAAATCATCTCTCATCAGTGTTTGGAGCCTCTTTTGTCAAAAGCATAATAATGAACACATATAAAACACAGGTGCACAATAGCAAAAAATATTTGTTTTAAACTAATATCTTTTATCATTTAACCATTAGTTAATCTCATTTATCAAACTATAAAATCAAAAACAGCTTGCAGTTTAAAGATTTACTTCAAGGCAATCACTAGTCAATAGCATTTAAAACTTAGGATCATAAGAGATCCAGCTAAGGTATAAAATCAGGATCATACGGGATCCAGCTAAGGTATACCATTCACAGTTGTGATTTTATCAATCTGTAATCTGCAAAAGTGCAGAGTCCTCAATTTTTAGGATGACTAAATCTGAAAAGGAAAAATTAGGCAAATATTCAAAGACTTTTGTAAAAACTTGGAAAGGAAGGATTAAACATTCTTAAAACTTGAATTATTACATTTGTAAATGCTACCACTGATCTGTACCAAATTAAGTCTATCACTTATTCCTATCAGCCATACTTACCTGAACATCTACTTATGGTACTTGGAAAGGATTCTTCTGTGTTTATCTAATGTTGAATATAGAATATACATTTCTTTAGTTTATACTTCTTTAATTTGAGGATCAAATATGCTACACAATTGTTATATGAAATATTATAAATATTTGTTTTTGGCCAAAACTGAAATGAATCCAGTACTTGAAACATCATTGTAGGTCTGTCTGTGCATGGATAATACATAAAGAGTAGTGTTGTTAAGCCTGATTGCTGGAAGATTAAGGATATTAACATGATCTGTGATAATAGTAGAAATATCTTATTATTCAATACCTTGTAATCTGAAAATATTAATTAATTAATTTTGTTTAGTGCGAAAGTGTAATCTGATCTGAAAAAAATATATTAATCACCACTATTCAACACATATGTGGTCATTGGAAATATATAGACAATCATTAATTGTACATCTGTAAACATCCAAGGTATAAAATCAATTCAAAGTTCATCTTTGTACGAGAGCTGGAAGAACAAGTCCGTCAGTCTTCCTGACTCGTTCTCCTCCTCCCTTTCTGACACAGAGTGTCTGGTGTGTGTAAAGGCATCCTGATACTGTAGATTAGCACTGAGGTGCTGATTGGCTCAAACTCTTCTTCATCAGAGTCCCATATTTCAACCCCCCCAATTGCTCTGCTTTTGTGTGGCTCATTCAGTGAGCACTGAAGTTGACCCCCCAGTGAAATGGAGGCTCATCTGCCTGCATTCCTTCTGCTATCTGCTTGAGAGCAGTGCAACTGTGTATTCCAAGTGGCGCATCCAGGTGTCCCCCCCGTGATGGGAGAAGTTAGGAAGACATCAAACTCCTCCAAGAAACATGGAACCTTGTATTACAGAAGTCTCTGAAGCCCTCACTCGTCCTGCAGGGTTGTCTGCTTGAGCCCACCGAGCAGAAAGATGAAGAAGCATCCCATCTCCTCAGAAAGTTGAAGATTAGAATCCTCTCATCTCGAACGACCTCGTGCTTCCTTGCCCGTGGCTGGGGGCGCCCTCTGCAGCCGGAGAGTGTGACCTTCTCTCTCTGACCCTTGGCCTTCAGAGCTGTCCTAGTTATTGGGTTAACACTTGATAGGGATGTTTTCCTGAGTGCAGACAACTCAAGGTAATGGATTAGCACATTATCATTTAATTACAAAAATAGGATAGGCCCCTCAGAATTATTTGGGAGCCTTCCTGACACATGCACATGCATACATGTAAGGTTTGTGTTAGTCATTTAACATGCAAGAATCATATACTCATCAGTCCAAAGCAGAGAAATGTTATTTTAAGTTAAAGGCGAGCTAGTCCCTGTGGATATAACCCCTTCTCAATGATTCTAAATGTTATATTAATTCACCATTTACCGTTTGATAAAAGATTGGTTTATCAGAAATACGTTTCTTCTTCCATAAAACATAGGTTTGAGAAATAAATGTTCCAATATGAAATCAATTACTCAATGTAATTGACTTTCCCCTCCCTTTTCTTACATATGTGACATATGAAATAATAACTTAGGAGTCTATTTAAGCATGGTATAGTTTATAATCTATTAATCGAGAAGACTCAGTATCACCTGTGTGCAGCTTACAAAAAACAATTGTGAGAAACATATATTATGCAGGAAATGTATACATTTGTTGAAGAACAACTGATTCGGGACGAAAAGCTTCATCCCCTTAACATCTGAGTTCCTACTGATGGCATACCATGAACTATAGTGTGTGTCTGAGGGTGTCATTACTGAGAAATGTCAAACAAAATCAAAACCTTACATTTGAAAACAGGTTTGCATTCCTCCACTTGTTATCATTGGAAACAATAAACGCTAATTGTTTTGATGTAGAATCTATCAATTGAATCGTTAGAGCAGAACAGAATGGTTATATTTTAGCCTGAGTTTCGTGCAGCCTCTAGTTTTACCAGGTGGAAACATTGTCTATATAATGTGAATACATGTAGAACTAGACATTAAGAGGCCCCTGACATTAGGCCTATTTTAAAAATAGTAGGGGCTTTTAACAGCTTGCCTACTTACAGGCATCCTCTGCATATCAGTATGAATAGCCTTAAAAAAACAACCCACTCTGCGGTAACGAGAGTCATGTATCTGAACCATATGCCCTAAGTGAAGCCGTTAGTCTCATCTGACTGACCCAAGGGTTGGTGCTGGTGTGACAGGGAGGCTTCCAAGTGTTCAAAGCAGAGCTCAAGCTTTCAGTTCATGGCTCGGTGGGGAGAGCAGACCCACGTGAGACAGTATCAACGGCTGTAATGTTCAGTTTGAGGAGTGTCATTCTCTCTGGGAGCAGGAAATGGTGTCCATTCTCGGACCAGACCATTAATGTCATGTAGAGCAGCAATAGCATCTCTGTGACTGCACTAAGCCGGACTGTAGCAGGGTAGAACTGGATGACTTTCAGTGAAGCCGTCCAAGGCCATAGACAAAATGGAACCACCTACTTACAAAAGGGACACAAGGTCATCAATGTCTCTCTTTACCTTCGGCCTAATCATAAAACCAATTAGTGGAAAAAAACTGTGGAACACTAATCCATCATCATGTGAAATGTTGAGTTAATCTAAATAATTACTTATGGGTTGAAGTCACTAACATTAACATTAGAACTAAAGTCAGTCAAAATTGGACTTGCACGGATCAGAATCTAAGCAATACACCATTTTCACCAACAAGATTAGGTACATTACAGGAGTGTTAAAACACCCAAACATGCACACGTATCTTATTCTAGTAGAGATTAGAGGACAAGGTCTAATGTTGTGAACAAAATCATCAAGTTATTTTATTTATTCTATGTTATGTACCACATTTAATTTAATAATTAATCTTGAATTACTAATAACTGTGGATAAGGTGAATACTTATCCAAAGTGTGTGTGTGTGTGTGTGTGTGTGTGTGTGTGTGTGTGTGTGTGTGTGTGTGTGTGTGTGAACAGCTTGTCTGCCCAAGGTTTAAAACATTTGGGACAGCAGTGAGAATGTTATAAGAAACAATGTGTTAGTTATGTAACCGGCTGTGTCTGACTCTGCGTTGTGTTGTGTAGAAAGACGACGACCCAGACGTGTAGCTTCATTCAGGATGTACATTTATTTTCACTCCTGACGAAACAGCGACAGAAAGAAAACATTTCTCCAGTCAGTACTCTCTTTAACGTGCCCCTCTCCCACAGAGATCAGTATCAAAAGGGCATAACGTAAAAAGTAACACAACATACCTGACGAAACAGCGACAGAAAGAAAACATTTCTCCAGTCAGTACTCTCTTTAACGTGCCCCTATACAAATTAAACAACACAGAAATACATTGTGAACACCCGTGAGACACTACAACAAAAATAAGTAATAAAAAGTAACTTAAAGTGCATAAAGTCGACACTAAAACACGGAAATTGCTTCTGGCTGAAGAGCCGCCTACCTCTCCCACAGAGATCAGTATCAAAAGGGGAGAACGATGCATGAACCCCGCGAAAAAAAGGGGAACAGTGTCACATACATAAGGAACGTAGGGGTACACGCTAAAATTATAGTTCCACATACTGATGTGAGTCCTACTGCGTCAGGTATTAACACAAGATGAAACAAGAATAAACACAGATTTTGTGTAATTATATAGACATATTTACATAATATATTATATACAAATGAGACATAACTGTCCCTGTTACACTCACCCCGCTAGAATTATGCAAAATTCTGGGTCGCAAAACAATCCACATATAAACACACTGGCCATTACAACAAGCAACAAAACCATATGAAACAGCAATAAGAGCTTCCTACCTAAAGGATAAGAGAATGAGGGACTCGCTTGGGCCCAGCAAGAACCCACAGTACTCTACAGACAAGGTGAGGTGCAGTTTACACCCCACACCCTGGCCAAACGATGTGGATGAGCGAAAAATAAAATAAAAAAAGGCTCAATACAGCAGTATATCACCAGAGCACAAATAATGGCTAACACGCCACATTTCACACATTAATAACAGCACGCGGCCTTATCTCAACCCTCAAGAAGGGACTCAAGTTGTGCCATGGACTCAATGAAGCGGCGCACAGGTCTAATGACTCTGCCGAATCGTGAGGTAACCTGGCCATCTACATGTGATGCTTGACGCTTATTGGCAGGGGGCCGTTGTGGCAGAGGAGCTGGGAAAGCCATTGGGGTCTCTACAGCAGTTGCAGGGTCACTAGAAACGGGGGTGACCAACACAGAAGGAGGTGGTGGGTGGGTTGACGGTGGTAGGGGCTGGGTCAGAGACAGCAGAGAGATGCAGGGATAAGGGGGACACTTGGGGACTCACCCTAGCATGGTCTGGCTGAGGCTGACTGTAAGCAAGGGCAGTGGCCGGTAGAGAGTTGGGAGGGGGGTCTGGTTGGTGCGCTAATGAGGCCTGAGACATCCCCAGATTGACAGGGCGAAAAGAATCAGTCACAGGGCTCTGACTATAAACTGACAGACCCACCACATTATGAGACTGCGCTGCTGTTTTTCTCACATTTCTCATATGGGCGTCCAGACGCTCCTGAACCTCAGCCGTGGTCCACCGCTCAGGTGCCTTCAGTTGGAATGATATGGCGAGACTGGGGTCAGGACAGTGATTAATGAACATCAAGACCACTTCTGCACTGGGGTCATCTACACATTTACCTCGCCTCCGGAGGCACTCGTCCGCAGCATCTATTGACTTGTTAAGGCGTATCCAATAGTCCATAGCACTTTCACCAGCACGTGGAACAGTGCCGTAAAAATCTTTCATGGGCAAGTTAGAGTATGACAGCTCACTAAAGTTACCCTTCAATATGTCAAACACAGCTGTGGGCAGGTCGGTCGCACTCAAGTCAGGTCGGCTGCGGATTGACACTTTCACCACATCCCTGGCTTTACCTGTTAGTCTTGACATAATCAGATCAAACCTTTCTACGTGAGTGTCACATTTCACTCTATTCAGGTAACATCTCATCATGTCCTCCCATTCATGAATAGAAAATACATCAGCACGATCACCCCTGAAGTAAGGCGGAGCCTTGGTGTCTGACTGCACCACAACCTTCAATTGAGACAAATCAGCCTGGTGGGACGGGTGTGGATTGGTGGGAGACTGAGGCTGGGCAGCACTGGGCTGGTGCATGGTGCTTGATATGTTCTCACCTATCTGTTTAGCCAAACTTGTTATCATTTCCCCAAAAGCTTCAACAGATACTACTTGTGTAAGTTTACGGTCTGGCTGCATAATAGGTGTGGAGCTTGCAGCAGGTGTTAATGTCGGGTTGAAATCACTAGCGAACCCAAATCTTTCACTACCTTTAAGTCGCTGGCCCCTCCCCAACCCAAATGTGACATCATGCCCACTAACATCCATATTGTTAATGACAACAACAAAAAAATCCCACAAAGCAATCAAAACACAGTTTAAAGCCACCCACAAGAGATAAAACACTAAAATAAAATAAAATGATAAAACACAGATAGACAGATATACTCAGTGATAAGTGTCCTCTCAGACTCAGTGCATCTCTCAATTTGAATATGTACACTGTCCCTTTAACGCACCTGCCGTCGCAGCAAGAGAGGGGGGGAAAAAAAAAAGAGGAAAAAAAACACACACTCCAGTCTTTCCTTCTTCCCGCCGGTGGGCAGCAGCTTTACCCCGGGGACCAGACGGCGCTGGTCGCGGATACAACGGGTCGTCACGGCACCAAGTGTAACCGGCTGTGTCTGACTCTGCGTTGTGTTGTGTAGAAAGACGACGACCCAGACGTGTAGCTTCATTCAGGATGTACATTTATTTTCACTCCTGACGAAACAGCGACAGAAAGAAAACATTTCTCCAGTCAGTACTCTCTTTAACGTGCCCCTCTCCCACAGAGATCAGTATCAAAAGGGCATAACGTAAAAAGTAACACAACATACCTGACGAAACAGCGACAGAAAGAAAACATTTCTCCAGTCAGTACTCTCTTTAACGTGCCCCTATACAAATTAAACAACACAGAAATACATTGTGAACACCCGTGAGACACTACAACAAAAATAAGTAATAAAAAGTAACTTAAAGTGCATAAAGTCGACACTAAAACACGGAAATTGCTTCTGGCTGAAGAGCCGCCTACCTCTCCCACAGAGATCAGTATCAAAAGGGGAGAACGATGCATGAACCCCGCGAAAAAAAGGGGAACAGTGTCACATACATAAGGAACGTAGGGGTACACGCTAAAATTATAGTTCCACATACTGATGTGAGTCCTACTGCGTCAGGTATTAACACAAGATGAAACAAGAATAAACACAGATTTTGTGTAATTATATAGACATATTTACATAATATATTATATACAAATGAGACATAACTGTCCCTGTTACAGTTAGACTAAACTCGAAGGAAGCTAGACTGGAACATTTTAAATAAATCAAAACACTTGCACATTAATTAAATACATTTGACATTTAGCTTGAGCTGGGTTCAATACTTTTCTTTATGGTATTTAAAATTGGGCTCGAGTGGAACCCCTGGATTTGGCTTGCAACACAAAGTGATACTGATCTCTGTCTGTTAGGACTGGGAAGTGTCATGATTCAAAGTGTGGGCCTGTGAAGGAGAGGCCCTTGGTAAACAACATCTATTTTTTAACTGTAATTACTTATTTTAAAGAGATTGTAACATTATACTTTTTAAATAATTGCTCAATTAATTTAACACATTTATTATGCACACAATAAAAACTTCAACAAATATATGGATCCTGGCTTAACCAGCGACCTTTACTCTTTTGTTCATAAGCTCGGTTTCAGAAAACTTGTCAGTAGTTTAACAACTATTTTAATTTTAGTAATGTCTATACGAGAAATAATTTGAAGCAGTTTAATAAAGAATGTTAAACTATTTTTTTAAACTGTAATTGAACTTCAATTTATATTAATTATCTGAATCCAGTGGCCAGTTGGAATAGATAATCAACAAAGTTTCCATTTTGCAGCAACAGCGCAAAAGGTTTCAATAATAATTAGTATTATGTCTGAGTCTAGTTCTGTCATATCTGCTTTGTTTCGGAATGTGTTCAATACATTACGTTTTTATTCATTATTACCATACAATACATAGATTACGAATAAATGAAACAAATAATACAACATTGACCTAAAAAAAAAAAACAGACAGATTTTGCAACCCTGATCTCCTCAGGCAGGTCTTTACGATCAGCCGTGATGCCTCTGAGGGTCTCGGGCGCAGGACGGGGCATAGGGTTACAAAGATATCTTAACATACCAGCAATACAATTTAAGAATGGATTCTTAAAGCAATATGATCTTCTTTTCTTCTTACACCTACAGCGCACACCATGAACAGTGTGCTTCTTTTTTACATTTTCCCCTGCACACTCAGATGCAGGACATAAAAACAGTCTTTTGCTATTTATTTTCATTTTGCAGCACATTTATACTACCAGAATTTTGCTTTACATCTTTATATTATTTATTTTTCTCAAGTAATTTACTTTTGGTGAGATAACTAAAGTTTAGTTCATTTTACCCTGGCTATGGACTGATTCATTATTAGTTGTTACAAAACATACACAAGACGGCGGGAAGACAAACCAATATAGACCCCCCATACAAACAACTTAGACAAACAAACATGAACTCGCAATAAACACCAGCGCGACAGCAAAGTTCATCCAGCTCAGTTTAGTCCGAATTAAGAGGTTTCAGAGGGGGTAGGGAATTATCTCTAGTGGGGCGCCTTGACTCACGCGTCTACCCATGGGCGCGGGAAGGGGGGTGCTGAGGGCGCTGCAGCACCCCCTAGCGGCAGGCAGGGGGTGCGGAGCTCCCCTGTCTGAATTATTATACGGTTATTGCTGCTCCCGCTGTGCATAATCTGTGTAATATGTAGCCAATAAATTCCACATTGTTGGTAAAATAATATTTTGGCCTGCCCCGAATGTTTTTTTCTGTAGCCCCGGACAATTCTACCTCAATAATATAATACATTAACCGTGCTTTACGTGAACCTCATCAAGACACTAGAAAGGACGGCAGGACTGTAATTTCCCGTGTTCAGTGAATGCAACAGAGGCAAGGCACCAGACCAATCAGAGAGTTGCATGGAAATAAAAGTGTGCTTGTGTCATTCAAGCTCGCGGCTCTGTGTGTGTGCGGAAATAGCGCATTTAGTGTGTGTGAGAGAGGGGGAGAGAGAGAGGGACCGGTGCCAGCAGCAGGGACCGTGTTGTTAGCATCTGGTTAGCTAGCTGCACTAACGGACATACGGAGCTGTTTGTTACACAACAAGCTGGAGGAGAGCTCTCCTCTCAGACTGAGAGGCTCAGGTGAGCTAAAGGACTCTCTGAGTGTTTAGATAGTTAACTTTAGTCTAAGTTATCTCAGTGGGTCTCAAACGGTTTGGTCAAAAATTATTCAAAAGATTATTTCCGCGGCACACCTTCATATGATCATTATAGTTATAAAAAAAATAAGAGAATAAAGGGAAAACAGTTATGAAATACTATATGGCAGTAAAACAAGAATACAGTTTGAAAGGGGAGTGATTTGTAAGATATCCATAAAGAAAAAGAACATCTGCTTACAGTTGTGTTTCATCTGGGTGTTGAGAGATGTATCCATAGATCTCTTAATGTTGCTCTCAAAGTGCACCAGATTGATGCTTTTAACTTCAATATTTAAAAAAAATCTTCCCGGGGGAGCATCCCCCCGGACCCCCCTAGAGGAGGTGAGGTCCACTCCCCACTCGTAAAAAATAGCACTTTACCCCTGCCTATATGCCGTGAGCTGATTATCGAGCCTTCATTGTAACAGTCACGGGTTTACTGTGTGTTTGCGTGTGGGGAGTTTTTTTGTGCGTGCTCTATAGTGCCCGTAATAGTGTTCACTGGAGTCCAGCACCTCAGTGAAGAAACACACTCCTCAATGTCAGTGCCGGCGATAAACTCTTCACTCAGCACCCCCACTCAAAATACCTTCCCGCGCCTCTGCTTGTATACAAGTCCTAGATCGGTGCCTGAAGACCGTCCAAGAGCGATAACTAGCTTATCCTCTTGCGACACCACTACTCTATTCTAGTGGCGCTGTTCCCCCCCGATCAGGAGCGCACAGACTTTTTCCTCTACCCTTTCTCTCTAACAACAGCCCAGTTGACTGTAGTCCTACACGACCAGCCTACACTTGCTATCGAGTTCATCACAACGATGAAACACAGTTTTGTTCTACACTTGCTTGCCACTACCCACCCATGATCAATTAGCCTATAATTTTATGTATGCACCCTGGACCGCCACCAGCTCCTCTAGCAATGTATAGGGAACTGTGGCGCATCAGGTGATGCATGGACCTCGCGCTGCCCCGTTTTACCATGCACGGAGAAAACGGTCATAAACAGCACGTCATTCCTAGCATTCGGTGCCATTTAGGTCCCCACCACATTATATCATATATTTTGAATTTAAAAGGTCTAATGCTTTTTTTTTAAAAGCTTGGTTTTAAATGTTTATACCCTCTACCATAAAACAACCATGTTATTTAGCCAGGATATTAAAAATTCTAAATAATTACTCTGATTTTAGCACAAGTAGGCCGAATTGCTGTGTCCCCAATCATGTTTGCTCAACTTCTGTAACAGATATACAAAAAGAAATCAAAGAAATACAAACAAATTCTACATTGTTGTGAGTGTTGTATGACCCTTTTGCTAATATTCCTCACCAAATTGAAATTGTTGTTATTAATTCATTTGTATTGAAAATAAAGTGTGTGTCCCCTGTTTGAATGTCCTCCCTGTTACTCTGATTTGAATCCCTCTGGACACGCCCCTTAGTGGGAAATAATCTTCAAGAAGCATAGTGAATGCGTTCTTCCTTCAACGTTTTTCTAATGTTTTAAAGAACTTAACTATTGCGGTAAAGCATAAAATGTCCACCCTGTTATGCTCATTTTTAGTGGAACTGATCATTTGTTTTACATTTAGAAAATATGGTGAATATATCTATCAAATATATGTTTCTGTTGTCACCAAGTGCTAGCTTGATTATCATCACACATGTAGCAATAGCCAAGTTTAGCATAAAATGTCCACCCTGTTACCGTCCACCCTGTTACTATTTTTCACAGTAACAGGGTGCACACACAGTAACTGGGGATGGTCAAAAAAAAAAAATGTAAGCATAATATCCTGAGCTTGACCAAAATATTTTTCTTATACTTTAACAAACCATCATTCAGATTAAATAAAAAAAAAAAAATGGAAAATTATGTTTTTTATTTTTGAATATATAGCTGAAATGGCACCGAATGCTAGGAATGACCCGAATTTAGACTATCTCGTTTTAAATATAGACGGCGGTGGTGTGAGTTAAAGCTATAGGCAAAAAGCTGTGACTTTCTCCCTCTCAGCTGCACTTCTCCAGCCCCACAAACACGGGGAGGTTTTACACACACACTCGCGGCTACAGCTGAAGCCGTGTTTACAGAGGCGATAGGAGTAATATCTCCGGCTGCTTATTTTTCAACTGCTGTGTTGGCCGCTGAAACCCCCAAAATTCGGCGATTTGTACAATACAAATCTTTACATTGCTTTCATACAGAAGTTCCACTTTACTGATGCCTTTCTTTAAGGTTTCTCTAAACATGAGCTGTGCATGTTTGTATGGCACTTTCGTTCCGAGCAGCATACACAGAGGAAATCAGCCAGGACTGAATCCCTAGACACTGATCTCCTGGGTTTATTATCCCCAAATGTTCATTAACCAAAAACGAAACACAGCCGCTCAGCTTCACAGATAATTTTAGTATACCGTCAATCACAGATTCTGGTAAGGCAATGTCCAAATTTGAAATTACATTTACCAGTTCTGAAGATTTATTGGTATCCTGCCGACAACGCCAATTTGTGGGGGAAACTTCTGTGTATCGATGCAGTGGGAGTCACCGACTCATGAAGGAGACACGGGAAGAGCAGGAGCATTGATGTCAAACACTGATGGTTTATTATAGGAGCTTCGGCCGGAGAATTCACATCACAAGTCCAAGAGCCAGAGGTTCTGACTTCACGGTAGAGTTGCCACGTCAAATCTGAAGAACTCTACCCCAGACCCATGTATTTAGCTAGTTCAGAGAGAATAATCAACATGCTGCATAACAAGATATAACACCTCTATCAGCTGACGCCAACAGGCAGGAACAGGGAGAAAGTACACTGAGAGCACAGCAGCCAAGGTTACAGGTGCGTGTGCTCAGTCAGAACTGATAAACTTGGTCAAAGTTATGGACCTTGGACCAGTGCTTGAATAGGAATAAAAAAGGTGCCAGTACTCTAAATCAGCAATAAGTATTTCGCACATAGTCATAGTATATCCTATAATGCTGGTGGGTTTGTCTCTTTACTGTATATTTTAGAAAGGCTCACTGTACTTAAACAAAATGACTCAGGGTGCATCTGAGATTAGAGGGGGTGCAGTGGTAAAGTGCTATTTTTATAAGTGGGGAGTGGACCTGACACCCTCTAGTCTAGGGGGGTCCGGGGGCATGCTCCCCCGGGAACATTTTTTTTAAAATATTGAAGTTAAATGCATCAATCTGGTGCAATTTGAGAGCAAAATGAAGAGATATATGGATACCTCTCAACATCCATAATGAAACAACTGTAAACAGATTTACTTTTTCTTTATGGATATAAAAGAAAGTAAAGCTTGACTCCTACTGGCTGGTTAAATGACTCCTCGTCCCTGAGGCCACTACCAGTTTTTTGTGCCATTTTGCTGGATTTATTTGTCAGTAGCGTTGCTGCACAAAGTGATAGCCCTCTAGTTTAAATCTACTACCCAAAAAGAAACATATGGAGATGGGTTACTATTTAAAAAAAATTGCAAATCTATTTGGGAACAGTGGAGCCGGGCCTCAAATCCTATAGGGGGGTCCGGGGGCATGCTCCCCCGGTAAGATTTGTTTTTAAATGTTGGACTTAAATGCATCAATCTGGTGCATTTTGAGGGGGAAATAAAGAGACTACACCCATATGAAACAAAAATGTATACATTTAAATAATCATAAAATCATAAGTACATGGCCATAACCAATAACATACAATATCCAATATGAAAAAACATTGAAACTTATTTATTTATTTGTTTTTGGTTCATTTATAGTTGTGAGTGTGTCTGGGCTCCTGAATCGGCCTCTCCTGTCTCCCTCCTCTCCCCCCTGCTCCTCTTTGAGGCAACAGCAAAGACTAGTTTTAGCTCTCAACAAGTTTATCTTACCTTTTTTCACCTAGTTAACATTTTGTTTGTACTATTCATGCATATTTTACAAATCACTACCCCCTCAAATGGAAATATGTGTTTACATAAATGGTGACCGAACCGTTTGAGACCCACTGAGATAACTTAAACTAAGTTAACTATCTAAAGACTCAGAGAGTAATTTACCTCACCAGAGCTGTAGTTATCAGCCTCTCAGTCTGACAGCAAAGGACTCTCCCTCCACCTTGTTGTTGAAAAAGCTCCTTATATCCGTTAGCGCAGCTAGCTAGCACCAGATGCTAACAACAATACACGTAACCGGTGCGCGCGCTTTCTCGCTCGCTCGCGCCACACATACACCAACACACACCCTCCCGAGCTTGAATGACACACAGAGACCAATCGAGGGCATTAGTATGATCTGTATGAAAGTGGCAATGTCGGCAGGCCACGTCATGTAGACAGCCAGTCACCCTCTGTGAGGCAGAGTCAGACCCACATTTGCGCTGCGTTGCGTTTACAATATATACGTATATTGCCGGCGGCTGAGTACCGGCATTTTACTGAGTACCGGCACCTTGCCGGTACTCAGTAAGAAGTGCCGGTACCACATGGGTAAAAATTAGAAGTGCCGGTACTGCGTACCGGTGAGTACCGGCCCAATTCAAGCACTGCCTTGGACAATATTTCCCCAACAAGTTTCATAGTTTTTTAATCTTATTTAACAGCTCTGCTGCCATCTAGCTAACTAAGCCACTCTGTTAAAATCCTCTTTAGATAAGATAATATATACTTTATTGATCCCAATTTGAGAAATATTTTATATTTATGATATCAAATCTGTAGTCATGTACAGCCTGATAACATATACGATCATGGTTATAGAACCCAGCATCTTTGATCAACTAAGCCACAGCACTTTTCCTTCTCAGGAGGTAAAGGAGTTAAATAAAGAATCTTTAAACAAGCATATTAGAGATCTCTATAAAGAACATTTAAGGTAAGACTTAAGAGAGACTTTTCACCTCTTTTTATGAATGTACATTTATAAATATAGTCAAAGTCTTTGGTTATCCTGAAAGAATAACATCGCGTCTAAAGAGGACTTTTAAGTTTATCTACAGTTAAGTTGTTATGTTTTGAAAGAGTTTTTTCTATTTCAGGATTCAACCTGTATATAAATGTTTTGTGTATTGGTTTTGGTTGGATTCTTTTGTATTCTTACGTCATTTGCTGTAAGAATACAAAATGCAGGTTGGACCCTGTCACCCTGATTAACATTTGAAGAGGAACAGACATTATCTCCCTCTTTAAACTAAAACTGAGTTTTAAAACAAGCTCTGTTGAGGCCAAAGGCTTAACTTATGTTTTTATATTGTGTCTAAACAATGAAAGAGATCATATTTCATCATATTTTAATCTTTTTAAGAGCTCTGCTGCCATCTTGAGGTCTGCAGGTAACAGATCACTTTAAAGAACATTTTCTCTTTAAAGCATATATTATAAATACATTTGGATTCTTTTAGACAATAATGCCACAAGTAAACACCATTTTTGAACTTTCATTTAATTTGTTATACTTTTTTGGCTGAAAATTCTGCATGATTGAGGATATTTTGACAACAGAGATAATTTAATGCACAGTTTAACTTTAAATATAATATTATGAGTTATGTTGGTCATTAGCAATACTTTATGTGTGTTTTCAAAACATGACAGGTCAGTTTAAGACATACAAAACAGCTAAAAAGACCTCCTTATTACTCAAGAAATTATTTATTGAAGTATTTAAAATGCTTCTTTATTGTTGTTTTATCTCAATATCTGCCTGAACTTAAAAAGCTGGAGGAAAACAGAGGCCGTATCACACAACTCATTCCCTCACCTTTGTGTTTTTAAACAGTTGTTGAATTCATTTTAAGCTTTGAAAATAACAAAAGACAAAATAAACACTTCAGCCCCAGCACTTTACATTTCCATGCTTACTTAAATTGTCATTGCTTCGACATAAACAGTTAATGATTTAGTCAATTGGGTGCACCAGAAGCCTTTAATGCCTCACAAAAACAGAATATAAAATGAAAATACTCAAAATAATAAATAAATATCCATCTATCTATTGATGTAATTGTTATATTTAATTATTATCTATTCTATTGAATAGAATATAGATAATTCTTCTCAAAACTAAGATTGTTTGATTTCTGCAAAAAATAAGATGGTTCTGCCGTTGCCGAGCAACCAACAGGTAGGCCTCGTTTGGGGGCGGAGCCTAGCGAACGGTCTTTGGCTCTGTTGACGTCATTTGGCTATGATCTCTGTCAGTGACGTGTGAATTACGTCACTACAGAGTTTGCAAATAGACCCTGCTTCCTCTGCAGATCACTTCTTCTCAATTCACTGAGAGGGCCAGCACGTAATCTACCCAGCAGACAATTTTACAGACAGCATCCACAGATAATCCAGCATTATATAATTAATTAATAATATTAATAATTTGTTAGTTATTAACATTATTAATTAATTACCATGTCTAGAGCAGGAAGTTCTATGTCAGTGAGGATGTCAAACATCTCAGTGGAAGACATTCGTCCATTGTTTGTTAACTTTTGCAAACGGGTGAGTGTGGAGCAATGGGATTTGCTGGATCAAGGATTACCGGACGATGCCGTAAAAATGATAGTGGCAGAGCTGGTTTTGCAGTGTGTGAATTTGGTGATGGAAGCCTTGCTAGCTATTCATAAGCTCACAAAAACGGGCATTTCTGAGGAGTGTGTTCGGTCCTGTCTAGGCAACATACTCCCTCAGACTGTTGCTGATGTCCTGGATGTGAAAGTCCCTGACGACTGCGACAGCGCAAAAAGCTTGACCGAAATGATAGTCCAGGAGGTTATGGAAAGCGTCAACTCTGTACTCAATGCCAGTGCGGACAATTCGGAAGAAGTATATAGGCGTGTCACTCCCCCCAACAGACTTGGTGTTATGGTCAGTCATGCCTGCGATATGCTAAAAGCCTTCCTGGCTAAAATGAGAGGCATTTTCCGATTGCCAGAAAGAAAAGAAAGCCAGGTGGCCTTGATTGAGATGACCGATGACAGTTTAGAGGAGGAAGTTACCAGCAACAAGAGCAGGCAGCCTGAGACCACAGACACAGGCTCAATCCAAACCTCACATGGCACCGGATCTCTTCAGTCCAAAGCTTTAAGCAGCAGATCTGTTCTGTCCAAAGCATCAGGCCTCCCAAGAGGGTCGGAAGGAAGTTTTGTGATTGAAACCGAAGCAGTCCAGGGAATAATTATAAAAGAGTTCAGCGGAATAGAAGAACCTCTTCTGGATAATATGAAAGAGACAGAGATTGAGGTTCTTAAATCTGACACCTCCGAGTGGATCAAAAGTATTTCAGGAGACATAGTAAGGTCCATCATTGAAGAGGTTAATAGCCTGGATGATAGAGATTCTGAAAGTCCCATTTCAGAGCTCGGAGATATGCCTGAACTTTGCTTGATAGGAGTCGGCACGAAGATCAAACACTTTTTTGCCAAACAGTTTGCCAAACTCTCCATTTATCGGATGGCGGCAGAGATGAAGGAACGATTCTGCCCCGAATCCCACGTTGATACAGAGGAATCGATGAGGTCCTTCGCTGAGGAGGTTGAGGAGCTGCTGAGCAACGAGTGCGAGGAACAGAACAATGAGGTTGAGATGTATTTAGAACTACAAAACCTTTTAGAGGGAAAAAGCCTGATGTTCACAAAACTGCTTAGTGATCTCCTCTTCAATAACACCACAAAAGGGATGATAACACCAGAGTTTGCCCCAGGAGTAACACGAATATTCGTTGCCCCGCCACGTGAAGCCATGCTTCAAGAAATCAAATCGAAACTGTGGTTCTTCTTTGGACTGTTCGGGTGGTGGATGACCCACCAGGCTGGCAGCCACAGCAACAGGGTGGAGCAGGCGTTGAATGCACCTGGGCTACTGACACCAACAGACACACTGGCTGCGGACTCAAGTGCAGAATCAGTGAAGGAGACAACTCCAGAGGCAGAGAGAATCAAAATGTCTGTCATGGTACTTGTGAAGAAGCTGGTTTCACGAATTTACAACAAATCAAAGGAGAACAGCCCACTTGGAGAACCAAAGGCCGTCGCAGAGAGACTCTTTGAGAAGGTATGGGCCCAAGTGGAGGGAGAGGATTTAAAAATCACCCCAGAAGCCTTCAAGAATATAGACAAGGTAGTTTACAAAGGTCTGTGCAAGCAGTGGAAGGGTGCAGCGATGGTGCTTGTTACAGTGACTGTAGGAGAACAATCAGCGGATGATGTAGTGGCCTCCATCTTCAAATACTACCTGACGAACCAACCAAAGAAGAGAGGCGCCGTCGGCAGGTTCTTCCATCGTGTAGGCCGAGCAATCCTGAAGCCTTTCAGACGCTCTCCTGCATCTACTTGGACTATTTAGGGGGATTATTTATTATTCAGCCTTTAGGGTAAAGGGTTTTTTCTCCGGGTGTCTCCGGTTTTCCCCACTTTAATAATTTTTTATTTAAATGTGATATTATTGTTGTCAACTAACCTTGTACAGTTATTTGATATTTGTTGACCTAAAACATTTAATTAAAGTCAACTTTTAGTTTTTTTCAGGGGACAGGGTTTTCTCCGGGTGTTTCCGGTTTTTTCCCAAATTACGCAACAAAGAAATAAAAAAAATGTTGTAATTTAATGTTCTGCTTATGTCTCTGTAATTTGCCGTCAGAGCTGTGATTATGCTACGCAGTCTGTTTCAACCAATTCAAAGTGTTGCTAGGAAATACAATAAAAAGTGTGTCCTGTGAGAAAGTCACTCTAGTTATTGAGTCACTTTTAAACATTAAATAATAAGAAGAGCTGATTGTTGTCGGAGCTGAAGTTCTGCTCACTCAGATATGAATTAAGCTCAAATACAAAGAGGTACATCAATATTTAATATAGGATGAATGTGGGTTTTTGAAAAAGGTAAATATTCTACAGAACAAGGAGTGGAATTTGTATTGTGGGGGAAGATCGACAGCAACAAGGCTTTCAGTATTTCCCTCCAAAAGAAGTGGAAATCTGAAAACCAGTGAGCTCAGAAATCTTCCTTCTTACTGAAAACAAATACAGAAACACAAAAAATTTACACAAACACACCGCAGCAGTGATGTGCTGTCAGAGCCAATCAGCACCTCCTGACCTGCAGATCAATGCATTCATCAATAATGTTTATATAACCTCTGTTAGTCAATTTGTATCCCCAAAATCAGCAATTGCAATATCTGGATGAATACAAACAAATCCTAATAATTTGTTGTCAAATCAGCCATTAACTGAAAAACCTGAAGATGCCTCTTTAGATTTGAGATAATTCTGCCAAAGATGACCCCAAAACTGTCCTCATTTCAGGTTTATATAATTACAAATAATCTTCATACAGGACAAAATCTCCTAACACACAATTTGTAATTCACCTTGAGATTATTTTGTTAACCTATCATTGAATATTCCTGCTTCAGAGATCTCCACTACTGGCCTTAGGGAATGTCTGGCTCAGGGAATCTTTAGGCTTGAACTCCTTTAAAACGGAAAAGTGCATTTAGCTTTAGTTACACAAATAGCCTGCAGTGGGAGTCACCGACTCATGAAGGAGACACGGGAAGAGCAGGAGCTTTGATGTCAAACACTGATGGTTTATTATAGGAGCTTCGGCCGGAGAATTCACATCACAAGTCCAAGAGCCAGAGGTTCTGACTTCACGGTAGAGTTGCCACGTCAAATCTGAAGATCTCTACCCCAGACCCATGTATTTAGCTAGTTCAGAGAGAATAATCAACATGCTGCATAACAAGATAGAATCATAACACCTCTATCAGCTGACGCCAACAGGCAGGAACAGGGAGAAAGAACACTGAGAGCACAGCAGCCAAGGTTACGTGCGTGTGCTCAGTCAGGAGGACAGTAATGAACTGATAAACTTGGTCAAAGTTATGGACCTTGGAAAATATTTCTCAAACAGTTCCTCTCTTTTTATCAATTTTGATCATCTAAAAACGTTAGTCTAATAATATTTTGTTCAATACTTAAATCAATGGGAATCTTCAGATTTGAGTGTGGACTTACACAACATCAATTACATCAATAACAATCACATTAAGAACAACATAATAAGATTGAAACATTCAATCACAATGATTGATACAGCCAATCATAATAGAAAAATCATCTCTCATCAGTGTTTGGAGCCTCTTTTGTCAAAAGCATAATAATGAACACATATAAAACACAGGTGCACAATAGCAAAAAATATTTGTTTTAAACTAATATCTTTTATCATTTAACCATTAGTTAATCTCATTTATCAAACTATAAAATCAAAACCAGCTTGCAGTTTAAAGATTTACTTCAAGGCAATCACTAGTCAATAGCATTTAAAACTTAGGATCATAAGAGATCCAGCTAAGGTATAAAATCAGGATCATACGGGATCGAGCTAAGGTATACCATTCATAGTTGTGATTTTATCAATCTGTAATCTGCAAAAGTGCAGTGTCCTCAATTTTTAGGATGACTAAATCTGAAAAGGAAAAATTAGGCAAATATTGAAAGACTTTTGTAAAAACTTGGAAAGGAAGGATTAAACATTCTTAAAACTTGAATTATTACATTTGTAAATGCTACCACTGATCTGTACCAAATTAAGTCTATCACTTATTCCTATCAGCCATACTTACCTGAACATCTACTTATAGTACTTGGAAAGGATTCTTCTGTGTTTATCTAATGTTGAATATAGAATATAAATTTCTTTAGTTTATACTTCTTTAATTTGAGGATCAAATATGCTACACAATTGTTATATGAAATATTATAAATATTTGTTTTTGGCCAAAACTGAAATGAATCCAGTACTTGAAACATCATTGTAGGTCTGTCTGTGCATGGATAATACATAAAGAGTAGTGTTGTTAAGCCTGATTGCTGGACGATTAAGGATATTAACATTATCTGTGATAATAGTAGAAATATCTTATTATTCAATACCTTGTAATCTGAAAATATTAATTAATTAATTTTGTTTAGTGCGAAAGTGTAATCTGATCTGAAAAAAATATATTAATCACCACTATTCAACACATATGTGGTCATTGGAAATATATAGACAATCATTAATTGTACATCTGTAAACATCCAAGGTATAAAATCAATTCAAAGTTCATCTTTGTACGAGAGCTGGAAGAACAAGTCCGTCAGTCTTCCTGACTCGTTCTCCTCCTCCCTTTCTGACACAGAGTGTCTGGTGTGTGTAAAGGCATCCTGATACTGTAGATTAGCACTGAGGTGCTGATTGGCTCAAACTCTTCTTCATCAGAGCGCCATATTTCAACCCCCCCAATTGCTCTGCTTTTGTGTGGCTCATTCAGTGAGCACTGAAGTTGATCCCCCAGTGAAATGGAGGCTCATCTGCCTGCATTCCTTCTGCTATCTGCTTGAGAGCAGTGCAACTCTGTATTCCAAGTGGCGCATCCAGGTGTCCCCCCCGTGATGGGAGAAGTTAGGAAGACATCAAACTCCTCCAAGAAACATGGAACCTTGTATTATAGAAGTCTCTGAAGCCCTCACTCGTCCTGCAGGGTTGTCTGCTTGAGCCCACCGAGCAGAAAGATGAAGAAGCATCCCATCTCCTCAGAAAGTTGAAGATTAGAATCCTCTCATCTCGAACGACCTCGTGCTTCCTTGCCCGTGGCTGGGGGCGCCCTCTGCAGCCGGAGAGTGTGACCTTCTCTCTCTGACCCTTGGCCTTGAGAGCTGTCCTAGTTATTGGGTTAACACTTGATAGCGATGTTTTCCTGAGTGCAGACAACTCAAGGTAATGGATTAGCACATTATCATTTAAATACAAAAATAGGATAGGCCCCTCAGAATTATTTGGGAGCCTTCCTGACACATGTACATGCATACATGTAAGGTTTGTGTTAGTCATTTAACATGCAAGAATCATATACTCATCAGTCCAAAGCAGAGAAATGTTATTTTAAGTTAAAGGCGAGCTAGTCCCTGTGGATATAACCCCTTCTCAATGATTCTAAATGTTATATTAATTCACCATTTACCATTTGATAAAAGATTGGTTTATCAGAAATACGTTTCTTCTTCCATAAAACATAGGTTTGAGAAATAAATGTTCCAATATGAAATCAATTACTCAATGTAATTGACTCTCCCCTCCCTTTTCTTACATATGTGACATATGAAATAATAACTTAGGAGTCTATTTAAGCATGGTATAGTTTATAATCTATTAATCGAGAAGACTCAGTATCACCTGTGTGCAGCTTACAAAAAACAATTGTGAGAAACATATATTAAGCAGGAAATGTATACATTTGTTGAAGAACAACTGATTCGGGACGAAAAGCTTCATCCCCTTAACATCTGAGTTCCTACTGATGGCATACCATGAACTATAGTCTGTGTCTGAGGGTGTCATTACTGAGAAATGTCAAACAAAATCAAAACCTTACATTTGAAAACAGGTTTGCATTCCTCCACTTGTTATCATTGGAAACAATAAACGCTAATTGTTTTGATGTAGAATCTATCAATTGAATCGTTAGAGCAGAACAGAATGGTTGTATTGTAGCCTGAGTTTCGTGCAGCCTCTAGTTTTACCAGGTGGAAACATTGTCTATATAATGTGAATACATGTAGAACTAGACATTAAGAGGCCCCTGACATTAGGCCTATTTTAAAAATAGTAGGGGCTTTTAACAGCTTGCCAACTTACAGGCATCCTCTGCATATCAGTATGAATAGCCTTAAAAAAACAACCCACTCTGCGGTAACGAGAGTCATGTATCTGAACCATATGCCCTAAGTGAAGCCGTTAGTCTCATCTGACTGACCCAAGGGTTGGTGCTGGTGTGACAGGGAGGCTTCCAAGTGTTCAAAGCAGAGGTCAAGCTTTCAGTTCATGGCTCGGTGGGGAGAGCAGACCCACGTGAGACAGTATCAACGGCTGTAATGTTCAGTTTGAGGAGTGTCATTCTCTCTGGGAGCAGGAAATGGTGTCCATTCTCGGACCAGACCATTAATGTCATGTAGAGAAGCCATAGCATCTCTGTGACTGCACTAAGCCGGACTGTAGCAGGGTAGAACTGGATGACTTTCAGTGAAGCCGTCCAAGGCCATAGACAAAATGGAACCACGTACTTACAAAAGGGACACAAGGTCATCAATGTCTCTCTTTACCTTCGGCCTAATCATAAAACCAATTAGTGGAAATAAACTGTGGAACACTAATCCATCATCATGTGAAATGTTGAGTTAATCTAAATAATTACTTATGGGTTGAAGTCACTAACATTAACATTAGAACTAAAGTCAGTCAAAATTGGACTTGCACGGATCAGAATCTAAGCAATACACCATTTTCACCAACAAGATTAGGTACATTACAGGAGTGTTAAAACACCCAAACATGCACACGTATCTTATTCTAGTAGAGATTAGAGGACAAGGTCTAATGTTGTGAACAAAATTATCAAGTTATTTTATTTATTCTATGTACCACATTTAATTTAATAATTAATCTTGAATTACTAATAACTGTGGATAAGGTGAATACTTATCCAAAGTGTGTGTGTGTGTGTGTGTGTGTGTGTGTGTGTGTGTGTGTGTGTGTGTGTGTGTGTGTGTGTGTGTGTGTGTGTGTGTGTGTGTGTGTGTGTGTGTGTGTGTGTGTGTGTGTGTGTGTGAACAGCTTGTCTGCCCAAGGTTTAAAACATTTGGGACAGCATTGAGAATGTTATGAGAAACAATGTGTTAGTTAGACTAAACTCGAAGGAAGCTAGACTGGAACATTTTAAATAAATCAAAACACTTGCACATTAATTAAATACATTTGACATTTAGCTTGAGCTGGGTTCAATACTTTTCTTTATGGTATTTAAAATTGGGCTCGAGTGGAACCCCTGGATTTGGCTTGCAACACAAAGTGATACTGATCTCTGTCTGTTAGGACTTGGAAGTGTCATGATTCAAAGTGTGGGCCTGTGAAGGAGAAGCCCTTGGAAAACAACATCTATTTTTTAACTGTAATTACTTATTTTAAAGAGATTGTAACATTATACTTTTTAAATAATTGCTCAATTAATTTAACACATTTATTATGCACACAATAAAAACTTCAACAAATATATGGATCCTGGCTTAACCAGCAACCTTTACTCTTTTGTTCATAAGCTCGGTTTCAGATAACTTGTCAGTAGTTTAACAACTATTTTAATTTTAGTAATGTCTATACGAGAAATAATTTGAAGCAGTTTAATAAAGAATGTTAAACTATTTTTTAAAACTGTAATTGAACTTCAACTTATATTAATTATCTGAATCCAGTGGCCAGTTGGAATAGATAATCAACAAAGTTTCCATTTTGCAGCAACAGCGCAAAAGGTTTCAATAATAATTAGTATTATGTCTGAGTCTAGTTCTGTCATATCTGCTTTGTTTCGGAATGTGTTCAATACATTACGTTTTTATTCATTATTACCATACAATACATAGATTACGAATAAATGAAACAAATAATACAACATTGACCTAAAAAAAAAAAAACAGACAGATTTTGCAACCCTGATCTCCTCAGGCAGGTCTTTACGATCAGCCGTGATGCCTCTGAGGGTCTCGGGCGCAGGACGGGGCATAGGGTTACAAAGATATCTTAACATACCAGCAATACAATTTAAGAATGGATTCTTAAAGCAATATAATCTTCTTTTCTTCTTACACCTTTGCGCACACCATGAACAGTGTGCTTCTTTTTTACATTTTCCCCTGCACACTCAGATGCAGGACATAAAAACACTCTTTTGCTATTTATTTTCATTTTGCAGCACATTTATACTACCAGAATTTTGCTTTACATCTTTATATTATTTATTTTTCTCAAGTAATTTACTTTTGGTGAGATAACTAAAGTTTAGTTCATTTTACCCTGGCTATGGACTGATTCATTATTAGTTGTTACAAAACATACACAAGACGGCGGGAAGACAAACCAATATAGACCCCCCATACAAACAATTTAGACAAACAAACATGAACTCGCAATAAACACCAGCGCGACAGCAAAGTTCATCCAGCTCAGTTTAGTCCGAATTAAGAGGTTTCAGAGGGGATAGGGAATTATCTCTAGTGGGGCGCCTTGACTCACGCGTCCACCCTTGTATACAAGTCCTAGATCGGTGCCTGAAGACCATCCAAGAGCGATAACTAGCTTATCCTCTTGCGACACCACTACTCTATTCTAGTGGCGCTGTTCCCCCCCGATCAGGAGCGCACAGACTTTTCCCTCTACCCTTTCTCTCTAACAACAGCCCAGTTGACTGTAGTCCTTTCACAACAAGCTGCTTTTCATTCCCAGTGTATTCCTATTCACTTACAAGTATTACAAAATTACAAGCACATAATCAATCAACCGAATCAGTACATCGGGCACAAAACCAATACAATTGAAATAAAAAAATGTATCTTCAGTTGTTTACAAAGTAAATCGGCAAGGAAAATGGCATCTTCTAGCTGTTCCTCGCCTTGTTTAGCAGCCATTTCAGGAACTAGAAATCAAAACACACACAGGTGTGTGTGTTTGCATGCGTATAAATACAAAAGAGAAAGTGGTAAAGAGACAGAGATGAAGATGGTAAAAATGGGGAGAAGACAGGAAGAAATGTAGGGAATATAGATCTGAGGAGGGAGAAGAGAAGAAATTGAAAAAGGCTCTTAAAAGTGCTGTTTGATCTTGCTTTGGTTTGGTATCTTTTGAAGGAAAAAAATACAGTGAACACTTTAGAATGCATGACAATTTACAATCTCACATATCATCAACAAGCTTTAACATTGGGTGTCATTTACGAGTTAAAGCACTAATCAATCAGGGGCGGACTGGTGTTACAGTATAAGTTGAGTCATGACAACTGGCGACATTCTATTATTTTCGTCATAGGAATCCGGGGCGTGTACATTGAGGACCCATTGTTGACTTACCAGGAAAGAAACATCGTTTGTCGTTTACGTTCATCTTTTGCTATATCTGCCTTCCTAAGACCACTTTGCTGCACATTCAGTACTCGTATGTGAGGTTGTGGGTGAGAGTCCGATATCGTGACGCTTACAGGGAGGTATCGAACATTACAAAGTAGGTGACTGTGTGGATGCCTGTCTGCCTTCCGTGTTCCTGTTGTTATTTACTTCCTCTCTGCCTTCTTCTGATGATTTATCTGTTAGTTTGTGTGTTTAATTCCCATGCATCAAGGTTACTTTCATGTATGTAATTGTTTTTCCTGCACAGTGTAGAGTCTTGTTGTGATGAGAGGGATACAGGTATTTCATAAAATAAACGTGCACCCTGGAGGTTAGCTACAGAATTGATATCACAATTTAATCGGAGCTGATCACAAGTTGTCATGACTGATCCAGTCATCTCGATGAGCATTCGGGCTGTGAATAAACAACTTGTGTTTTACTTTTAGGCTGTCTGAAGGTATGGACAGCTATCAAAGCTACTATACATCACATTAAGAACGATGAACAAATGAAAGTCGGACACAAATATATAATTTAAATGATTTATTGAAGTTTGCAATGTTTTGAACAGGCATCCACACAGTCACCTACTTTGTAATGTTCGATACCTCCCTGTAAGTGTCACGATATCGGACTCTCACCCACAACCTCACATACGAGTACTGAATGTGCAGCAAAGTGATCTAAGGAAGGCAGATATAGCAAAAGATGAACGTAAACGACAAACGATGTTTCTTTCCTGGTAAGTCAACAATGGGTCCTCAATGTACACGCCCCGGATTCCTATGACGAAAATAATAGAATGTCGCCAGTTGTCATGACTCAACTTATACTGTAACACTGGAACAAGGACAGCTCTGAACGTTTTGTCCTAAATAGGACCACAACAATCAGCGTGCAGTAACAGTCTCTAGATGGTTATCATGACATTTCTTCACAATACTATTAGTTGCCACTGTATGACAGCCACAATAGGCATTTTTCCAAGCTTTGTATATACAGTGCCAAAAGTATTTAACTCAACATTTTCTTACATTAACTTTGTTTCCAACACAGCATTTACATTGTTAGCAGTTATGTTTTGGTGTACTTCTAAAGGTAATTATTCTAAAGGTTCTTATTATACATCCATGGTCTGTAGTTCGTTTATAGCATAACGTTAGCATTTTGCTTCTCGCCATTAGATTTATGATTCGAAAATTATAAAAGTAGGGTAGATATGTGGAGATTATCCGGCTGAACAAAAGGTGCATTTATCAAGCAGGTTCGTTTTCCACAGATCTTATTTCGAGCTATTTTCCAAAATCCTATGGAGAAATCCCATTGAATCTGAGACGAGGGAACCAATAGTTGTAAAATGCTAACTCATTTCCGGGTTGTAGGACTCACCACTGCACTATATCTCCGGTCAAGTAAAGCTAATATGTGTTTAGCTAGCTCGTGCTTTAAACATATATGTTTAAACTGATTTACTTGCAATAAGCATTAAAATATTGGAGGCATGCGGTGCAGCACATTACCTGCTTGACGAAGTCAGACAGAGAGGAGGTTGTAGCCGATGTCCGGTGCGTTCACGGTCATCGGATAGTAATCGGTAGCATGGTGTTCACTTACTACGCGACCGCACAATGTAACGTACAGTAATTCCACAACCACATAAATGGATTAACATCGATTTAGCTGGGGCAACAAAAATAAATAATACAACAGACAGATTTTGCAACCCTGATCTCCTCAGGCAGGTCTTTACGACCAGTCATGATGCCTCGGGTTACAAAGATATCTTAACATACCAGCAATACAATTTAAGAATGGATTCTTAAAGCAATATAATCTTCTTTTCTTCTTACACCTATGCGCACACCATGAACAGTGTGCTTCTTTTTTACATGTTCCCCTGCACACTCAGATGCAGGACATAAAAACACTCTTTTGCTATTTATTACAATACAAACAATTTAGACAAACAAACATGAACTCGCAATAAACACCAGCGCGACAGCAAAGTTCATCCAGCTCAGTTTAGTCCGAATTAAGAGGTTTCAGAGGGGGTAGGGAATTATCTCTAGTGGGGCGCCTTGTCTCACGCGTCCACCCTTGTATACAAGTCCTAGATCGGTGCCTGAAGACCATCCAAGAGCGATAACTAGCTTATCCTCTTGCGACACCACTACTCTATTCTAGTGGCGCTGTGCCCCCCCGATCAGGAGCGCACATACTTTTTCCTCTACCCTTTCTCTCTAACAACAGCCCAGTTGACTGTAGTCCTACACGACCAGCCTACACATGCTATCGAGTTCATCACAACGATGAAACACAGTTTTGTTCTACACTTGCTTGCTACACTACCCACCCATGATCAATTAGCCTATAATTTTATGTATGCACCCCGGAGCGCCACCAGCTCCTCTAGGATAGGGAACTGTGGCGCATCGGGTGATGCATGCACCTCGCGCTGCCCCGTTTTACCATGCACGGAGAAAACGGTCACAAACAGCACGTCATTCCTAGCATTCGGTGCCATTTAGGTCCCCACCACATTATATCATATATTTTGTATTTAAAAGGTCTAATGCTTTTTTTTTAAAGCTTGGTTTTAAATGTTTATACCCTCTACCATAAAACAACAATGTTATTTAGCCAGGATATAAAAAATTCTAAATGATTACTCTGATTTTAGCACAAGTAGGCCAAATTGCTGTGTCCCCAATCATGTTTGCTCAACTTCTGTAACAGATGTACAAAAAGAAATCAAAGAAACACAAACAAATTCTACATTTTTGTGAGTGTTGTATGACCCTTTTGCTAATATTCCTCACCAAATTGAAATTGTTGTTATTAATTCATTTGTATTGAAAATAAAGTGTGTGTCCCCTGTTTGAATGTCCTCCCTGTTACTCTGATTTGAATCCCTCTGGACACGCCCCTTTACTATTCTATTATTTATATGACTCAAGAAGAAGGATACATTTTGAGTAGGAAATAATCTTCAAGAAGCAGAGTGAATGCGTTCTTCCTTCAACGTTTTTCTAATGTTTTAAAGAACTTAACTATTGCGGTAAAGCATAAAATGTCCACCCTGTTATGCTCATTTTTAGTGGAACTGATCATTTGTTTTATATTTAGAAAATATGGTGAATATATCTATCAAATATATGTTTCTGTTGTCACCAAGTGCTAGCTTGATTATCATCACACATGTAGCAATAGCCAAGTTTAGCATAAAATGTCCACCCTGTTACCGTCCACCCTGTTACTATTTTTCACAGTAACAGGGTGCACACACAGTAACTGGGGATGGTAAAAAAAAAAAAATTAAGCATAATATCCTGAGCTTGACCAAAATATTTTTCTTATACTTTGACAAACCATCATTCAGATTAAATTTAAAAAAAAAACACGGAAAATTATGTTTTTTATTTTTGAATATATAGCTGAAATGGCACCGAATGCTAGGAATGACCCGAATTTAGACCATCTCGTTTTAAATAGAGACGGTGGTGGTGTGAGTTAAAGCTATAGGCAAAAAGCTGTGACTTTCTCCCTCTCAGCTGCACTTCTCCAGCCCCACAAACACGGGGAGGTTTTACACACACACCCGCGGCTACAGCTGAAGCCGTGTTTACAGAGGCGATAGGAGTAATATCTCCGGCTGCTTATTTTTCAACTGCTGTGTTGGCCGCTGAAACCCCCAAAATTCGGCAATTTGTACAATACAAATCTTTACATTGCTTTCATACAGAAGTTCCACTTTACTGATGCCTTTCTTTAAGGTTTCTCTAAACATGAGCTGTGCATGTTTGTATGGCACTTTCGTTCCGAGCAGCATACACAGAGGAAATCAGCC
Organism: Notothenia rossii; assembly: GCF_949606895.1. Taxonomy (NCBI): domain Eukaryota; kingdom Metazoa; phylum Chordata; class Actinopteri; order Perciformes; family Nototheniidae; genus Notothenia; species Notothenia rossii. Next base: position 15,782,428 of record NC_136911.1, on the reverse strand, counting down.
AGGACTGAATCCCTAGACACTGATCTCCTGGGTTTATTATCCCTAAATGTTCATTAACCAAAAACGAAACACAGCCGCTCAGCTTCACAGATAATTTTAGGATACCGTCAATCACAAATACTGGTAAGGCAATGTCCAAATTTGAAATTACATTTACCAGTTCTGAAGATTTATTGGTATCCTGCCGACAACGCCAACTTGTGGGGGAAACTTCAATGCAGTGGGAGTCACCGACTCATGAAGGAGACACGGGAAGAGCAGGAGCATTGATGTCAAACACTGATGGTTTATTATAGGAGCTTCGGCCGGAGAATTCACATCACAAGTCCAAGAGCCAGAGGTTCTGACTTCACGGTAGAGTTGCCACGTCAAATCTGAAGAACTCTACCCAGACCCATGTATTTAGCTAGTTCAGAGAGAATAATCAACATGCTGCATAACAAGATATAACACCTCTATCAGCTGACGCCAATGTAATAGATATGTCATGGTTGATGACCTTCCGGGTCTGTCCAGCAGAGGGCGCGTGTTGCTTGCCGCGGGTGCATAATACATAAGACTTGAAGCAAGCTAACATCGTCTCTGTTTCCTTTGTCTTATATTTTCCCCATATTAGGTGAGTTCATCCGTGAGAAACGTTATATATGTAGACTGACTGTGTATAATATTAATGTGAATAGTGATAGTTGTTAGAGGTATTTTTGGAGGGTTTCTCTAGGTTCTGTAATTGTTGTAGCTGTGTATGCTAGCTTTGCGAGCGCCGTTAGCTATGCTAGCGCAGCTAGCTATGATAGTGTAGTTTAGCTCCAAGAAGGGGAGTTTGGGTGTTAATTTGGATATGTATGTTTGTACTGTGCATTTAAAAAGTGACATCTTGTGTGTTAAATTGGATGTATGTTTGCAGTACGCGCATTGTTAGTGGTTGTTTTATATCAAGAATCCATGTTCTGTATTATACAGCGTGCTATGTGTACCATGTTGTTGGCGGGAATAATACATAAGACTTGAAGCAAGCTAACATCGTCTCTGTTTCCTTTGTCTTATATTTTCCCCATATTAGGGGCATAACATTTGGAGGCGCTGCTGGGAGATTTGATTTGAGGACCATCCCTGAGTTGTTAGTGGAATCCTCTGATCAATCATCCCCTTAAACAACCCAGTCATCGGAGAAAGGAGCTTGGAAAGGCAGTCGAGGTCGTTTTCAGACAACGTTGGTAACCTGCATCCTGAAGTGTGAAAAGTCACCACTAGGGAGCAGCAAAAAAAACCTAATTAAGTAAGATAAACCCTCATTTGCTATTTCTGCCCACTTCTCTGATACAATGGAGGCTGAATTGGAGAAGCTGCAGCTGGACATTACAGGTGCATTGTATACACTGACTGTAGAACAACTGATTAAAGTGTGCAATGAACTGGAGATTTCAGGACCGGATAATGTGCATGTGACTGGTAAATCTCGCAGTCAATTAATTTCTCATGTCACAGAGCATAATGAACGTGAAGAAATGGCCGAGCTAGAGGATGAAGGCATGTCCGAACTTCTTAATGTGCAGGATATCATAGACAAAGCCAAAATTACAACAAATGTACATGACAGTGTCAAAAGGGAAGATCTCCAGAAGGAGGTAGAGGCACTAAGGTTGTCATTACAAGAAAAAGAAAATGCAATGCATGACCTAATGAACACAAGCATGAACCACCCTGCCGGGTTCAGCCCCCCAGAAAGAAATCTGGCCCAAGTACTCCCCAGTAGTTCTATGTGGCGCAAAGATCTTAAGATCGCAGGCCAAATAGGCGAGCCAGGACAAAAAGATAGGCTCACATTTTCTAGTCTGGCCAGACAAATTGAAAATGGCTTTAGTAAGGGCTACCCAGAGTCAGAGATCATTGATGCTGTAATCCGTGCCATCACACCAGGCCTGCAGTTACGGAGTTACCTTGAAGGGAAGGAAAACCTTACACTGCCTGCCCTTCGCCGAATTCTCAGGTCTCATTACCAGGAGAAAGGTGCCACAGAGTTATACAAACAACTCACCTCTGAGGTTCAGAGTAGTAAAGAAACGCCTCAAAACTTCCTGATTAGAACTATGGACATGAGACAGAAAATCCTGTTTGCTTCTCAAGAAGCCGAGTCAAACCTAAAATATGACCCAGCACTAGTACAGAGTCTCTTCATGCATACTGTCCTGACTGGTCTACAGAATGACAATATTAAAAGTGACCTGCAGCCTCTCCTCATGCAGATAAGTACTTCGGATGAGCTGCTGCTGGAGAAAGTGAACATTGCGTACACCAATGAAAAAGAGAGACAGGATAAAAAGAAACTTGCTGCCCCATCACGAGTAACAAATGTGAATACAGTCAAGTCCACTGAAGTTCCGGTGGAAATGAAAAGCACCAGCCAGCAAAACACAGTTACTCTGCCCACTGATCTGCTGTCAGAAATCAAAGGAATGCGCTCTGACATGGTGCTGTTGCAAGCCCTGAGAGCTGAGGTCTCCCAAATCAGAGAAACGATCCAAACGGCCACATCTGCACCCCCACAGCATCCCTCACCAAGCAGAGAACCAGCTAATATTTCCGCCCCTTATCCTGTGTTTTCACCCCAACAACCCTCTCCCTATAGGCCTGGCTAAAATGAGAGGCATTTTCCGATTGCCAGAAAGAAAAGAAAGCCAGGTGGCCTTGATTGAGATGACCGATGACAGTTTAGAGGAGGAAGTTACCAGCAACAAGAGCAGGCAGCCTGAGACCACAGACACAGGCTCAATCCAAACCTCACACGGTGCTGGATCTGTTCAGTCCAAAGCTTCAGGCACCGGATCTGTTCAGTCCAAAGCTTTAAGCAGCAGATCTGTTCTGTCAAAAGCATCAGGCCTCCCAAGAGGGTCGGAAGGAAGTTTTGTGATTGAAACCGAAGCAGTCCAGGGAATAATTATAAAAGAGTTCAGCGGAATAAAAGAACCTCTTCTGGATAATATGAAAGAGACAGAGATTGAGGTTCTTAAATCTGACACCTCCGAGAGGGTCAAAAGTATTTCAGGAGACATAGTAAGGTCCATCATTGAAGAGGTTAATAGCCTGGATGTTAGAGATTCTGAAAGTCCCATTTCAGAGCTCGGAGATATGCCTGAACTTTGCTTGATAGGAGTCGGCACGAAGATCAAACACTTTTTTGCCAAACAGTTTGCCAAACTGTCCATTTATCGGATGGCGGCAGAGATGAAGGAACGATTCTGCCCCGAATCCCACGTTGATACAGAGGAATCAATGAGGTCCTTCGCTGAGGAGGTTGAGGAGCTGCTGAGCAACGAGTGCGAGGAACAAAACAATGAGGTTGAGATGTATTTAGAACTACAAAACCTTTTAGAGGGAAAAAGCCTGATGTTCACAAAACTGCTTAGTGATCTCCTCTTCAATAACACCACAAAAGGGATGATAACACCAGAGTTTGCCCCAGGAGTAACACGAATATTCGTTGCCCCGCCACGTGAAGCCATGCTTCAAGAAATCAAATCAAAACTGTGGTACTTCTTTGGACTGTTCGGGTGGTGGATGACCCACCAGGCTGGCAGCCACAGCAACAGGGTGGAGCAGGCGTTGAATGCACCTGGGTTACTGACACCAACAGACACACTGGCTGCGGACTCAAGTGCAGAATCAGTGAAGGAGACAACTCCAGAGGCAGAGAGAATCAAAATGTCTGTCATGGTACTTGTGAAGAAGCTGGTTTCACGAATTTACAACAAATCAAAGGAGAACAGCCCACTTGGAGAACCAAAGGCCGTCGCAGAGAGACTCTTTGAGAAAGTATGGGCCAAAGTGGAGGGAGAGGATTTCAAAATCACCCCAGAAGCCTTCAAGAATATAGACAAGGTCGTTTACAAAGGTCTGTGCAAGCAGTGGAAGGGTGCAGCGATGGTGCTTGTTACAGTGACTGTAGGAGAACAATCAGCGGATGATGTAGTGGCCTCCATCTTCAAATACTACCTGACGAACCAACCAAAGAAGAGAGGCGCCGTCGGCAGGTTCTTCCATCGTGTAGGCCGAGCAATCCTGAAGCCTTTCAGACGCTCTCCTGCATCTACTTGGACTATTTAGGGGGATTATTTATTATTCAGCCTTTAGGGTAAAGGGTTTTTTCTCCGGGTGTCTCCGGTTTTCCCCACTTTAATAATTTTTTATTTAAATGTGATATTATTGTTGTCAACTAACCTTGTACAGTTATTTGATATTTGTTGACCTAAAACATTTAATTAAAGTCAACTTTTAGTTTTTTTCAGGGGACAGGGTTTTCTCCGGGTGTTTCCGGTTTTTTCCCAAATTACACAACAAAGAAATAAAAAAAATGTTGTAATTTAATGTTCTGCTTATGTCTCTGTAATTTGCCGTCAGAGCTGTGATTATGCTACACAGTCTGTTTCAACCAATTCAAAGTGTTGCTAGGAAATACAATAAAAAGTGTGTCCTGTGAGAAAGTCACTCTAGTTATTGAGTCACTTTTAAACATTAAATAATAAGAAGAGCTGATTGTTGTCGGAGCTGAAGTTCTGTTAACTCAGATATGAATTAAGGTCAAATACAAAGAGGTACATCAATATTTAATATAGGATGAATGTGGGTTTTTGAAAAAGGTAAATATTCTACAGAACAAGGAGTGGAATTTGTATTGTGGGGGAAGATCGACAGCAACAAGGCTTTCAGTATTTCCCTCCAAAAGAAGTGGAAATCTGAAAACCAGTGAGCTCAGAAATCTTCCTTCTTACTGAAAACAAATACAGAAACACAAAACATTTACAGAAACACACCGCAGCAGTGATGTGCTGTCAGAGCCAATCAGCACCTCCTGACCTGCAGATCAATGCATTCATCAATAATGTTTATATAACCTCTGTTAGTCAATTTGTATCCCCAAAATCAGCAATTGCAATATCTGGATGAATACAAACAAATCCTAATAATTTGTTGTCAAATCAGCCATTAACTGAAAAACCTGAAGATGCCTCTTCAGATTTGAGATAATTCTGCCAAAGATGACCCCAAAACTGTCCTCATTTCAGGTTTATATAATTACAAATAATCTTCATACAGGACAAAATCTCCAAACACACAATTTGTAATTCACCTTGAGATTATTTTGTTAACCTATCATTGAATATTCCTGCTTCAGAGATCTCCACTACTGGCCTTAGGGAATGTCTGGCTCAGGGAATCTTTAGGCTTGAACTCCTTTAAAACTGAAAAGTGCATTTAGCTTTAGTTACACAAATAGCCTGTCGTTGAAACACTCCTGTTCAAATCCCAGCAGTGCTAATTCTTAGAGAGAATATAGACTTTGTTGCTGTTCGAGTAAGGAGTCAAAAATATGTTTTCTCATGATGTAAATGAACGCAGCTTTTACATGAGAGAAGTAAAGGATCTTAACAGAGGTTCTGTGTATCAGTTTTGTGGGGGAAACTTCTGTGTAGCGATGCAGTGGGAGTCACCGACTCATGAAGGAGACACGGGAAGAGCAGTACTTGAAACATCATTGTAGGTCTGTCTGTGCATGGATAATATATAAAGAGTGTTGTTAAGCCTGATTGCTGGACGATTAAGGATATTAACATTATCTGTGATAATAGTAGAAATATCTTATTATTCAATACCTTGTAATCTGAAAATATTAATTAATTAATTTTGTTTAGTGCGAAAGTCTAACCTGATCTGAAAAAAATATATTAATCATCACTATTCAACACATATCTGGTCATTGGAAATATATAGACAATCATTAATTGTACATCTGTAAACATCCAAGGTATAAAATCAATTCAAAGTTCATCTTTGTACGAGAGCTGGAAGAACATGTCCGTCAGTCTTCCTGACTCGTTCTCCTCCTCCCTTTCTGACACAGAGTGTCTGGTGTGTGTAAAGGCATCCTGATACTGTAGATTAGCACTGAGGTACTGATTGGCTCAAACTCTTCTTCATCAGAGTCCCATATTTCAACCCCCCCAGTTGCTCTGCTTTTGTGTGGCTCATTCAGTGAGCACTGAAGTTGATCCCCCAGTGAAATGGAGGCTCATCTGCCTGCATTCCTTCTGCTATCTGCTTGAGAGAAGTGCAACTGTGTATTCCAAGTGGCGCATCCCGGTGTCCCCCCCGTGATGGGAGAGGTTAGGAAGACATCAAACTCCTCCAAGAAACATGGAACCTTGTATTATAGAAGTCTCTGAAGCCCTCACTTTTCCTGCAGGGTTGTCTGCTTGAGCCCACCGAGCAGAAAGATGAAGAAGCATCCCATCTCCTCAGAAAGTTGAAGATTAGAATCCTCTCATCTCGAACGACCTCGTGCTTCCTTGCCCGTGGCTGGGGGCGCCCTCTGCAGCCGGAGAGTGTGACCTTCTCTCTCTGACTCTTGGCCTTCAGAGCTGTCCTAGTTATTGGGTTAACACTTGATAGGGATGTTTTCCTGAGTGCAGACAACTCAAAGTAATGGATTAGCACATTATCATTTATTTACAAAAATAGGATAGGCCCCTCAGAATTATTTGGGAGCCTTCCTGACACATGCACATGCATACATGTAAGGTTTGTGTTAGTCATTTAACATGCAAGAATCATATACTCATCAGTCCAAAGCAGAGAAATGTTATTTTAAGTTAAAGGCGAGCTAGTCCCTGTGGATATAACCCCTTCTCAATGATTCTAAATGTTATATTAATTCACCATTTACCGTTTGATAAAAGATTGGTTTATCAGAAATACGTTTCTTCTTCCATAAAACATAGGTTTGAGAAATAAATGTTCCAATATGAAATCAATTACTCAATGTAATTGACTGTCCCCTCCCTTTTCTTACATATGTGACATATGAAATAATAACTTAGGAGTCTATTTAAGCATGGTATAGTTTATAATCTATTAATCGAGAAGACTCAGTATCACCTGTGTGCAGCTTACAAAAAACCAACCCGGTATCACGGCAAGACGTGAACATGTGACGTTTTACCATGCTGGGAGACGCGAATATGTCACGGTTTTGTCCCTTCAAAACGTGACAGTTACACGGTATTGTTAACCCATGTTAACCAGTGGAGAAATACCTGGAAGTGCCAAGCAAAGGCTCTACCGCGCCTATTGGTCGGTTTTTATTTTCAAAATTAGATGTTTTTAATTTATTTTTTAATCCTCACACTCGATTTCACCGATGTTCTTGTGGCCCTAGCTGGTCGACACCTCTTTCAGCAGAAACAAAGACTACATTCATGTATTACATCGATGTTAATCCCATTCAAGCGTGACAGTTACAAGGTATTGTTAACAGGGAGAAATACCCGGAAGTGCCAAGCAAATGGTCTACCGCGGCTATTGGTCGGTTTTTATTGTCAAAATTAGATGTTTTTAATAAAAAATTTAATCGTCACACTCGATTTCGCCGATTTCCTTGTGGCCCTAGCTGGTCGACACCTCTTTTAGCAGAAACAAAGGCTACGATGTTAATCCATTTGTGTTGTTGTGGAAATACCGGACGTGACGTTGTGTGATCGCTTAGCAACTGAACTCCGTGAAAAATAAACACCACTAAGGTTCAAGGGTCAAGGGTTTTTGTTATCAGATGCTAGCTACAGTGTAATTTTGGCATTTCAAATCTTAGATCCCGAGCTCCTCCAACAGTGCAACATAATATAAATAGGACATAATAAGAAAATAAATAAAGATAGATAAAAAATAGTGCAAAATGCACCACTTTTGGTTCAAATTATGAAACAAGTAGATTCATTCATTTATTTATTTTTGTTGCCCCAGCTAAATCGATGTTAATCCATTTATGTGGTTGTGGAATTACTGTACGTTACATTGTGCGGTCGCGTAGTAAGTGAACACCATGCTACCGATTACTATCCGATGACCGTGAACGCACCGGACATCGGCTACAACCTCCTCTCTGTCTGACTTCGCCAAGCAGGTAATGTGCTGCACCGCATGCCTCCAATATTTTAATGTTTATTGCAAGTAAATCAGTTGTAGTTACATATCTTTTTAAAGCATGAGCTAGCTAAACACATATTAGCTTTACTTGACCGGAGATATAGTGCAGTGGTGAGTCCTACAACCCGGAAGTGAGTTAGCATTTTACAACTATTGGTTCCCTCGTCTCAGAGTCAATGCGATTTCTCCATAGGATTTTGGAAAATAGCTCGAAATAAGATCTGTGGAAAACGAACCTGCTTGATAAATGCACCTTTTGTTCAGCCGGATAATCTCCACATATCTACCCTACTTTTATAATTTTCGAATCATAAATCTAATGGCCAGAAGCAAAATAGTAACGTTATGCTATAAACCAGGGGTCCCCAAACTTTTTTCTCTGGGGGCCACATTATCGTTCCTGACTGTGATGAGGGGCCTGGATCGATCATGTGGGCTGTATACTAGGCCACTGCCTGTTATAGCCATAATTTCTAGCACAAAATAGTTCATCATTACAAGTGATTTGCAAAAGAAGTGAGTACTTCACATGTTTTTCAATTTGAAATACCACAGGTATTCCTTTTATTTTCTAATAACAACCATGTAAAAATAGCAAGGAAAGGTTAGAAAAACATGGTGATTGACAGTTTATGAGTGATACAATAGAAATGGTAGGCCTATATTACAGTGAGATGAGAAATCATCAAGACAAGAAACTTGGTGAACAATATATCAACTAACCAACTCTTATTTGTATATTCAGGTGAGATTTTTTTTGTTCAAGGTGAAAATGCAATGAGCACCCAAACACTTTTACAGCACAATTATCATCCCTTTGAAATAGGAGATTGAGATGAGGGGCAGTGCATAAAGAGGAGAAAGAGGAGAGAGAGGAGAGAGAGGAGAGAGAGGGAGAGAGAGAGACAACGATGGAGAGGCAGATGCTGAGAGAAGAGATTGGGAGGAGAGACTGAGCAGTAAACCCTCGGCAGGTTAAACTAGAAGAGAGTAACAGAATGGGAAGTCAGCAATATGTGCAGTAGGTGAACTGAATTGGTACTTGTAGCCAGGGTGGAAGGAAGGATGGATGGGCAGTGATCTTTGAGGTCAGCAGTTGCAGTCCCCTCTCTTGCTGCCTGGAAACCTGGCATAAAGGGATGACATTGGACACATTCAGTAAATTACATAAATATGCTGCCTGTTGTTCCTTGTGATGTGATTTTACAAATACAGTGTAGCATTATTCATTAAAATTCATTAAAAACATTAATCATATTTCATCAAAAAATCATAGTTCATGTTTACAGCCATATAAAATTGTAATAGTTAAAATCAGTATATTTACCATATCAGTGTGAACTGTGTGCTTGCTTCTGGCTGGTGAGAAGTCCGATGTCTGGGTGTAGCCTAGTGGTTGCCAGTCTCAAAGTTTGATGCAAATGTTCATCTGAGAGTCTGTTCCTCGTTGGATTTTTTATTTGCTTCATGCGGGAAAACGTCTGCTCGCAGGTGTAGGTGCTGCCAAAAACGGTACACATCTTCAGAGCATGTTGTTTAATGTTTGGGTAAGTGCCCTCTGGTAGCTCAGCATAGAACTCAAGGAGGTGGTCAGGCTTGAATGCGTCTTTAAGGACATCACAATTCTGCAGCTCGGCTAGTTCAAACTGAAGAGAGGGAAGTGCGTCGTCAATGTCAGCAGCAAAGGGGTTCTGGAACAGATTTATGTCTTTGTTGTTGACATGAAGCTCGCGGAAGCGCACACTGAACTCTCGCTGCAGCATCTCCAGGGCATCTTTGCAATTCGCGACTGGGAAAGGGGCGGCTGGTTTCTCGGCGCAGTAGCTTTGGGTGGCAGGGAGATGTGTGAAGTCCAGCTTTTGGACCTGTCGCACAAGGAGCTGCAGTTTGACCTCGAATGCTTTTATGTGGGAATACATGTCGCTGATGAAATTCCCTTTGCCTTGGAGCTGTAGGTTGAGGTGGTTCAACAGTTCAGTCACATCAGTTAAAAACGCGAGGTCCCATTTCCACTCCGGGTCGGTCAGCTCCCGTACCGTTTCACCTTTAGACTGGAGGAAGGTGTTGATTTCCGGCAGCAGGTCGTAGACACGGCGCAATACTTTGCCTCGACTTAACCACCGGATTTCGGTGTAGTACAGCACATCCTGGTGAGCAGACCCCAGCTCGGAGAGAAAGGCCTGGAACTGCCTGTGTTTCAGCCCATTTTTCCAGATGTAGTTGACACAGTGCACAACCACCTTCATCACAGACGCCCACTTCAAAACTTTGCAGCACAGCGCTTGCTGGTGAATCAGGCAGTGGACTTGAATCGGTGGGGCGAGACCTCGTTCCTCGAACTCGCCGTTCAAGCGCCCTACTAGACCCCTCGTAGATCCGACCATGCTAGGCGCACCATCTGTAGTGACACTGGCAAAATTAGCCCATTGCAGACCAAGTTCGCCCATTGTTTTGCACACTTCGACAAAAAGGTCTTCTCCAGTTGTTGTGCCTTTTAGGCTTCAAAGTGATGCCAGCTCCTCTGACACTTCAAAACGTGTGTTGACTCCACGAATAAAAATCAACAGTTGTGCCGTGTCCTGTACGTCATTACTTTCATCCATGGCTAAAGCAAAACACTTGAATTCTGCGGCTCTCTCTCTCAGTTGGTCAAACACGTTTCCCCCCATCTCCTCAATTCGTCTCGTCATCGTTTGTGCTGAGAGACTCACCCCACGGAAGGCATCTGTCTTCTCGGGACACACCTCCTCGGCCACAGCCAGCATCATGGCCTTCCCGAATTCTCCGTCTGTGAACGGCTTGCCGTGGGTAGCCAGTAGGTTAGCTACTTTGTAGCTAGCTCGGACAGTAGCCAGGTTGACCCGGGATTGACGAAGGAAGGCATCCTGTTGAACAGCTAGTCCGCCTTTCAGACGCCGAACCTTATCATCTCTCGCTAGCCCGCTCAAGCTAGCATACTCTCTGTGCCGGGTTTCGTGATGGCGGCGAAGGTTGAATTCTTTAAACACGGCCACATTTTCTTTACATATAATACAAATGGCACGGTCCTTCCATGGAACAAAAAAATAATCCTTGGTCCATTGTTCTTTAAAAACCCGACACTCTCTGTCAATTTTCCTCACTTTACTGCACGCCATTACACTGCTGTTCAACTGTAGCATAATATTTTCTGCGCATGACTTCGATCAGCTTGTAAGGTGGCGGAAATTCGGTCATAAACATACGTCATATAAATAATACAGACACACATTAAATTATATAAAATATAAATGGTTAATAAAAAAATATTTTAGTGTTAATAAAACAAGATGCAAATGTAACAGATGTCAACCAGAACGTTACATAACGTTGCTTTTAAAGCGTGATAGAGGCGCTGGCGATCTGATTGACAGTTCCACTGTTTGGCTCATGGCCACTACCAGAGCCGCTCTGGCCACTACATACTGACGGCCTCGAGTTCTAATCTCAGGTGACGGAATGAACAGCGATTACCGCCCTCGTTTGGAGAGTCATGTTATTATTTCACAAAACAAGTTGGACAACTAAAATAAAATATTTTAAAAAATATTTTATAATTTTTTTTTTTTTTTTTTTCTTCTTTGGGCCAGTTCAAATGGTGAGGTGCAGAGAGGTGGAGGGCCGGTCAAAGGGGCGTGGCGGGCCGTATGCGGCCCGCGGGCCGTAGTCTGGGGAACCCTGCTATAAACGAACTACAGACCATGGATGTATAATAAGAACCTTTAGAATAATTACCTTTAGAAGTACACCAAAACATAACTGCTAACAATGTAAATGCTGTGTTGGAAACAAAGTTAATGTAAGAAAATGTTGAGTTAAATACTTTTGGCACTGTATATACAAAGCTTGGAAAAATGCCTATTGTGGCTGTCATACTTGCATACAGTGGCAACTAATAGTATTGTGAAGAAATGTCATGATAACCATCTACAGACTGTTACTGCACGCTGATTGTTGTGGTCCTATTTAGGACAAAACGTTCAGAGCTGTCCTTGTTCCAGTCCGCCCCTGATTGATTAGTGCTTTAACTCGTAAATTACACCCAATGTTAAAGCTTGTTGATGATATGTGAGATTGTAAATTGTCATGCATTCTAAAGTGTTCACTGTATTTTTTTCCTTCAACAGATACCAAACCAAAGCAAGATCAAACAGCACTTTTAAGAGCCTTTTTCAATTTCTTCTCTTCTCCCTCCTCAGAGCTATATTCCCTACATTTCTTCCTGTCTTCTCCCCATTTTTACCATCTTCATCTCTGTCTCTTTACCACTTTCTCTTTTGTACACACTCTCTCTCACACACACACACACACACACACACACACACACACACACACACACACACACACACACACACACACACACACACACACACACACACACACACACACACACACACACACACACACACACACACACACACACACACACACACACACACACACAGGTAGTTGTGCCCACAGGTAAGAACTTAAACTTTTCACGATTTATATATAGCATTACAATCGACCAACAGTGTCATATATTTATCTCTTTGTTATGCAAAACTTACAGGGACATTTAAAATGGTCTTATTCGAGCTGGTAACGCAGTAGACGACGTTGCAGTGTATTATACTGTAGTTCTGCTATAATTCTAGATTATATTATAAAAACAATTTTATATATAGGATTTCAACAGATTAACATTATCATATATTTTCGTCAAATTCAAGATAGTGCTTTTACAGTGCAATGTCATGGTCAAGCTTGTAAGATAGTAGAAGTTGTGTAACCTTACGTTTCGATGACATAATATTTTACCGCTGAATTTTAGCTTTGCTTTGAAATTGTACTAAAAGTAAGTAAGGGGCCATTATTGCATTGATACTAAATTAATTAAAAGTGTTTTTATTCTATTCTAAACAGGATACAGTTTTTGTTGTAGCTTGGGGAAGGACTTACAGTCACGGACTAGACAAAGGGAAATTAGTCAATATTTGTATTTGATTGCATTCTGAATTTGAAACCCAGTTTTAAATGACCTTGTCTTTTATTTGTCTTTATCTCCAAAAGACTGCAGGACCAGGTTCCACTTCGAGGCATTGCTCAAGCTGCTGCATGTCACTGAATGTGGCATGCAAAACTTGAAAATTCTGCAAGGCGGTTCAGCCCCGCAAACTGCGCCTTAGCAAACAAAGGGACAAGTTTGATACGAAAGCAAACACCTGGGTCCAGGCACAAAAAAAGAATAAAACTTCATCCCACCTGAGGGATCAAGCTGCATTGGTGGTATGTGATGGACTTTTTTTGTTGTTGGCCTGCATGCATAATTAATAACAGCCCTGTACTTGTTCATTCTGGATTTGTAAAAAATATTTACATTTGATACAGAAATGTAATATCTGACCATATCTGATCATAATTACGTAATACAAATCTGCTGCTTAAAGCCCTAGGTAGAAATGGGCTTTGAGCTGGTGCACATTATGCAAATTTCATGACCTGCATGAACTGTGTGCCCCAAAAAAAATGTGACTATATGTACACTCAAGTTTTAAAGCACTGTGTCAGAACACAGCTAAATACATTTGCACTATTTAATCATTTATCCAATTCAACTTACATTCGAAATAGACATTTTCATCAGTGTGTCTGCTCCCTGTCAATACAACTACTGTAGACACAGGGATAAGTTATGTTTATTTAACTTTGGCGAATCATCGCTGAATTTGATTCAATGTAATTGAAAGGTACACTGTGTAATAGTGAGGTTTCTAAATTACAACTAACTGAGTACCTCTCCCTTTATAAGCATGTACAAAAACCTTCAGTGGCCATCCATTGCCATAACAACATGAAAGGCCTTCTCGAGAGCCAGTGTTTTTTTTCTTCTGATTGAATTACTGTAGTAACACGGCAAAGAGAAGAGAGTGAAATAGACCGGCTCGCTATGTATATATGAAGGGCTTATTCTAAGCTAGTCACAACAAAAAATAGTTATAGGTGATTATACACATTAATGGAAACCTAATTATGAATACCATAATCAATTATATCTTATAGAACCCCTTTAAATACTCCACAGTGTACTTTAGAGATAGAGATATTATCTCAGTACTGTGATTGAGCCTGTGTGCAACAGCAGAACATCTAGTATACTTGTAAGGCATCCAAGTGAATACTCACCTTCTAGTAGTACAATTACCCCAAGCACAAGAAAAAATACTGCAGGTGATCAAAAATTGCGACGTTTATGTTGTAGAATGGCTCTAAACTTAATCCCACTTAGAATCTATGGCACTGTTCATAAACCACAGTGCTGCTCCACAAACCTAGATGATATATACAGTGTAAATTCCGCCAAGAGAAATGAGAAATGCAATGCAGAATCATGTTCAAAGCTTCTACTTGCTGATCGCAACAGTCTCAAGACTGTTAATGAATGCATAAAAAAATGTCTTTGTTATTGCATAGGGTTGAATATTTGTGCAAGCAGTGTATATGATTTATGTTTAACAACTGGTTTTGCCTTTGCAAATAACCAGGGCATAATTGTTCTGAAATAATGTATATTTTGGTTTGTTGGAAGCTGGAAAAATGTCAGGCCCTTGGAGCCAGAGGCGTCTTGTTCCCAGCCCGGCCTGGAATAAAGAAGGACTGGACCTGCGAAGTAATGATGCCAAGGTTCAATGTCAGCAGCAAGGCCTCCACCTGCCTCCGAAGGATGGAGGTGTTATTTGAATTTGTTGCAAAGGTATTGTTGTCTGTTAAAGTGAATAAAAAAATGTATTAAGTAAGTAGTACTGTAACTTAATTTTTTTTAGAATTAACCAATAATGTCATTGGAAATGAAATTAGACACTTAGATGTCGTTTTCTTAATAAAGTTTAGGAGGAGCCCTAGGGGTAATTGACAGCAATTAACTTACACCTCTTCCTTAAATCAAGCATACAAATGGGAGAACTAGTGAATTACATGATGTTGTTGATGCTATCCAAAGCTTATTTTCTTTAATCTAGGTTGGAGTCATACAGAGCCTGCAGCAGCCTCCGAAACCCCACAGCCTCCTGCGGAAAACTCGCCAGCCACATCAAGTAATTGCAGAAGTCTATTGTACCACTCTTTTTATTGTTTTCTGACTATATTCGTTATATTAGGATTTTATAAACAGCCAGGAGCTGACCATTCAAAATGACATTTGTTGAACTGCCTAATTAGAAAAATAACGCCTAAGAACTTAATGTCATTACTTTTATTAGCACTTATGAGGACATTCCTATTGGTGGGGTTAGAGACCAATGTGTCCTTTTTCTGTGGTAAAATGATGTTTGCATGGTGCATTGAGTGGTTGTACTTGATGCAATATAAACTTGTGTTATTTTTGTAAGCTTCAAAGTCATTGTCACTTTTAACAGCAATTTCTAGGTTTTACAAATTGTAACCTTTTCTTTTTCAGAAATCGCCATTGCCACCGCAGACACCCCCACCAAGTCCTCTGGTAAGTAGCACAGCATAGTTCATCGCGAATTCCAGTAAAATAGGAGTTTCTGTACATTGAAGAAGGTGGTGTACATCCATTCTACTCTTTCTACTTCTATGTAGGAAACCTATCCGAGGAGATGTACACCCTGACACTCATCCCTGTCCCAGCTACAAGCACCTATTCACTCCTTACACCATCGGCTGCGTCCCAGCCAGGGAAAAGGAAGAAGGGTTAGTGTTTTGTTTGTGTGATTCATTACATTTTAAATAATGAGTGTTGAGTGTTATTTGCCCTCTGGCATCATGGTTTATAATAATAGCATATAAATGCACCTTTCAAGGAACCCGAGGTCATTTTACATATACAACAGAAAAACATACAACACAATTCACAGATATCTTAGGGAAACCGTCTTTCCATAAATAGGGTGTGAATGGTCATAAAGTCACAGCTGGACGCTAACAAAAAATATTATGAAAGTTATTTAAGTTACATAATACATTTTGACATACTCCATATTTGAAGTCAGTAGATCAGGAACATGAAGGGCAAAAATCATCTATAGTCCACAGAGGTTGTGATGCTATCTATGCCCCAGTCTCTACCGTCACTCATTTAACTTTCTTACATCTGTCACAGGTTTGCCCACAGAGCGCTCCTCCTCTCCAAGACTTGCTACCTCTGTAGCAAATGGGTGTAGCAGTACCACAGGTGAAGGGATGAAGAAGAAGAATAAGGGTATGTTTTGTTTTTGTGGTACATCCTACTGAACAAATAAATAGCTGTATACTATTCTCCCATTCACGCGCAAGTCCTTTTGCACACAAGATATCAGATCCAGGTTTCCATAATCCCTCACTTTTTAATAACCATAAAAAACCATAAAGGTTTGCTCAATGACTTGTCTTTATTGATAAGGTGGTTAGAAATGATGTTTCATGAAATAAAACAAAAAGGAAGTTGGACACAAATAGGCCACATTGCAGATTAGCTAATGTTCTCTTCCTATAAGAAAGTCATTAATCAAATATTCGTCTGGAGGATGTCCAAACCTTTTCTTCATTTGTTTATAACTTCTTATTTGCACCATTTCAGGCTGCAGAAAATGCTCAAGGCAGCAGATATTCAACTACAACGGAATAAAAGACAGAAGGGTAGAGAAGGTAAGATGTTGAAACTGACAGAGCATGAAGCAGCAATGCATTTACCCGTAGTTGCTGATATGGCTAACACTTGTTTTTGTCTGTGTGCCCGTGTGTAGGGAAGAGAGGAGGTAATGGTCTGCTGGCTGCCTTGCGCATCATGGTGAGAACACAGTTCTTTGGTTAGCTTTTTTTTAGACTGTGCGTTATAAATAAATGTATTACTTCATAACTAGTTTACGATCAGGCTTCTACAAAACTGACCCTAAGTCATTTGTTGTTTTATGATAACCCATGCATATGAAATTATCTTGTGGCACATGCAATGATCTTATGGTTGTTTTTATTCAATGTGTTTTTCAGTGGGAGAAAATGGGAAGACACTTGGGAGCCTGCCAGTCAATTCAGTGTGTGTGTGTGTGTGTGTGTGTGTGTGTGTGTGTGTGTGTGTGTGTGTGTGTGTGTGTACACATACCGATTTGTTTTATTAAAACATTTTCCTTTTTGCAACATGGAGTCAAATGCTTCAACATTGTGTCATGAGACACTACTACACCACATTTCAAATAGATATAACCCATGAAATAATATTATAAATATTTAGGGATTGAGATTATGAAATCTAACAAGTACCTTTGTGTTAATCTGAACAATAAACTGGACTGGTCGGATCACTGCTGCTATCTACAAGAAGAGACAGAGCAGACTAGCTGCTGAGGAGACAGGTATTTTGGAGTGCAGGGGACACTACTTCAGACCTTCCATGACTCTGTGATGGCATAAGCAATCTTTTATGCTCTGGTCTGCTGGGGCTGCAACATCTCGGCTGCTGTCATGAAAGTTACATGTAGTTTGGTAACAGCACCAGAATGGACAGGGTGTGCAGACACAGGAGAGCCGAGTCAAGGGTAAAGGAGCTTTGCATTAATTGTATTTATATTGACCCGAATGGTCTACAGATTGAACGGGAGTTTAGTGGCACTAGATCTAGGAGTAGGCAATGTAATTTGTTCACCTAGTTGTATCCCATAAATGTGCATCTTACTGAGATTAAGGAGCTAAAACGATATTCCCTAGTCCTTGATAAACCAATCTGACAACATGAACATGAATTTCTGTTTCAGTTTGTTCTTAATGGCAACATGACCGCAACACATGCTCTTTGTACCAAAAGGACAAAAATGTAGATCTGAAATACACAGCTACACATAACAAAACAGTTTGACTTCCTAGCTGACAAAACTCCAACAAAGTCAACACAAAATAAGGTCATTGATCCTCCTGTTGTGTTCGGGTCAAATCTGACCAATTTACTACTTTCATCAATCAAAACTTTTTTGTTTTACATTCGATTGCATTAAGGTTTATGATCTCCTTCACAGTAGACATTTGAACATATACAATTGCTGATCAGCACTTTCATTGAATTTTTGATGATTTAGTCAACTTTTTAACACCAATGACCGCCATAAAGAAATGGAATTAGTAACCATCCGGATCAGATACAACACACACACACATACACTAGATGTGTTTCCCCCCCTTATGTGCCCATCCCCCCATGTGAATCACACCTGGCACACACAAACACATACACACAGAAGTATTCTCTCCGCTATGTTTGAAAAACCCCGGGACGAGTCCTCAAGCTCTGTGATTGGATGTTTGAGTGGCAGTGCGCCGTGGGTTATGCCGAGCGCCGAACAGGCAGCACTTTGAAATGGGATGGAACCACGGCAGACTATTCAAAACTGGATTCGGATGGGTCCATATGTATCCCAGTTCACAAAGGGTAAACAACACACAAGTTCCAGGCCAATCGTTACAGAGTTTTCAACATAGAAGTGATTTAGCCAATCAGAATGCAGATCCTGCAGCACCGGAGGCAGGCTTTACTGCACTCGCAATATGACAGTGAAGGGAGAGTTCAGCTTCTGAAGATAATAACTCAGATAAAACCGTAATAACTCAATATAATGTTTTCAACCCTAAACGGCAACACTTTGTAGTTGTAGGTAGGTGTGTGTGTGAGTGTGTCAGAGGGCCTGCTCACGGAAAGCTGGTTGCTGACACAGAAGGACTCCCGAATAGGTGAATTGTGGTAAAGAAATAAAAAATAGAGAAAGTGCATCTCTGTCAGCAAAGCTTCTTTCAGTCAGAGGGTTAGGTAAAGGTTGAGATAGTTATCATGTGAGGAGAATTAACTAAAATACAATACATAGCAATGTTTGAACCAACCTTAGTCATGGGTTTGTTTTAAATACAAACGTTTACATATTCCTCACAAGCCACATTTTTTTTGATTGTTCAAGGCAATTCATTCCAGAATGTTCACTTAGTTCAAAGAAGCAACATGCATAGTAAGATAACAACTTTTTTTCACATTACTTGAAGTGAGAAGTTGTGTGTGAGAGTGCACACAATGTTATTGTTTGACGACAACTGGCCCCTGTTCATTAATACTGGTAGGAGAGGTTAAGTACATTTCAGTCAATATCATGGTGTGTGACATTAACAAGAATTCTGACTGAGCAGAGGTGTGTGTGTCTGTGTGAGGGAGGGTGTGTCTGAGTGTGTGGGTCAATTATTGTAAATGTTGAGATGTCCATGTTCTATGTGTGAGAGAGACTGGCACATAGAGGAAGAGACTGAGGGAGCACACAGAAAGGAGAGAGAGCGGTGGGGGGACATACACCCAGCATGTGTGCCTATCTGTATGATGTGGATCTTTGCAGTAACGCAGGGAAATTATTGGCTCTCAACCTCTAACTGGTTGGCCACCCCTGCTGTACACCCTAGTGTCCTTCAGGGTAGGGTGGGGGAGAGAGGCGCTGTACCCCAGCATCCTTTCCTCAAGGAGGGGGTAGGGTGGGGGAGAGAGGCGCTGTGCCCCAGGGTCCTTTCCTCAAGGTGGGGGTAGGGTGTGTGTGATGTCCTCATCAGGGTCTTCCTCACTGTCATCACTGATGTCACTGTCTTGGTCATGGTTCTCCACAGAATCATCAGGCCATTGAGGGGCATTTGGTCCGATTGCCAGGCTGTAGGCCGAAGAAAGATGCTGGATGTGTGTGTCCACGTCAGCAAGTCTTTTCTTTAGAAGACTAGCTAATCCATCTCTCCCTTCTTGAGTCATGTCTAGGGCAGAACATAGAGAATAGAATAGTGAAAAGGCATCTCATTTTTGTTGCTAGTACACACTGTGGATGTTAAGTAGTATTTGGTTATGGCATCATGGAATTTACCACTATGTCCTCCACATGACACATGTTGCATCTGCATCCTGATCTTGTCAGCCTGACTTCTCAGATAAAGGCAGTGCTGCCTCATCTCCCTCACAATTATGGCCCTCTCCTCCACAAGTCTCCTTTTGCCCATGTAGGCATCAAAGACTTTTTGGGCCAAAATGGACACTGATTCTGAAGAGAGAGGAACAGCAAGCATACCATTACCGACCAAGACATGCACCAGTAGGATAAGTGACCGGTCATAGTCCATTGACTGGGAAGCTGGTGTTATAGGTCTTGCTTAGTGCCAGAAAATAAACACATTATATAAAACACAAACAAGAGAAGCTCTTACCATCACTTTGCACTTCCCATGGCCATATTAGACTGTCTGTTGTTTGCTGTTCTGCAGACAGTCTTCTCTCCACCTCTTCTTCCTGGATTTCTCCTTCAGGAGGCTGTCCGGTGTTGTACTGGCGTATTGCCGCTAAGAGTTTGATCTTTTCCTCCCTTAACCTTTTGCGACGCAACTGCCAAATCTTATTGCTGTCTATATGACGTAATTGTAAAAAAGATTACAGAAACAATGTTCAATGGAATTTTTAAATTACATGACTGCAACTGAATAATAATAACTTACCAGTCTGTCTATAGAGAGGCAAGCTTTCTTTTGGCACAGCCCTAGAAGTACCTGCTCAATGGACATCTGGAGAGACTTATTGTCGCCTGATGTGTTGTCTTGGGTAAATAACAAGAAACACAGTTTAAGGACAAAGAAAACATAGGTGTTAATAATATACGTTAAATAACAATGTTATATTATCAAGTTAGGAAACAGCATACCGTTTGTTGCCCAGTCTCTAACATCATTAACCCATTGTTGGACTTTGTCCTCAGGGCATCCAAGCTCTTCGCAGGTGTCCTTCATTTTTTGAGTTTCACCCTCCAACATTGCGATTGTCTGTTGTAAAAAAGATGTTGCCGATACAGATGTACTTTCAAGATTTTCACCCAAATTTCCATAACTTTTCATGTCTTGAAAACAGTAATTAATCATTCAAACTTTTCCAGACCTGCGCAAGCACTCAGTATCCAACACTTTACCAGCTTGGACAATTATTTGTTTGTGACAGGTTTGCACATTAGTCTTACAAATCTAATCTTGTCATGCCTATACTTACATGGCCAATTACCTTGACATCTCTCTTGGCCAACACGACATGAAGGTTTTCCTGCTTCCGTCTGTTCCATCCCATTGCATGGACAGTCAACATGTCATTGCGAGCTGTTTTTAAAAGTAAAATTGACAAGCAGAAAATATAACTTGGGTATTTGGAAATCAACTCATAAAAACTCTAGTACTGTTGAAACAGACTACATCAAAGACAAAGATAAAGTAAAGTAAGAGATGGATAATAACTTCAAGACAGAATTATGTTGGTCTAATGACAAGAGGACATACCTGATTTTGTCATGTACTTAGTTGTGATGGGACAACGTGACAGAAAGCTGTTCACCATCTCCACTTCTTCCCCGGCCGTCGAACCAGCACCCTCCAAATTTCTCCCACTCCACACAATCTAACAAATACACATATATTATATGTCATAGATTAATAAAAAAAAATTCTTACAATCACAATAATATAAGAGTGGGCCTACCTCACACTTTGTGGAATGGGCCTCGGCATGCATGACCGAGAGAAACGGTTGCATGCTCAGCAAAGGTCGCAGTTCTGGCATTGTCTTTGCCACTTTCTCGAGGTAGGGCCAGTATTTACAAGCAATATCTGTGCAATAAAAATGCACGTTTGAAGGAACAAGAGGTAGGCAAATATTTCTCCTCTGAACATGTTGAGAGCTTTCAGTAGCACTCCATGTCTACATACAGCCACCTCTAAACCCTCTTCATCAAGCCTGCTGGCTCTTCTTGCTGTCCCTCGAGCAGCTGACCACTGGCTGGTACCACATGTACCTTTTCCTGGGGTCTACAATTAAAGACATTTTAATGTTACACTCTCAAAACAAGTAAAGGCTAGAAAAATCATAGGAAAAAAAATGTTGTGCTTACACATTTTACATTTGTTCTGACTTTGTCTACAAAGTCTGTGACAGCCGAGTCTTCTATGATGAACGGCCCTTTAAAAAGTGGTTCATCGATCCTAAATTAAAAAATAAATATTCAATTCATTATTATCATCATTGATAGGCTACTTCTTAAATTCAATTGACATACAAAAAAGATGTACCTCTGTGACGGTCGGAAACGGTACTGTTTCCTATTCCCATCCACTGACACAGCCAACATTTTGGGAGTAGAAGCTGGGCATGAGAAGGGTTCCTCACACGTCATTTTCTGGCACTCGTACTGGCAGGCCATATACTTCAGAAAGCTTCTTTGGAAGACATCTCCATGGATTTTTCCTGTCTGGAAGTTTGAGAAGCAAAATTCTTACCTTACACATGTCAGAATAATACGAGGAAACAGGAAGACTTTCACAGTGGTTGGAGGCAAGAGGGGGGCTATTAGGAGTATCCCTAACACGATATCCTGAAAAGTGAAGGTCAGGTTAGGATTGGCAGATGCTGGAAGAGAAGGAGCATTATTTCAGCTTTTGTCATATGCACCATGACTCTACTTTCTCTACAGTACAATACATAATCCTATTTTTTCCCACAGAAGAGCACAATTTTTTTCATCGTACAAATTGTGTTCTTCAGTAAAGAACAAAAGTTGGATTATGATATGTTTGATCTTATACAGTATGTCCTACATCTACCAGTGCTAGGTTTTTAGCTCTAATGTAACACTAGTTAAACTACTTTCAGTAACATTGTAAGCTTTTCAATTTAGTTATTTTGACATAAACATATTTCCAATCAACATGTTTCATCTACACAAAATAAAATGCATCCTTTCAGAATGCCCTCTACTTATGCAATACTCAGTGAAAGTCATCTTACCCTTCCATAATGCTGTGTCCTCCGTTCCAGCATCTGTACAAACGCCTGTCAGGACAAACCTGGTGCCACAGTCTTCAGGTCCTCAAAAGATTTGAAGACACCCGTGGAATATAACGTGTCTCCGCTTCTAATGAGGTCTCCCCAATCAGGTGTCCATTCGTAATTGCATGTGTTGCACACCCTCTTGGGGAGATGCAAATCATAACGCCCTAATAACAAATACAGTTTAGTAAAAACAATCGCATTCATTACCTGTATTAGGGTGACAAAAAGAACACTTAAAATCATACCATTCATGCAGACGAAAATGACAGGCCTGCCTATAGTCTCTGTAACACCTTCAGGGTTACACGAGTGTGAAGGCCTACCAGTGGGCAGAAGACGATCTGTGAAGAGAGGTTACAAATATGTCTTAAACTAGCAGCACATTAGGAAAGTTATAAAATAACCACTTGGGGCTAAATTGTGTTAAGTGAAATACCTTGGTGTCTCAAAGTGAACATGTCATTTGTCTTGACTAGTGACATTGTTGGGGGAATACATTTGAAATATCCTTCATTGAAGGACTCCCTGATATGAAGGGTGTGTATGCTGTGTTTAGAAATGTCAGTCATGACACAACCATTCAAGGGGCATGCATTCTCTGCAGCGAAGGACCGCAGGAGCGGAGCAATGTGAGCATCTCCTTTCCGGTACCATAGTTGAAGACAGCAAGCTGTCCAAGTGATGGGACCTTGCCTTTTGCCACTCCAATTGGGCAGCACTTTGGCGCAGGCACCATGAGGAAGAGGTTGATGGTTGATCAACCAAAAGCTCCTGCAATTGCTGAATCTCATCTTCTGGAAACAAACAAAAAAGAAAATGTTTAGCATCAGAAAAGCGTACTCATATTGTATCACGTATTCGTTTGATGTTATGTTGACACATTTCCTAAATTTCAATGATAGTAAATGTCATCCTACCAAAAAGCTGAGGGGGTACTGAAGAGGTTGCTCCAGCTGGTTCAACAGTCACTGGACTGTCAATGGCAACAGTTCTGGCTGAAAAATAATAATCATAATAATAAATATATTGGTAACAGATAATAATTACAGAGAACAGGAGGCAATCGCAGGCACATGTTATGCATTTAAAGAGTTCTAACAGTTCTAACCAACTCTAACTATTTATTACAATGGCCTATTTTTATATGTTCGACGGAATAACAGATATTTGTTCAATACCTCTCTAAGCTGAAACATGCTGTACCAATCATGTTGCGAACAATTAAAACAAAAATGATATGTTAATCATGAATACCTGTATACATGCACAAACCTTTAGTACGTCGGCAGGTTGCCCCACTTCTGCTCCTCCTTTTTAGAGGACACACCTGAGCATCTTTGCCAACCCAGCGGATTCTGCTCCTGTTAGATGCTGCTCTGGCCCTGTCTTCTTCCTCCTTCAATAAAGTAGTCATGCATTTTCACAACAAGCTGCTTTTCATTCCCAGTGTATTCCTATTCACTTACAAGCATTACAAAATTACAAGCACATAATCAATCAACCGAATCAGTACATCGGGCACAAAACCAATACAATTGAAATAAAAAAATGTACCTTCAGTTGTTTACAAAGTAAATCGGCAAGGAAAATGGCATCTTCTAGCTGTTCCTCGCCTTGTTTAGCAGCCATTTCAGGAACTAGAAATCAAAACACACACAGGTGTGTGTGTTTGCATGCGTATAAATACAAAAGAGAAAGTGGTAAAGAGACAGAGATGAAGATGGTAAAAATGGGGAGAAGACAGGAAGAAATGTAGGGAATATAGCTCTGAGGAGGGAGAAGAGAAGAAATTGAAAAAGGCTCTTAAAAGTGCTGTTTGATCTTGCTTTGGTATCTTTTGAAAGAAAAAAATACAGTGAACACTTTAGAATGCATGACAATTTACAATCTCACATATATATACATACATACATATATATCTCACATATCACATACACAACAAGCTTTAACATTGGGTGTAATTTACGAGTTAAAGCACGAATCAATCAGGGGCGGACTGGAACAAGGACAGCTCTGAACGTTTTGTCCTAAATAGGACCACAACAATCAGCGTGCAGTAACAGTCTGTAGATGGTTATCATGACATTTCTTCACAATACTATTAGTTGCCACTGTATGCAAGTATGACAGCCACAATAGGCATTTTTCCAAGCTTTGTATATACAGTGCCAAAAGTATTTAACTCAACATTTTCTTACATTAACTTTGTTTCCAACACAGCATTTACATTGTTAGCAGTTATGTTTTGGTGTACTTCTAAAGGTAATTATTCTAAAGGTTCTTATTATAAATCCATGGTCTGTAGTTCGTTTATAGCATAACGTTAGCATTTTGCTTCTGGCCATTAGATTTATGAATCAAAAATTATAAAAGTAGGGTAGATATGTGGAGATTATCCGGCTGAACAAAAGGTGCATTTATCAAGCAGGTTCGTTTTCCACAGATCTTATTTCGAGCTATTTTCCAAAATCCTATGGAGAAATCCCATTGACTCTGAGACGAGGGAACCAATAGTTGTAAAATGCCAACTCATTTCCGGGTTGTAGGACTCACCACTGCACTATATCTCCGGTCAAGTAAAGCTAATATGTGTTTAGCTAGCTCGTGCTTTAAAAAGATATGTTTAAACTGATTTACTTGCAATAAACATTAAAATATTGGAGGCATGCGGTGCAGCACATTACCTGCTTGACGAAGTCAGACAGAGAGGAAGTTGTAGCCGATGTCCGGTGCGTTCATGGTCATCGGATAGTAATCGGTAGCATGGTGTTCACTTACTACGCGACCGCACAATGTAACGTACAGTAATTCCACAACCACATAAATGGATTAACATCGATTTAGCTGGGGCAACAAAAATAAATAATAAAACAGACAGATTTTGCAACCCTGATCTCATCAGGCAGGTCTTTACGACCAGCCGTGATGCCTCTGAGGGTCTCGGGGCGCAGGACGGGGCATAGGGTTACAAAGATATCTTAACATACCAGCAATACAATTTAAGAATGGATTCTTAAAGCAATATAATCTTCTTTTCTTCTTACACCTTTGCGCACACCATGAACAGTGTGCTTCTTTTGTACATTTTCCCCTGCACACTCAGATGCAGGACATAAAAACACTCTTTTGCTATTTATTTTCATTTTGCAGCACATTTATACTACCAGAATTTTGCTTTACATCTTTATATTATTTATTTTTCTCAAGTCATTTACTTTTGGTGAGATAACTAAAGTTTAGTTCATTTTACCCTGGCTATGGACTGATTCATTATTAGTTGTTACAAAACATACACAAGACGGCGGGAAGACAAACCAATATAGACCCCCCATACAAACAATTTAGACAAACAAACATGAACTCGCAATAAACACCAGCGCGACAGCAAAGTTCATCCAGCTCAGTTTAGTCCGAATTAAGAGATTTCAGAGGGGGTAGGGAATTATCTCTAGTGGGGCGCCTTGTCTCACGCGTCCACCCTTGTATACAAGTCCTAGATCGGTGCCTGAAGACCATCCAAGAGCGATAACTAGCTTATCCTCTTGCGACACCACTACTCTATTCTAGTCTGCTAGCTTGATTATCATCACACATGTAGCAATAGCCAAGTTTATCATGAAATGTCCACCCTGTTACCGTCCACCCTGTTACTATTTTTCACAGTAACAGGGTGCACACACAGTAACTGGGGATGGTAAAAATAAATAATTTTAAGCATAATATCCTGAGCTTGACCAAAATATTTTTCTTATACTTTAACAAGCCATCATTCAGATTAAATAAATAAAAAACATGGAAAGTTATGTTTTAAATTTTTGAATATATAGCTGAAATGGCACCGAATGCTAAGAATGACCCGAATTTAGACCATCTCGTTTTAAATAGAGACGGTGGTGGTGTGAGTTAAAGCTATAGGCAAAAAGCTGTGACTTTCTCCCTCTCAGCTGCACTTCTCCAGCCCCACAAACACGGGGAGGTTTTACACACACACCCGCGGCTACAGCTGAAGCCGTGTTTACAGAGGCGATAGGAGTAATATCTCCGGCTGCTTATTTTTCAACTGCTGTGTTGGCCGCTGAAACCCCCAAAATTCGGCAATTTGTACAATACAAATCTTTACATTGCTTTCATACAGAAGTTCCACTTTACTGATGCCTTTCTTTAAGGTTTCTCTAAACATGAGCTGTGCATGTTTGTATGGCACTTTCGTTCCGAGCAGCATACACAGAGGAAATCAGCCAGGACTGAATCCCTAGACACTGATCTCCTGGGTTTATTATCCCCAAATGTTCATTAACCAAAAACGAAACACAGCCGCTCAGCTTCACAGATAATTTTAGGATACCGTCAATCACAGATTCTGGTAAGGCAATGTCCAAATTTGAAATTACACTTACCAGTTCTGAAGATTTATTGGTATCCTGCCGACAACGCCAATTTGTGGGGGAAACTTCTGTGTAGCGATGCAGTGGGAGTCACCGACTCATGAAGGAGACACGGGAAGAGCAGGAGCATTGATGTCAAACACTGACAGGAGCTTCGGCCGGAGAATTCACATCACAAGTCCAAGAGCCAGAGGTTCTGACTTCACGGTAGAGTTGCCACGTCAAATCTGAAGAACTCTACCTCAGACCCATGTATTTAGCTAGTTCAGAGAGAATAATCAACATGCTGCATAACAAGATATAACACCTCTATCAGCTGACGCCAACAGGCAGGAACAGGGAGAAAGTACACTGAGAGCACAGCAGCCAAGGTTACAGGTGCGTGTGCTCAGTCAGAACTGATAAACTTGGTCAAAGTTATGGACCTTGGACAATATTTCCCCAACAAGTTTCATAGTTTTTAAATCTTATTTAACAGCTCTGCTGCCATCTAGCTAACTGAGCCACTCTGTTAAAATCCTCTTTAGATAAGATAATACTTTATTGATCCCAATTTGAGAAATCTTTTATATTTATGATATCAAATCTGTAGTCATGTACAGCCCGATAACATATACGATCATGGTTATAGAACCCAGCATCTTTGATCAACTAAGCCACAGCACTTTTCATTCTCAGGAGGTAAAGGAGTTAAATAAAGAATCTTTAAACAAGCATATTAGAGATCTCTATAAAGAACATTTAAGGTAAGACTTAAGAGAGACTTTTCACCTCTTTTTATGAATGTACATTTATAAATATAGGCAAAGTCTTTGGTTATCCTGAAAGAATAACATCGCGTCTGAAGAGGACTTTTAAGTTTATCTTGTAGTGCCGAGAGATAGGGAGTCAGAGGCGTTGCATCGAAGGTGCAAAGTTGTCTTTAATAGAGAGCTGCAAAGGACATGTTGTCGGGTCGCAGCCCGGGACGACAAGAGGAAGAGCCAGGAGGGCACACAATATATGGAACACACAACAGGTCCGTGTGGAAACAAAACCCCAATTGTAGTTCCATGTGTGAATTATGAACCAGTGTATCAATACGTGGTCACCACACAAGCCCCCCCAGAATTCAAATATGGCAAAATAAATTCTCGCGTCCGTGGAGGAAGCACCACAGGGGCCGAGGAGGGCGGGGTCGCAATTGAGGACCGGGCCATGGAACGGGCCGAAGAAAGGAGGCCGCATGAGAGGGTAGGGACCCTAACGAGGGCGAGGGCACCCCCACCGGGGGCGGGCCGGAACGGGCCGTTGTAAGGGGGCTGCAGTAGGTGTCGTGGCGAACCCAGCAGGAAAAAGCGCTGCCCGGCCGCAGGCGAAGGCACGGCGGCGGCGGGCATGAAACCTCCGGAAGGACGGAGCGGAATCCCAGGAAGGCAGGAGCAGTCACCCCGGGAGGAAGGAGCCCTGGACAGGGGAGAAGCCAGACGGAGCGCCGTCCGAAGCTGCCGTCGAGGCCAACCGTGAGCCGCGGTAAGAGGAGAGGCCAGGCAGGGTCCCGGAGCGCGCCACCCACGGGCCAATGAAGGCATGGACGACGTCCGAAACCGCCGAGGCGAGACGGGGTCCAGAAGCGTGCCACCCAGGCGCCGATGAGAGCGCGGGTGGCGTCAGAAGGGCTTCTGACGGAATCCCTTCTTCCGCCGTCGAGGTGATGAAACGGCGAGAGGGTCCACACGAGGCCGACCAGACATGGTCGAACCTCCTCTCAGGCACCAGAAAAAGCTCAAAAAGGGCCGTACTGTCCACGGTCCAAAAAAGGTAGGTGAAATCGTGAGAGGATCCACACGAGGCCGACCAGACATGGTCGAACCTCCTCTCAGGCACCAGGGAAAAAAAACAAAACTCAAAAGGTCGATAGCCGTTAGCAGCTAGCCGTTAGCCGCTAGCTGGCAGCCGTCGGTAGCCGCTAGCCGTAGCCGTTAGCTAACGAGGTTAGCTGCTAGTCGTCGAAGGCTAGCGCAGCCTGGACGTGCAGCCGCACGATTAGAAGAAAACAGCCCCAGGAGGTAGCAATCGGGTTCATCCCTACCCAGCGGGTCGTGCATCGTCTCCCTGTTGGTTGGAAGACCGATGCGGGAATGGCGAGCAACGTCCCCAGCCATTCTGCGAGGCGTGCACCGAGCCTCAGTCCGCGTGCCGGTGGCAGCAACGGACGATTCAAAAAATCCCCGGCATTTCGAGAAAGAAACCTGAGTTTCCTTTGCCGTGTTCGGGTCCGTCTCGGAAACTTCTGCGAGACTTATATGTCAGGGTCACCAATGTAGTGCCGAGAGATAGGGAGTCAGAGGCGTTGCATCGAAGGTGCAAAGTTGTCTTTAATAGAGAGCTGCAAAGGACATGTTGTCGGGTCGCAGCCCGGGACGACAAGAGGAAGAACCAGGAGGGCACACAATATATATAAGGAACACACAACAGGTCCGTGTGGAAACAAAACCCCAATTGTAGTTCCATGTGTGAATTATGAACCAGTGTATCAATACGTGGTCACCACAATCTACAGTTAAGTTGTTATGTTTTGAAAGAGTTTTTTCTATTTCAGGATTCAACCTGTATATAAATGTTTTGTGTATTGGTTTTGGTTGGATTCTTTTGTATTCTTACGTCATTTGCTGTAAGAATACAAAATGCAGGTTGGACCCTGTCACCCTGATTAACATTTGAAGAGGAACAGACATTATCTCCCTCTTTAAACTAAAACTGAGTTTTAAAACAAGCTCTGTTGAGGCCAAAGGCTTAACTTATGTTTTTATATTGTGTCTAAACAATGAAAGAGATAATATTTCATCATATTTTAATCTTTTTAAGAGCTCTGCTTCCATCTTGAGGTCTGCAGGTAACAGATCACTTTAAAGAACATTTTCTCTTTAAAGCATATATTATAAATACATTTGGATTCTTTTAGACAATAATGCCACAAGTAAACACCATTTTTGAACTTTCATTTAATTTGTTATACTTTTCTGGCTGAAAATTCTGCATGATTGAGGATATTTTGACAACAGAGATAATTTAATGCACAGTTTAACTTTAAATATAATATTATGAGTTATGTTGGTAATTAGCAATACTTTATGTGTGTTTTCAAAACATGACAGGTCAGTTTAAGGCATGCAAAACAGCTAAAAAGACCTCCTTATTACTCAAGAAATTATTTATTGAAGTATTTTTTGCTTCTTTATTGTTGTTTTATCTCAATATCTGCCTGAAATTAAAAAGCTGGAGGAAAACAGAGGCCGTATCACACAACTCATTCCCTCACCTTTGTGTTTTTAAACAGTTGTTGAATTCATTTTAAGCTTTGAAAATAACAAAAGACAAAATAAACACTTCAGCCCCAGCACTTTACATTTCCATGCTTACTTAAATTGTCATTGCTTCGAAATAAACAGTTAATGATTTAGTCAATTGGGTGCACCAGAAGCCTTTAATGCCTCACAAAAACAGAAAATAAAATGAAAATACTCAAAATAATAAATAAATATCCATCTATCTATTGATGTAATTGTTATATTTAATTATTATCTATTCTATTGAATAGAATATAGATAATTCTTCTCAAAACTAAGATTGTTTGATTTCTGCAAAAAATAAGATGGTTCTGCCGTTGCCGAGCAACCAACAGGTAGGCCTCGTTTGGGGGCGGAGCCTAGCGAACGGTCTTTGGCTCTGTTGACGTCATTTGGCTATGATCTCTGTCAGTGACGTGTGAATTACGTCACTACAGAGTTTGCAAATAGACCCTGCTTCCTCTGCAGATTACTTCTTCTCAATTCACTGAGAGGGCCAGCACGTAATCTACCCAGCAGACAATTTTACAGACAGCATCCACAGATAATCCAGCATTATAGAATTAATTAATAATATTAATAATTTGTTAGTTATTAACATTATTAATTAATTACCATGTCTAGAGCAGGAAGTTCTATGTCAGTGAGGATGTCAAACATCTCAGTGGAAGACATTCGTCCATTGTTTGTTAACTTTTGCAAACGGGTGAGTGTGGAGCAATGGGATTTGCTGGATCAAGGATTACCGGACGATGCCGTAAAAATGATAGTGGCAGAGCTGGTTTTGCAGTGTGTGAATTTGGTGATGGAAGCCTTGCTAGCTATTCATAAGGTCACAAAAACGGGCATTTCTGAGGAGTGTGTTCGGTCCTGTCTAGGCAACATACTCCCTCAGACTGTTGCTGATGTCCTGGATGTGAAAGTCCCTGACGACTGCGACAGCGCAAAAAGCTTGACCGAAATGATAGTCCAGGAGGTTATGGAAAGCGCCAACTCTGTACTCAATGCCAGTGCGGACAATTCGGAAGAAGTATATAGGCGTGTCACTCCCCCCAACAGACTTGGTGTTATGGTCAGTCATGCCTGTGATATGCTAAAAGCCTTCCTGGCTAAAATGAGAGGCATTTTCCGATTGCCAGAAAGAAAAGAAAGCCAGGTGGCCTTGATTGAGATGACCGATGACAGTTTAGAGGAGAAAGTTACCAGCAACAAGAGCAGGCAGCCTGAGACCACAGACACAGGCTCAATCCAAACCTCACATGGCACCGGATCTCTTCAGTCCAAAGCTTTAAGCAGCAGATCTGTTCTGTCCAAAGCATCAGGCCTCCCAAGAGGGTCAGAAGGAAATTTTGTGATTGAAACCGAAGCAGTCCAGGGAATAATTATAAAAGAGTTCAGCGGAATAGAAGAACCTCTTCTGGATAATATGAAAGAGACAGAGATTGAGGTTCTTAAATCTGACACCTCCGAGTGGATCAAAAGTATTTCAGGAGACATAGTAAGGTCCATCATTGAAGAGGTTAATAGCCTGGATGTTAGAGATTCTGAAAGTCCCATTTCAGAGCCCGGAGATATGCCTGAACTTTGCTTGATAGGAGTCGGCACGAAGATCAAACACTTTTTTGCCAAACAGTTTGCCAAACTCTCCATTTATCGGATGGCGGCAGAGATGAAGGAACGATTCTGCCCCGAATCCCACGTTGATACAGAGGAATCGATGAGGTCCTTCGCTGAGGAGGTTGAGGAGCTGCTGAGCAACGAGTGCGAGGAACAAAACAATGAGGTTGAGATGTATTTAGAACTACAAAACCTTTTAGAGGGAAAAAGCCTGATGTTCACAAAACTGCTTAGTGATCTCCTCTTCAATAACACCACAAAAGGGATGATAACACCAGAGTTTGCCCCAGGAGTAACACGAATATTCGTTGCCCCGCCACGTGAAGCCATGCTTCAAGAAATCAAATCGAAACTGTGGTACTTCTTTGGACTGTTCGGGTGGTGGATGACCCACCAGGCTGGCAGCCACAGCAACAGGGTGGAGCAGGCGTTGAATGCACCTGGGCTACTGACACCAACAGACACACTGGCTGCGGACTCAAGTGCAGAATCAGTGAAGGAGACAACTCCAGAGGCAGAGAGAATCAAAATGTCTGTCATGGTACTTGTGAAGAAGCTGGTTTCACGAATTTACAACAAATCAAAGGAGAACAGCCCACTTGGAGAACCAAAGGCCGTCGCAGAGAGACTCTTTGAGAAAGTATGGGCCAAAGTGGAGGGAGAGGATTTCAAAATCACCACAGAAACCTTCAAGAATATAGACAAGGTAGTTTACAAAGGTCTGTGCAAGCAGTGGAAGGGTGCAGCGATGGTGCTTGTTACAGTGACTGTAGGAGAACAATCAGCGGATGATGTAGTGGCCTCCATCTTCAAATACTACCTGACGAACCAACCAAAGAAGAGAGGCGCCGTCGGCAGGTTCTTCCATCGTGTAGGCCGAGAAATCCTGAAGCCTTTCAGACGCTCTCCTGCATCTACTTGGACTATTTAGGGGGATTATTTATTATTCAGCCTTTAGGGTAAAGGGTTTTTTCTCCGGGTGTCTCCGGTTTTCCCCACTTTAATACTTTTTTATTTAAATGTGATATTATTGTTGTCAACTAACCTTGTACAGTTATTTGATATTTGTTGACCTAAAACATTTAATTAAAGTCAACTTTTAGTTTTTTTCAGGGGACAGGGTTTTCTCCGGGTGTTTCCGGTTTTTTCCCAAATTATGCAACAAAGAAATAAAAAAAATGTTGTAATTTTATGTTCTGCTTATGTCTCTGTAATTTGCCGTCAGAGCTGTGATTATGCAGTCTGTTTCAACCAAATCAAAGTGTTTGTAGGAAATACAATAAAAAGTGTGTCCTGTGAGAAAGTCACTCTAGTGCATTGTCAATCCTCCCGATTTTCGCGGAAGACTCCCGATTTCATTGCCCTCTCCCGGTTTCCTCCGGGGGCCATATTTCTCCCGCATTTCTCCCGATTTCTGACAAAATCAGATTTACACACGACTGTTTCCACTCGGACTTTAATACAGCTACACCATTGTTTGGTTTCCATGGTAACACGTCTCTTTAGTAGCACGCGCAACTCAAAGTCTGAGAAGGTGAGGCAGATATTCACAGAATACAGAACAAGAATCGACAACTACTCTACTCTCTGCTCACTCCTTTCCTGTAAAATACAGGTCCAGCCCACACATATGCTCCATCACGGACGGTGCTACAGGCCGCAAGGCAGTGCACTTATAACTACAATAAGCATGTTAATGTTAATCTAACAGCTCCGCTGAGCCACTAGCACCCCCCCCCCCCAATTTTATATTTTGAAATGTTCCCGATTTCTGAGGTCTAAAGGCTGGCAAGTATGCTCTAGTTATTGATCTGCTGACTCAGATATAAATTAAGGTCAAGTACAAAGAGGTACATCAATATTTAATATAGGATAAATGTGGGTTTTTGAAAAAGGTAAATATTCTACAGAACAAGGAGTGGAATTTGTATTGTCGGGGATGATCGACAGCAACAAGGCTTTCAGTATTTCCCTCCAAAAGAAGTGGACATCTGAAAACCAGTGAGCTCAGAAATCTTCCTTCTTACTGAAAGCAAATACAGAAACACAAAACATTTACAGAAACACACCGCAGCAGTGATGTGCTGTCAGAGCCAATCAGCACCTCCTTACCTGCAGATCAATGCATTCATCAATAAGGTTTATATAACCTCTGTTAGTCAATTTGTATCCCCAAAATCAGCAATTGCAATATCTGGATGAATACAAACAAATCCTAATAATTTGTTGTCAAATCAGCCATACTATTCCACAATCCACAGACCGCACAACCTGGTAACTTTACCCCTGAGTGCTTGGGAATCTCTGACTCGTATTGTAATGTTATTTGTTTTAACCCCGCGCATATACAGTCTATGAATATAAATCATACAAGACACATGTGTTAGAATGTACTGTACAATGTGAAATGTACTCCTATCTGGGGCTACTAGCAAAATCCACCACAAGGTGGTGTAGCTTGCACAGCAGAATGTGTTTCAAGATTCAGTGAGTTTCCAGCCATAGCTAAAGTTTGAAATGATACTAACCCCATCTAGTGGCGGTCTAGATGTGAGGCCTTGTCTTGGGAAGCAGCATTAGGCATTAACCTTCAACTTCATGAAGTTTGTCTTGTTCTTGCAAAAGTATCTCATTCCCAAAGAGCTGCTAATAGACAGGCAGATTGATCGGATACTGTAGTATTAATATTCCATGTTCCTCATTATCCTACTGCTGAAGTACCATTGTAATCACCACTGGGAAAAACAGAAAAAAAAGTAAGAAAAACGACAATGGACTGAAGTGAAGAATGCAAAAGACTCACAAGTAGAACAGCACCTGTGGTTTGGGAACATCCCATCCATCTTTCTGCACAGGGGGAATTGTGTGAGTGTGTGTGCATGAGGAAGATGTGTGAGATGAAGAAAAAGAGGGATATAGGGAGGACATGTGGAGTCTATGAGTAATAGGAGAGACATCGTAAGCATATGTGACCTATTGACATTGAGCGGGCTGCATTCTGGTCTCAACTGCAGCCCATTGTGTGGTTCTGTGGACCACAGAAAGCCTCAGGGAAGATGGCTTAATGTACCAACAATGAGTTGCTGAGCACCATTTACTTCTGTAACAAGTCACAAATAGCTCATCATGACAGTTAGAGTGGGGCTCATTAGTAAGTCGGAAGCGTATTGTGAAGTAAACAGAAGGAAATGGAAAGCTATCACACAAACAGGATCTTAATACCACTCCTAAGCGTAAAAAGAAATGTAATAGAACTTGGACCTCCACAATTCCAGCCCAAACAGGGAGCCTGTTATCATCCAGCATCTCTCCCAGCTAATATTTCACTTCAGCTCCCGGGCCCACAGAATGAGAGACGTTTCCATTTCATGTCAGTCATTTCCAGGCCTGTGTGTTACCTGTGTGGTGATAAGTGTTTGACTGACTGGGAGTGTCGTTAGTCACTGTCCGGCTCCCACTGACAGCCACAGATTGACGCTGATGATGAGAGGAGGAGAGGCGCGGTGAGTTCAGGAACAGCTGAAAATCCCTGTTGATGTAGGGGTAGAAAACACATTAACACACAAATATATATATATATATATATATATATATATATATATATATGACAAGCTCAAAGCTGTGTACAAGCATACTAACACTTCAAGGTGGATTTAAAGCGAAGGTGTTCTGTTATTGTAATGGGGATCCTTCCTAATTTGCAAAAATATGTAAGTCTTAATACACATGACATCTGCTATCTTTAATCTTCAAAAGGAAAACAGACCCATTTAGTAACATTAGAATGTTGTCACTGCTTAGTGATTTAGTATGATGAATTAACAATTGTTGGACCATTTTCAGTAATGCGTAATTTCTAATAATTCTAGGAATTTCCTAGGAAGTATTCAGATAAAACGTTTTTTTGGTAGTAGTTACAGGGACAAGCAAGACAAAATTGTGTTAAAATAGATAGATTTAAATGAACTGTGTTGTGCAGTTATTGATTCCCAGTTATATATTTAGCAATAGGATACAATTGCTGTCAATGTTGCATTGTAAATTAAGTATTTAATTTATCAATATTTATATTTGTATGTAATGGAATGTTGTGGTTGTACTGTAGTCAACATTTCAAATGTTTTTAAGTTTGGCTGACATGCATAAATGGATGAATAAATAATCCACTTCATGTAAATTAATCACATTTGTATTATTTTGTCTCTTTAGAGTTACCTTGTTGTGGTCTTGGGACAGGCTTGCCTCCATCATTCAAAAGGTGTAGTGCAATCAGCAGCCTAATTGCCAACACCTGGGCCTTGGACTTCACCAAAGGCCTGCCACAGCGAGGGGGGTTTTGGGACAGATCACTTTTCTTTAGTTTTATTGCAGTCGATTTCGCAATAATCTTTTTAGTTTTTTTTGCATTGTTAATATTGAGTGAGTAGTATTTATTTGTAGCTACTTATTTCTAATTATTGGAATGTTTTTATCCATTGTGAAATAAGGTTGTTAAATTGAGGTTGTTAAAAATGGTTTGGCCGGTAAGTTTATATTTCCCCTCATGTGTCTGCTCTTTGTTTGCCTGAGTAATTTTATTGGCTTTAAATTACCAGTTTACAAGTTGACATTCAAAAGAGGGTTCCACAATACATAAGCAAAATAAAAAATAAATATAGGAAGAAAAGTCAGTAATATTAACTCAATATAATAATATCATTAACAGTAACTAATTTCCATGTCCTTTCCACATCGTGTAGAGACAGGCGTTTATATATGTCACATATATATTTATGTTATAAAAGGGAAATATTAACCCATTTGGTCAGATCTGTGATTCTATGTCCATCTGTGTCCATCTACCTTATTTAATTCAAACTTTGTATCTATTTCTTGTTTATATGTCATTGTGTTTCAGAATTGTAATCACTGTCAATGAATTGGTTGCCCATTACAGCTTTAACAATTTAACCTATTTAAAACTTATAAGTATACATTTCTAACAATTTCCAATAGACAAAGCAGAACAAGTATGGAAAAAGCCCTGGCATGACCTTTAAACTTCAAAACAGGCCCGATCATAGACGGCAGAAAATATTAAAACAGAAGTGATATCAATGATGCATGACAGGAGGAATGAAGTTTGCAACACTATTTCAGTCTTCCAAAGACAAATTACAACACCTTGGTTTGCTTCCACCACTATGGGCCAACCTGGGAAAGAAAAACAGGAAATAATACAGCACTACAAGGCCATAAAGTTCAATCTCCGGACATCTCTGGAACATGTTTTCACCCTCACGATCTCTACCCTTCCTTTCACCTCTGCTTCCAAAAGAGAGGCCGTTACAGTAGATGGATTGGCTGAGTGTTGCAAGGTTTCCAAAAGCGAGCAAAGTCTGACTGCTGCTCTACCTGAGGAGCAAAAACAAAAGAGCCATCTCTACCTGTAGGACTGTGGGAGTCGAGGCTTTGATCTGGACCAGAAAGAGAGAGTAGTTTGATGAAATATTGATGCTTTTTTTTTTTAACTGTGTCCTGTGGGAGCTCAGTCTGCTCTCAGGATGTGTGCGCTGATGCACAATACTGCTCTGTACTTTGCTAGATGAGAATGGACTTGTCTATGCGGCTCAAGGAGTCTTATCGGTCCTAATGGGGCTAATGATGACCCCCCAGTCGGGGCCTGTATCAGTCAGGGACTTTTTTTCGGTTGATCAAAAGAAAAGGTACTTTTAATCAGTCAACATCTATTGCAGAATACACACACCATGATGTGAGTTTGACAGCAAAGCCTGCACATGACTTACATCTTTATTTGGCGTTGGATGGGTAATTGTTTGCCCTTGAAACAAAGGTTTGCGGTTTTCAGTGGTCTATACTTTAACAGGTGATACAGTATATAAATGTAGAGTGCCTCCCTCACAATGTATAAGAAATAATTTATCTTTGAGAATATATAAAAAAAGGAAATGTCCAGATTGTATTAGTTTAACAGACACATAAACAAACACTGGAAAATTCCCTTAAAGCGCCTTTTTTGGCCCAGCATTGGAATATAAAGGCCTTATTAAGCCCAGTATCACACCATGTAACATGATTTCAACTTGCAGCTCAGAAACTTTGATTTGAGTTTGAGTGACCCACATTCTTTAAGCAACAATGATCTCCATGCAAGAAAAAAAAAAATCTGAATATTGATAATTGCCCAGAGTGCTTTTGTCTGAAAGTTAAGAGGCAAACACACTCCAATCAGACCGGAAAAGAAAGTGAAACACGAGGGGGGGGGGATTTATCACTCTCAAATGCTCACGTTCATACACAGAGATAGACGGCCGGCATAATGACTTCTGTGGAAAAAAGCATAGCGATTATTTAAACTTAAAGGAAGAGGAGAAAAGGCAGTGAAACGGGTCGATGGGGGGAGGAAAGAGGGGTCTTAGGAGGAGCCAGGGGCAGCAGATAGTCTGGGAAAGGTCTCGCGTTAAAGTGGAATTAACATGCCTTTCCATTGGAGTCCATTAGATAATCATATTCATACCACACAAGGCACCAAACCCCTCTCTGTTTCATTATTCCCTTTTAATTCAGCCTGATAAGGGGGTGCAGGCGTCGTGGTTTTATTATGTCGTCATTTGGAATCCACATGAAATCCCCACGGGATGTTATCACGGGAAATTGCTTAAATAGCCCAAGTGGATATAGTTTGGCGTTTATTATTTCCGACGGATTCAAAATAACTGCAAATATCCTTTTCTGGTTATTGAGGGCTGAGAGTCTTATCAGTCATTCACACTAATGGGCCCACTCAAGCCACCCGATACCTCCGGCAGGGGGGGTCGGGGGGAGAAGTGATGATGGGAGGAGAAGAGGGGAGGGCTGTGTTTAGTCTCCTGAATGTACAAGTGTGTGCAGGTACAGTACATACAGGACAGGAAGAGAAACATAAAAGAGGTAGAAGGAGATGTTTTCCGCTCTATGTACACAGCTTAGGGATGGATAACAGCGGAGCAGAGGTCGCTGAAGCTTTCCTTTGTGCTTTGTTTGTTTGCTCCTTAAACTCTGCTCCATGGCAAACAGACCCCGTGTCAGGTGGCTGTAGACATTTATTGGATGGCACACGCTCCCTTTTAGTCTTGAGATTAAGAGCAAGCAAACACTTTGAGTAATCCTATAAGGCCTTTATTAGATAGAGATAAAGAAGGTAATACAACTTGAGGACTACAGAGTATATTTTCAGTTATAAGGTGGCCTATCAATTTAGTTATTTTAAAATGTTTGTTCCTTTGTGATTTGAGAAATTCTCCTAAATCAGTATATTAAAACATTTACATTTTGGAGATACTTAATGCTTCAAATGAAAATATACTCCTAAAAGTTTTGACAGCTACATGACTTTAGCAAGTCAGTGTATCAATTTAGAAGCTCAGTTTGATCATATAATAAAATGAGCTAGATTTATTTAGAATAAAATGTTCAATGAGGTATGTGAAATAAAAAAATGTTACAACATGTAGCAATACAATAAGTATAAACACTCACAATGGCAATATGAACACCTCTCCATCTGAAGCACCTGCTAATTCCTTTTTTTTGCAATTTGAATGCAAGACTGTTACTTCCAATGGAGTATTTCCTGTGGTGAAGCCATGTTTAAAGAGGTAAAGTGCCTCAATACCACCTGAAGACACTTCAAATATCCCCCTTTCCTAAACTGCTGCCTTTCTGCTGTGACAGATACAGGAGCCTCTGTCGATCCTCTGTTCCTTCAGCCAGTGCATTTCCAGCAGTCACATCTGTGTGGATATAATATGCTTATTCTGCCGTATCCGTTTCACAGTGACATCTGTCCAGCGGCTCAGAATTAAAGGAAAAATTCCAAATGCCTACACAACATTCTGCCAAGTATTGATTTACTGTTACTCGTGTAACATACGTGGACAATATATATTATTTCAGTGAGATCATGGCTGAAACATGCTCTGTCATTTAGTGATTTTTTTTAGAAATAGGCACAAGACACATCTTCAGTGCACAGCATTTCTTATTGGAATTGTGACAATATGTGAGTGTGTGCATGCTTGTGATTGGTTATCATGTGTGTGTGAGAGTGTGTCTGTGTTTGTGATGGCCTACCTTGGTGAGTACACCTCCCTGTCTGCAGATCTCAGGGTCTGGAACAAACAGTAGTTCCTTCTTAATTGGGGTGAGATCAGGGGCTTACAGGGGGCCAAGAAGGGACCCGAACCCCTTTTTTTTCTCCTCCAGAATCGCTTTGGCTACAGAGGTGCTTTTGATGTGTGCTTTGGCTCTGCAAGCCTTACTTTGGAATATGTTCTTGGGAGACCATTGGTTACTTGCCTCCAGGCAAAATCTCAATCCCCAGGATCCTGGCCCTCTTTGATGAAATACTTTCGGGAGCCGCTAACCCTACTGATGCCCATGTGCACCCCCTCCCCCTTCCTTTACCCTCATGTTCTCCCCCACCTCCACGTTCCTCGGATTCTCTTTGAGAGATTCATAACAAGGACTTTATCTCTGTGTAGTCCAGGCCAGATGAGCACCGCCTGACAAACTGACAGGAGAATTAGCCGTGTCTTACAGAGCACCTTTGACTGTCTCCTCTCTTGGCCTGACTTCCTGTCACCACGGACACATGCATTTTTATTTTATTGACACTAATTTATATCACATATTCTCTCATTGTACATGTGTAACATTTCTGTGTGTGTTGTTTGTTTTTAAACGTATAACCTTCCTATTTAAAATGATCAAATACAAATCATTTGTGCTTTTATTTTGACATATGGAAGGAGCACATCTATATTTGTTGATTTATTGATTAATAGTGGCAGTTTTTGAGTTATTTAAAATATCAAACTCAGAGCCTTACACCAAAAATTAGAATCAAAACTTTAAGTATTCATCAATATCAACATTCTGTCAGTTGTGACAGTGGGCTCTGATTGATGACGGCAGTAATTAGTCAATGCAGTTGTATTTGCATAATAGGCAT
The DNA here is from genome assembly GCF_949606895.1 of Notothenia rossii. NCBI lineage: Eukaryota > Metazoa > Chordata > Actinopteri > Perciformes > Nototheniidae > Notothenia > Notothenia rossii. Next base: position 15,741,277 of record NC_136911.1, on the reverse strand, counting down.
CAGAATAGTAGTTGTAAAACATACTTGATAAAATAGAGAGTTCTTTAAGATTAAAGACAACTTAATTTGCAGCGGCAGCTAATTCTCTGTCATTATCAGGATAATTACAGTGACTGTGTCTTGATGGGCTTGACCCCTCGGCCACACACACATTCAAATCCTGGTCAAACGATTAACCGGCGATTTTCCTCTCCAAACTCCCACCTCTTCATTGATCGAAACAGCACCCTCAAGACCTCTCTTACCACATCATTTCCCTGTATATTGATTATGTATATTGATTATAACCTAACCCTACAGGAGGGCTTTCCACAGCATTAGGTATCCCTCTGAAGGCTGAGCCCAGGAGCCTTTTTTAGTACTGATAAGTTGACAGTTGTGAGCATGTAAGGTGGATACTTGAGAAAAAGGCCTGTGTAAAAAACCTTTATTAAAGCAGTAGAATAATCACTTTTACCTTACAGTTTAATTAACACAAGTAACAATTATAAATCTGGTTATGATTCGAAACAAATCAAAATGATTATGCCTTTCATTATGATTCTCAACAGCAATTTAATTTAATTTTTTTCACAGTTGTCACGTCAAGCATGAATTATGTTTAATCAATGCAATTGAATAATACATATTTTATTTGTGGATGTTTACGATAACATTATGCTGATGTGATATCATACGTCCATTAGGCTTGATTATAGGGGTGTACAGTATGTGAATGTACACAGGGCAACATCGTTACTGCTGCTATTTAAACTTGGGTAAAATGACTTGCAACCCTAATTTCTGTTACAATACAGCTGCAGTGTAGTTTAAAAAGGTGAAATAATAATTTTTAAAGCAGCTTCCTGGTATTCCCTTGATATTTTCCATTACGGGCTCATTTAAACACTTATAATTAAGTCACATGGACAGACAAAAATAAAATAAAACATGAAAATAAAAGAACTTTCTAACTAGAGTAAGTGTATTGTGAAATTATGTTTCCTTTCTTAAATTGTATAAGTTATAGATTTGTGTTCCAATGGCCTATTAGAAAAAGGTATTGGTAAACTCAGTATTGTGTTTGTGTGTTTTTTTTCACAAGTTTTAAAACAGGAATTACTATAGGATTTCAATAAAACAAATGTTGTCTTAAAGAAAGAAAAAAGAAGGAAAGAAAAGGGGTACAGAAAATAAATAAAAAAGGAGGGAGGCAGAGAGGAAAGGAGGAAGCAATCCGAAGGGAGGAGTCAAGCGAGCGAAGGAGCAGCTGGAGTCCCACACTTCGCCCTCTCTCTTCTCCTCGAAAAAGCGCACTAAATGTAATAACAACTCTCCATGCGCTTCTCTGACGCTTATGTTGTTTTTACGCACATCTGTGGTCTGCTATCGGCAGATATTATCGGAAGGCTGATGGTGTTAGTCGGGCGGTTTTTGCACACAGCAAACTGTGAGAAGGAGGAGAAAGAAGAGGAAAAAGTCTGGCAGCGACGCTTCGGAGTTGGAGTTGCAGCGTAAAGAAAAGTCCCAGGCAACTCCAAAGGCACATCTGCAAGTTAGCGACAGAACAAGCCGAAGAAAGAAGACCAATAATTTTTTTCCTGTGAAGATAAAAAAAGTCAAGAATTACAAGGGGAAACCCCCCCAAAAGTAAGTAATCTCTTAACATTTTTCACTCATTGTTGCGCCTATTTGTCTACTTTTAAAGTTTGGGAGTTGAAGCAGGAGAGGTTTCACATTTCAAAAAGATGGAATTTCATACAAGTTAAGATGTAGACATGAAGTGGATTAACTAACAAAAAGTGGTAAGAAACACCAGCTTTTAAAAAACAACAGCTATCAAAGCTTCGCCCCCCCAGAAAAAGCAGAACATACTTGTTTTACACTTGGCCTGGGTGTGTGATTTATGCTCTGTGAAATAAGTGTTGGTTGTTGGAAAGCCCGGATGGCATAGTATCCGACGGACAGATGTGCTTTTTTAAAACAAGCCTAAAGTTGCATAAAGTTTGTTGGAAATAGGAAACTTGTTTTTTTTGGGTATCTTTGATGTGTTAAACAGAAAAAGCACGTGTAATTCTGACGGGAGTTTTGAAGTGAACTTATGCAGACATGTAACTTTATTGGACTTTTGCCTAAAGAAACGCGCGTGGGGGGAGGGGGAAGGAGGCATGCATATTTATGTGCATGTGTGATCATATTTCAGTGTCTGTTATTGATTCGGTTTATCCTCTTAGAGTGTGCTGACTTATTGGAACACTTACATGCACATGCTCACAGATACTATTTTATTTTAAAAATTATATTTAATTGTATAACAATTGTACAACCCCAAATGTTTCTTCATCACTGGTTTACATAGTATTTTTAAAATGTAATTTGTCAGTGTAGGCCTTTTTTTTTTTAAAATAGGGAATATTTGCTCAAAAAATAAAGATATATTTTATAAGGAAAAACTGCAGCCAAATAATTTATATGAAGACTATCTGTTAAATTAAATCTTGCCATTTGATTTGAATGAGGAAGTTTTGGTATTATCATGTTATTCCTTCATCTTCAAAAAAGAAAAAAACGTGTAAGGATACATCATAGCGTGTTTGAAGGCATGTACATGTGCTCAGAGAAATGTAAGCCCATTACAGTGGGAGTCTGTGGCCCTGCAGGGGTCCATGAGGGGAGTTTTATGGGGCCCCAAGCAACATTTGAAATGGTGCAAAGTGACTGTTAAGGTTTAAAATTCACTGGATTTATCACAATTAAACATTTATAAGAGGGGCTATTACAATAACAGGTGTGTCCATGTTATCATTACAGCAAAATACACACAAAAACACATTTAAAAAAAAGTCTCACATGGATTTGTGCAGGGTTTGAAGAAATGTCTAACAGAAGTCAGTCTTGGTTTTTGGGGGTCCAAAACATTTGAGAGCCCCCAACCCTCCACATGTGCGGATATTTGTTTGAAACTTTCCCTCCTGTGCTCGCCAGCTGTTCCACATTTTATCTGCTTGTCTGCTCTCGGGTTTCACACAGACGACGAGGGTCCGAGGTGCTCAGCCATGCGGTGCTGCTCAAAATCCTCCTTTTTTTGACACTTGGCAAATTATTAACGGAGGTCTGGCTGCCTTGAGACGGAGCAGTGAGCGAACACACCAAATAAGATGTTTAACAGCACAAGTTCACACAGATAAAAATCTCCATTTAGTTATTTTTATGAGGTTGCTCCATCATTCATCCTTACTGTGGACTTTGGCATTGAGCAAGCTTTTTTGCAGGTCTTGTTTCCATTTGTCTTATAAAATAAAAATGGGACTGTCACATAAACTGTCATTCAATATGTCCCCTATTTTTATTTATAATAACAAAATAACAAGGCAGTTTATTAGGGAATAAATCACTGTCATGTCAATGATTCAGCTCAGTTGATATGGAAAAGAATAAGGAGACGGACCAGGCCTCGCACAGATGTAAGGCTTAATATTTTTATTTTCAAATGATATCATGAGAATCATTTCAAAGTAATTACCTTTATTGTGATTTAACAATCATGGCTTTACCCCTATTGTTTTTATTTGATTTGGGTGGCCTCTTAACAATTTGTTCATCAAAGTGATGCTTTAATATACAATATAATTGCTTATATAAATAATATTTGAGGCCAAGATTGGGATGGCATTTGATTGTAATTTTATAAAAGATATATAGGATATGATTTATTTTCTATGAGCCTTAAATTAAATTAGATTAATTAAAATGTAGTGATGACAGGTAAATCTGAGACATTTTTGTATTTAATTTCCTGCACTGTTATAAAAAACATTGAACATAACTGTTTAATTTCTGTTCTCACGGTCAGTTATGTCAGTATTCTTTTTAAAGGATGTGATATATATTAATCATTTAAAAGCCACAAAACACAATTCAATAATTAATATGTATAAATAACATATTAGAAAACTTAAAAATAGTTTTTGGTGCTATTACATTTGATCTAAATACACTACCAAGGGGTTAACTGATCTCAAACAGGTGCACCTTTCCCTAAAAAAGCACATTGTCTCATTGTGATGCAGCAGCAGTGATGAATGCAGCAGTGTTTAAGATGCTAATCTGCTGGAATGAGATGCACAACTCGGAGCCACTCGCTTACTGTAGCCAGCAGAGATGTATCATAGCCGCACTCTGCCACTTCAGCTCCATGCGGGAAGAACAGGCGGATAGCGTTTCCCTCTGCAGGAGTCAGTCCGTCAGATAGCAGCAGCGTGCTCTCTTATCTCAACTTTAAGCAATTCTTTAAGTAGAATTATGCATGGCGACACTGGCCCGGTACGCCGGTGACCTGGCGACCTGGCAGAATAAGGGCTGTCATGTTAATGCAGGGAGATGACATGCTATTAGCTTTTGAGGTATGGCCCTCTCCTCTTTTTAAGGAGCCTTGCAATCACAGCTAAAGGCGGGTTCTCTCCTCAGGCCTTTTACACCCTGCAGGAAGAATACCTGTTATCAGGTTTTTATGCCAGAAGCCCTAATGAGCTTTGTTGTTGTGCTAATTCTGCAAACTGAAGCCCTCAAAGAGGTGGCAAATGTTTTGTTAAAACGAGGTTAATGTGTGGAAGTTGATTTTCCTTAAGATAATGAGGACTGCAGTTTATTTTAGTGTTTGCTTATTTGTAGGTTTTTCTGAAGTGTAAAAACTCACAATTATTGCGTTTAAAAATACAGTGAAACCATCTGACCAGTTTGGAGCAATTCCCTGTATAATTTGATTAGTTGTTGCTTCCCTTGCAAGTAACTGGAGCAGTTGAGTAGATGGCCCCCAAAAGAAAACTCTCACTTTGATGATTTGGTACTTTGATATGTGGACAGCAAATGAAACAGACACAGTGAGAAAAGGAAGAGGACAAGTCAGACAGAGGTAGTGATTGAGGGGAAAAAAAGGCTTTGCATGAGAGCGGGTGGAAATGTGTGTGTGTGTGTGTGTGTGTGTGTGTGTGTGTGTGTGTGTGTGTTTGCTGGTGTGGTTTGCGAGGCGTGGAGCAGTGCTATGAAAAGTTGGGCTGAGATGGCAAACCTGAGACGCGTCAAAACGTCTGGATGCATTTACGTGCGAGCAGAGACAAGAAGGGGTCTTCGGGCGCGCAGCGGCTTCTCCTTGGCCTCCTAATCCCCAGGCCCAGCCATCCCTTCAGGGCATGCCTCAGATCTGGCTCTCTGGCTCTCCACGCGGACGACCCAGCTCCGCCAGCAGATTTAATATGCTATGTGTTCCTGCTCCCCCGACTCCCCTCCACCTCAACCATCATTGTCCCAGAGCGGGACCCCCGCTCCCTGCTTCAAGGAGCCTGCTAAAGGCACCTTTCAAGCCGGGTGATGTCTTTGGATAAGGCCATGTGGGGAAAGTGGCTATGAAGAGGGTGTGAGATATCACACTGTAATTTTAGATATGTATATTAAACACACACACACACACACACACACACACACACACACACACACACACACACACACACACACACACACACACACACACACACACACACACACACACACACACACACACACACACACACACATACACACACACACACACGAATCTTAATACACTTGAGGATTTCGCAAATAGCATACTGACAAAACATTAATACACCTCATGGCACTCCAATTGCATGCATGTACATGCTGCTCATTCAAAATGTCTTCTTCTCTTATACACAAACATACTGTACATGTTTAGCTTCTATTTTGTCTTTTTTTCTTTTCCCCTCTCTTGTGGGTGCTTTAACTTTTTTTAATGTGTCTAGAGGGAGGAAAAACGAGTGGGAGCTCAAGCTGCCTTTGCAGGGGCTGAGAGAGTATTTTGTTTTCCGTTGCTCTGGCCTGTTGGAAAAACGAGCAGGACCTGACAGCTAGTCTTGTCAACTATACCCTCTCAAAGTAAGGTAAAAGAAAAAGGAAAACAGCACATTTGAATTGAGGGATTTGAATTTACGATCGATCAAATTGTACTTGACAGCTTAACATGAGCCCAGGTGAAGGTCATGGTACATTTTATTGTTTTGTGTGCGAGAATGCAGAGCGTGCCAGTTAACGGCTGCGTTTTCTTTTCTGACACACTTGAGGAGAAACAGGACAGCTCACGCCTGCATGTGGGCGCTGCTCATCCCCTCCTCTGTTTGCTGTAGCCGCCGTAAAACTGTCTTTAAGTCTGCAGTGTGAAGTGTAGCAGCAAGAGGTGAAGTGCTTTGGGGCCCATTTGTTTGCGGGCTGCGTGTAAAGTTGAACGCCTAAAGACACAGTTTCCCGGGGCCGGCGGGGCTGTTATTGCAGATGTGGCATTGTGTCAGCTTTGATAGGAGTCGGTTGTGGCATCCGTGAGGGGGTCTGTGCTTTCTGGGCCGGGGTGTTGATGGGGGGACAGATGAACTGGCCGCTTGCTGTGAACAATGATCTGTCACTTACCCCCGGTTCTTGATGTGTGAAGCCATGAGTCAGGCTCTGTCTACTCACACACTTTTTTTTCTCTCAACATTATTTGAACTAAGCAAAACAAAAAAAAGGTTATTTAGTTTTAACTGAGTAACTCCTGTCTTTACACCATTAATTAAGTTATGCATTGTCATGCTATAATGCTCACAATGTGCACCCCATGTGTTTGCAATCCCATGCTGCTCGTAGTTGTCTTTCAGTGGCAGTTATCTTTGAGTATTGCTGCATCCTGGAGTAGAGGTCAAGGAGGGGTCTATTGTTTGAATGTCAAATGTAAATCCCAGGGTTAATACCTGAAAGAAGCCCAGGCCCGGACATTCTCTCTCCTCTCCAAACATGTTTAGATGAGTACCTCTTCCCCCACTCTGCTCCTTCATTTCCGTCAGACTTGGGGCAAGTTGGAAAAAGTAGGGGAGGGGGCATCCCTTATAAAACCCCTCTAGTGTGTTCTTCTCAGCAATGAATGCTAACCGACCCTGGCTCTAATAATGCCTCATCTTAGAAAAACAAAAGGGGGAACTCTCCTATCTGAGCAAATTTCTGCCCCAACCTGAAAGAGCCCTCCTTTGACAGCGGAGCATTTGAAGACTAATCGTTTTTTCTCATGCAAAGCACGCTGTTTTAAGAGCCCGGGCCGCGGAAAGAGAGGGGGCTGTGTTTTAACAATACTCCGCAGGGAGTGAGGAACAGGGTTTGGGAAGGGGAGGTAGGCTTGAAGGGGGGGTGGGGGGGGATTCCTCTCTCCTTTGCTCCTCAGACAAAGCCCAGTTCCTTTCAGGGTTGCATGGGGGGTAGGGTGTGTTGGGAAGAGGAGGGAGCATCCAAGAGTTTGAGTTCCTTGAAAGAGAAGGACTCCAGCCGTTTTTAATGACAGTTTGTCATCATGGCTCCTCCACCTTACAGGGGAAAATGCAGGTCTGGCCTTGCAGTGACAGAGAGAAGTGTATAAAATGTATAGGGAAACAGAAATATTAACGTGTACATGGGGCCCTAAAACGGCCTCGGCTATTCCTGCCAGACTGGTGTTTTTATTAAGAGGGGTCGACATGCTTTGGAAATATATCTTATTCATGAAGAAAGCCAGGTTAGACTTCCCAAAGAATTCATTATATTCCCCCAGATGCGGCTTTGCGGGTTGCAGCCGTCCCTCGGAGGACGTGGAGCGTGGAGCGCGACATTGTAAAGCCTCCCTCAGTGGGCCCGGCTGTGCGAAGGGTTCCATTTGTCAAAAGGTGCTGGAGTCTTTTTCCCTCCTCAACACTTTCCCGGCTCAGTCTCAAACTCATTGTCTGAGGAAAGGCAGGACATTAGTCACCGCAACACCACGGGAGCCTGCAGGGCTAAGGACCAGCGCTCTAGAGCCCGGGCTGGGACAGAGGGGAGGAGAGAGGGGAGAGGAAAAGAATAGAGGGTGGGAGGGAGCGATGGATAAGGTGAGAGAAGGGCAAGAAAGTAGGAGGAAATGTGGGGTAGACGGAAAGTGAGGAAGAGAGAAGAGGAGAGCAGAGTATGTGTGTGGGAGAGGGAGAAAGACCATGGGGGGGTTAGAGGGAGTGGAGTCTGTAGCGCTACCTCAGGGCTCAGTGTGTAAGCCCCTGTCTACCCCCCAAAGCTGCTTTCACAAAGAGATTTACAAGACAGGTCTCCGGTGTGCTTTGCTGCCCTGCATTATGAGTGAGGGAGTGTGTGTCAATGTGTGTGTTGCTCAAATAGACCCTTTAGTTTTTTTTCGGGACTTTTTTTTTTTAGTTTGCATCATCTATGCAAGAAACATATTCATCCAATTTTACCAATCCAGGCAGGTCAGACTCACAGCGGCCCCAGCGGAGGAGTGTGCATAACCTATTCCCCCTGGTGGCGGGGTGTGTGTGGGTCTGCGGGTGTGTGCATTCATGTGTGAATGTATTTCACAGATTCACACATACAAGGGATCCTGTTAGCTTTTGGAATTATTTATAAAGCCTGGCTTTTGTGTGGCGCTCTAAGTCGCTGTCTCCTCCCATTACTGCCTATGACTCTACCTGGGCTTCCTTCAGCCCCCAAATGCTCCCTCCGCCACCCTCCCAGCACAAGAGTTTGGTGTTATATCTAAACCCTTTGCAGCCATTAGTATCCTGCAAGAAGCACTTTCTATTCTCTCTATATCTACTGGCTGAAGATTTGCTCCTCTGGAAAAAAATGTTTTGAAAGTCATAATCTGTGGAGACAATCTATACAGACACGCAAAGTTATACCGACCCATCCCATATGGCCATGATTACCCTGTAATCCAGGAAAGTTTTTTCCCTCTTTTTTCTTGCACGGACTGAGCAGGGGTGAAGGTTTTAGTGTGTTTGAGATGGTTTATGCTAATGTTGCCTTTATTGAAACAAGCTGGGATGTGATTATAGTCCTGCTCGGTACATATAAGCAGCAAACTGCTCTAGTTTCCCCGTCTCCCTCTGGCGCAGAGATCAATGCAAACCAGCTAACGCGGGGTAATAAGCCATTAGTACACACATTGTTGGAGAGATTTACATACATCGACCGGCGAACTGATAAACTAGGTTCCGTGTCCTAGAGGTAAGAATGATTGTGTGTGTGAGTGATTAGCTGAATGAACGTGTGTGAACCATCGCCGGGTGATCTCTTCCCAAAGACTCCCAGTCCTGCGTGATAGGTGCCAGATTGTGTAGCTGGGAGCCAGGTTGTCTCTGCTTGTCAGGAGAGCAGGTTGGAGGAGGGGGAGATGTGAGGATGATACACTGTTCCTATGATCTGATTCATCACTAACTGTCTTTCCTGCAACGGGTGAACTTATTATCCCTGTCTCAACTTCCACCGTGGAGCCAGCTGCTCTCCATGCTTCCCAATTAACCCCAGGCACACGTCAAGCGCTCCAATTAAGGCCTCCTCCTCCTCCTCCTCCACATATGTATTCTCCTGCGTTATCCGGGGTGCATGAGCGTGCGGAGAGGAGTGAGTGAGTGAGCCGGCGAGCGCTGAGCATGTTTGTTTAGGAGCTGTCCTAAGCAATGGTGTTACAGCTCCCAGATTTATTCGAGGCGGGGTTGCAAACAGCTGAAACGCGTAAATACACCCAGATGTTTGGCTTCCTCGCGATAGAGTCGGCGGGGCCTGAGGGGGCCGCCTGTCTAATGACAGTCTTGTTCCTCGCTCTTTATGCAGGGGATTTTCAGGGGGCCATTTTGTGACTGTGCTCTTTGGAGTTTACGGGAAGTTTTCTGTTGAACACTTGGCAGCGCTGTGAGGTTTATGGCATCTCATTCCGGTGTTGTGTGGTGCGATATCGTCTTGGTATTTGAGTTGCGTGACATCCTCTCACTGGGAGAATGAGTTTCTCCCAACTCAGCCTTTCAAAATTCAAGATATTCAGCTGTGTGTTTCTGATGAGCAACAGCCTGTGTGTGTACTGTTGCTGTAGGTGGGGTACAGGTTTTTGCAGCACTGACAATTCCTCTGAGACTTTGTGTGTGTGTGTGTGTGTGTGTGTGTGTGTGTGTGTGGAGCCTACAAGCTGATGCAGAGGGATGGGGGGGCTCTGTGGCTGATATGAAAGTGAAGGGAGAGAGTTGTCTCCCGACGCTGCCATGGGGAGAGCCGTCAGAGAGCTAGAAGTCTCCGGGACTCCCTGAGAGCTTCAGCTGTCTTTGATCTCACACCTCAGCTGCCGTACACTCCATACTGCTCTATAGAACACACTCTCTCTGCCGCCAAGCATGCAACACACACAGCTCAACTTCTATACTCCACTTACAGGCCTGCACAAGGGCCAGTGAACCCATTCAGTGCTGTGGTTTCAGATGAAAGCAATACTGACACAACAAAGAGGGAGCAACATTTTTTAACTGCAAAATATTGGAACTATTGACATTTATTTTTACCATTAACCTCAATTAATGTGTAACATAACAGATATTAGTGGCCATGAGAGGTTTTCAGAGCCAGATTGATGTCTTTTAATGTGTAGTTGTTTCTGTTTTATAGTTAAAAACTCATATATTCCGTTTACTATGATATGAAAAAGAAGAAAAGTTGGACAATTTCATTTTTTGGAAGCTGGAACCAGCAAATATTTGGAATTTCTTTAAAAAAAAATGCACAAAAACAATAAAAAAAATCAACAGTGTCCTATATAGATATGAATCTCAAGATCATTTGTTATTTCACCAAGTTGATGAAAACTGACCAATTTCATTATCGTTTTTCATAAGTATGACTCATTGTTCTGTTATTACATGACCAGAACAGTCACCTCATTAAAAGGCATGTTCTCCTGCCGAGTGTACTCCCTCCCCTTTCAATCCTGTCCATCACTGACATGTCGAAATAAGGTTGGAGTGCTGATAGAGTGACCTTATTTTACGGTATTTTTTTCAACCGGTCTGATGAAAGATGAGAATGCTTAGATACAGCAATAATAATTTCGTTTCTGCATCTGTGGAATGTGTGACCCAGTGTTACCCTTTTGGATCAGTTCCCATCCACACAGGAAGTCTAGCATTAAAGCGATGCCATGTCTCCCTTTTTCTCTTCCTTTTCCCCCTCTCTCCCACATTCCTCTGACTGACTGCGGCACATTTCAGGACAGCTTCATTCAGCATTCCTTTACATGCTGATTTGTTTGCCCTCCCCTCTTATTTTTTTTCTCCTCCCAAGTCTCCCTCTCTTTAGGTCCGGCTTTATCATGCAAGAGCCAAACACCAAGACAACTTCATCTCATCCAATTTTCATCCCTTTAATTCGCTTTAAATGGCATGGCCGCAAGGGCCAGAGCGGGAATTAATAAGAGCCAATAAAGCTCGCTGCTGGGGCATCGAGGCCAGTCTTTAAGTAAACATTATGACTTCTAGAGGGGGGATTCAGGGGTAGCACTTGATGAATTGTGTCGGAGCTGGGGAAGGGCTAATTTCTCACTTAGCCGTCCTGATGGGGCTAGCTAATAGGCCTTGCGTTGCCTGGTTGTTTGTCTGCTGGCTTTATTATTCTGCATTATCGCGCTGCCCCCTGGCTGTTGCTAGCGCTCGGCCCCGGAGACGCCAGGGCCCGTCATTAATCACAGCACTGACTCACTCCGCTCCAACACTTATTCCAATGACACAAAGGAATGAAGCAAAAGGAGATAGAAAGCAGGAGGGAAAGATCAAGAGTAGGTAAGGTAACTTTAAAGGTCCCCTATTATGCTCTTTTTCAACAATAAATGATAGCTCTCAGATACATACAAGACATGACTCTGAAGTGTTTGTCTGAAATACCAAACAGATCATTGTCAGCATCCCATAATCCCCTCTGTTTCAGCCCTGTTTCAAAAGTGCAGATTCTCCATCTGTTACTTAAGATGAAAATAAGGAGCCCCTCCCCACGCCCCTCTGAGAGATATTTGGTTAAAAAAAACACAATGGTGCTCTAGGAGGAGATTCAGGTGACAAAGTGGGGGGATGTTACCTTGGTTGGTTATTGGCTAATGGTTAAACAATCCAAAAAAACATTATGACATCACAAAGTGGCCAAAATCTGATCAGCTCATTTTCAGACAGGTTTTTATATAAATGGATCAAAAAGACGCTAATTAATTTTTCCTGAAACTGTCAGAATCTCTTTATACAGAGGGGACACATGTTTATGTATTGACTTTTTCATGTCATGTATATGGATTTTGCATAATAGGTGACCTTTAAGTACTAGGCCGGACGGTTTCACAATGACTCCATAACCTGTACATTTCAGGATTGCTCTTATAAAGTTGCATCAAACACTCTTTTTTTTACTTTGTCTAAGTGTGAAGACCTACTGTCACAGCCATACCCTCTGCCACTACACTCACACGCGACCATTCATCTGCTGGATCATTCTCTGTGTGCACGTGTGAGGAGAAGTTGTGTGTGAGGTTTTCATCAGGACAGGAATTTCTCTTCTTCCACTCATCCCCTCCCCAGGGTCCCCTCTCTTATTTATGTTCTGCACACCGTGATCGCACTTGCATACTGAGAGGCGTAGAAAGCACCTGGTGCATCCAACTCCAATACACAGCGCCATGCAGTATAGCTCACACACTCTCAAACACAGTCCCTTCTTCCCTGTTCTCACACATGCAATACTGTGCTCTCAAACAACGCAGTAACACGTACTCTTTCGCTGTGAAGGATGCCGTTGTGGCACTCTGGTTGTGACATTGTGCGGAGTGCTTTCTAAAGCCTTGTATGAAGAATTCCTCCACAAACACAAGACTGTTTTCACTGGAGATGAGAGGCCCACTGACAGGATACAGAACTCACTCTCTATTGCTTTACAGTGTGCCATGTGCAGGGGCCACTCCAGCGGAAACGTTAGCTTTACAGTATATGGTGGCTGCTTCAACAACTGATTTCGTAATAAACTGAAGAAATGTAGAAGAAAAGTGATACAGTGTGGACAATATTTGTATTCATTCTAATCATAATCTCCGTGAGTTCAAGCCAACAAACTTTAGCTTATAGAAAAAAGGCATTTTTATAACCTTCATGTTATTTTGCTGAAGTAATAGGTTGCATTGTTTGCTCCAGTAAATGGCGGCACAAGCATATTTTCCTTCTTCTCAAAAATCAGGGAAAGTGTCTGATCAAACAAAGGCTCTACGTTTTAGTATGGGAAAAACATGAATAAAGTGGAGAACAGGGGAAACTTACACCACATAACTGGGCCACCAGTGCAACAAAGCTGCCTGCAATATCCATTGTCTCATTCCTCACTGCCCCACTTGCCCTGACACAAGTGGCTCACGAACAAATGCAAAGTCAAAATAAATAAACAATCTATTAAGCAGGGGGCTGTGGGGAAAACGCTCAAGATTTCTATTGTTGGGAATGCTTTATTTGCCCCTTATCTACTGGGTAGCGAGCGCAAAAGAAGCATCGTGTAAGCATTACGATTACATCGTTTGGGTTTGTTACCCAGGAATGTAAGATGCACTCAGCTCATTCTGCTGTGCAACACACAGGGTCCCTCACCAGCCCTCCAAAGCATCTCAAGTGGAGGGGTCTGAGGGAGCAAGACGCATGCAAGGATAATCTTATTAGCTCCGCTGAAAGCTACTGATGGGCTGTGTTGTTGCACTGTTTGTCCTTGACAAAATACAAACACCCCTCATTCGCAAGCTTTCCCTATTTAAATATTGAGCAGTGCATAGTGATAGCAGTCCAGATTGTTTTCTGAAGGAATGCAATTAAGATGCTGCACCTTAGGTGTAAAGATACATTAAAGACAGGTATATTTTGTAATGCAGAAAAAACATAAAATATGAATTACATTTTTCCCTGCAGCATTTATAAAATGATTTACTGATTCAAATCATGAATAAATAATCTCAAAAGAAGTATCAAACATACGTTTTTAAAACCTAGTGTAGCAGTAAAAAGGTGGACTCATTGTAGGATGACATGGAAACATGTAAATGACACAGTCACATGTTACAGTTTACAAAAGGGTGAGAAGGCCTAGCGCTAAACCAGTTTGCATTGCATATCAGGGATTTGATATGTGTGTGTGGCGGGGTGTGACTAATTCCTGCTAAATGGCCCTTACTTGAGGGGCTGGTCCCCGTCGGCTGTAGGCCATACTTAGTGCCATCTGGGCACAATGTTAAGTTTCACTGGTGAATGGGAGCCACAACCACCAAATCCCCAATCCACCCCTTCCCCTTTGCCTTCCAGGGCCAAGGGCAAGCCCTAAGTGCAACGTTAAACACAGCATGGAAACCTAAGTATGTGGTTTCCTCAGAGAGCCATTGAGTTCGGGAACACCTCCTCAGTCGGGATATTGAACCCACGACAGGTCCTCCAACCACCAGCAAGCACTTCCACTGTCTCCTTCAGGGGCCTCATCCCCTCACTGACCTTATCCAATGCAAACACATGCAGCCTGAGCCAGCGTATTCTGTTTTATTGCTAGATTCAGCTAATCTCGCTATAGGGCTCCGACTCCTCCTCCCCCTTTGCCCCTCAGTGTTTTAGTTATTCCAGCTGTGCAGGAGCCCTTAATGTTGTTGGCATAGCTGCGAAATGTGCAAAAACACACATTGTACACACAGGAAAACATGTGCAGGCATGCAGGGGCACAGAGAGGTGCACACACACATGCATGCACACAATCATGAACACACATACACACATGCTCCGCCCTTGCTCCATTCATTTTCTCCCCCTCTTATCCCACTTTTGCTCACAATCTCCCTCAATCGTCTCCATCTCCCATCTCTCCCCTCCCCTCTAACTCGCTGCGCTGCGGTGCGTTTGTGCCGTGTTGATAAGCCTAAGATAGCAGATCTCGGTGGTCGCTGATGTAATGATGATGAATGCTGTGGCGCTGCCAGTCTCCCCCCTCGGGGGGCCCTCGACACTGAACAGTCGCCCTAATGAAATGAACACAAATACAGTACCCCGTCTGTGAGGGGGGGTTGCCAAATCTAAGAAGACACTTCAAGAGTTTGTATAAAAATGTCCCTCAGTTTCTGAGTGTGCCATGCATTTGCAAATGTGATCCTAATGACAGAATGCAGTGCAGATGGAAGTACACCTTAAGCAGTTTCATAGAATTAAGCTTGTGAAGATGGATCCTTTAAATAACAAAAGGCAGTGATTTCTGATAGGGTTAGCAGTCATTTAAGCTTGCATGAAGAAAGAAAAAAAGAAACAGATTTTTTTTTCTATCAAAGGCAAAAGTTTATTTTAGTGTTTCACTTTGATGTGTACAATTTGCAGTTGACTTTCAACTCAGTGCCTTTGTCACAAAGGCGTATAATTTATGTTAAATTGATTTGCTTAACGTGCTTATAAAATAAGAATGTTTTTTCTGGGGGAACAGTCTGAATTGTGGTATTTTAAACCTGTTTAATCGCCTCCCTTTCTGTGAGGAAGGATTACAGTTTAGCACAAATACAGATACACCCTCTTTCTCGCTTCTCTAATTGGGTGTAGGACAGCCATTTCATGGGAAAGACATTAATATGAAATTAACATTTATTTTGAGTCACAACAGCAACCAATACCTCGTTGTAATTCTTTTGTGTCAGGCCTCTGTGACACACAACTCATGCAGGTACTCTTGATAAAGATGCTAATTTCTCTGCTGTGTACATTAGTGGCTCTTTAGTGGAGGTGCTTAAAGAAAATGACATTCAGACTAGGGTTAGTTACTCAAGGACAAACACAGGAAAATGATGTTGATTGATACAAACGAAGACTGAAGGAAGTGTTTTTGTAGAGTTATAGAGTGTTTTCGAAGTTGGAGAGGGGCAAAAATGAGCAACGTGAAAGGCATAAGGAAAGCCAGGAACATCTGCAGGATTGGGTGAGGGCGTACAGGTCAGAGGGATTATGGGTGAAAAGGTCCTGCTTTTAATTGCTGCTTTGGAACTGTGGCCTGCCTAGTGGAACACAAAAGACCGGTCGGACACGCTTCAGTGGCTCGGACTTGTGAGTATTTGCCCGACCACAGGAATGCCTCCCTTTCTCTTCACCTCCCCTACAAACCCAGATCCTGACCCTCATATTCACTGCACTTTCGGCTCTTTCAACCTCACCTGGGGGCGACAGGAAGACACACACATACATGTATGATCACTCTACACGCAAAGCATGTTGGGAGCTGTTCAGTAAGGGCGGTAAAGTAGGTTCCCTCCCAGTTCTTTTTACCCCGTTGACTGCTTTTGCTCAAGTTCAGTCATTACAGTGATGTAATGACAGTTTCAAAGAGGGAGACCAAAAAGTTTCGTTTGATCACGCTCTTGTTTCAGTTTCTGCTGATGAAAGTGAATGAGTGGCACCTATGATCTGTTAAAGTGGTAGGAACTCACAATTGCATGAGCAGACGTACATGCGCCGCACATATTCCGACGATTAACTCATACTGAGAAGAAATGAAAGCATTCCCTCTAACATGCAGCAGTGATTTGAGATGATATCTGTGCAAGTAGGACAAAAATGTCTTTGGTTGTGGATGACGGCTACACATGTATTCATGTGGGAGTGATTAGAGGACGAGCTCTTGTTTAATTCTGTTTTGATTGGTAAGGGAGTAATTGCATTGTGTTTTTTTCCCCTTCTCTTTTTTTGTAAGCCAGCAATTGCTTACAGATGTTGTTGTCGGGTCAGAATGGATGACAGACTCTGGTTTTTTAGGGGGTTGGGAAAAAAAACAAACAAAGCTCACAGTGTTTGTCTGAAGTTTACTCCCCTCACCACTTCCCCCTCGCTTTCCCTCCTTGGGGAGTTGGTAAAAAAATCCCCCCCCCCCACCTCCCTTCTCTTGTACTTTCAGCAGCACTCCTCTGTTTGTATTATAGCTTACTTTACTGCCGGCCTGTGTATCCATGCATGTTTATAGGCTGGAGGACAATTAAATAGTACAGTTGGGTAATTAACTAGTGTTTATTGGAAAGGAAAATGTTAGTCAGACTAAATATTTCCACTAATTATGCATGATTTATGGAGTCTAAGTAAAGGCCTTGTATTGCACCAAAATGAAGCTGTCCTGTACTTTGTGTAAATGAGTGGTTTCGGTGTATCACTGTGTTGTCTCCATAATCAGAGACCTCCATGACCTAGATTGAGTTGAGTTTGTAGACAGCCTCTGAGGTGCTGAACTGAGCAGCATGTCTGCTAGACTGTTGGCTGAACCCCTTCTAAACCCACAGACAGTATTAACTTGAACCACCTTTATTCTTTGAAAGAAAAATTGCCCGGCACCATGATATTCCCAAAAGGGCCTTCAAACAAGCCTTGTTTTTTCAGGATTGTGAATGTTTCTCTCTCTGTGGTATCCCCTTAAGGTTTCTGCTTTCTCTCTGGAAAGACTGCTATAGCAGGATTATCAGTATAACCACAAGCTGCCTTTACTTATATTCTAAGATATAAAACCTAGTCAGGATGTCCTGCCTTTCTATATTTATATAGGTTTTTTTCTGACAGGAAGTCAAAAGTTTAGTGTGACACAGTTAAAATAAGGTAAGCGACATTGTGTTTATTTGGATATTTAACCACGGTTAGTGGAGGAGGAGATGTGACTCCCGACAAGCAGATCAGAGCCCAGCAGGTTTGAGTTAAAATAAATCAGGGTGAGCTGGTGGATTGACCCGTGGTCTGCTTTGGGCATCATGAAAAGAGAGGACTGGATCTGAAGATTTTCTCACAAGGTCCTCAGTGTTGAAGTCTCTATTGAAGTTTCTTTTGTTGAAATGTTTAACTTTAGTCAAGCAAGACAAACTTGATTCTTAAACTTAATGCACCAATCGGTTTGCTTATAAAACGGATTATGTATTGCCTTTAACATAATTTTCTTCTCCAACCAGTTATCCCGTCTCCATGAGGTGCTGAGGAATGAGCAATCGCCATGGAAACCCAGTCCCAGGCCAGTTCAGCAGCTGAAAAGAAGAAGAGGGTGGAGACCATTGTGGCGACCAAGGGCTCATCAGCGCGCAATGACATCAGCGAGAAGGCGGTGGCCTCCAGCACCACCTCAAACGGTACGTGTCACCTCTAACTGCACACTCAGCCGCTCTGGTTAATGTACATATCATTTTGGTCTTTGGAATACACCCACTCTTGGAGAGGCTGGACCATTGATCAGCTTACCAGTTGAGTAATGGGAACGTAATGGAGCCAAAAAGCATGAGTGAATGTGATGATTATAGGGGATTGAGCACATAGAAATTCTATCACTTCACAGGCGATCTTCAGGTGTTTCTTCACCTGAAAAAGTTAAAAAAATAAACATTGTATAATACACTTTCCAAACTTAAAAACCCAGCAACACCGTCATACCTTGTAGGTATTAACATGTCATTATAAGTTTAGTCTATTTTTATCTGATTGTTGATTTAAGTCACAATGGCTTGCAGTAATTAATTGTCAGGCATGTTCCGATGTTTTCTAAACATTTGTGAACTAGAGACAGATGTGTGGTAACCATACGTACCAACCAGCCTGTCCTCCTCCAAAAACGACCAAATAGGTCGATTGTTCAGCAGCTTATTACGACCTATAGTCACCTTTTAAAGTTTAGCACCTCTAGTGGTCGTGTTAGAAACAACAATTTGCGGCATATGGTCTAATGTCTCGTTGATTGCAAATGCTCCGGAGGGTCGTTTATTCACAAATAACCCTCTCTGGAAAATCCTAAATTGTAGAATAGTTTGGCCATTAAAATGCTTTTTGATTAGATTTCTAGCAAGAAGTGTATATTATACTTTTAGAATCTAAGTCCAGTGGATGTGTAGGATCTATAGTTTGATAGATATTACGAAGATGATTTGAGGTCTCGCTAGGAGAACGTGTATACAGTATACTACGTCTTTTCCCTATTAATTTCTATTGACGGCAGCGTCCATGTAAAGTTGGCGTCAACCCTCATGGGGTGAAAACAGTATTTTTTTCAGAATAAAACCGGAAGTATTCCCCTCACTGTCAACTGATTTTGCAGTGATATCTGCAGTACTCATCCACTAAAAAACTTCAGTTGATTCATAGAAAACAAATAGTTTTTTCGGAGTTTAGGATGGCCGAAGACACTAAACTACCCATAATCCTCAGCTATCGTCTGGTACTACAACATCCGCTTTGCTTGACAAACCCTGTGATTAGTCCTCAAGCTCTGTGATTGGATGTTGGAGTGGAAGTGCGCCAAGGTTACGCCGAGCGTCAAACAGCTCTTTGAAATGGAATGAAACCAAGGCAGACTTTCCAAAACTGGACTCGAAAGGGTCCAGCCCCACCACCCAGAACTACACATGCTGGCTAATTGAGTTTCGCAACATGTTGTATGGCACGTCTCTACTGGGAATTGTAGTTTTAAAAGACGTTTTCGTATTTCCCATAATTAGAAGTTGCCAGTATTAAAATGTGTACACATTGGTGTTATCACATTTAAAACCTATTGCTTTTGTCCATAATGGGCAGCATTAATATATACCCACATGCCAGCTAAGGTCAGAATAGCTTTATTTAACAGCTGGTCTTATGTCTGTGACCCTTCCTGTTGTTAATTGATGAGTCTGAAACATGCACTTGTCAAGGTTCAGAGGCACATTTTGGAAATATGGCAGTAGCCATCGATCATCTTAAGATAAGATATACTTTATTGATCCCAAGTTGGGAAATGTTTTTGTTACACCAGCATGTACAACATGCAATTTATTGTTAATTTGTAATTCTACTCCACTACAATTCAGAGGTTAACCTGGTATTTTTACTCCACTACATTTATTTTAGTTACTTTGCAGATTCTGATTAATAATGTGAAATATAACCCTTAAAGCGAGCTTTAGTTACACCTGAGTAAAATTGAGGGAAGGTGATTGTCAAGTGCCAAAATAAACTATGCAATATATTAGACGTTAAGTACTTTGTCAGGCTTAATATTTATCTGTAGATACCCCCAAAGTTTTTTTCTTATTCAAAAGAAAACCTTAAAGTATTCTTTAATGTTTAAATAAAGCCTTATTAGTTTGTCTGTTTTGCACATCCTCCTGTTAATATCTTTGGACTCCCTGCACTAAACGGTTTTATTGTAGAGATCACTACAGTATCTTCTTGATATTTTCTATTCTATATTTCTATCATTGAACTTCTACTTCCCCACTATTTTGTATATAGGCTAGTCTTAATATTTAAATTGTTTCATCAAATATAACATATTCAACAAAAAAATTCAATAACGTGCTTTAACCACTAGGCGGTGCGGGTTAAAAACTTTCAAGTTTACAGTGTTAATAAATTATACTTTCCAGTATAGAAAGGTATATCCGTCATTTAAAGGTCCCATGTCATGCTTTTCCGGTTATTACCCGTCCCCTTGTGTGTTATGAAGGTTTTTATGCATGTAAACGGTCTACAAAATCACAAACCCTCAAAGTACACCCTGTAGCGAGTAAGACTCTAACACAGAAAAGACCTGTCTATGCCAGTGGCGGTTCTAGACCAATTTGACTGGGGGGGCCACTGGGGGGCCAGTTATTTTCTGAGGGGGCACAATAAATGCAGGACGAAAAAGAGAACTAGACAGTAAAGTAATTGCGCATAAGACAACAATGCAATACAGTTATTGGTATTTGTTTCAGTACACTTATTTATTTCAGATATATCTTATAGTTATTACTGTTAGCTTCAGCTTAAGTTATAGTACAATCTTTGCACTAACACCATATCATATTTATATAAAAATAAAGGCAATGAACAGTTACATCTCTACTTTACATCTACAATTACACGGATACAATAGTTTAACTCACCTTCAATTATCGTGGTAGTCTCTCGAAACGTAGGTTTCAATCAGTCTTTCTTGGATGCAACAGCCTCTGATGATCCGAGATGAAAAGTGTTTGTTTTTCGCGCGCTTCAGACGGACAGTGAAAGTGAGTGCAGCGCTCTAATGGGTCCTGAGTGCACCGCTCTAATGGGTCCGACTAGGATGACGAATAACGTTAGTTCCGCCTATTCTTTTTTTTCAATTTTCATTGTTAGGGGGGCCACAGGGGGGTCAGAGGTCAGTGTTAGGGGGGCACTGGCTCCCCTGGCCCCCCCCTAGAACCACCCCTGGTCTATGCTGCCCCAGAACGCCTCGTTGGAGATTTCTCTTTTTCCTCCTGGGTACAGTGACGTGCCCATACCCACGTGTCCAAATGGACCAATCCGTGAAGCTCTGCAGATGGGGGTGCTGCAGCCCCCTCAGCATCCCCACCTTCCCGCGTCCATTTGTGATGTCTCGCTGTCTCACAGACCCCACGCAGCAAGCAGGAAATGAACCCAGCTCACACTCACAACGTCCCGCCAACACGGCACCCAGACCCCACGCAGCATTCTCATCTGTTTGTCATTACTGGTGTCATTTTCTGGTTGCTAACGCCATTGTAACACATAATCACTGATGTTCTGCTGTAACGGTGGTGATCTCATCAGAACAGAGTGGGTGAGCTGACCAATCAGAGCACAGTGGGCTCATAGGGAGGGGGGGGGGCAGGAGCTCCAACAAGCCGTTTAGGACAGAGAGTGAATACACATACTATACAGAGATGCTGTATGAGAAACCAAAGTTTGGAAAATTGCACAATATAAATCTATTCTAGTATACCTACTAGTTCATTTCCCCACTTTGTTGTGTTGCTTTAAGTCTTGGAAACAACATGGTCACTTAGATTTTTAATATTTCTTATTGCTCGCAGCATTTATAAGACACACTTAAAGCTGTTTCAGAGATTTTTCCCAACTTTGAGTTGTGTTGCCATGAATTTTCCCTATTGGAAACACATTTTTGCGGACTTTTCCGACTCCAAATGAATAAAACATTGTTTATGTATTAGCTTTGTGATTTGGATCCGCTCCAAAATGTAATGGGTGAGAGACAAACAGAGAAAACAAATAAGCAGACAAGCTGAAAACATTACCTCCATAACAGAGTAATGATCTAGACGTGCTTGAACCCTTGCACATGTTACTTATGTTTACTTTCCCCCTATTCTTGTGGTGAGTCACATTAAATTCTCGCTGGTAGCAAAACTCTGGCATGTTTACATAGCAATGTCTTCAACACATGCTATTAAAAGCTGTGTGGAGCTTACAGTTCATCAAGCCTGCCTCCATTTAGCCTTTCATTCAGATGTTGGAATATTAGATGCAATATTTTTTTTTGGTTTGGCTAGAAAGCCTCGGAGCATCAAGCTGAAGTCATAACAAAACCAGAGTTGAGATCACTGCGGCTTAAGCTTCAGCTGTGCTCATTAGCAGTGAGAGGATTTGGAGGTTTTTGGGTATGGAAGTTTGGCACTAGTATCCGGAGCTGGTAAGGGGAGTTTAACCCATCCCCCTTCAACTATGCTGACGTCAAATGGGATCATCCCAAGTGTGAAGAGGAGACAAACAGTGCAGGAAAGGGTAAATAAGTTGCTGTGACTTGCTCCCCATATGGGAGTTATCACAGGAAGTGGGTAAGTTAATGCATCTTTAAGCGTCTTGGGAAAACTCTCACTCTTACTCATTCCCAGATGGCCTGCACAGTTTTATTAATTAAAGGGACAGCGAGAAAAAAAAAGAAGTTTGTTGTGGAAAAAGCATGGATGTAATTTGGCACTGTGATTGTGGATTTTTCTTCATAATGTGCTGGTAATTACAGGTTTGAACAGCATAAGGTTTGTCTCCTGAGCCACGTCAGAAGAGAAAGTTGCACTCCCTTGAATACAGTAGTCTCATAATTCACTTGACGAAGGGAGGGATGATACTGATCTGCGGAGAAAGGTCCCTTTTAGATCCCAATCTCTCTCTTGGAATCAGACGATAGCTTACACATTCTTTGTGTTGTTATAATTACAGCACATTCCCATGTCGCCCCTAGAACTCATAACCTCTTATCAGGTGTAACCCTACACTCGCTTCAACTTTAACCCCCGTAGCCCCTGCCCCACCACTCCATGCAAACAAAAGGTAATTGTGAGCAGCTGTGGAACCCCAGTGACTGGTTCTTCTTAGGAAGACCCGGGCGAAATATTTCCCCAGTCAAGCAGAGGAGCGGCCCCTGATCTCAGCACGTAGGAAACCCTGTGCTTCACCAGGCAACAGCATGCTGCTATAATAAGTTGTGAAAAGTTGAAAAAAGTAGGGATGGCAGGTGGAGTGGTGGATATTTATTTTCCAAAGCAATCTTTCCTATGTGATTGGGCTCAGTTTTGATCAGATTTGAAGCTGGTGTTCGGATTAGCAAACTGCGCTTTTGTCTGGAAACAGATTACGCTCTAAAACTTTCCCTAAACTTCCACTACAGACTTCTCTTCCTCAACTCTGCCTTCCTCTCTTGGCCCTAGTATTTAAGTTTTGTCTAAGTTGAGCAGGCCCAGAGTAATTATTGAGTCCTAGTAGAGCGTTCCCACATGGTTGGCTAAATGGTGGCTTCATCCTGTGTGCCATTCATCTTTGTGCCCCCTCCTCTTGCACTGACAGCTCAAAAGAGCCGACTGTGCCACAACAATGCTGTGATTGGTGCTCTTTAGGAGGGGTTCGGGGGGCTGCTCTCCCCTCCCACCCTCATCATTCGGCAGGCAGGTGGACCACAAAGTCCCCTGATTCTTTTGTTGGGTCCCAGAAAAAAAAAAAGAAAAGATGTCCATGCTCCCTGGCTGAATAAATCCTGTCGTCATGGGATAATTTCCTAATAAAAAAAAGGAGACAAAACAGGGTGGGGGCTAAAGGATTGGTTAAAGGGGAAAAGACAGGGAAAAAGTTTTAAGATATGAGTGCTGCTGATTTCAGGAAAGAGAGAGTTAACGGGACGCAATAGGATGAGAAGAGAAAATTGGAAGCAGAACAACAGCACACAGTTCAGAAATGTGTCAGGGAATGCTGTTTTAATGCAACACAGACTCTGTTAAGCAGGTTATGAAGTGTTGGGACCTTTTAATGGTCATGCTTAAAAGGGCAAGAGCAAGGGTCTCCGAGGCAAACAAGTTAAGCCTTAAAGAGCAACAAATGATAGGCTTTCGTGTAGGTTAGAGAGAAATCCCTAAGCAAACAGAGAGCGTGACTAAAGTGTTTAGAAAAGAAAAAGAAGTGCTGTGAAAAAAAATCCTGATGGGAAGAGAAGGGAGAATGATAAAGAGAGAGAGGAGGGGAGATGAGGGCACCTTCTTTTTAGGCAGCCATTTAAATGATCAACAGTAAATAGAGGGGAATGTCATCTGACAGAAATAAAGTTCCCGTTAACAGCGGGGATGGAAAGTAATTTACAGATACGCTGTCCCCGCCATCTTTGTGCCTCCCAGATAAGGTTTCATTTCAGAAACGGATAGGAGACATTTTCACTTACGGGCCCCCATTCTGGGACACCTGTGATAACAGCTTGTGGACCCCTAATTGAAAATGGGTTTCAAAATGGATTTTCACTTTTCTTCCTCCCTCCTCGCCCCTCGCCATCCCCTCCCTCCCTCATGACTAAACCCCCACCCCCGTCAACACCCCGCTCCATCCCTTTTTTCCTTGGCGTTCCCCTGTCGTTGGCAGAGGGAGGCAATTTCAGAAGGACAGGGAGGGAGGGAGGGAGGAAGGGAGGGAGGCTTGGGGGAAATGGAGCATTGGGAGCGGATCATCCCTCAGCCCGTGTCACAGCTATGACAGCCGCGTGATCCGTCTTATTAATGAAATCATTGATCACTTGATGGGACTCATAATCAACTGTTTCTCCACTGTGTCCTGCCTCATCACCTCCTCCTCCCCCCTCCTTCTCATGTTGCCATCTCTGCTTTCCACTCTTTATTCCCTCTAGAAAACAAATATATTCCACTTGATTTTGTGTAACTGAAGACAAAAATGATTAGCAAAATTAACAGGAACACGCAGACACTGGCTGACAATACAAGTTATCTAGTTTGTTCATCTTCAGGATTTAAAAATTACAAATAATGCAGGAAATATATCTGTTTATTTTTTAAAATATATTTTAGAAGAAGAAAAAAGTAGTTATTTGAGGGAAAACACTTTGTGCATCCCTGCTGCTAAAGGTGATCTCTGTCATCTGTATTTGTGCTGTATGTATTTCATGGGGACCAGTGGAGGAAGCAGGGGCCCCTCTCTGTTACCCTACTCTGGGCTCTGCCTGTGGGGGCTAATGAGAGAGGACTGATGGAGGGATAAGGGACCTCATGGGAGCTCTGGCTGGCCCACGGGTCAAACAGCACAATGGAGGAGGCGTTATAGAGCCTGACACACAACCCCTCATAGGAAAACTGGCTTTTAGTGTCAAAAGACCTCTGTATGGTACATAAATAATACATAAAATATAGAAAAACCTATTATATAAGCAGAAATAAAAAATACTTGTTTATCCACAGCATTTTCACGATTGCACATCATGGAGTTTTAGAGAAACACAAATGGAATATAAAATCTACCTGTAGATTTGGGTTTGTAAAGTCACACTGGCCCTGTGCACATTGTGGATCTGCTTTGCCTTCACTGTTGAGCCATAGCCATTTCATGGACCTCTGCACTGAAGGCAATTTCCTACAGCAGCAGGGGGACAGGCTTTGGCAGAGCCACCTCAAAGGGGCCTGAGGAGCAGGATTAGCTTAGCCTCGCTACTACTCAGGGCGGAGGAGAACCTCAGCTGCCCGGCCCAGGCCTGCCCAGCCTGGCCTCCCTAGTCTGGCACACTTCTGCATGCTCAAATCTGTCTGCTGGAGCTCCACAGCTCCCTCACTGCTGGAAGATGAATATAAGCCACCGCCTGAAGACTTTTGCATGCTGTGAAGATGCCTCCAGAATTTAGCTGTAGTGGAATTGTATCTTTGTGTTTTTGGTCAGTGATCCTCCAACTTGTTTGCCACTGGTGGATGTAGCAAGACATATGGCTTGGACCCTGAACATTAGCCCTCAA
Source organism: Notothenia rossii (assembly GCF_949606895.1). Lineage (NCBI taxonomy): Eukaryota > Metazoa > Chordata > Actinopteri > Perciformes > Nototheniidae > Notothenia > Notothenia rossii. The sequence continues at coordinate 15,715,429 of NC_136911.1, read as the reverse complement.
AGTAAATTCTAATGTTTACTTCTAACAAGGAGGATATATTTTGCAATTTTTTGGTTTGTCTCTTTGTGAGCAGGATTAAGGAAAAACTACTCGCCCAAATTTGATGAAACTTGGTGTAAGTATAGAGCCCATTACGTTTTTAGCACATCCGAATATACATATTACATTCATATGGAATTGGCCTTGGTGAAAGCGCTCTCCAGGTACTCCTCTAGATACAATTTGGGTCATGCTTTTGCAAGTCAAACTTGAAAATGGAATCTAGTCTGTAAACTGTGATGGACTCATGGGAGTGTATTAAATATTTGTTTATGATTGTGGCAATGAACTTAAAGAGTACATTGGGATTATTACAGATAGAGATGATGGGCCAAACCAATCCAATCTGACCCATGCCAATTTCATTTCCATTACGTTTGACTACAATCCATTCAAGCAATCTCAATTTGACATCTCAGTCATAGATCTATAATTCTAATACGTCGTGATAGTTCATGCTGACCATCACAATGGCTCCTTTGGTGAACCTGAGATCATTTTCACTGACACGCTGAGAGCCAGAATGGCCTTGGAGTCAGAGGTCACACGGGTCAGAGAACAGTCTCTGAGCTAACCAGTGGCCTCACAAAGATGAATCAGCCTGCCCTGTGTGAGAGGATCGGGGGGTACATGGAAAAGCCCGGCCCTGCGGCATCCCAGCAGCACTGCGGCCCTGTCAGATCTCACTCCTCTCTGAGAGGGAGGCACAGGGAAGACCAAGGGCCCCATAAACTCATAAACCCATAAAGTGGGGAAACAGTAGTTGATTATTCTACCATTCTGTCCATTTGTCGGCAGGCATCAGTGGCCTCCCTCCCGCCAGGAGGAACAAAGCGGGGGTGTCCTGACCCTGCCAGGAGGATTTATTGTGGTGTGTTCTTTCCGCGTCCTCTCTGTTTTGTTCACCCCCTCACGCCTCCTTACCACAGTTGGATTCTTGTTGAATGGAAAGAAGAAGCAACTAGTGGGGTTGCCACCAGGGTTGGAGTTTATATAAAAGAAGGAAACGTCCTACTATTGAGCTGATCTTTTGCTTTCTGTATCTCAACAAAAGATGATTCATATTAAATGAATGTAAATAATCTATATGTTAGCTTCTTTGTGTGATGTAACTTTAAGACCCAAAAAACTATGCATTATTAGTCTACATAATGTACATTACGTGTAACATAATAAGGAAAGGTACCATAAAGCCTTTTTGTGTGCCTTCCCCCTCGTAAATGTCTCTCTTAGTTGGCATGGTGGCAGCTGTTAAATGATAAATCACTATTTACATTTTAAAGAAGTTACGAAAGTCAATAAAAACATTTCTGTCATAAGTTTCAGAGACACAGCATATCAACTTACTGTCCTAAGATCACATGAAGACGTTTTTGGTCCGAGTCCAGTTGCGAAAAACATGCAGAATCTGAATGTAGCAGAATTTTGGTCTAGGGCCTAAACTTATTTTTTCCTGGAAATGGCTGGTGTATTTCAGGTCACTTTCAAATCACTGCTCAAAACTCACTGGATTGAATCAAGACATGCTTTCAGGCCCTCTACTCCATAATCTCTCTCCCCTGACTTTTACACCCTCTGGGCCTTGACTCTCACCCTTCTCCCTGAAACCCCCCCCCCCCCTTCCCCGCCCCGACTCTCTCCCTCGCATTGTGAAAGAGGAGCTAGGATCAAAGGCCATAAACCATGGCAGTGATTTCTGGTGATTGATTAGAAGCAGAGGTTGAGAAGCAACGGCTCTCTTCGCTCCATTCTTCCCACCCTCCGGTGCTGCGTACGCATTTCTCCCAGGGCTCTCGTAAATAGCTCCGACTTTAAGTGTGAAAAGACTTGCCACGATTGGCCGACTCAGTCCAGAAACACTTCCGCGCTCGGGCGGCCGGGCCAGTTTTTCTGCCTCTTCCTCCTGGATGGCAGGAGGGTGTCAGTTGATAAGAACCATTTGTAGTCTTGCTTGGATCTGGGGAGGGACAGTGTAATCCCCTCGCCCTGGTCTGTTCACAGAGCTGGAGGAAAGAGCAGAGGAGAGGAGGAGGAATTGATTTTCAGAGAGAGGGCATGCGGAGAATTGAACTCAGATGTGTAGCAGAGACAGGGTTTGAAAGAAACATTCTACTTGCGGGGAAACAAATGTCTGTAGCTTAGAGCAGAGGGGCCATGCAATTTGAACTTGAGCAAGTCCTTCTAATGTTAATCAATTGCATAGCTGTCTTTCACCATTCCCTCCCTGCCTCCTCCTTCTCCTCCCCCTGTCCTGAGCACAACTCAGCCTGGAGGACTCTTGACAAGCGAGTGGTCCCGTAAAGGCATTTTAATAGGCCATGTCCATTCAGAGGCATTGAGATTAATACTTGAACCTAATCTCCCACATGCATGCTTTTGCAGCTAGACACAAATACACATGCACCTCTCTCTGTCTCTCTTACCCTGCCTGATCTCACCTGGAGCTGTGAGTCTAATGATGTTCGGAGTTTGGGCCTCGCAGCGACAGCTCCAGTCCCGCGGAGACGTGTCTCATGTCAGACTTTGCGCCAGACAGACTCCAATAAGGAAAGGGGGGTGCCGGTGGGGTGGGGTGTGTGTTCTTCAACGCAGCTGGAGCGAAGCCAAAACTAAAAGTGCAATTCTCTGAAGGTTTTGTTTTTCCTCTGTGGTATTTACAAAGTGATTGAGCACATTTTTGAGTGTCATGGAGTATCTCATTACGCTCTTAAAAGCTTTTTATCCATCGACATGCTTTAAGATATGTACACATGCGTTGCTTACTGTAGATACTCAGTAATGTGTGCATGCAGACACATAATCTCTCATTTTCTCTCACTTTCCTCGACGGCACCAAGCTGTACACACACACACACACACACACACTTGCAGCTGGAGGATGGGCCGCCCTTATTAACTGTTTGGCGACCTCATGACTTCATCTTCGGTGCTGTCAAAGGCGGCCCACATTATGTCTCTGTGCGGCTCAATGGGCTCTTTGTTCTGGCTTGGCTCTGGAGCAGCTCAGCATGGGGCTGCGTAAGTCCGACAGTCCCACTGCGGCTCTGGAGAGGGAGGCAGAGAAGGATGGATGGAGGGAGGTAGTGGATGGAAGAGAGGGAGGGAATGTGCGGGAAAGGGATGAGGGGAGATTGAGGAGATTTCCGAAAGACACGGGAATTGGGAGAATGAGGGATGATATCTGGAAACCAGGAGTGAGTAACAAGAGATTAGTGGGAATAAAGTGCCAATGAGACACAGAAGGTGGGATGAAGTGAGGAAAAGGAAGGGTAATGAAGGATGGAGAGGGAAGGGAATACATGCTACAGGTGAATCCTAGCTTAAACAGTCTTTTACTATGATGATTTTAAACACCGTTTCCCCTCCCATCCTACTGATTCAATTTGAACAGCAGATTATGAAGGCAATGTGTCATCTGAGCCACACAGGCCATCCTCGTGTGGAATGTGGGATTAACGGCAAAGTAATGCAGAGATTAGAGAAGGAGGCGAGAGTGGAGCGGGGAAAGGAGGATTGGAATGGCGGGAGTGACAGGAGAGGTCATACATGAGGAGAGCTCATTACTGAGAGGGGAAAGCAAAAGACAGAAAGAGACCTATGGAGTAAGGAAGGTAAGGATTCTTTAGGACGCTACATAGTATGTGGGCATGTGCTAAAAGAGCAACGTTCACTTTTGCAGACTAAATAAAAAAGGCATGGGACCATTATGTGGCTGTATCCATCTAAAGCTTGGGTATAATTTGAGAAACAAGCAAGAGTGGGCCAGATTTGAATATCATTCAACCAAAAAGACCCTGTCCAGTATGGCCAATGGTCACACGAAACATCTCAAAGTGAACAAAAAGGGTAACATCGGCCCCCTCCTCAAAACAAGTGAAGCAGGAAACAGAACCATGCTTAACCAGTGGATATTTTAATATCACCAATGCGTCTTTTTTACTTATGCACAGTACACCTTTTAATACAAATACAAATAAATCACTTTTTCATGCTTATCCAAAGCTTAGAAGTATGGACTCCTCAAAGAACTACTCTCTTTATCACATGTCGGCTTAGTGATTGAGTTGAGCTTTAGCTTATCTGACCTGTGACATACAATGATTGCTGCAGCCAATAGGCCATAATATTCAAACATAGTGCTTTCCCCCTGAATTGTTCTCTTTATTGCACCACAGACCCACTTATCTGATCACATAGAAAACATGGGGCCTTTTCCTTTCCCCTTCCTACCTCCAGCCCCTTCCCTGCAGACAGTGGTTAAGTCTGTTTGGCCAACACAGCAGATCCTCTAATCTGCAGAGCTTTCCCTGCCTGCTGCAGACACTGTAATGAAGGGGTACAGGTCTCACCTGTATTTAAAAGGATGAATTACACCCTGTTTATTAAGCGGGCCCTCCCATTCATATCACACGCTGGGGGCGGGTGAGGGTCAGGTCTGGGATTTTGCAGCCAACTGTCAGCTGTAATGATGATAGGATGTTTGGGAGTCAAACGCTGATTGAAAGGTTCATAAAGAGTTCTTTGTGGGGGGATTTGGCACCTTTTAGGTCTTGTTGAAAAAACTGTGGAAAAATGAACTAATGTTATTTTAGATAATTAATGTGTCAAGTTGTAAAGGCAGAATGCAGATTTAATTAGCATTTTTTTCTTTCTTTTTTAGCACTAGATGACTTAACGTATGTGCAGAACAGCCCCTCATTGTGGGAGCAGAGTGAATGAGTCAGTTGAGTTGTGTTCTTTTTATGGCATTTGGCTTGTAGTTTGGAATTCTGATTGTCATGCTCTCTGGTAAAAAGACCTTATGTCCAAATGTGACGGGTTAGAAACTATAAGCATAACCAGCTGCTGCTGCATCAAAGGCCCATGCATGCTGTTCATTTAACCCAGATCCGTCACACTCATGTGTAGCCCCTGATTCAACCTGTAATGTAGACATTCAGCAGAAGGCATTAGACTGAGACTAATGTAGGGTTATGGATGCAAATTAATTTCCAGCACCTCTCTCCTAGTGATATGTCAAAGGTTACCTGCTGTATTAGAATATATTTGTCTGGGGTCAAATACGAATACAGTTTTCAATGGATGACATCTTTACCAGCTATTATAACATATCGTCTGTGCCAACACTAAGCCGATTTTGGACCACAATATTCAGGCATTTGTGACAGATGTAAATTAAGATTGCAATTTGATCGGTGTGAAAATGGCTGAATCTGAGAGAGGAAAACCATAAAGTAAGCCTGGTTAGGAGTGTGTTACAGTAAATGTAAGACACCAATACATCACATCAAAGCTATTCATTGCAAAAGGAAATAAGAAGAGTGATAAATAATTTTCCAACTTTTTAGGCATTTTTGTAGAGTAAGACCTTTATGAAAATGACCTGGAAATGCACCATAGTCTAAGTGTTGTTCAAACATGGTTCTTTTGCCGAGCTGCATAGCAGGTGCGAGAATAGATGAGCAGCAACAGAGCAGGCAGGGAATTAGACGGACAGATCTCAACATCCACAGGCCTAATCACCACAGAAGAGAGAGGGAGCGGGTCCACTCTGGACTTAGACGTTCACCAGTCATTGATAAAGTGCTTAGCAGCGGGAAAATTAATGAATCCGGCCCGACTGGGAGAGAGGGTTTTTGGGTTGAAGGGGAGGGAGAGGAAGGGGAGGACGAGGAGGGATGGTGTGTGGGGGGGTAATCCTGTTCCAGCTAAATGGCTGATCCCTCTCATTCCTTAGATATCAAATGTCAAGAGTTAAATTAGCCTGCTAGCCTCAGATAGGAGTTAACATGCTTTTAAACAGGGCGGGGCTTTGTGATTCCTGCCCCCTATGGGATGGCGAGCAGGTGCCTTTGATGTGTCTAATTATCCAGCTCCTGGTAAGTGCAGGCTAACTGTCTTAATGGGGGCTTCTATGCCTCAATGCAGTGCACAGTTATGCAATTAAACACATGCACCAGAATGTGTGAATGCACATTTTTACACAAGAAAAAACACATTTGACTTACAAGAATATTTAGGGAGCAAACACGCCATGGCCCTAAAGTTTGACCTTTTAAAAGTGAAGTGAAAGAACTCTATGATTTTATACTGCAAGGTGGGAAACATCCACAGTGGCATTTTGGATCGAATTTGATATGCTTGAAATTACTGTTTTATTTTTTCTATTTCCGCCAAACTGTTGGCTCTGTGTTTCTTTGCTTTGGCTGGATATCCATTTCTCTTGGCGAGCCGTTCCTAATCTGAGTGCCACAGACTTGGTCCGGATCACTCTGGTGTCAGAAGTGGGATTCCAATGCTGAGGCCCAGTGGAAAGCTGGCCCACATTGGTCTGGTGGGCATTGTGCCCAGATCCACCCTAAAAGTCCCACTATCCCAAATGGACATAGTTCTGCCCTAGCTGCACACAATCATTTTTATACTGTTAGAGAGGACAGTATACATAACAAACAGGTTAGGGCTGATCACAGCTCTCTTATGACAATTTGAAGCAATGCTTATCCAGTCTGTAAGCCAATCAGAGCATTAAATGGCCTTCTTTCGCTTTGAAGCCTTGATCAAATGCATCTCTTGGTGTTTGACTCCTCAAAGAATGCAGGCCAAGGTGCCCTTTGAGTGAAAAACCTTAAAAGCCATAACTATCCATGATCAAAAACGCATCAGTGTGCATTTTAGAGTCAGGGCTTTCAGCTCTCTCACTGCAATGCTCATTGCTCCCTCACAATGTGGCCCTGATGACATGGTAGTGGGGTTTCGGGCTGCTCTATGGTGGGCCTGTGCCCCTAATGGGTGAATAAGGGTTAGCTAGGGGCAGGCGGAGGCTTGGCATGATACAACCCCGCTGTGAGGCTGATTTGAGGTGAGCGCAGGGAAGAAGGAAGGCGCCAAGCAGGCTTTGATTTGCCCCTCCCCAGCCCCCGGGGCCTGGAGGCTGGTTGGTGTGAGATGCTGAGCTCTGGGTGCGTCCCAGTGGACCCCTGGCGGCGGAGAGAACAGGCTGGAACTGCGGGCTGTGGAGCAGGGGGTTGGGACGTAGGCTGCCGAGAGACAAATTGAGATGTGGGAGTCGTCGAATTTGCCTAGATGAATATTGAAGAGGGCATTTGCGGGCGCTGTGTGGGAAATCAGCTGCTGACAATAGACTGCTAACCAGGAGAGGGAACATCCTGACCTGCCCATGCCTCTCTCTGCAATTCGTCCAAACATCAGTCACAAGCTGATAGTTAAATAATGTAACACCACAGATTCACTCTGCAGAGACAGAATCAAACATTAGCGCAAAGTTAAAGGGAGAGAACTTTATGTATGATGAAGTTCTCCGGGGTTCTGTCAAATACTTGAACTGGGGATTGCAAACTACCCTGCCCACAGTTACCAGGGTACTGACCTGATTCTGCCTTCTGACATTTGAAATATTTGTATGTCAAGAAGTTTATCGAATGTCACTTTGTTTACGCAGACACAGGAAGCTCCATTAGGACTTGATAACCTTCATATAATGCTGAACTGAAATCTGTTGTGGGAAGGTACCAAGCTCCTTGTGGCACTGAGTCTCTCCGCCCAAAAGTTGATCAGAAAAATACCTCACACAATTGCAGTAATCCCCCATGCTCTTGTTGTGTTGGGTTGCTGGAGTTTGAGCATTCTCTCTTTCCCTCGTCTTTCAGCCTGCGCTAATCGTGAATGATTCCCTCTGTCTATAGCGCCAATGCCAGGCCCGGTGAATCAGGTACATAAGCCTAAGCCGCTTGGAGAGGTGCTCTTATTAAACTGTAGCCAGCTGCTGGAATTTTTCTTCCCCCTCTCATTGTTAATTGGGGAGTCTTGAGTCCTTCCCTGGAGTCGATTTGCAAGAGAAAGAAAAAAAGGAGCAAGAGATTATTGCACAGGAGGAGAGGAGCTTTGAAGAAGTGTTTTGTGATTTCACTGTATATCCTTCACTCCTCTCCTCCTTGTTCGCTCTCCATGTGCTCCCCAGCCAAAACCTGTTTGTGCCACTGACAACAGGGCTTTGAGAAGTCCGAAGGTGGAACACAGCATATGTCTGGCTTTGGCTCAGAGGTACAACAACACCTCCTCTGATGTTTAGGCTTTCAGGAATGGCTATAATGGGGGAAAGAGTTGCAATGGCTCTTTGTGCACCCCTGAAACTTACATGTGCCAGTTCTGGAGACTCAGATTTACTGAGTGCAGGCCGGAGGGCAGTTCAGATGCTTGAGAGTCAAGGACAGTTGGCATGTGAAGAGACAGCAATCCTTGTTTTTAACCTCAGCCTCTTCAAAATACCTTCAAAAACAACAAGCAACTAGGGTTTTGTTTCACTTCTCATGTCTTTGAATAGACTGGGCACCCTTAAGTTAAGCCCCCCTTGCCAGAGCCCAACTCTTAGAGGAAATGGCCCCACTCCATATCTCATTATCTCTTTTAAAATTTCATTTTGTCATTGCATCCAGGCTCTCTTTTATGCCGCCATATTAAAGGCCATGCTTAGGGTTTTCTCTGAAGGTATTCGCACCACAGTTTTACAATAGAGACCCCAGACAAGGGGGAAAAGGGAAAAACCTGGGCTTTAGGATTTAATGAGTGGCTTGCCGGGGGTGAAAAAAGGATAGAAAGCAAGTGTGGGAGAGCAAGGGAGAGTGCATTTGTAGAGGTTTAGAGAGAGAGAGAGAGAGAGAGAGAGAGAGAGAGAGAGAGAGAGAGAGAGAGAGAGAGAGAGGAGAAAGAGAGAGAGAAGAGTAGTATGGGAGGAAGAATGCAGGAATGGAGCACAAGGTACCATAATAGTGGGAGAGAAAGCTCCTGAAATACTAGAGCTGGGGCGTGTGCTCTGATCAGGACGGCAGTGAGCACAATTACCTTCTTTTCAAATCCTTCAGTGACACTGCGGGAGGAAGGAGGACTTTGAAACTTGAAAGGCAGGAGCCTGCTTTCAACCTCAAACGCGAGCAGGAAAGGGCTCTGAAATTTGTTCAGTGCTCCCCATCCACCATTAGCTTGTTTCTTCCTCTCGCCTCCAGGCATTTAAGCGCTTTTTGAAAAGATGTTAAGAAATTCAATCACCATAGAGAGAGAGCGGGATAGTTCTTTTTTCAGTTTTTTTGAGAGGCATGCTTTCCTCTGGTCCACAGAGGACCGGCCTGCTGCTTTTGTATTGGGCTGAATAGACCTGCAAACTGGTGGTGGACTGGATGCGGCAACCATGGGAAAAGAGAAGAAAATAAAAGAGGAATGGAAAATTAGGGAAGGAAGAAGGGAAAGGGTCTTTTGGGCCGATGGTCAGAGTTGGAGAAGTGTTGCATGGGTGAACTTTTCAAAGTTGCGTGTGTTTACAGGTCTGTGTTTGCTCTGTCTTCATTAGCCCGTTTTTGACAAGCCTGACATGCTGTAAGAGTCGAACAAGTTTCCACCTAGAGGTAGAGAAAATAAACCTTCAGATTTCTGTTTCCTTCTACCAGTCCAAGGGGTCGATGGACCCTTGGACTGCTGACTGTTTGTTTAACCATTTAAGGTTCTATAAATTCAAGTAATAAAGCTCTTTAAGGTGGTTTATGGTCGAATGATGAACCCCCTCTGTGGGCTTTCCATGGTGACTGGAGGGGGATGGTGGGACTGTGACACTGCTGTGATTGAACTATTAGCCGCTTGACCTCCCTTGCAGGAGAGAGACACATCTAAATAGCACTGGGGGTCACTGGAGAAGGTGAAGAAAGAAAGGTGGAAGAACAGGGACAACATTTACAAGACATATTGAAATAGAGAATAAATAGAATGCATACAGTAAAGGCGTCTTGAGCAGTTTTTCATGAGTTTTGCAGAAGATGATAAAGACCAATTTTAGTGCACAGTGGCCTAACTGCTATTTACAGTCCAGTGATGAATCGTTTTACAAAACATTAAATATATTAGAGCGAGCTTCTGGATATGAACAACATTTGTACTGCTCTTCAATGTCAATTTCCAATCATCTAGTTGCAAAAGAGTGGAAGCCTGTGCTACACACATCTACAGGCTCGAACCTTAGCAGTGCTTGCTCCCAGCATACTTTACAATCTCGACCTCTTCCAATCCAAGTCAGGAGATGAACCAAATTCTGAAATCCCTTTATGTTAATATTGCGCTTTGCAAGAGCAGACCTATTAATCCAGCTTTAACCGTATAAGTGCCATTATTCCCTTAATAAGATCACTGGCTGTGCAGTATAGGATTAAATACTTATATCATAACTGACACTGTCATTTCCTAAGGATGAGAGTGGCTTGCCTCTCTGGCTGTCAGTTCCGCGTTAAGAATTCTTGAATCTGCTGCCAGTGCTGCGCTAAGGCAAGGCTAGGCCGAACGCCGGTAATGGATGTGGGAGAGTGAGGGGAATAAAAGAGGGACCTGTGGGTTGCTCCTTCTGCTCACTCTTCTTCGCCTCTCTCTTCCTGCTTCTATCTCTTAACCTCCCCCTTCCTGATCACTTCTCTTCTTCTGTGAAGTGGTGCAGCATTATGTCGGCCCTCTTCAGTGCTTATGGTAGTGCTCTTTAATCTGGCAATCTCCTCTGTTGTTAATTGGCAGTTGGATTCTGTTGGGTTGCAGTGCATAGTGCGGGAGCCCTAATACAGAACCTCTGGCACAGACACAACGGCATATTGCCAGTTTCTTAGTGAGCGCGATGAACCCAGGAAGGAACATTTGATTAAACTGATGAAAACCATCTCCTTCAATGGTCAATTGCATGTAACCGGGGCTAAACATTGAGGCCATTCACAGAAGCAAATGAGTCAGGGCCTAAACAGAGAGCAGAACTCTCCTGATTTGACAGCGTTTGGTAAAGCGCCTTGATCTGCAAATGAAACCTCAAAGGTAAAAAGCATTCAAGCCATTTTTAGCCATCATTATTGTGTTCTATGCTCTGCCAGTTTCTGAGTAAGTCTATATTGTACTACAGAAAAGGTTAATACCAGGTCAGGAGGCTAGCTGGCCCTTATACATGTCAGTTCATAGGTCAGGCCAAGGGTCAGGGGTCATGCCTTTCTGGTGACGCTCAGCCCTTGAACTTAAGTCCACATTTATCCTCTTTACCCAGCATGCCAAGAAGCTTTCTCCTGAGACCCTACTCCTCCTAATTTCACCCTTAGAGTAAGACAGATTTAGTTTTGAGAACTGAGAGAGTGGGCAGAAGGAGAAAACAGGAGAATATAGGAGGGTGGGGTTGATAAAACCCATGACGCTGGTTAATGGGCAGCTTGGAATGCAGACAGGAAGCCTGCGTAGCCTCCTCCATGGGAATCCATTTCTTTATGGAAAGATTAGACAAAGCTGAATTTGAGAACAGATTTTTTTTAAAACTGTGCGAAAAAAATAGCTTGGGATTTTTTCATCCATGGTGTCCATTTGCTCATACATGTACTCCCTCTGACTCTGAACTCCCACATCTGGTAGAACCAGGCAGAATTACACCCATAATGCCCTGTAGGTTTTTCGTGTACAAAGCTGATCTCCAGCTCCCCCCCCCCATGCTTTCTACGTGAATTGACTTTCTCACGATGGGTATGGCTGTTCAGAACGTGAATGTGTATGAACCAGGGAGAGAGAGAGAGAGAGAGATTCTCATATATTTTTCCAACTTTTAATATCTTTCTCACAGCTAGTTGTTCTCTCCTTTTTTTAATATCAGATTCTTCTTTTTCCTTTCTCTTTACCCATTGCAGAGGACGAGCATTCAGGCCCGCATTACCACCGTGAGAGACGCAATGCCATCAGCTCCCACGCACCGAGAGGGGGGGGCCACGACAGGACCATCAGCGAGGAGCCCTCCACCTCCACAGAAGAACGCCCCTCCCTGCTCAAGAAGGAGCTGCATGGGTCCCTGCCCCACCTGACTGACCATGGCCTTCCGTACCGAGGCACTCTGTTCACCATGGACCCCCGCAACGGCTACCTAGACCCACACTATCGTAAGTTACAAAATACTTGTTAAGTAAAGAAACAACAAAGCTCAAGGACATGTGTGCAGCACCCCAAAGCATCAAGGCCAAGTTAGTCTCTTTACTGTAGGTGAGAGGCAGGACTGCCAGTTGCTTGATTTAGTCTGACAGATTAGCCTCTCTTGAGCTCACTCTTGCCCACATACACACATACTTTGTGAAAACATGCACGCACACTTGTCTTGTTTTGTGCCTGGGAAGTTAGTATGGGGAACGGCCAGCGTAGGTTCTTAATTCCCTCATTAGGAGCCTGTCTGAACACAGTACTCTGCTTTCCTTCATCAACACACACTTCAAAGCCCCAAAGCAGCGCCGCGTCAAACCTCACCACCCCCTACTCTGCCTCTTTCTCTCTCTCTGGGACTCAGAGACTGTGTGAGAGAAAGGCAGTGAACAGATGGAGAGAGAGAGAGAGACAGAAAGAGAGACTAATAGAGATGGAGCCCGAGAGATTGTGGTGTAGGGAAAGCTGTGGCTTGAGTGAGATACCAAAGATAATTTTCAAAAAAAGGTGGGATAACAGTAGGAGTTAGATGAAAGTGAAGCTGTGTGTGTGTGTGGAAAAAGAGAACAGGAGATAGATGATTGGGGAGTAAGAGGCTGATTAGGAGGTTAATTCAGCGACCACTGTAGCCAGGACTTAGCCTGCAGACAAGGATTTGATGTGATAGCTTGTTTAGTTTGGTTAAATTGGCTCTGAATTGGGGCAGACAGAGTGAGACAGAGAGATTTTAATCCAGTGGCAGTAATGAAAATTGCAGTGGACCCCAACCGTATACTGTAACTCTATTTATTCAGCCACTTCATTAGCTACTGCTCCCTCGTGCTTGGTTGCCCGAGAGTCACCAAGGTGCCTCTTTAAGGGAAAGGTTACTCCAAACCAGGCAATGGTGCTGTGGACAGGGCCCTCGAGGGCAGAACATTACTGCCCATTACATCCTGACCTAACTCAGCAACACTGCCACTTCTCATTTTATGTATGTGTGTGGGTATGTGTGAAGGAGCTCTGGAGGTTCCAGACCAGTGAAGCCGTGGGGTGGAGTGGGGGAGAAGGGGGGGTCACTCTGAGACTTGGGGTCATGTGGAAAAGTCACAGTCTGAAATGTAGAGTTCAAAAGCAGCAGGAAAAGTCAAAAGGGCCGTAGAGCTTCAAGAGGCTTTCTTTGTGCATTGGGGCTCAAGAGGCTGGAAGACTTGCAATCATACAAAGCACTGGAGTAGAGCGCAGTGATGCTTGCTGGGAAGCTGCAGGCATGATGAACATAGATTTGATCCTACTAAAGCACTGCTTCTTCCACATTTTTATATAAAAGTCTAGTGTTAGGGCCGGAAAAAATATATCCTTCAATTTCACTGCAATCATTTTAATACAATTGACCAAATGCTGTTCTAAAGAATTCGAGAATTTGCAGCTTTGACATTTTGGATGTAATTGCAATTCAAAAAGGTCACTTTGGGCTCTATAAATTGAACATGGGCATTGCAAAAAAAAAGATTTTCTACCTTTTTGTTATCAAAAATGATTGAAGGATTAATCAATTGAAATAATACCAGTCAAATAATCAATCATGACGTTACAACATTTTTTCTGTAGATATTCAATAACTTCACACCAAAAAAAAGTCATACCCTAATTGCTTTATTGAGAACCTCAACCCTAACCCTAACATCAACAAAGATTTCAAAACCCCCACAGATTTTTTACTTTGTAAAAGGTGTATGAAAAACAGTTTCTAGTGTTTTTCATTGATTTAAATTCTCTGATCTTGACTGTTCAGGAAGACTTATGATCTGAGATGAGGGCATTGCTGTGTAAAACACCTCCTCCTGGCCCCAGGTGTTGAGGACATGGGGTGTCCCTGAAGGCGGCGGTCCCATTCTGTCTGATTGAACCCAGTACCAGAGCTCAATCCCCATGAGCTTCGGCGGTCTTCGGGTCAGCACAACCAAAGGGTTCCCCTTAAAACCTCCACTTCCCCTCCCTCCCTCCGCTGCTTTGAACCAGAAGCCTGTAGCGTCTGTCGCCACTCCTGCGCCATAAGGTGTAAAAAAGCAACTGGCTCCTGTTCTGGTTCCATACACATGTAAGCACACACACACAGCCGAGACTCCACCAGCGGTAGTCCCTCTGTATGAGGGCTTTGTCACCTCCTAAATTCATCCCAGGTGTGTGCATGTGTGTGTTTGTGATTGAGAGGGGGCCCTAAGCCTTTGTGCTGTGCTTGCATAGTGTGCGACGCCAGGCAGCAGACAGCCAGGTAAATCCGATTACTCTTAGTGCGGGTGTGTGTCAGTGCTTAATGTGCCTAAATGCGACGGCACCTGCAGCCTCCCCACACCTGGTCTCTGGGTCGTTAACGTGCTGCCCAAATCTCTGGGAGGCGTAGGAGTCGAACAACAAGAGGGGGGGGGGGGGGTTATCTTCATGGGCCTGTGCTCGGGTAAATCTTTTCTATTCACCCAGACTTGTGATCTCCCACTCCTCATACGTTAGCGGCCTAAGACTGTGTTTACACACCCACTTCAGTGTAAAAAGGAAGAGGCACTGAGGAAACATCGCCCCTATTGTTAGCATTAGCTAATTGTGGTGATGCCTGAGTCTTAGCCGCTTTTCTTGGGCAAACATTGGATAAGAGTCCACATCCTTCTTACCACAACACTAATACATGGGGCTTTGCTGTGGGATAAGAAGAAAGGATTGAGATGTGGATTAATGAGGGAGAAGTCGTTTTTTTTAAAGATCTTAATTGTGTAGAAGTATGAATGGGATGCGCAGCGCCGACATCTGTTTACATTGTATGCTGATTAGCCGGTCAGTGGTCTTGCAGCAACAGTGAGCCCACTTGCTGGCAAAGCATCTCTGCTTCCTCCGAGGGGATCTTCTTCTTTAAAGTGTCTCTTTCTTAAACACTTGCCCTTCTTTGCCAGACTAAACATATCCATAGAGGGACTTAAAGCACATCCTTTTCAATAGCTCTCTTGCAAATGTTAAAACTGCACAGAAACACCCCGAGAATGTTTAGTGAAACAATGGCAACTGGAGGAAAGTACATTTGCCAAGCTTTAAAGACAATTCATAAGTATATTGGCGGGGAAGTGACCTAAGTTTTGTGGCACTACTGTATTTGTGATACAGTAGGTCATTAATAGTAGCAGAGACACCCTTTTAAACGTGTATCCAGGCTGTGATGGCTGCCTATCAGTCTAATAGTCTTTAGGTTAGCTTCTTAAAAGAAATCAAGGGCAGATTTTGCTGCCAGGGCCTAATCCCCACACCAAAGCCTTGCTGTCCTTGACTGATCTCAGAAACCATGCCTGCTAAGCTTAAGGCAGTGAAAGTATGGATCTCTTGGCTGAAGGATTCCTTTACATGTCTCTCAGTAACCCTGCTCTCTGAGCCTGTGCAAAGGTGACTACTACCTGGATCATAGTGGCCCTGTGTTCTGGGAAAGCTAGCAGTAACACTGAGCCATGGCGTAAAAACCCGTCCCGGGGTTTTATGATGTGGTGGGGGTGGTGGGTGTCCAGTCACAGGGGTTAAACTCTAAACTGCTGTGCTGGGCTGATCTCAGGTCTACTGGGTCGTAACACGCCAGCCGCTGCCCTGGCGTCAGTCTGTCTGCCTCAATATCAAAATGCAGCTGACCACTGAACTGAATGAGCTAGCTGTCACCAATCTGAACGTGATCCGCACAACAATGGCCTCTCTACTCCCCACAGTTAATTACAGTACTCGGTCTTTCAGTTCATATGGACTGCACGGGACCTTTCCATATGTCTTGATGGAGCGGGAGTGGAAAATAGAATAAAAAAAGAGCAATTATAAAGCATGTGTGAAGGTGGAAAAAAGTTACAGCATAGCACTCTGAAAGAACAAACTTTCTGGCTTCTTGTTGGTTAAAACATGACAAGTGCTGGCTTGGATATAAGTTCAAACAACCTCCCCCAGAAGAACTGGGGAGTACAGAAGAGAGCCTAGGGTGAGAAGACACGCGCCTGTTTCAAGGGTAAGTGTTTGTCTTTGTGATTGTTTCAATATTGGCTTTTTGAGCGTGGTGGCATGATGTAGTCCCCCAGAGGTGTGCCGGCACAGAGAAGCCTCGGGCACACTGCAGGCAATGGAGAGGGATCCCTTCCACCCACCTCCTTTCATCAAGAAAGAACAACATGGGCCAGCGCTCTGCTGTGGCCCCTTGGCCCAGCGCACCAGGGATAATCAGATGATCCCCTTTTATACAGCTTATTAGAGGCATCTCAGTCTGTACGATAGGCCATATCCTCATGCATGTGCCCCTTTGTAGCGCATGATGATTTACGGGGGTTAAGCAGAGTTTGAAGTGCTGCGAGAATGCACTTTCATACCATCTTAGGGTCATGTGGTGCTCTTGCCACAAAGCTGATCCGTGTGAACAGAATATCTCTGAATAATGCCAGTTCTTATTAACAATGACAAGATTAAATGTGAAGGGGCTAAGAAGAATTTCTAGAGAACTTAAGATGTTCAAAGAAGAACACTCAGCATTTCTTGGTATCATCGTCACAACATCTGTCAGAGTGTTTTACTTCCTTTTAAAATGAGTTTGGTTAATCAGTCAAGTCACAGAGGCAAACAGAAACAATAGCACTTTGCTGATGTTGTGGGAATTCAAATGAAGATTTGCTCCATCTTGTTAATTCAAAAGGAGAATCAACTTCAGCCAACAATGACATTAAGTTGACAAAATGCTTATGGGGCTCCATGAGCTTTTTCTCTCCTCTTTAAGTTACCCTGTAGTCTCCAGTAGGATAATCACCTCTGTGTGCTCCGGAGGAATCAAAGTTATTTCATGCCTTTTTTCATGTTTGCTTCTCGTATATCCGAATCTCATCACTCCTTTTTGTATTTGCATTCCTCTCACATAGTGGCAAAGATAAGCACCCTTATCCCTTCAGCCAACAACCCGTATCTTGCTCTTGTCTCTGTAGGGTCGCGAGTATATATTGTTCTACACGAAGAGGAGGCTGATGAACACAGTGTAATTAAAATGTTTCCAGCAGCCTGGTGAAATGTAAGATATCACTGGAGAAAAAGAGAGAGAGAGAGAGAGGCTGAGTCTGAGGGTATATGTGAGGCAGAGGGGTAAGAATAAGAGAGGAAAGTGGAGAAGAAGAAGAAGGAGGGGGTGTAACAAAGCATAAAATGAAGAGAGACATAAAAGAATAGGAGCTCAAGGAGGTCAGGCCCATCACAGGCTTTAGTGTTGCCTTTAAAGATGCCTGGGACAGGTGGCAGCTCCAGACAATCTCGCACCACAGAGCATCATCCTCTCAGGAGGAGATAAGGGATTCCTCCATCCAGGCACCCTCATCTCCCTCCTCCTCCCACATCTCCTTCACTCACTCTCTCCCTCATGCCCACCCGCCTCCCCTCCTGTCTCGGGGTTCTCCCAGACAGGCTGCTTTGATGTGGCTCAGTGTGAGCGGGCAGCTGTAGGCCACGGGGCTGTAGCAGCGCTGCTGGGCCGGCGGACCGTTGGGAGCCGACTGGAGCGCGGCTCAATCAGTGGGGCTCTCCGGTGCCCGCCACTTTCAGGTCTCATTAAAGCGCTCCGGCAGGGTTAATCCTCTTTAAGGTTTACATGGGCCCCAGTTTGTCTCTGTGCCCAGGCTGAGGGAACCCCTGGGCGCCACCTGCGTGACAAAGACCCAAATCACTGTGACACAAGTTCCCTCCGTCTGTGTCCTCACTGCTCCACTTCCCTTGTACATTTCCCTCTCTCTTCCCTCTTTCTCCATGGCTCTCGCTGCTGTCCCATGTGCATTCTGCCTCCTATTTGCTCCCCTTCCCTTGACAGTACCTAGGCCTGGTTGTAAGTCTTTCAGGATTATTTGGGTGGAATCTGTTGACAGGGGTGCAGTAAATGGATTACAAGTTTGTCCTTGTTTTTGGGATGCTGCGAGGAGGGAAAGGGGAGAGATCAGGAGGATGCGCTTTGAATAATGAGAGAGGCAAATAAAAAGAGATAGACAGCGAGCAGGATTAACTGGAAGAATTAGGACGACGATGCAAGAGTGAGAGAGGGTGAAAGAGAGGGTAAGGTGACAGCAACGCAAAGAGAGTGGGAAAGGGGGAGAATCAGAGAGTTCCAGCTGTTGTTGCACTTATAAGATCTAATTGGTCCAGAAGCGTCGACCCCTGTCTGGCCCTGCAGCGCCCAGCAGCCATTTGTCTGATTGCTGTGACACTGGGCTTTGTCTTTGCTCTGTGACACACAGTTTCCTCCATTAGCCCAAATAATGGCCACGTACCTCTAGAGGCCTACACAGACGTTGTTTAATGGTTATATTGGTTTCAGTGGAAAATAGAGGAATAGACTTACAGTACAGGGGGAATTACCATTTGAATGTAAAACATATTAAAGGATTGCACTCGTGGTTTTGGATGTTGGGCTTGTAAAATCACGTATGCATGATTTTCCAAAGAATACAATATGTTCATAGATTGATTTCCCACCTTCCGTGGCAGCCACTGGTTTCCACTTATTTGAACACATGTGAAAAGAACAACTCGCTTGAGAACCATTATATACTCAAAGTATTCCTAAGTCTGAGGATCTCAAATGGCAAGAGAAGAAATGAAAAATACAACATTTTAAATGTTTTTGCAACATATATAACTATTGCCTCTTTGGCAGTTCACCCTGAAAAATGGCATGCCCTTGATTGCACCACTGAGGGGAATTTTGAGACTGGCCCTTTCTTTTAACCACATTACCATGCGATAATACACCATTTTGAACAAAAATAAATAAAGGTGACAAAACGCTCACTGTGATGGATTACCACTCGTAACCAAGATTAAAGTCTCTGCAACTTGATATTCATAGCGCATGATCTGAATTGAAAACAATAGCTACATGGAATTTTTGTTAACATTACAATAAGACCGGGTTTTGGTCACTGGCCTCTCAGTATGATTCAAAATTGAGAAGTTTTCAATAGCAGTGTCCAGCCCAGGGTGTTATTGTTATATGCAGGTATATTAGCCTCACAGTCACTATCACACAGCCACATGCAGTTTCAGAATCACCTGCATTGGGAGGGGCGCTGACACAGGGCTATAGAGGGTCAGTCTGTCACTGGGTAGCCTGATACAGCTGTGGCAATCATGAACACTGTCACTGATATGGCCTTGGCTCATATATAGATGTCACGGTAAATCCAACTAATGTATCACACATTTATGATGCAGGCATTTAAAGGACTCCTTAAAAAGATTTTTGTCAGAACACATTTTTTCTGACCCCAATTCCTAAATAAAGATATCAAAAAAGATCGAACCTTAAAGCAGTCTTGTATTTGAGTAAATCACACAGGGGGGAGTTGAAGTAAAGTAAATGTAGCAAAGTCCCGGTGAGTCAACCTGAGGTTTAAATCAACTCCCTTCTCTCCGAGAGGTATCAATGTTTGGAGAGGAGGAGATAGACCAATGTGGGAGATAAAGAGAGAGTAGGGGAAAAAGGTGTAGCACAGTGTTCCAGCTACTAAACTGCTGTGTAAATCTCTTCCCAGCTGGGTCGGGGAGAGGAGGCTGGAGGGTGGGATGGGGAGAGGAGGTGCTGTGGAGAAGGGGGGGGGGGCAACGCAGAGCGCTTTGTTCTGCTCCCCAGCTTATCCCAATCTGGAGAAATTCACCAAATGTAGGAGATAGATTGGCGCTCCGCAGAGGCCTCGTGAAATAACCTTCACTCCCTGATCCACACTGGGATACAGGGAGCTGGGAAAGGGGGGGGGGGGGGGGGGGGACGGGCCAAGCTGGGGTCTGGAGGGTGCTGGGGGCCCCTGGAAGAGCAGTGTGCGTGCTTAGCTCCACTCTGAAGCAGGGAAAAGGTCCTCTTGCTAGCGTGCAATTTGTTAAGATTGACTCGGCTTAGTAAATGTCTTGCAGATGCCGGAGTTCCATTAAGGTATTTGTGTGACTTATGGAGGAGGGAGTGGGTTGGAAATGGATGCTGCTGTACTGTAAGAAGAGAGTTTGGATAGAATGAAAAATTATCCTGAACTTGACTTTGCATATATTGACACAAAGAGATAACATATAACAAGATAGCTTAAACAAAATCACTGTGCATATATGTATAGACTTGTAGAACCATGAAGAGAGAGGATGGGCATTTGCCGACTTGTTCAGTCTAGACAAACAAATTACTCCCGACAGTGAGTAGCATTGGAATGTATAGCTGAAGAAAGAGCCTGTTTATTGAGCATAGCTGACGGTTTTTTTCAACCACTCACTATCTTTTCTTCTGTTTTTCTTTTCCACCATGTTAATTACATTTACCCACAGAAAGTGTTTGAGTTTGAGTGCAATTGAGCAAGAGAGACAGAGAGAATGAAAACAGAGAACACAGCAGAAGAAAAAAAATTCTATTGATTTACAGAGGAAGGGCAGAGTGTGATCTGCCAGCCTTGCGTTTATGATGAATGGCAGAGAGATTGGCAAGGCAACACTTCACACACGTCTGTTATTTAACCTCTCTGCTTTAGTTTTTCTTCCCCCGTCTTATTATTTCTCATTGTTGAATGAAAGCATTCTCTGTTCTAGTACCCGAGCATCGCGTACAGTAAAGAAAGCTCTGCACAGCAAGAACATTAGGCTAATTTATACAGCGGTAATTAGGCCATTAGACCTGAAACAATCTGGGACCCGTAATTAAAGCAAAGCGCTCCAAAAGTCAACAGCAACTCCCATTGAGCTTAGCTAAACAGTCTCCGAAAGTGTTATTTACATGTCCAAACAGCTTGAGGTCTCAGTGTAAGCAAACATGATGAGAGACGGGGTGTGAAGGGTTTGTTCAGAGAGGAAATTTGGCTTCACAAGAGAGCCGGCGTCCAAAATACTTCTAATGAAAGTCTAAAGTTCTCCTTCTCTTCACATCCGGATAGTTTTAGGAAGTTCAGTATCATATTTTGGCGGACATTCTTTTTTTACGATCATTGAGTACAGACACATACTTAAAGATCATACTCACTTAGATCTGTATTTAGGGAACAAATAATCCCTCCAATATTTTGGTATAAAATACTGCGTCCAGTAATGATTTACTGATATCAAAACCTGATTCTAGAAGTCAATGTTTGAGAAAAAAATTATTAGCTAACATCAGATATTCCAATCACATGGATGTGAGCCCTCAAATGGTTGAAAAGATGAATCTGAGAGGTTAAAAGATGATATACAGGATAGGAAGAAATGTTTACTTTTTGAGGCTGTTCTTGTAACAAGAGGAAGTTCACACAAAACTCAACCTAATTAAATGTAATTGGCCAAACTGATTTAAAATAAACATAAAAAGGATGTGGAAATGTGGCAAGCTGTCCCTGGCATGTGGCATGGTAACCAAAAGGTCAAAGCATGCAGCCCTCTTAAATGCAGGTGAGCCAGGTGACACAGGTGTCCCCCATCTCCTCTGATGACCCCTGTCCTTCACTCTGCCTACAGGCACCCCCCCCACACACACAAACACACACACACACACACACACACACACACACACACACACACACACACACACACACACACACACACACACACACACACACACACACACACACACACACACACACACACACACACACACACACACACACACACACACACACACACACACACACACACACACACACCAAACATTGGACAACCCCAGTGTTGTCACAATGCCAATAAAAAATATACAAACAATTTAGGACATTTGAGTAGAGCTGCTTACAACTCATGGACAATGTGTGCTGATGCTAAATCTAAATTTGGGTATGATAGTTGGAGACCACCACTTACAGCTTCTCAATGTGAAACCTCCAGGCGTCGGTAAAAACACCACAAAAAAAGTATCCTGCTTCTTTACACAGAGAGTAATTGAAGTGATATTGTTTTCACTCCCGGAGAGGAACAACCTGAGTTTCTCTTAAATGCGCTTGCAAACAACATAAAGTCTGTAGCATCTACAGTAACGCACGCTCTGCGTATTGCTGCAGAGTTTTGGGATAAGTGCGGGCCTCGCTGCAGACGAGCGTTCCTGAACAGTGAGATCATGAGCGGAGAGAGAGGTGGCATAATGAAATCTGGCAGTCACAGCCCCGGCACAGGCTTCATATGTTCCACATTAGCAATTCACAAACCTCTGGAGCAGGCCCCAGCAGCCCTTTTCTCACTCCGCCTTAGTCGCTTATGACAATCTGTCACTGGCTCTTTGTGCTCTCACAGCGGAGCGTCGATGAGAAGTGCTGTGTTTATGGAAGAGCGTTTCGGGGTGACACTCTGTTAGAGCGGAGTCACTGAACCCTCGCCAGAGGAGAGGAGGAGCCCAGGTTTAGCAGTCAAGACAATGAACTCACAATGCTGAGTTGACAACAAAAGAAGAAGATGAGAAATTGTTTGTGTATTATCAAAACCCAAATCAGAATTGTGAGTGACAGCTCAAATCCTCCTAAAGTATCACATCACAAGCGTTCCAAAGCACAGTGAAGATCCTTTGTGGTAAAACTGCCATTATGAAAGGAGATTAACCAATAAGGATATTGCAAATGATGTGCTTTAGGCTTTATCCTCCCCTTGTCCTCCCCCTCCTTTTGAAATTATTCAAGTGTCCAATAAAGGACAAGGCAATTACCATCCTCTCTTTAATGAAGGGGAAGCTGGCTTTTGGTCCTGAGCACGGTGTGTTTGTGTAGAATTTGAATTAATGAGCCTGGTCAAAGTTTGCCTCTAATTGCCCTTTCATTAAGACCCATTTGTAATCATGTCTTAATGACTTCCATCCCCTTTCCTCAAAGAATAAAAAAAGGGGAAATTAAAACCAAAAATTAATACTTCTGCTAGAGTCATTGAAATGTTCAAGAATAGTTCTGAAGAGCTGATCAATTGTTGGAGAGCCAGAAACAAATGTTCTATATTCTCAAAAAAGTGTGCAAAGTGTAATATCAAGTGTTCTTGACCTCCAGTGTCTTATTGGTTGAGATTGTTTCTTAAACACCTTTTATTTTGCCAATGGTGGTCTACCCAATGCAACCGGGAGTTAACCGCAATGATTACACTTTTCAGAGGAATGCTGGTGCTGCTGTGGTGTGTGGCCGCAGTGGGAAGGTAAAAATGGTGACGCGTGCGTTGGCTTCCTATGTGCCCTCCAGCTGTATTCTGTATTAGAGAGACTAGAATATCCCTTGAACATCCAGAAGAGCAGGGGCAATTTAGTCCCAGAGTAAACAGTAAAGAGTCCCTACAGGAAACACTGGAGATGGATTGCAGGATGGAGTCCCCCCCCCCCCCCTCTCTCTCCTTCGCCCTCTGTTCTTTGAGACTGTATACACATTCCCTCCAGTGACACAGGGCTGTTTGCCACGCTAATGGAGAGCTGCACTGGCGTATAAGAGGTGGCAGGCTCTATTTAGATTGGGCCATGGTAAAGTAAACTTCAGAGATGGATTTAAATAAACTTTGACGGAATGGTTTGCCATGCGGCCTCAGCGAAAGAAAGGAGGGAAGGAGGGAAGGAAAGAATGATGAAGGAGCAAAAAAAAAAAGGGATCCAGTCTAGGCACTGGGCTGTGCTGAGTGAGGAGCTCCAGAGACATAAACATAGGGGGATCTGGGTAATTCAATGAGGAGTGGCGGATGTGGGAATGTAGTTGTGTGTTGCAGGGGTGAAGGGGTGGAGTCTTTAAAAATGATTTCACACTTTGTAATCTTTACAGTCATCCCTCATTACCCACCAGGACAGAGGTTTGTTTAAAGTTCCTGCAATGTGAGCAAGGATCAGTAAGATTACAGAACATAAAGCTTTTACTCCCAGAACCCAGAACATAGACGCCGGTAAACCTGAGGGTTCATTTCCGACTCTGACAGCCAAGGGCCAACAGCCTCTGAGCGGAGTTGTGAAGAGTAAACACAGCAGTCTCTGCCCTCGTCCATCCCTCTTTCCCAGAAAGCTCTCATTCCTCCCTCCTTCGGCAGCTCTGGAATCAGCCGAGGTGAGCCAAGCCAATACTGAGTCATCAGGAGGAAACTATCAAACAGACAGAGACTGAGTGGTCAGATACTTGCCAGAGCTGCACGGAGGAGGCTTTTACCACTTATCTCCACTATTGTGAAAACAGGATGAAACCCCCCCAATGAATTCTCAAATTTTTCTTGTTTTCTTATTGAGAACATTAAGAATGTGCTCTTATTTTGAGGGATATGTTAGAGCATGTTTGGGTAAGTTAAAAAAACGGTGACTATAAAAGGACAGGACTATGCCAAGTTAGGGATATATTCAGAAAAGAAGCTGCTTTTCTGGGGAATAAAAACAAGAATAAGGAAAGGAAAATAAGGCATCTCCTTGCTCTTTTTATGCAGTGTTTTCGATTTAAAGGGGCACTCCACCAACTAGTCAAAGTAAATCTTCTCGTCACTATCTAACCTGCGAAAAACAGCTGTATAGTGTTGTCCTAGGCTTTGGAGAGAGCTTTCCAAAACCTCCGAAGAATTCTCAAGTTGCACCAGCCGGGTATCTCGTTTTGAACTTAGAGAACCACGTTGGGGACTGAAAGTCAGGATTTTTTCGCTGCTTCACTCTTGACGGTTCTGTTTTCATCTCTGTTGCCCCCAACTTTATGGAAGTGCAATACAAAATCTCCAAAGTACCTCTTGAAGACTTGCATATAATGCTGTAGGATTACAAACAACACCACATTGATCCCTTCTTAATCGTCGCTGTTTTGGCCCGAGCTGGCAGTGATCAGCCCAATGAATGAGTGAGTGATGAGGTAAGCAGACCTTAGAGGTGCTGCGGGATCAACACCTGCTGCTTTGCCCCGGCGCTGCAGCTGCGTTTGGCATGGAGCAACACTCGTAGAGCTGTTGGGCACCCCACAGTTTGGCCATCTGCCCTATTGGCACACACGTTCAAATGTTTACAAGTAAAAAACACATAGCTAGCAGCCTCAGAGACTTGCTGCGTGAAGGTATGCAGATGTTGACACATGCTTTGCCTCCGGGTGGTGATACGCAACCTGGCTCGGTAACAGGCAATAAAGTGACATATGTTCTGGCAATGGGATGTGTTAGTATAGCATGTGAATAAAGGAGTGATTTGTTGCTTTGTGGAACCTTTCGTGCGGGTTAGTCATTTGCTCCTTCTGTCTTTCCGCACAAGCTTTAACCCATTTAAGTTTCACAACTCGACCCTAAGGTAGGCAGCATTTCTGCAAAATTCCCACTCATGGTTTGCTTGTTGCAACTTGTCCAACAATGGATGCACGGTTGTTACACGAAATTCCATCTTTAGTTTTTTGATTATGGTGTGGACTGCACTAAAAGTTAGAAAATGAGTACATGCATATGTGGATTCAGTCTAGAGGAAGAACAACACTTTCAATTTCAGCGGTAAAAATAGAGAACGGCTTGGAAGCTCATATTATGCAAATGTTTTAATGTTTTATCTGGAGGGAAAGAAAACAAGATGCCTCTCGATTCTCACTGGCAGTTGTGACAAAACACTGAAACAGAAAAGGGTGTTTTTGTTCTTGTTTTGTACATTTCATTGGTTGTACTTATCCTTTGTACAAAACCACATTATGCTTGGTACGGTGAGAAACGCGCCATTTGGCTGCTTCTCCTATGGTTACTTATCGCTGTTTATTTTGAGTTATATCAGCCTCGAGACATTGACAAAAACGTCCTCAGCGAAAATGTTGGAGTGCATTTAATGATGTCTCATTTGGGTGGGTCTGCTGAAAGATAGCCATCAACCACTGCCTTTCATTATAGCTGCTATTAAGATTAGCAGAGGAAGGAGTACATTCACATGAAAATATATTTTAGGGGAACTAAGGAGCTTGCAATGTGTAATTAAAATGTTTTTTTCCTTTCTCTCTGTCATTCTTTACAGATTCCCCGCAGTTCTTCCCTGCCTTCCATCCTCCTGTGCCCATCGATGACAGACATACGCAGGGACGTTACATCTACGAGCCTTCCCCTGTGCCCCCTCTTCATGTGTAAGTCCTTTAAAGTGGTCAAACACTCACGCACACACACTCAACCACAATGCTGCCGATCCCACCTGAGAATCTCATTTGATTCGTCTGCATCACACACATCTCTGGTGAGCTCCGAACTCTCCTAATGGCAATACAAATCAAGCTCCTGAACTTCCTTCCGCCTGTGGGCGCGGAGCATCCTCCTCATGGGTGCTGCGCGCCTCTCTTTGCCTTTCAGGATCAAAGGCCACGGCCCTGTACGTGAGCAACATGATCCGCATGTCAGAGACACGCAAATGAACATGTGTCAGAGACGTGGAAATGAGAGCAGGGTGAGGGGAGCCCGGGAGCGTGCGATCCTCATAAGAGCAGTGATCAAACCTTGTCAAGAGAAGGAAGCAATGCCTCTGTTGACATCTACCCATCTCTGGCAGACACAGATGGGTTTCTGACACAAACTCTATACTGCTAACCACCCTGCCTCAGCCAATCACATGCATGTATAGGCTATCAAGTATGAAGCAGAGTAAAACATGGTGTCATGCCTCGTAAGAGAGAGTGGTAAGTATTTATATGTCTTATTAAGGTAGCTCGTATTTCCCTAGAGTCCTTCTTGGCCGGGTCAGCAGAGAGCTTCAAAGCATTCCTTTACTCCACCCATGCACACATTACTCTTTTCCTCTTTCACTCTTTCTGTCTATTTTACGCTCTCCATCATTTGTATTCTTGCCGTCCAAATAGAGAGTATTTTAAGGAGATGCCTCATCGTCCTTGCGGTGCTTGTTTCCTTCCCTCAGACACGGAGGAAGCGATCACCGCGTGACGAGGACAAATTGGATGGGGCAGCTACTTGGGCCGCATTATGTTTGATATTCTTCATCATTATCAACTCCCCCCTTCTCTTCCTCAGGAGTCATATCTCTCCCTTGCTGATGTGCCACTAAGCGTAATGAATTTTTTATGTCCCCCCCCCCCCCGCCTCTCCACCTCCGGCCCACCCTACCTCTCAACCCCTCGTCTCCTGCTCAGGGGCTGCAGCAGAGGGGGGAAAAAAGGGTAGGGGGGGTGGAGAGGCGAAGAAATAAAAAAGGGAGGTGATTGATGCCCCATGTCACTGCAAACAAAATGGCAAATATAATTTAGCATTTAGCTTATGCAGAGATAATGGGGAGAACACGCGCCGGCAACATAGGCTCGAACAAACAGCCTGGCTTGTTATCCGTCAGGAGTGCTTTGGTACGATCTGGAGCACAGGTTAGGGGGGGGAGGGAAGAAATGAAGGAGGGGGGTGGAGGGAATTGAATTAAGGGGGAGAAGTTACGCAGCGCCGGCGTCTTCAGTCACTCTGTCTGGACAGGCGTTATCTGTGCGCTTGGTTTGCTGTCACTGAAAACACGGCCGTGCTCTGCCATGCTACTTATGGCCTATTTATCCAAGCCATTAAGCATAGAGCTGTTTAATATGACACACTACGCTGAGGGAAACTATTTGTCATGATTATAAGACAGCTGTTTAGTGGCCAGCCTTATTCAAATCCGTGTACTGACTGTCACACACGTTATCAACAAACTTGCTCAGGTTTAATGCAGAACTACTTTTGAGTCTGTGCGCAGGGTAGCAACAATATTGCTTTCTTGATTAAAAAAGCAGCGCTGAATTCCTCAGTGAGAAGCAGCACTCATCAGTTGCTGTATTACAGCTGGGTCTAGCCACCTGATGGCAAATTGGAGTTAATTACACTTCCTGGTTCGACTTGGTGCAAGTTTACAACCGAATAACTGTGGATTTAAAAGTGATGCATTCAGCTGAGCAACGTTGCTTGTAGCCGGCTCGAGCAAATAGAGGCAGTCAACGTATAGCTGTCGCTGCAGGGAAATGGAGGGGACAGGAGGCGGCTTATGGAGAAATATTGAATTGTTTTAAGACAAGTTCTCCTCGGTGAGCAGAATTAATCGTTATTAGCCCTCTCAAAGATATGCCTAAGTACACAGGGACTATTATTGCAGTACTTCCCCATGCAGCCTCTCATTACGGCCTGTAATTACAGTTGGGTTGGCCCCGCGGCAGTTCCATCAATCCAGCCAGCCTCCCCCCGCCACGCACACCAGCCAGCCACCACTGGGCGTCCATGGCCGGAGAAAAACAGTGCGAACGCCCAGCAGCTTGTTTCCTCTCCGCCACAATGACACATCCACCATCCATATGTGGCAAATGAACTGAATCATATCCTATTACTGTGAAGGGCCTAATTGAAACATGTTTATTTATGGTCCCTGTTTTCAGGCAAGAGCCGGTGTTAGCAGAGCACCTAACGGGCTCCAGCGATATGAGGCGGTAGAATTAAATTAAAAGCTCATAAAATGAAATATGCACCGTATTAGCTGTTTGACACTTAATTTGCCTTCAAATGAGCAGAGGAAATCACAAATTAACTGTCCTTTGTTTTTTTCTTTCTTTGCCTCACCTCCCCTATTAGGCAAGGGAGAGCGCAATTACAGACAGAGGCTAATCGTTTAGTTTATGAATTCTTGTGGGGAAGGTACCAATGTGCCATTCAATATTAAAGCCTTAGGGTCTGGAGGGGGGTGGGGGTCCCTTCTTGTGGGTGCTTGCTTTACTGAGGAACTCATATATTCACATGGAAAGATGTTGAACAGCCACAGTTTAAAATGAAACCAAAGCCAACTAACAACACAACGCTCCTTCTTTTATCCAAACTTAAGACACCAAATGTCCTATACTGATCCAGGACCAGTGAAAGTCTCTCCTGACCTGAAGCTTTTACCTTTGCAACCCTAGCATGGGAACAACTGACCTCCAGCCTCTACCAAAAAGAGAAAGGCCTTCATGCTCCAGAGAAGATGCTTCCTGCTTAAATAAACACATTGATTGGTGAAGAGCAGGCTCTCCCTGGGAGCTCTGGTCCCCTCTGCCACCACCATTGTGCTGGTTTGGCTTAATGGGAGTTTGGGGGGAGGTCGGGGCCAAGAGAAGAGACCGCTCCTTTCATAGCAGCTTTATTGCCTGACCACGGTACACAGCAAAACAAAACAGCCCTCTCATGCGTCTCAGCGCCGGCTCTCGGTCACCAGGAGACCGCTCAGAACAAACAGAGGTATTCGTCACAAGTCAATTATCAGCATCGGGGTACTCTGGAGTCTCCAGGCCCTCGTGCTGTGAATGGGGCCACTAAAACAACAAAACATTCTTAAGGGATAAGCAATTGACTCACAACCTTTTGCGCAGTTACCGTATGTGGATTTAAGAAAGAATTGGTGAGAATGACATGAGTTTGTTTAGTTGTAAAGCAAATATAACGCCCTGGGCGTTTGTTGATTAATGTTTAAATTATTGTAGTAATACATACAATATTAGAAAGTTCTTAAATAGACTTTTAATTGAAGCATCCAAACTTCTGAGAAAATGACATACAAACATCGACATACAAAGTCTCTAATCCTGTCTACACACAAGCATATTTTTTAATATACTGCATTTTTAAACTCTGGTTTTCTATTCTGAAATATTACAATACGTTTTGAAAAATGCAACATCTCAAACATGCCAAACAAAAGTTTAAGTTGGAAATAAAACTTCTCAGTGGGACTCTTGAATAAAGTCATGGAGTGTATTTTCTGCCAGTGTGGAGGTAGAGAGCAGCGAGGGGGGCTGTGAGGGAGTGTTTCCCAGCCTGTGTGGTTATTTCATTCAGGAGTGTGTTTGTTCAGCTGCGCGCTGACTGGAAGGTATTCTGGAGGTATTGGGGGGGGGGGGGGGGGGGCTGCTGCTGCACGTCTCTGTCATCGCAGCACAACCTCTGCTCCGAAATCATGAACCAGGAAGGATTAAATTGACTTAAAGTTTGTGTGAGCTGTTGCTTCACCAACATTCAAATGTGTGAATCACCTTGTTAAACATTTTATTTTCTGGAAGCACCTAACGTTCTCTCCGATTTCACACTGTTTCCGTACACCACCTCTTCCCCTTGCTGTCCTCTGCCTGGCGGAAAGAAGGTTTTCTTTTTTTTGTAGATGTGCCTTGTTGTTTTGTCATTTACATAAACTGTTGTCAGAGCGCCCAATCTGGAAATAGAGGAGCGGAGTGTTGCTTAGCATAAAGACCACAGTCTTATCTCAACACCTCTTTCCAGATGGGACGAGGCCGAGCACTGCAACACACACACACACACACACACACACACACACACACACACACACACACACACACACACACACACACACACACACACACACACACACACACACACACACACACACACACACACACACACACACACACACACACACACACACACACACACACACACACACACACACACACACACAATGCAAAACATAATGCAAAAGCTTTTATAGAAGCCAGAAGAAACATGTTTTGTAAGGCTGCTTCATCATTGGCTGCTCATGATTGAACTTTCAAGGCCTCATTTATTAGTATACATTTAAGTTTCAGCCATACCTTCAACAACATTTTTTAGCATTTTTGTCAACCTCATAATTGGAAATTGTAACTATATATATATTTGTGATATGACTGTTGTTTGAAAAAGGATTAAAATCATATGCTGCTTTACGATTCACTATTAATATTCATTTGAATACTGTCTAGACTTAAACAGAAAGTAAAGTGAAGCCATAAATTATGTTAAGGATTGATTATTATTTTATAATCGTATCTGATCATTTCTGTCCCGATATGGCTGCTGTCAGAGTAAAGCAGGGGAGAGAGACCAGGGCTACTTTTTCATCCTGCTCTCCAACTGTCCAAAACCCATTCTGTGTGACTTCATAGGTCACCTCTCTCTGGTGCAGTCACTGGTTTCCCTCCAGCCTCCCTCCCTCCCCCGACTCCCGCCCCATAACCTCCCCCCTCTTTAATACTTTCTCTATGGAGTAAGTCGGGGGGACAGGCGGTCACGCAGTAGCTGGCTTCATGATTAATGGTGTTTATTCTTGACAGAAGGCTCCTTTATTTATCTGCATTGCAGTTTCACTGATACTATCAGTCACCTGAATGAAAAATATTCAGTCATACCAATTTTGCAGTATAATTGAGTAGAGTCACTTCCTTTCAGTTTTTTCCCCCCTCGCTCTCCTTCCACTTTATCTGGCAGCCTTATCATCGCCACAGTAATTTTCGTGCTGCGTTGTTTGATATGGAGAGGCTGGCTTTAGCCGTATTTGACATAAAGCCTCTTCAATTTTCACTGGAGAAAAAAAAGGGAAGAAAGAAAGTTGTGCACCACTCTGTGAAAATGTGCGAAGAGGGGGAAAGAATCTCTCCCCTTTTTTCTTCTGAGGCAATTTCAGGATTTAGAGAGAAAGGAGATAAATGCTTAAGCAGAAATGTGGGCAGATTGAAGTTAAAGTATATCTTTTTTTTTTGTATTACAGCAGTTTCAGAAGCCTAAATGGAGAGTGCAGTCTTTTTTCTACACAGCCTGGACACAGGACCAGGGTGTTTTGAAGGCACCTGTGTATTTTGAGAATGATGGATCCAGCAGGTTGGATGGAAAAAAAAGAGTTTGGCACTGCGGAGATTTGACAAGGCCTGTAAAGGTTTAAGGTTGAGTCATTACCCGTGGAGATCTGTTCCGACATGTTCCAAAACTCTACTTACCAGGCTAGGATTACCTACGCTGAGGCTGACCCTGCCGCCGCAGTGTGTCTATTCGTATTCCCAGTTATTAAATATCACATGCATTTCTTTTGTATTAACGGCATAGACACTTAAGCAAATGTATAGTATTTATAATCTACAAATGATTCCTTACATAACATTTCCATTCATACAAATCCTATCTGATTATTCTTTCTACAAATACTTCCTGTTCTTTGTCATTTCTGCGGTGTTAGTCCTTTGGTTTAATTTAATTTGAGGCCCCGTTATAAATGTCTTTTAGAAAGGTACATTTAGATAAAAAAGGAATACATTAATCTCTCATACGAGGCCTGTGAATTTGCCCATGTAACACATTAGTGGATTTGATTTTCTATACTCGAGTCATTTGCCCCCTCTTCATGTTTGAGATCTCAATTTGTAGCTCTCCCATGGAGCACAATGGAAAACCAGGTCTGAGGGGAAGAGATAACAGGCAGGTGCCAACAGCTCCGCGCTAATGTGTGTGTGTGTGTGTGTGTGTGTGTGAGCGCTTGTGCATTCATGCTCTCACACATGTACACACACGTTATACATATTTTTCTTGACAGTGTTTGAGCATTAGTTTATTAATTTACTGTATTTTTGTATTTATTATTATTTATTTATTTATTGCGGTTATTTAACCTGTATTTCCCTCTTGTAATAAGACATTTAAATACATATTCCTTTTCCAATTTCATTCTTAAATTGTAACCCTCTTACTATTTATACTCCATTTTTCATCTTAGGCCTTTAATAATTCATAGTTTTCACAATTATTGTTAAAATAATTATAATATGCATTTTAAATTGGGCTGTGATTGTTTTCCTTATCACTTAATCTGCCCATTATTTTACTTGATTAATCATTCTGTCCATAAAGTGTCAGAATTGTATAGTGAAAAATACCCTTTCGTTTCCCAGAGCCGAAGGTGACGTTTTCATAATGCTTTTTAAAAATAGAAAAAATAATTGTCCTTTTACAAAAATATATAACAAGAACATTTGTAAATCTTCAAACTGGAGAACTGGGAACCAGCCATTTCTTTTGCAACTTAGCTTGACAAATTACAAACAATTTATCGATAATAGAAGAAGTTGCTGATTAATTCTGTCAATTTAGTCAATCGATTCGAATGAATTAATAGACTGGTTTTCTCAGCTCTAAAACCAAGCATTGGCAGCAATACCAACCTTGAGCCACATTTAATTTATGTTAAATATATTAAAATCATAAAGCGTTCATAAGTAAAAGCTCAGTCTTTAGTGGTTTTGGTGGTAAGTTAGTCAATGGGTGTGGCGGGATGTCACTTTTATGATCCGTGCTGTTTCTTAATTGGCTTTGTAAAGACCCTCCTCTCATTGGCGGGGAGCTATTAGAGAGAGGCAGTGACTGTCAAGATATTACCCAGCGCTGGCAGCCCGCCGCCTCACATCGTCTCCACAACCTCAGGCAGTCCTGACGTCTGCTTCTCTTCACAAATACCGGGAGTAGTTTTAAAAACGAGCCTCATGTGAATGGGTGGGACTGCTTATTTCAGAAAGGAAATATTTTTCTCTTAATGTAGAATTATCCATTTTAGCTCAACCCTTTGAATGGAGTCAGTCTTTCGCTTTTTACTTTACCCTACAGACGGCATGGTGTAGCAGTGTAGAAATGTGGAATTTCCATTACTGTGATCTCTGGGCTGTGGGCTCCAGACCCTGCGATCCCACTCTGGGGGCCAGTTACAGCGAGTAACGAGACCAGGGGAACAGGGCCATAAATCCTCTCCAGCTTTCCGCATTTTCCATCCTCCCTCGCTCCATCCCTCCCTTTCCTTTCATCCCTCTCTCCATATTTCCTAGTCAAGCCTTCACTATATGATTTAAGAAACCTAAATGCAACAATGTAAAATATTCCCACATGTTTAAGATGCTTAGTCCGGCTAGAGCAATTACAGTTTTAATGTTAGAGGAAATGAGTTCATTGCCTCCCCGCACCTCCCTTTTTTTTAAACATTTGTTTATCGCCTAAGTCACAGAGAATTTCACTCCTTTTACACTCACCCCACCAATGCTAATTAATTCATATCACATAAAGCGATTCCATTCTCTCAGCCTCTTGTTATCTCTCTTATCAGATGTGGCGTCCATTACATCTGATAGTGCGGTAGTTTCAGCTCATAATGTTGTATGGAGAGAGCCAAAAAGAAATCGGTTGCTTACATTTCCGTTCTTTTTGAGAGGCGGTCAGTTTTTTGAGTTCTCCCCCCCAACTAGTGTCCATACATGTCTGCAGTCATGCACGCAGCTGCAGGGTCACTCACGACGATGTGAGATGTCCATCATTTTTTGACATCACTGTGAAAGTAACTTTGCTACTTAAGTTCATCCAATGATATACAATAAAGATGGGACATTTGTTCCTTTCTGAAGAAAGGGGAAAATAAAGTTTCCCATAGCCGGCTAATTAAGAATTCCCTCTCATTCATATCAGTTTTGTAAAACATCCTCCTTTGAGTAAATCGAAAAATGTACACAGGTCTGTTTTAAGCCTCCCAAAGCTTTATCAAGCCTGAGCTTTGCACCGCCACGCACTCAGCCCCTTCATGATTAAATATCGAGGAAATCCACATGACATTTTATTAGTCCAACAAGATGGATGAAATGGCCAGAATAAAGTAGGCTGTGTCTTTTCACTTTCCCAACAGCACTTGCCTTTCTTCGGTCTGCCTTTTTCTCTCTACAAGAAGTATGTATTAGGAAAACGTGATGGATTTCATTCTGAAAAGGAGATTTTCAGTGCCAAGAAGAAAACATATATTTTGTGTCTTATACCTGATGCTTCTGTTTTTCTCCCTGTGAGTCTCAGCTCTCCCTCCCACTCCCCACTCCCCCCTTTTCTTTTTTCTGTTGTTCTACCTCAGATCTCTGTCTGAAGGATTAACCATCTCCAGCAGTGTGTCTCTGCTGTCTTGTAGCGCTGTGTATTGTTTGTGATTTGCTCAGGCCCATCCGTGCGGTTGCTCATTTCAGCAGCCCAGCGTGACGTGTTGAATTGAGGGGGGGCTCCGGGCCGCTCCTCGCAGCCATGGGCCACACTCATTCTCACCTGAGATAGGCTGTAGGCATGCAGACGCACACGCTCATTACCTAGACTTGTCGGGTAACGGAGGCGGTGGGGTGTGGAACCTGAACCCTCTTTAGCTGCAGGCGTCAGCTGAGTTTTTGTGTAAAGGCATTGGGGCCATCGAGACATTACTTGAGAGGAAAAGGAAAGATAGATATGCTTCCTCCCTGTTTTTACAAGTTTAACACTTCAACACCCAGGAGTCCAGTCCTGTCTTCTCTCTAGCCCGGGGCATGCCAAAAGAACTCAAAACACTGACTGAGAGCAGCGGTAATTCAACCGGTGCACGCTTTCAAAAAAGACGCAATCGAGTAAAAAGTTCAAGGTAAAATGGTCCATGGAAAACTATCGCGCTGTTTGAAAAAGGGCAAAATCAAGCAATGGAGAAGGAACAAAAGGAACAAGAACATGGTTTTTTTGGGTCTCACGTTTCTTCCCTGATTCCAGCCCCCTTGAAATTACAGGAAAAAAGGCAGCCTCATTTTGTGTAATTTTACTTTCATGTTTTCATTCCCTCGCTATGCACTCTGTTGATTCGTTTTGGTAGACATTCTTATCTTGATGGCTGAAAATTACATTTAATTGCAGTGTGGAAAAATGGTTTTCAAACCAGCCTGAGAAGAAGAAAAGAAAACTCCTGCTGCGTGGCCAAGCGAAACATACACTTTACATAACGGCGAGTGTGTTTGGCTGTGATTTAGAAACAGCGCAAAGGCAGTCAAAAGATCTGTTGTTTTTGATAAGGCATAATCCTAAGACTTTGTTGAAGTGCAAGCACTGCCAAGGAGCCTTGATCTAAAAGAAGAAGTGTTTTCATGTGTGACGCACCTTCAGCAGGTTCGTGACTCAGGCGGCAGTTATAACCTGATTGTTGGACACCTGGGCCCGTTTGTTATGACTTGAGCTTGTCACACTCAATGGCTCCTGTGATAAACACATGTTATCACTCTGGCAGCGTGGAAGTGATACGTGCCTGCGGGGATGTACTGTGTGCTTATATGTACACAATGTGAGTATGAGTCAAAGACACAGGGGGAGGAGGAGAAACTGAAGGAGACTCATGGTTATTCAACTGGACAGCGAGTGTATATGTGAGAACTGACTCTGCAGTGCATGGGAATGTCTGGCACGCCTCCAGAAGTAACCCACCGAGAGGGAATCCTGCTTGATGTGACCATGAATAGAAAGCCATCCCAACCTCCCTGAACCCACCCAGGCCTTTGATGTCAGGGGGTCACACGGAGCCCTGGCAGCTACGGGGGGGGCATAGTTACCCCAAACGCCTGGCAACCTCACCGTGCCATGCCGAGCCAGAGCATGTCTGCGGTCTGCTCTGCCCTGCACGGTGAAAACAGAAAATCAGAGAGCAGGAAACTCAGATCAGATGGGCAACAAACTACAAGTTCCTTAAATATACAAATTCAGTTCCTGGAATTATAAAAAAAAGCAAATATGCAGCCAGTGATTGACAGATGAAATCTCTGCAACTTCTGTTCCGTCATGTGGTGTGATGGTTTCCCCAAAACGTAGAAAGCTTTAAATCTTATAACTCCATCATTTATGTTTTTGTAAATTACACAAAGTTGATGCAGACAGTGAAATGCCAAGACAATACATCCTTATTCATACCCTTTAGCTAATTAAACATTACTAAAGCTTCATTTATAGATAATAGTTATATGTAAAGGGGTTACGACTTAGCTACGGATTCTAAGCACGTAGCCGATGTAGCTATGCTAATATGGCAACCGCAGGAACTTTGGTCAGCATTGGCTATATGTAATCTCCTACAAGTTAATGGTGCTCAAGATGGTTGATAGTGAACACAACATCCAGCAAAGTCATCCTACTAAAAACCCTATGCTCACCACAATCACTGTTTCCAATGACCTCTTCTCACATTGTGTAACAAACCATCTGGCGGGTCAGGATCTAGAATAGTCTATAATCAGTAATAAACCAAGCCCCAACCTTCCACTGTAGCTTGTGAGTGAATGAAAGACTGTAGACGCAGTTATGATGGAATATATTTAAATATCAAACACATCCATCTAGTCTTACCGTGGTGCTATCAAAGGCTAAAAATCCATCACTCTAAATCAAATATTTAGCTGAAGGTATCTGGGGCTGGACTGAAGGTAACCCCTTGTGTCAACCATAAATCCAACCGTCAAGCTTGACTATGCGATAGCCACATAGAAGATAGGTCCTAAAAGTGGCCACGATAAGGGCAATGTATCAGTTCCACCACATATGCTGATGAATCTTTAGTAGAAGAGAGTAAGCCAACCTCGGAGCAAGATTGTGCTCATAGCATTGAAACCAAATTCACGAGCCTATTTGATCATAGAAACAGAAAAATATGTCAATGCCAACTCCTGTATTGGGTGACAGACTAAATGTATCCACCTTTTGTGGCAACATGTTCATTTCTTATTTGCCAAATCGTGCAGATGTTGGATCTGAATTTAAAATGACTTTTAACGGCTGCTGTAATTGTCATATACTAATGTGGAAAAATGAAGTCATTGGAATACGGTTCACTGGCAGAACTTAATGAAGACTTTCCTATTGGAATATTAGGACCCTAGAAAATATATCCACCTTCTTGTGTTTGTGTCTCAGTCCGTCTGTCTTCTCTCTCCCCTTGTCTCAGCTCCCTTTCCTCTCTTCTTGGGTCTCAGCTGGCTCTGTTCCTGTGGCCCTTTGATCTCAGTGAAAGGGTTTGGAGCTTTAAAGTGCTTCTGTTTCCGCTGTCAGGAGCCCCTCTCTTCCTCCTCTCTGGTTTAGGCTTTCAGTGTGGTGGCAGCCTTGTTCTGTGGCTGGGTGGGTTGGAGGGGAAGGGGCACAGGTTTCTATGAGGTGTTGAGATTGAGCTGAGGTTGGCGGGGGGATTGTTCTGTGATGCTGTCAGCCTGGGTCAGGAGAGGACCTGACACCTGACTGATCCCAGTTCCCTCCAAAAACCCCAGTTCCCACCTCGCTTAGCCTCTTGTGGCTAGCGGTGTAACATGGGAAGACAGATGGGTCTGTGGTTTTGGACTTCCTCTTCCTTTAGTTTTCATATATTTTTGAGGATTTATGGTGTACACAATTGTGATGGTGTTACCTCCAATAAATATATAGAATGGAGGTTCCCATCCATGGAAGACATAGACTTTTTTGTAAAACAGAGAAACCAAACAACCACCCAATGCTAAATTTCTACAGTTTACAAAGTAATGACATATTAAATAACTTCTGCCATGTTAACTTTCCAGGTCAGTGAACCCCCTCAAATAATCTAATCAAAAACGTACCCCTGCCAATGCAGCCATCTGCATTTTTGTTTACAAGATATTATTTTTGGCTAAATTAGCTAATATTAGGCTACATGCTAATTATTTTCACTATATACCTGGTTGTTAATTATTTTTTTTGTATCAAGTCAAAGTAATTGTAGTGTTTTCCTAAACATTAGGACCTAATGTCCAATTTCTTTCTTTTTCTTTTGCCAATTCCAAGATAAAGATGGAAGTATTTATGTTGTCCTTCTCAGCTATTTCTCTAGCTATTTCTCAAGACATGGTTAGTTTTGTGAGTTTTTAGCTCTCATGTTTTTCCAATTTAGACCTCTCCTACAGCTGTGAATGAAATGATTATGGTGTATGACCATTCATAATTGGATTTAGACCCACTAATTTCCTGTACCCTTCTGTGAAGCACACATCAAGAAATGTTAGATTTTATTTCATGAGCTAAAAGTATTTTGCAAAGCCGGTTCCTGTTTTTAGCAGACTGCTGTGTCAATATACCACCAGGTCTAACTGCTGCACCACAATGATACCTTCTGTGCTCAGTGAAGTCATCAACCTTCACCGCAACTGTGTCTTTCTACTGCAGCTTTTACCAAAATAATTATTAGTGTTGATATAACCTTGTTCCAAACAAAGATTCAAGGCATGTTTACATGAACACACACCCCTCCACAAAACCTCAAAATCATTTGGGGGCATATTTACACTTGGCAAGTGTGTATTCATCCGGTGAAAAAAGACGACAGTTTAAAATCCACAGACCGCCCTGTGTAAACATGCGATGTCTTAAAGAGGCACTGGCTGGTTTTAAGCGAGGCCACGTGAAAGGAAATGGCTTCCATATGTCAGGAGCTCAGTCTTTCCCTGTGCCCTGTTTGCAGGATGTCTTCTTTTTTTAGGGTTTATAGGAATTATAAACCTACCAAGGGAAGTTGAGGAGTGAAGGAACATTTTTTTCTTCTGGTAAGGCAGAGAAGCCCGCGGTACAGCTTTGATGTAAATCTTAAATCAGGTGTAACTAAGACGCCACTTCTTTGGCGCGCACACCTACTCAGCACACACACAGAGGGAACATTCCTGCACACACACTGAACGTTGTCAGATTACTTCCTTTCGTCATGTTGATTAATGCATACTGGCAGATGCTAAGACGATCACGGCCCTGCAGAGAGCAGCTGAACGCCGAGGATCGGACACTCTATTGCTTTTCCTCTCACAAGAACAGAGGCCCGCCGCGCTCATCCAACCCATCCATCTCTCTGCTGTCCTCCTCAAATCCCCTCACACCTGGCTCTGCCCCCCTGGAGACCTCTTTTTCTCTCCTCCTTCTCCATCTCCCCCTTTCTCCTAAGTCTTTTCTGTCCGCCTTTACTTCCCAATTCGTAGTCCATATCTTCACAGACTCCCTCCTTCTCCTCAACCCTACTACTGTTTGTGCTCAAAAGTCTTTCCACACTTTTGCTTTTCCTTTTCACCTTTCAACAGGCTGAAATATCCCTCTTCCTCTGTGCCACCGTCTTCCCTCCAACCAACACGTGTGCTCTCTTTCCTTTTGTTTTCTGATCACCTCGTTTTTTTCCCAATGACCTTCCAGTAGGGCTCTGTTCTTATTTGCTAAGTTAATTGGAAAAACAAGCCAAGTAGAGGCATTTAGCCAGGGTTAGTGTAGGGAGATGCAGCCAATGTATGACAGGGTTAATCAGTGTCATTGCAGCCAGAGTGGGTGTCTGGATTTCCTCATACAGGGGTGTGTTGGGCCAGGAGAGAAAAAAAAGTAATGAATCCTTTCTACCTTCCCTTCTGGGGACTTATTCCTACATTGCAAAAGTCTGAAATGTAATATGCAGCCATTTCAGCGATACAGAAATGTTTTTGCCATATATTTCGCCATTAAATGAACCCCTGTACATCTGTTATTTTAAGGATTTTAAATGTATTCTACTGACTTGTATTTAAAAGTGTCAAGTGCAGAATTTGGTTGTTTCTGAAATCAATGACAAAGACTTTCTGTGTGTGATTTTCCTCAACTGCTGAGTGTGTACATGTGTGTTTGAGATGCATGGTCAACCGCATCAAAGTGAGCGTCACTGCAGCTGTGTTGTTGAACTGTATACATGAGGCATGTAATGGTGGCGTGTGGGCACATAACTTGCTTATCATAAACACACTCACACACCTGTTTTGAGGTGCACCGTTGCCCTCAGCATGACTCGCTAGGTATGGAGGAAGTAGAACAATTCCTCATGAATCTTCTTGACAGGAGACGTGCAGAAAAGAAAGGGAGGTTAAACATTTTTTTTTCCATGGCCATTGTTTTGCATTGTCAGATACGATCACTCACCTTTGCACACTTTAACAATGAGGCTTTCACTGAGACTTCCCCTTGTGAGAGTGAGAGTCTTTTTCCACGTTCACCTGTGTTCAGCCTCACTGAGACATGTTGTCACACACACTTGTAAAAAAAATCGTCCCACAGCACCTTGGGGCTCATTACAGAAAGATTCCCAGCGACAAAGTATTTACGTGTGAATGGATGC
Organism: Notothenia rossii; assembly: GCF_949606895.1. Taxonomy (NCBI): domain Eukaryota; kingdom Metazoa; phylum Chordata; class Actinopteri; order Perciformes; family Nototheniidae; genus Notothenia; species Notothenia rossii. The sequence goes on along the minus strand of NC_136911.1, from coordinate 15,674,814 downwards.
CTGTGCACACATCTGTCTGTCCTCCAGTTTGTGTGTGTGTGTGTGTGTGTGTGTGTGTGTGTGTGTGTGTGTGTGTGTGTGTGTGTGTGTGTGTGTGTGTGTGTGTGTGTGTGTGTGTGTGTGTGTGTGTGTGTGTGTGTGTGTGTGTGTGTGTGTGTGTGTGTGTGTGTGTTGTTTCCGCTCCTCAGTACTCATTATTTGCCCTGGCCTGAGCTCCTTCATTAGGGGGGCTGCGGAGTAAAGGGCCGGAGGGGCCTGTATGGGATCAGGGGATGGGGCGGAGGTCGTAATTGGGCTGTTCCACTCCCCTGGCCTCGCTCAAGGTCACAGCGAGACAAACTCTGGGCCAGGTCTCTCACTTTTTCTCCCGTCTTTTCCCACCCTTTTCCATCCCTCCTCACCTCCTTCTTAAACCCCCACTTTTTCTCGGCCTCCCTCCTTCGCTCATCCTCTCCTTCTCCTGGGGTCTTTTGTCACAGTAGACTGGTCCACTGGGGAGCCACAGAGAAGTGGAGGGGCTAATTCAGTCTAATCTCTTAGCCTGTTAATGTCTGGCTGATATCTGGATTTCTCCACATCCTCAGGGGAAGGCCTTTGTGGCGAAGGCCATCATTATGAAGTTTCCTTGCCCTCCTAGCCAATTATAAGAAGGGAGACAAATTAGTTCATCTCAAACTTGGCTCCTATGAAGTTTTCTTGATTGTTCTCAACTTTATTTCACATCTCATACCATAGAGACATTTCACAGTAAAGGTTTTTGATTAGAAACAGAATAGCCCGATCATATTTTCTATTTAAAGAAGTTAGATTGTGCATCTTGTGTGAGACGTGCTGATGGATTTTGTTCAACATTGTATCCGTCATGTGCAATTCTGTACACGGTTTCTGCTCAAAGCCAAGTTTGAAGCCATCTGAATAAAGTGGTGTAGCGTTGCTTGTCTGGCGCTGGCCAGCGGTGAGCTCGGTCTAACGTTTCCCTCTGATTAAGACACAGTGGTGAAAGCTGCCTTTGATCTGAGGAAATGTCTGCGTAGGGAGCAGTTGGAATGTAGCGCTCTCCTCTCTGCCTCGCAGATGGAGGGAGAGAGATAGTGTCACAGTCCATTTGTCTGGCCTCGCCACTGCCAGTCCACCCACGGCAATACAATCTACATTGTCTGAGACTAATAAAATGAGCATGATGTTGAAATTGTGGAGTCGACTGGATTATTGATGTTAATTTTACACAATGTTGGCAACATTAGAACCTAATCAAATCAAAATATCTTATTATTCCACATGTGGTGACTTAAGTTTCAATGAAATTTCACTTGAACTGCAGTCGGAATGATTGTTCACAGCAATCACACACATTTACTGCTGTAAGTTGTATTTTGAGTTGGTTGCACGTTATGTATCCATGTTCTTTAAATATATTTTCTTTCCCCTGTGTCTCCGCAGGCCTCCTGGGATGGCGGGCAGTCCGGCTTTCTCTGACATCTCCCTCATCCGGATCTCGCCCCAGCGGAACCCCTCCGTGGGGGCGGAGTCGCCCTTTCACCCTCCGCACCCCTACATCAACCCATACATGGACTACATCCGCTCGCTCCACAGCAGCCCTTCCATCTCCGTCCTGTCAGCCACCCGGGGCCTCAGCCCTGCAGATGGTGAATAAAGTGAAACACACACCGACGCACAAAGCTTGATGCATATGCACTCACATGCACAACTGCACACAACCTCAGCACAGCAGAAATACGCATCGAAGCCTCAGTAGACCTTTAAAAATGATTGTTGAAATTGATTGGTGCCGTTTGATTGCTTTTAGTGGGAATCTCGATTCTCTGTATCAGTTTAATTCCTGTTTGAGATCAGAAGAGGTCTGGTGAGAGGCAACTAGATCCATCTCTATTAAGACCCAGGGGTTGGTGCAATGTTATCTGAGTGAGGGAGGAGGTGGCTGGAACTCATATGAGGGTGGCTCCATCCTTGTGGGTGGGGGTGTAGGTTGAAGGGAGGCTAATCCTTTTGATCTGTGAGTCATGTCAGAGAACCTCTGGAGGATGCATCAGTGAGCAGCAGGGTCACGTACAGTTGCAACGTTCACACCGAGGGAGGGGGGGATTCAAGCTCAGGGTTGGGGGGCGTTGTTTTATGATGTCCTACAGGGAGCACTTGTTTCCTGAGATCTCAAGAGGGATTTGGACTGGGAACTTCAATTAAAGCAGACAACCGCTTGGTTGATAGAAAACAAGATTTTAAAACTGTTAAAAAGGGAAAAACTTAAACTCACTTAATTGTGTGCTAGCAACTTGCTGTTGGCCATCTAGATGCTATGAATTTAGTATTTAGTAGGGCTTAAATAAGAGGAACTGGTTAAATTATGTTTGTAAAATATTTTAAGAAATCCCACATATTTCCAGCTTTGCTAATGTAAGGATTTGCTTATTTTTATTGTATTTTTTCTTCTTTAAAATAATGGAATGCTGGTGAGACAAAAACTAATGATATTAAGACATCAAATTGAACTCTGAGCGGCATTTTCTGATTTCTTAGAGCATATTCAAGAATGAATAATTTAGTGGTTAGTTGCAAAAATAGACAAATACAAAATAATCAAGAATGAAAAAAAATATGAATCTTGGATTATGTAAGAAACCACAATAAAAACTATTTGTATTTGAGAGATTTTTTGCCAAACATCTACATTCACCTTAGAGGTCTTGAAATGGCCTGATTGTGGCCCTCATGTCTATAGCCATCAACCCTTCCACACTTCAGCAGCAGAGCCCCACTTTAGCTCCCCACCTTGTGTTAAAGTGTATTTCTGAAACGGCAGATAGCGGGGCACTTCCTCTACACCAGCACACTCGACTTCCTCTCATCCAGGTCTGTTTAAAGGCTGTCTCGAAGTGAACACCAAGAGTCTCACTCATCCCCTCTCCTGCACTCTAACAATCAGGAAATATAGACTTAAGCTCAAACTCTCTAACCTCCAATCTTCCATTACCGCAATATACAGGACTGTCTCAGAAAATTAGAATATTGTGATAAAGTTCTTTATTTTCTGTAATGCAATTAAAAAAACAAAAATGTCATACATTCTGGATTCATTACAAATCAACTGAAATATTGCAAGCCTTTTATTATTTTAATATTGCTGATTATGGCATACAGCTTAAGAAAACTCAAAAATTCTATCTCAAAAAATTAGAATAGTTCCTCAGACCAAGTAAAAAAAAAAGATTTATAACAGCAAAACACAATCAAACATTTGAAAATGTCCATTAATGCACTCAGTACTTGGTTGGGAATCCTTTTGCACGGATTACTGCATCAATGCGGCGTGGCATGGAGGCAATCAGCCTGTGGCATTGCTGAGGTGTTATGGATGCCCAGGATGCTTCAATAGCGGCCTTTAGCTCATTAGCATTGTTGGGTCTGGTGTCTTTCAGCTTCTTCTTCACAATACCCCACATATTCTCTATGGGGTTCAGGTCAGGGGAATTTGCAGGCCAATCGAGGACAGTAATGCCATGGTCAGTACACCAGTTACTGGTGGTTTTGGCACTGTGGGCAGGTGCCAGATCATGCTGGAAAATGAATTCCTCATCTCCATAGAGCTTTTCAGCAGACGGAAGCATGTAGTGCTCTAAAATCTCTTGGTACACAGCTGCATTTACTCTGGGCTTGATGAAACACAGTGGACCAACACCAGCAGCTGACATGGCTCCCCGAACCATCGCTGACTGTGGGAACTTCACACTGGATTTCAAGCAACTTGGATTTTGCTCCTCTCCAGCCTTTCTCCAGACTCTGGCGCCTTGACTTCCAAATGAAATACAAAACTTGCTTTCGTCTGAAAAGAGGACTTTGGACCACTGTGCAACTGTCCAGTGCTTCTTTTCCTTAGCCCAAGTCAGACGCCTCTTCCGTTGTCTTGAGTTCAGAAGTGGCTTGACCATGGGAATACGGCTATTGTAGCCCATTTCCCGGACACGTCTGTGAACAGTGACTTTTGATACCTGGACTCCAGCTTCAGTCCACTGTCTTTGAAGCTCCCCCAAATTCTGGAAGCGACTCTTCTTCACAATGCTGTTAAGGCTGCGGTCATCTCTCTTGGTTGTGCAGCGTTTCCTGCCACATTTCCCCCTTCCAACAGACTTTTTGTGGATGTGCTTTGAAACTGCACTCTGTGAACAGCTTGCTCTTTGAGAAATTTCTTTTTGTGTCTTACCCTCCTGATGGAGGGTGTCAATGACGGTCCTCTGGACAGCAGTCAGATCAGCAGTCTTCCCCATACTTGTGATTTAGTTTACTGAACCAAGCTGAGTGTTTTTCAAGGCTCAGGAAACCCTTGCAGGTGTTTCGAGTTAATTAGACGATTCAAGTGATTCGTTGAACACCCTACTAGTATACTTTTTCATGATATTCTAATATTTAGAGATAGGATATTTGAGTTTTCTTAAGCTGTATGCCATAATCAGCAATATTAAAATAATAAAAGGCTTGCAATATTTCAGTTGATTTGTAATGAATCCAGAATGTATGACATTTTTGTTTTTTTAATTGCATTACAGAAAATAAAGAACTTTATCACAATATTCTAATTTTCTGAGACAGTCCTGTAATGTAACCAGTCTTAGCTTCAATCAAAAATTGTTTCTCCAACCTACCATGATCGTCTTTCCGCTGTGAATTGTGAATGAGGCACCTAATTACTCCTTTAATCAACCCGCTGATTAATTAACCCATCAGCTTTTGTGTTGTTAGTATATCACCACGCTTACGAGAGCCTGCTTCTTCACTATGCATTTTTTACCCCGAAAAAATGAACATTTGAATAATGATGAATTAATTAACAGAGTCTAATGGAGATTTAAAGTGGGTGGGATTTAGTGCCACCCTTTTGCTGCCACACATTTGCTTTCTTTTTATTCTGCTCCTCCTTCACACAATACTTCCCTCTTTTCTATGTGAGGGATGGGGTTCAGAGGTGTTGCCCCTGATCCTATTGTAATGCTGCAGGAGCACCTTCTCTGTCTGACTGCCACACCGACAGCCTGCCCCCACCCCCCCACCCCCACATTTTTTGCCCCCAGGATCGATCTCGGATGCCAACATTTCTGATTTAGAAATTCTGCAAAGCCCTTTTCTGTGCATGTTGGATACTGAATGGGCCATATTATGGTTGAATGCAAAAGCAAAGCTAAGGCGGAACAGCAGAGACAATTAAAAGACTCCCCCCTTCCACTGAAGACATAATACCCAGATCGAATTAATTTAGATTTCTTTCTTACATCCATTCAACCAATCATGGATGCATATTGCCGGCATACAGGCCAGCCTTAAGAGGAAATCTCCTCATGCAGCGTTTCTTTATTTATTTTCTCTTTATGTCTTGAGTTGGGGGGGAAAGAAGAGCTGAAGCACTCTGTGGGTCTGAACTGATTCTATATTTGCATCCAAAACCACAGTGTTAGTCTTTTCCTTCTCTCTTTCTTAGAGTATTTGCATAAGGAAGCCCACCACCAGATGTTTATTTTTAGGCTACGGTTCAAGGACTTACAGAACTCTATAACTAAGGGACTGACTTGGAAAAGAGAGGCATTTTGAGGAGAAGAGAGAAGTGGAGGCAGAATCGTTTGCCGCATCTTTATGCATGCAGATACGTGCGGGCAGATTTAGGCCTTTTGTTTTTCTCTATAGAGTTTAAGGGAGCACAGGTTGCATATCTGCACGCTGCAGCCCTGATGTGAACAACACACGAGCACCATCGCTGGCAAAAGATGTGTCAGCCCACATACTCTCACACACACACACACACACACACACACACACACACACACACACACACACACACACACACACACACACACACACACACACACACACACACACACACACACACACACACACACACACACACACACACACACACACACACACACACTCCCTCTCCAAGTGATCAAGGAACAGAAAGAAGAAGGCTGTTTAAGAATTGTATTGTAAGACGATCGGATATGCTGTGCTCTGCATCAATCAAACACTAATGCACACTCACTGTAATCTCTGAGCAAGCATCCACTGGTCCCTAGTGAGGCTCTCCACTTCAGGTGATGCTCCCTGTGCAGCTGTTTTGCTTAACTTGATGCTGTTTGCTAATGTACTCATTACTGTTTTGCTGAGCTGATTATCATCTCATGTAAATGAACGCAGGTTTGTAATGCGGTGCAGGTGCTCTCCTTGTCGTGTTTTTATCACTGCCTCATTCATTTTCCTCCATATTTTCTTCACATACCTTTGTCTCCTACCTTGTTTTCCTCCTCTCTGACCCGATTGTTCTCCTCCCCAGCCCCTCACACAGGTATGACCACAGCAGAGTACTACCACCAGATGGCCCTGCTCGCCGGCCACCGCAGTCCTTACGCCACCGACCTGCTCCCCTCGGTGGCGTCCACAGCGGGCGTCACCAGCGCCAGCGCCCTGCACATGGAGTACCTGCAGGCAGTGGAAAGTAAGTCAGCAATCATTGTTCATGGCTAGTAGAAAAGTTAAAGGTCACCTATTATGCAAAATCCACTTGTTCATGAATTCTATACATAAACAAGTGTCCCCTCTGTGTAAAGAGACTCTGAAAGTTTCAGGAAAAAACCTTTGCTCACTTTTTGTCCTGATCAATTTATATGAAAACCTGTCTGAAAATGAGCTGATCAGATTTCGGCCACTTTATGATGTCAAAAACGCCCCCCCCCCACCCCCAGCCCCACCTTATCACCTGAATCTCCTCCTAGAGCACCATTGTGTTCTTTTTAACCAAATATCTCTCAGAGGGGCGTGGGGAGTGGCTCCTTGTTTTCAAATAAAGTCACTGACAGAGAATCAGCACTTTTGAAACAGGGCTGAAACAGAGGGGTTTATGGGATGCTACAATGCATGATCTGTTTGGTATTTCGAGCCAAACACTGGTATATATATCTGAGACCTACAATATATTGAAGTAAAACAGTATAATAGGAGACCTTTAATGTCCATTTATTAGGCTGAGCTGATCCAGGACCACTGTTAAGTAAATCCTACTTCCCCCCCGGCCTTCCTCATTACTTTGTAATCAAGGCAGATGAGGAGCATCTGAGGAAATAAAGGGCTGAGTGCAAATCAGGACAGATCAGGAACACCTGTGCAAAAAGGAGCAAAGGGGAGAGGAGAAAGAACACACAGAGGTGTGTGTAACAGCCAGCTATCTGTAATTGTTTCATTCTTTATTCCATAAAGCAATAATATGCAAATCAATTTCTGGGTGTTGTGGTTTTAAACAACACTAAATGTAACACTATCTTAATCACTGGAATGTATGTACACATTATAAGGGGTTTATTTAAATAATGTTTAAACAGCAGCTTGAGCTAACTGAGCCATCTAAAAAATGGTTGAACCAGATTTGGCCCGGGTAAAAAGACATGTCTCCTGAGATAACACCTTTAATTATTTAGTTCATAACAGCACATTATAGTAAGGGGGGCCCCAGTGGGAATTCAACTTCTGAAATGCACCTTTAAGATACACCTTCTTTGTGGTATTTATAGATCAAGCTACAGCTCAACCACAGCGAGGAGGGACCTGCAACTTGACTTTGACATGATTTAAATGAGCCATTGTCTTAATGTGCTGGGCTCAGGACTGTGTGCAGAGGACTTATGCTAATGAGTTATTTTAAAGTGTAAATAGGAAATTAAACGCACACTGAATCTTAGAAAGGTCAGGCAGCCTCACCCCTCTCCCTTTGATGAGAATGTATTTAGTCAGGCAGACGCCGCTTTCATGGAAATCCGGGGTGAAGTTCCCTCATTCCTCAGAACAAACTAATTAAAACTAGCCAAACTTGTGCGGGTATCAGAAAATTAATTGCTATTAAGTGGGAATTGGAATGTCCCGCCATTCATCACTGGAGAAATCCTTTCTTCTGTGTCACTTTTTAAGATTAATAGACTGAAACAAAACAATTAGGGCCAAATTTAAGTGGAGATGCGATGCTCCTCACTTAAAAAAACGCCTGTGATCATTGCTGGTAATAACTCATCATGTTTCAACAATGTGTGTTCCAACGGAGGAAAAATTAACACTTTAAAGCTTTGTTGGATTTCAGAAAAAAAAACATACAAAGAAAAGAGTCTATCAAGAGGCTTTCGCTGATAATCTGGGCTACCACGTTACTGCGGCTATTTTAGTCTATTTCACATCAGTGTAATTACCGTCAGAGAGAGTGGTGCTAATGAAACAATGGGCCTGTCCTGCCTATTTGTGCTTTAATGGGCTATTGTCTCTGTTCCTGCTGCCTAATTAGTGCCATAGCTCACATAGATCACAATACCAAAGTCTTTATTCCTGGTTTTCATTAGTTCATTTTAATTTCCTTGCTATTTATCCACTGTTTTTTTCATGAATAGGTTCATTCTTAGTAACATTTTAAACACTGAATGTTTTGTTTGATACAAACAAACCACTTAATTGTTGATTACACTCCTGGAGCGGTAATAAAAGGCTGCCAAGACTAATTGTATCTGTTTAGCAAAATGTACTTCCATAAAGAAAAAGTGACACATCCTCTTTATATTTGAAATTAGCTTTAAGTAAATAAATAGGATTACTGTCATATTGATTTCACAGGAATGATTGATCCCCTCCTATAGTACATTTTCCGCATAAAGAAATTCCTTCCGGTCTTAAACCCACCCTTCACTTCAGCCCTCCCCTGTGATAGTGTCCCTCTCAGGTGGCCCCAAAGTGTGTCGGCGAGGGCTCAACCCCAGTTTTGGAGCCAGCTTTTATTTCCAACGCTGTCAGTCCGGCGTATCTGAACCCTCCCTGGCCACAAGAATTAATGACGCAGCCCGTAACCAGCCATCCCGTCCATAAATCACGAGGAAATTAGAGGGACAGTCCTGCTACGAGCCGGGACGCTCCCCTCTCCGTCTCCCCGGTTGGCCGATTTATCATTTGGGCTGTGCATTAATAAACACCACTCCCATGAGGCTTTGCAGTGGTGGGATGGTGGACCTGCTTTTTCGGCTCTCTCACTTGTAGGAAATAAGGATAATTCACTTTAGTTGGCTTGTTTAAAAAATGTCAAGTTTAGTCAAAATGATATTTTTGCAGGACTATCTATTTTGTTAAAGCTGAATTAAACTGTGTAAAATCAGACATGTCGTGCAGCGTCACATGACTAACATTGTATTATCAATTGTGAGCACTCAGGGATTTTCATGTGTACACATATGCCTCCTCTACAACACCCCCTTCACTAAGACATAAAAAGAGATTTTCCATACAATGACAATGTAAAGGAGGCGTGCTCTCCATACAGCTTCATGCGGTAGTCGAAACTCAGGCCTATGTATGCCAGAACAGCACCGCCGCCACCACAGAGGCACGCACGCACACACACACATTCACATCCACACACTCTGATTACCATGTGAATGGAGCACTCTGTAATCGTTGGATGTGTCAAACCAGAGATGGAGCATTTACGTTTGGGAGATGGATGGATTGTGGGGGACGTACATATGGAGGGGGGTTATAGGGGCTGCGTAAGCTGGTTTTGTTTGCCTTTTATAAAATAACTCAAAATGTTTTATTTCCAAGTCTTGAGTCACAAAGTCATTGTGTCAGTTCATGCACAAAGCACGACATCCCCTCAGCGCTTTCCCCCCTCCTTCCATCTCCCTCTGTTTTTCCCTGTCTTGTTTGTGACATCTCCATGTGAGAAGACAACAAAAGTCATGTTTTAATCTCTACCCGTGGCTCATTGTATGTGCAGAGAGAATGGTTGCGCTGTTTCCGCCTTTTACCTTTTCAAAACCCCTTTTTAGTATTTCCAGTCAACATTGATTGCATTTGAATAACGAGTCAAATTGGACTTGATTAAATATTACCATACACAGTCAGAGCATTTCTCCAACATAAAAGACATGTTTTCTCATGGATGAAATGCAAGCAGTGCATCAAGTGACAGCTGAACACTCATTCAGATGATCCTTTTGTGTGATGATTGACAAAAATGTCATCTGTTAGGGTTAGATTAGGTTAGGATGAAGTCAAACGTGTAAAGCGGCAAACCAATGTTTTTGGGATTGTTACCAATGAATGTATCTGACGCTCCTCAGAGAAACTTTGAATGAAGGAGCACAGTTGTAAAGTTCAATTTAACCTTGTATTTTTTTTTCCTTTACCTTACTCAGATCTCCTCCTCTCTGCAGATTCTCGATTCCCGAGCCCCAGGCTGCCAACGCGGCCAAACAGGAAGCGCCCCCTGCCCATCTCCCCCCTCTCTGAGCACAGCTTCGACCTGCAGACGAGAATCCGCCACTCCCCCAACTCTCTCGTCACCATGCTCAACAACTCCCGCTCCAGCTCGTCCACCAGCGGCTCCTACGGTCACCTCTCTGCGGGAGCCATCAGGTAGCTGAAAGAAATATGGTCCTGTGTCAATTATTCATTTCTTATATCCTTTTTGGTTATTATTTATTTCAGATTGTGCTTTAGACATAAAAACTTTGACATAAAGCCTGCATTACAAACTTAAAGTGTAAGAGCTTGGGGGATATAATGAAACACACAATCAATTTGCATTATGGGAAATGTAGGATCTAGTGATGCCAGAGCTTGAACCACATTATTGAATAAAACTCAGGGTATTTTAGCATATCGCAAACAAGCCGGGCTAAAACGGCATCTTTTTGTTGTACTGATTCTCAATATTCTATTATTGGTCCCCATATGTTATGGGAGTTCATACAAAAGCCCTAGATTAGCCCTTTAAAGTTAGAAAAAAAAGACTTATACTGTCAGATTGTCTTTCAGGAGCTTTTATTGACTGTGCTTCTCTCAAGGTGGTCATTTGGGGACCAACATGTGCCAATGATAGATCAGAATGCAGCACCTCCCCGGGGGAATGATGGTGTAGATGGTTTTCTAATATCATTGATTTGTATTTTTCATGCAGCACACTTGGCAACACAATATTAGAAATGAGAAAGAAAGTGTGTGGTGGAGTGAATTAAAGTGTGTGTAGCCTATCGTCCATGTCAATGCCCCATGTGGGTGACGATCTCCCAGCCAGCCAGTCAGCCTGCCTCCCCGGCGGCTGGTGTCAGTCATCAGGTACACCTCATGGAAACCTCACATACATCACGGCCCGGTACCAGCAACGGGAAGCAAAAGAAAAGAAAAGAGAAGGGGAAAGAAAAGATCCATGGCCCCACCCACAGCCATTGATCAGCGATCTGTAAGAAGAGGCTGATCAATCATGCTGCGCGCTCAGCCACTGTCCCAGTGACAGGACCCAAATAGCCAGGGCCAACAGACTGATGAGTGATATGACAAGCGGATGGGCCCCCAAATGTGTCTCGGACCATTGATTTCCACTCGGCTCGTAATAAGATCAGCAGACGTATGGGCCGCAGTGAGAGCGAGGCGTCAGGGCTCAGGATGAATGGAGGCCGGACACAGTTCTGTTTATCTGCTGGTTCACCTGTGGTTACACACACCCCAGAGGTGGCTTCTGGGATTGTGAGGATAAACAAAGTTAGTTCAGGTTGAGGCAAATCATTTGGCTTTATTTACATGGCTATTCAACACACTCCAGATTGTTTATCATCTGTATCATTTTGCCCAGTGGAAGAATGACATACTGCCTTACACAGACCACATGATAATTCACTGTGTGTTAACAAGCTGAACATTCATTGGCAGGGTTCTGCCTGCAGCCCCATGGTTCCAGCATTACCACACCATCTCCTGTCAGATTGTCCTCAGGGAGAAGAAGCTATCCAGAACAATCCATTTATTCACTGTCTTTTTGCCTCATTTTTGAAGTTGTAGTTTATTTTATGTTTTGTTTCCCTTTCTGCTCCCTCAGCCCGGCATTAAGCTTCGCCTACCCTCCATCCCCGGTGGCGTTGCACGTGCACCAGCAGCTGATGGGCCGTCAGCCGGGGCTCGTGGGCTCTGCTTTCGGCCACAGCCCGCCTCTTATCCACCCGTCGCCGGCCTTCGCCACCCAGAGGCCCGTCCCCGGCATCCCACCCCCAGGGCTCAGCGCGAGCGAGCGCTCAGTCCTCTCCAACGACTCCTCACAGGTGAGAGCGGCAGCAGGCGCCTGTGCGATTCATCATCACGGGTAATAGATAGCGGCGTCACATGCCAGCTACATTTCAGTGAAACGAAAAAAGCTCACATGGTACAGGCAGGACCCCCCCTCCACGCACCCGTCTCCTGGGAGTTTCCTCCTTCTTGTGTTGTCTCTTGTTTTAAGACTGCCGCTCACAGCCCAGAACGTGCCTGCAGCAAACAACAAGGGGCTTGTTAGCATAGAATCCCACTGCTGACTCCATTAATCACTAGAGAGAGAACAAGGATATAGAGAGGGAATATTGACATGGATGGATGGATCCAAAGGGGCTCTTTCTCGCCATCCTCAACCTTCACTTTATGTGCGGGCCAACATTTGAAGTAAATATTCAATGTTTATTAGCGTCCTCCCTGCTGCTTCCTATCCCTCGAATTTTGTGTTATCACAAATGAGGCCTCATTCAAATTAGGTACACCAAAATTGCCTTTTCCGTCTCCCTGAATGAACAGAATATTGCTTCGGGGCCAATGCTGACTCTCATATATTTGAGCGAAGATAGTGTACAGAGACTGACAGAAACACTACAACACACAGCACCTTCTTGTTTGTTCTTTTATTCTTGTGAGCTTGGCATGTAACAAGAATTCCCCCAAGGTTGAAATAAGCCAGGGCCAAACTCAGGTCATCCATTGGCTCAGTGAATGGCTCATTGAATTGGCCCATGAGTTTGTTTTAATTGCAGTGATTATAGGAGCTAATGTGAAACAGTCAATTGCATAGTTTTTCATCTGCAAAGTAAAAAGCTATTGCCTGAGACTGAGTATACAGAAATCATTACAGTTTAACCACAGTTGTTTTTATTCTGCTTGATTAACTCAATGATTAATCGACTTATAAGCAGCACATGCATTTTTTATTATTCTATAGAGAATAACATAAGAAATATCAGTAAATAATATGATTGAATCATATATATAGTCAAATCCATGTCATAGGAACCTCAACATGATGACATATCTCTTCTTTTAACAGATCAAACCAACAAGTGAATCTGCAGTGAGCAGCACAGGGGACCCAATGCACCACAAACGCTCCAAAATGAAACCAGAGGAAGAGATGCCGAGCCCAGGCGCACTGAGCGTACAAGTGAGGATTGTCCATCATAAATATAAACATATATTTGAACTCACTGGGTCCATAGGTTTCTCTTCAGCTATCTGACAAAGCTATCCACATTCTGGCAAACAATTCTGACGGTAAATCCTAGCATCCAGCCAAGTTTTCATTTTTTGATTTTTCTACTACAATACGACGCGCACATAATAATGGGTCATCTGCCGCAACAATACACAAGCTTACCAGCCACGGTTTTTATTTATTTACCTTCATTTGGCTGTTTCTTGGTGTTTCCCAGTCTGCTCTTATCAGCCGCTGTTTCCGAACAATTCATTGATCTCTGGGAGACCAGAAGGAAATTGTTTTTGTTTAATCAACATTTTAAGTGCCTGGAGAAATGAAAGAGAAATGTGATAACAGTTCATGTTTGCATCTGCAGGAAAAAAACCTTATTAGAGTTGATATTCAGCCAGCAGCAGATTCAGCCTGGGGTGCAGACTCTGCTCCACTCAGCCTCCTAACTGTGACAGTGAAATATGTCTGGGCTAATAGAGCAACCTCTAGCAGGAAAAGGGGGTTAGATTCCTCAAATACTTACCCCAGTCCTGTCGTATAACAACCCCCAAAACACAGAGCGGGGCTTTCAGCGCTACATTTCCTCTCCACACTTTTCTTCACGGCAGCCAGACAAGGCCAGACTAACAGGGGCACTGTGGCTGAGACCTGTGACCAAATCATTTTTGGCTGGGCCTAAGATGTAAACCAGAAAGGCCATAAAAAAATATACTTTCATGACAAATTTAGATGGACTGATATTGGGGGGAGGAAGGCAGTTCCAGTAGTTTTTTCAGTATTTGCAAAACGCTGTGCTTAGTCGTTGAACTAAAATATTGTAACTGTTTTTTTCCTCAGGACCATCCGGATGGGATGACCCTGGTGAAAGAGGAAGGGGACAAGGATGAAAGCAAACAGGAGCCAGAGCTGGTTTATGAGACAAACTGCCACTGGGAGAACTGTTGCCGCGAGTTTGACACGCAGGAGCAGCTAGTACAAGTGAGTAACGCTGATTTAAAAGAATGTAAATGTGCTGTTTAAAAGATATTTTGTATCATAATCCATCCCTTCCTGTGGGCAGAGAAGTGTTCACTTAGCCCCAGTTGTTCTCCGGGACTAATGTTTCTTTCAGGAAAACATAACAGGGTGTTAACAAATGAAAATGAAGCATTCACGGTATGGCTCAAAATAAAAAAATAAAATGTCTCTGTGCTGTGAGAGTTTTCAGTGTTTCTATCCTCCAGCTCAGTGGATCTCAGCTACATGCACTGCAGCTGTGCTTTTGTGCACAATGCCTCCTATCAGGCCACAACCCCTGCCTGTGCGTCTGTGCAGCAGCACCCTACAGAAAGAGTCAGTGCTGCAGGCATTGACTGATACTGCTGCCGGATTCCTGATTGGATATAGGGACGGTGGTAATGGACTCAGAAGCTGGAGAGCACATCTCACAGCTGAACGCAGCTAAGTGATTTGGCGGGTTAAGCCTCCCAGAGTCAGGATGTGAGCTTTGTGTACAACACTGGACCGGCCTTCCTCCTGCCTGTTATCAGAACTCTCACACAGCCCAGGAGATGGATGACCTCTCATCACAGTGCGCCAGAGGGTTCAATGCTAAGCTAAATATTAATGACATTATGGGTCGCGCCACCCCCTCTACTTAGCTCTGCAACTCTCCCTTGGCTTGTGAAGCACTCACAGGGCAGACTGAAGTTGGAGTTGAAAATAAACCAATATGATGCTGTGAACAAGGCACGCACACACATGTGAAACACACATCAGCACACATCTGATAGAAAGATCCTCAGCTCTCCACAGCTGTCTATTTGCCGTCTTGACATTGCAATCCTCAGCCGCGGTGGTAACCCCTATCTATAATTGATATCCTCAGCGCGGAATGGGCTGCCTCCCGTGTTTGAAGGGCTCGGCTCAAAGGTTGAGAATCTTGACAACTTCTTGCCCCTGTTTCAGGGGGCGGGATGAGTTAAGGTGGTGGGAGAGGAAGGGAGGATGGCTTCTTAATGGAGGAAAAGCTTGCTCCCCCTACTGTAGTCACAGCAGGTGGCCATCTGAGCAAAACAATGTTCTCTCATCTCTCCACAAATACTATCCAGCCTAACCTTGCCAAGCTGCCCTTATTATCAGATCCCCGTGTATACAGACACTTACAAAATCCTTATTAGTTTTCCATTTCCTCCATCTGAGAATATTTTTTTTTTTCCATTTGACTTTCTGATATTGCATTTTATTTCTCATTTTCTATGCACATGCAGATATGCAGAGAGATGCCAATAAAAGTCTTCGCCTACAGAATCCGTGTCCTCTAATTCAGCAGAGCGGAGGGGAAAAAACGCTCTTATCTCTCCACACCCCCACCCCCCTCAGTAATAGGATAAGTACAGTATTTGGACCACAGTGTCTCTCCTCACACACTGGGAGGGGTTTGGGGGTGGGGGGATTTCCACATAACCAAACAATGGAGCGTCCCTTCCCCCTTGTACTTGTCTTCTGAAATGGCTTCGGGGAAAAAAAACATGATAAAAAAAACGAAAACTAATTGAACCACCAGCGTT
The DNA here is from genome assembly GCF_949606895.1 of Notothenia rossii. Taxonomy (NCBI): domain Eukaryota; kingdom Metazoa; phylum Chordata; class Actinopteri; order Perciformes; family Nototheniidae; genus Notothenia; species Notothenia rossii. Next base: position 15,658,962 of record NC_136911.1, on the reverse strand, counting down.
TGCACAAAGTTTTAACATATCTAATGTTTTTAAAGATTTGACTGCTGTGCTAAATGTTTTTAAAGTATTTCAAGTACCAGCTGCACTGATTCAAATATCCCCTTTCCTTTGTGGTTGGCCTAATTTTAGAATTAAGCCTTCCCACCACCCTTGTTGCTCTCCACCTTGTTCAAAAGCACTCCTGCTGCGCTCTCCATGCATATTTTTACACTCTCAAGCATGCTCTCAACATGACACGCCACCACGTTCCTTTATCATCTGCGTTTAAGCGCTCTCGGTGCAGCCGATAAGATAAACATCAGATCTGTGCAATTTAGCTCACTTATCTGGCCTTCCCAGTCAGCAAAAGCGAGGCGGGTGTCAATTTTAGTTTGCTGTATTTATTTCATTTATTACATTTCAACTCTCTATACCTCTCCATCTCCCTCTCGGCATCAGCTACAAATTCTTTTGCTTCCCCATTTTTGGGCATGAACCTCTCCCTCTCACATTTTCTCTTTCATTTTCTGTCCCTCCCCTCTTTACCGCTTGAAGCGAGTACTTTTAAAGATAAGGCCTGGTGGCTTCTTTAATGTCTCTCTTGAAGTGGGGCTCAGTTTAGTTGCCGGAGATGCCAACCCAACACTTCATAATGCCCTAATATGGCCTTGCCCAACACTATTTTATTATTAATAATACTTTGATATGGAGGAATCTAAAACAGAGCTTTGCAGTTTTAGTTCCCTTGTACAAATACAATATATGTAAGCAATATTCTTCTCTGTAAGGAAAAGCATTTTGTAAAACTAAATTGTGGCTATAGACTTAAGGATTTTGCAAACACTGAGTGTGGTGTTATGCAAGATGAATCATCTTAATTTAATATTCTTCAGCTTCTTTTTAAAAGTAAACATTTATGCGAATATCCTGCTTTTCAAATGTATTTGACCTTTGATCTTTTGTTTCTTCTTTTAGTGGATTCTCCTGTCAATGTAGGCCTGCTATCATACAGATTTGTGGGGATGTTTCAGACTTTATATGAGTGGTGTCTGATGGTGGTCTGCATGTGTGTGTTCTCAGAGCTCATCAGGTCTTCCCCCCCCCCCTCCACAGTCTACCATTCTGTTCCAGGTCATCTACATAGGTGGCGCTGCGATGTCCTTGTTCTCAGATGGGGAGCGGGCTCTGCCTGTGTGCAGCCTTGTGGAGGCGGTTGCTGTGCGCCTCCCCGGTGTTAAAGCGAGATAAAAGCGGGCGCAGTCTGAAGGCAGCCTCCCCCCCCCCCCCCCCCTGGCTGCTGGAGCAGGCTTTTAATTGGCAAAATGCAGATTTTTCTTGATCAGGAGAAGGATTAGGCCCCTTATCTGTCAAGAATATCTTACTCTAAGATGAAAAGACTGTGCTGAATTACACATGCCAATTCTAGCTCCCTGCCCCCTGCCCGCTCACTCACTTACTCTCATCCTCCCTCCTTCCCTCAATTTCTCCCCCTTTTACTTCCTCCCTCCTCCTTCCCTCCCTTCTTTGCCTTTTTCATGCTCTTTTTTTCCCTCTCTTTACACAAAGCACTTCAGCAACTGACATCACAAAAGAGCATATGATTTATTAGGCACTGTTTGATAAAGCTAAACGGTGTTGCGGGTCCCACAGCTTAGTGAAATTGCCTTGTAAACAGGCCCTCTTTTCATGCACGCTTGCATTCTAATGCATGAGGGCTATGTCCCAGAGAGAGTTTGATAAGGAGTCATGGAGATTGATACTGAAATGGGCAAATGCTGAGAAATAGCACGCAAAAAAAGGATTCTGTGTGTTACAGTCTATTATTAAAGGTGTAGGGATGCATGTTTTTTTAGAATAGTATAGAATGACTCATTTTTAAACCATATACTTTAAAAAAATTCTGAAGACATAAAAATCCAAGTGGGAATTGTTTTGGTGCTTTTTTGGATGTTTCTACCCAAGCACCGGGACCAAGAAAACAGTCCCTGCACCTGTCTGTGTGTCTGTGTGTGTGCCTCTCATACGTCACACGGCCTCAGTGTCCCCTGTGTCCGTGTCCCCGGCGCTCCCTGTCGTGCGACTACCTCCTAAATCCATCTTGGCTGCGTTTTTTACAGTTGTTGGCCGATAAGCTGGCAAGGGGAAGATGAATAACCTGCCTCTCCACTGCTATCAGCACCTGTTTGTCGATTTAGCCGGCCAACGTGGCCTGTCTGCTCAGCATGGAGATTATTGATTCAATAAGAATTGCTATTAGATCATGCCATTAGGTTTCTCGGCGGCCCCTCTCCCCGTGCTGTCTGTCCCCCCCCCCCTCTCTGTCAGCTCAGAGCCTCATGCATCACACCCGTCAGCGACCTCCTTCATTTGTACAAACAGAGTGCGAGTGTGTATCCATCTGTGTGTGAATGCGTTCGTGTTGTTCCAACCACCCGCGTGATCCAACACCACGGCGCTCTCCCATCGCTCTCAGCCCGGGGATATTGAATGCTGCTCACAACAGAGCGATTGCTTGCCACAGGGATTCCCTCACAGAAAGGAAGAAAAAGAGAAGACGAGTAAGGTTTTGTGAGGCTCGGACCGAGGTCGGGAGGAAGATCAATCTTGGGGAAACTTCACTAATGTCTGTGGTCATCCAGTCCCCAATCATTTCCCCTGGAATTAGTCTTGTTTTGTCACTTTAGAATTAAAAAGTGTCAAGCGAGAATAATGGAGGTCCTTTGCGGATATTTTAGTGTCATTTTACTCTTTGCTTTTGCTGTCGCACACTGCTGTTGCTGCGCTGACTCATTTGTCGATACTCCCCCTTCAGTATTACTGGGAAGGGAGTGCAGTGGCATGCTTAGGGTCAAAAAGCCTTGAAGAAAGATTGGAAATAGGGCGGTTTCTGGTGGATGTCATGGTTATAGTTATATGTGGGGTCATGATCTGGCCAGTGGGCAGGGCGCAGGGGAGGAACAAAGATGCCATTGTCAGAGCCTTGTCATGCCTAGAGGGGAACTGACCCTGGATTCTTTATTTTGCTTTGGTCCTGCATGTTTTATAGCTTAACAATTCTGCGAGCAAGTGCTCAAAGAAAGTGTTTTCCCCAGACATTTAGAGCATTCAAAGTCAAGTCTCTATTTATCCCCCCCCCCCATTTATTTTTCTCCTTTCACCCCCAAGGTAAAAAGGTTCTTCTCCGCTGCTCAGGAATGTAATAATGCCATTTATTTTGGTCAGGATATTGTGTCTGTATCCCTGGGTTTAAATTGCTCCCTGAAAGGCTACCACAGTGTTGACTCTGAAAAACAGCCAGATGTTGACTTTGTCCCCAGAGGGTCTGCGTGACTTTCCCCCCCATCCTCACCTCCTTCATTCCTTTGGAACATCCACCACTTACCCAGTTTTATGAAACAGTTAGTAAGAAGAGAAGATGGTGCTCACAGATATAATGCTTGGCTGGAGTTGTAAAGCCCTAACATTTCAGATGCCTTGACTGAACTTTTGATTTCTCCCCCTTGATATCTCCTCACCTCCCTCCCACCTCTCCCTCCTTCCTAAGCCTTTAGATCGGAAGTTGCCACGGCAGCACAACTGTCAGCACTTGTCATGGAGGGGCGAGGGCCCACTGTGATGTGAAGTGACAGGGTTTTATTTGAAAATCCTGTTCAGATTGGAAACTGAGACTCACAAGACTGACTTTTCCCTCTGTGTTTGTGCTGATTTTAACACTGATGGAAAATAATGGAAAAGAGTTTTAAGAGAAATGAAATGGAAAACAGAAAAGGAAATGTCATATTTGCTGCAGAGCAAAAACACCTCAAGCTAAACAACGAATCAATTCAATGCAAAATGACATTGCACTTAATAGAGCTTATAATAATCCAATGATTGATGTTTGGTTAAAGTTTATCTCACCATCTTTTGTAGCACATCAACAATGACCACATCCATGGGGAGAAGAAGGAGTTTGTGTGTCGGTGGGAGGAATGTTCTCGAGAGCAGAAGCCCTTCAAGGCGCAGTACATGCTGGTGGTCCACATGCGCAGGCATACTGGGGAAAAACCCCACAAGTGCACGGTAAGAAACCTTTCGTTATTTTCTGAAAAGCTACCTGGTAACACAAGATTCAGGCTGTATGAGTGATGCCCCCTTGTTTCTCTTTTCTGCAGTTTGAGGGCTGTGCCAAGGCCTACTCCCGTCTGGAAAACCTTAAAACTCACTTACGCTCGCACACCGGAGAGAAACCGTATGTGTGTGAACACGAAGGCTGCAACAAGGCCTTTTCCAATGCCTCAGACCGGGCGAAACACCAGAATCGCACACACTCAAACGAGGTACTGACAAACGTGATCCAGGCCAGTTATGATCCTTTGACTTTGCTGAATGAAAGTGTTTCTCACAGCTCATCTTTCTCCTTTCATTTTTAGAAACCATATGTGTGCAAAATCCCAGGCTGCACCAAACGCTACACGGATCCTAGCTCCTTACGCAAGCACGTGAAGACGGTGCACGGACCGGAGGCGCACGTCACCAAGAAACAGCGTGGAGATTACCCGCGTCCTCCACCACCCCGGGAGCCTGGGGGCAACAGCCAGGGCCGGTCGCCAGGGCAAATGGGTGGTTACACGGACCAAAGGGAGTACAACCATGCTACCTCAAAACAGGATGAATGTCTGCAGGTCAAGTCTATCAAGACAGAGAAGCCTATGGTAAGACTTTCTTTATTAATTGTGCTGAAAAACCGTTATCTTATCCTATTTTAATTATTTTCTGATGAACCTATTCCTTCACTTTAACATAGAACATTTGAATGCCTTGTACTGAGTGTGACTGTGACTTAACATTTGATTGGGGGCATGCACATTTAACACTAACATCTTCTAATGAGTAAACTTTTTCTTCCTATCCAATGCTATGGCATTTCTCTACCTCCCTTTCTAAGGACAGTGGGTAATCAGGTGAGATAGGTATCCCCTTCACATTGCATTTGTAAAGTATTCTGTGTGAGTCTCACTTTTTCCCATCGTGGCTCATCGTGGTTTTTTGCTCTGTTTATCGTCTTTTCTCATCCCATCACAACCGCTTGACTTTCACCCAAAACATGGTCAAATTGTGATTACGTTAGTCTCCCTCATCGATCATATTCATATAAAACAGATTCTTCTCGTTTTGATTCACTCTAAAGATTGGCAATGTTATTTACCAAAGGCAATGTATTTTTCTGAGCAATGCCCAATGCTTTGGGCTGAACTCTGTGGGCACTGAAAGTACGCCCCATACTGCCCAGGGCTCTGATAGGCAGCCAACTTCATTCAACAGCTAACAGGACGAATGCCCTCTAAACAATGTTGAAGCTGGATGCCAGAAAAAAGTAATTCCATTATTCCTCAGTGCAACATACTTCCTAAAATTCAGTAAACAACCTAATTAGGCCTTTATCCTATTTGCCTATTCTTTGAAAAGAACCCAAAACAGGTTTTCTCCTTTTTGTCTGTGTTGGTCCTGACTGGATCACAGGGGGAGGCATTACTTATGCCCCAATAATGTACAAAGCATTGTCCTCCAAATACCTCTTTTCTTCCCCCTTCTTGTTGCTGAGGGTTGGACAACCAGCTCAATCTGGAATGATTATGCAAGTGCATATGTGAATAGCATCTCTCCTAATGGTCTGTGATTCTTTAGGATCATTTTCCTATTTTATAGGGAATACATCCGTCAAAAGATTACATTCATCTTTTTGTGTGAAATTGATACTGTATACATGTCCTGAGATAAACTTACCTCTTTCTCTTTCTTTTCCTTCTGTCTCTCAATCTTCTCTTCTTCCCTGGCCTGTATCAGACGTCTCAGCCAAGCCCTGGCGGTCAGTCTACATGCAGCAGTGACCAGTCCCCCGTCAGCACCTATCCCAGCAGTGGAGTCCAGCTTGCTGTGAGCGCCGGACGCTCGCCAGGGGAGGGGCTAGAGGAGGACGAGGGGAGAGAAGAACACGAAGATGATTTTGAGGAGGAGTGTGAGGGTGAGCCAAGCCCCATCATGGACTCCACAGTCTCCACGGCAACAGCGGCCATGCTGACCCTGCAGGCAAGGCGCAGTGTGGGCCGCCCTGTGCGCTGGATGGAGCACATCAAGATGGAGAGGCTGAAGCAGGTGAACGGAGTGCTGCCCAGGCTGGGGACCCTGTCCCCTACACCGCCCCTAAAAGGTTCCACACTACCCAACATCCTGGGGAAGGGTTAGTTTCACTTTTTCAACTTTCTTTCAAAGTTTTTTCTTTTTTGAAAATCCTTCAATCTGTGGTACAAGTGGGTATGACAATTTATTTTCTTACTGCTCTTAAACTTTCTAACTACAGTCAACAACACTCACAAATTAAGCATTAATTGTCCCTATTTCGACATGTGATTGAGCTCAAGTGGAGATCTTTACAGTTGAAAAGCACCTGTATACAGAAATGACTCTTACCCACAAATCATGCTTTAAGAAAAACATTTATCCTGGCTTCCATCTTGCCCATCTCGGTTGAAGCATTCAGGCAAAACTAATGCCTAAAATGTACTGTTCCGCTGGGAAATGGTATCAGAGCCATATCAACCCGTACATCATATCAGGGAAACTAGCATGTAACAGTGTTTCATGGCCAAATGCTGTCTGTTTATATGCATATATCTGTTTAAGGGATCTATCTGCACTTTACTTATTTGGTGTTTAATTTCTCATAACCTGTAATCTCCCTTTCAACACACAATATCCTTGTCTGCAGTCCAACCTTTACTCATTCCGTTTTCTCTGTCTGTGTTTCTCCCTCAGAATCCTGTCTGGGCAGGCAGTGGGGGGTGTCTGCTCCTCAGCCACCTGCTCATCCTGAGCTGAGCAGCACAGAGCTAACAGTGCTCAATTTGCTCCGAGACCGGCGTGACAGCAGTGGTAGCGCCACCAGTTCGGCCTACCTGAGCAGCAGTCGGCGCTCCTCAGGTATCTCCCCCTGCTTCTCCAGTCGACGCTCCAGCCAGGCTTCCCAGAGTGAGGGTACGATGGCTGCAAGCCACCACCGCCGCCTCCACAACCTCAGCTCCACCGACTCATACGACCCCATCTCCACTGATGCCTCCCGCCGGTCAAGCGAGGCGAGTCACTATGGAGGTGGGACAGGAGGAGGGGGTGGAGGGATGCACCTAGGTGCGGGCTGTGGAGGTATAGGAGGAGTAGGTATGGGAGGAGTAGCAGGGTCAAGGGGTATGCTCACTTTAACACCAGCACAGCACTACCACCTGAAAGCCAAGTATGCAGCAGCCACTGGTGGCCCACCTCCCACGCCTCTTCCTAACATGGAGCGCATGACGTTGAAGACGCGCATGGCCATGATGGATGATGGTGGTAGCAACCACCCTTTACCGCCACTAGTCAGGCCACATTGCTGCGGTGATGGCACCAACGGGTACACCAATGGGTATGTGGGTCATGCAGGTCATAGGAGGAGAGTCCTCTATCCTGGCGAGGGGCCACTGAATGGGAACCGGAGGGCCAGCGACCCAGTGCGGACGCAGACTCGCGACGTTTGCAATCTGCCACCAGTGCAACGCTTCAACAGCCTCAACAACCTCCACCCTCTTCCGCCCTTGTCCCATCATTCGTCCCCTGAAACCCGCAGCTTTGGCCTACAGAACTACACGCGATCAGAGGGCAACCTTCAGAGAGGCCTGCAGCACTCACCGTACACTCCTAGCATCGCAGAACACGCAGCTTTAGAAGCACTGGCCATGGAGGATCAGGCTGGCTTGTTACTTGGGGATGAGGATATGCTGCCAGATGACCTGGTGCAGTATCTTCACTCCCAGGCTCAGGTGGATGGTGGCTCCTATATGCACATTGAGGACCAATTAGCTTCTGGCCAAAGGGATGTCTCCCATCCATCTATGGAGGAGGTAGAACTGATCCAGACATCAGGGTTGAATATGGCCTTTCCTGGATCCCAAAGTCTCCAGCAGATAGCAGAGCGGACAAGTCCGAATAAGCTTCCCATCCAGTGGAATGAAGTGAGCTCTGGCAGTGTTGACAGGTCTCCTCAGAGAGAACAAAACCACCAAACACAGTGTGGAAGGTGGTCTGGCACAGACCATGGAACAATATCTGCACCTTTTGGCAGGTTTGGAAACATGATGGTTCAGCAGCAAGCGCCCCTTGATTTCCCGAACAGTTGTGCTCAGGCTAATCTGCCTCAAAATGCTTGTTGTGTCAACCCTGGGGTTAAGCTTGAGACATCACCTAACTCCTGCATGCAGATGAGAGGTACTAGTCACAACTCTACAAACACCTTTGGAAGGCCTAACTTCTCACAGATCGTAGACGCGCCTCTTCCGCAGGCCTTCAAACAGCAGGCCTCCAATGGACCTCAGAAGCAGAGCCACTTCCAACAGAACCAAACCACCTCTTGCCAAATTGGGAACAACCTTATCCTTAGCAGGACCTCTATGGACAACATCCCCAGCCTCTCCCAGGGAACTGCTGTTCATCACAATCGACAGGTGCATGTCCCTCGCCCACCGATCGGTTACAGGAATTCAGTGCGGACCCAGCAGTACCTCAACCCAGAGAACTGTGGTGAACAGCAACAATTGCAGAAAAGTGGGGACCACTGTTCCCTTGCGCATCAGGTATCTGGGCTGAAACTAGAGGGCCCAGACCATGGATACTTAGAGCATGGCTTTGATGAATGCCTCTCTTTCGAACCACCAGATGTTAAGGCGTTCCCTATCCTAGAGGAGCAGTGCTTGCTGGACTCCATAGCTGAGTCTGTGGGACAAGGTGCTGGCAACGAGAACACGGCAAGCCTGCTCTCCCCTGGTGCAGACCAGGTGACCAGCACAGTGGATGGCAATGTGCCCAGTTTATTAGATGAGGGCGTAAGTCTAGACTTTGGTGCCATGCTGGAGGATGGCTATGACCAGGGTAGCCTGGTCTCAGGGGTGTTGAGTCCCTCAGTCTTCCAGGGTCTGTCCAGGACCTCATCACGCCTGACCACACCTCGAGCATCTGCGACCTTCCACAGTGTGGCCCCCGGCCTGAACAACATGGCGATCGGAGACATGAGCTCTCTGCTCACCACACTGGCTGAGGAGAGCAAGTTCCTGGCTATCATGCGGTAGCTGCTTTCTCCCTCTTTGCTATCTCCTCCCTTAAGAAAAATGTAAAAAAAGGAAGAGAAAAACTCTGGTGTATGTGAAGATTTAGACCAAAGTGACAATTACGAGAACTTTAATATGTACTTAAAGTGTTCTGGAAAAGGCAATTGCCAAACCCATTTATTTTGTAAAAAGGTCATCCCACACAGAAACGGGATGTGTCAAAATTATGTATAGATAAATAGTTATATTCCTTTTCTGGAATGTAGGCTATTTTTGGAAGCTCTTCTCTTTGTATTTCCATGTGATGGTGAGAAAACGTTCACTCCTTTAAACAGTATTTGGTTTATTGTCACTGGTTTTGCTGTATACACTATCAGTAAAGATGCATGTATTCAAGGTAAAACATGAACACTGTCTATATAAGTTTATAGACTAGCCCATGTGCCAAGTATCTGCAGTCCTGATCCCACAGGTCCAAAGCGGCTCAATCCATTCTGGTTACAGCAGGTCAGAAATGGGTCATTATTTAGCAGGCCCTGGTGATAACTTTGGATCATATATCATAGGTTTTTAATAAGTGGTGTATTTACATTTGCTGTTATTTTGTTTGTTACTTTTGTGAATCTGTAAATGTTTCAGTGCTTCTACCAAGTTTTACCAAGTGGTGTTTTTGTGGAGAGTGACTGCAGTATGTTAACGAACACATTCAAGTCTTCAAGGTACTGTAGATAGTCGTCCCCTTGATATCTAAATGGCTTGGTTTAGTTAGTCTGGTAAGGTACTCACAAGTGTATATAACAGTGTTTTTATATTCTGTTTGTGAAAATCAAATGTTGACGTTGGATTGCACGGTTGTTTGGAGCTGATATGAAAATGGACATTTTCTACTTTATGATCAAAGGTCCCCGTTGGTGCGTTATGTATGCTTACATAAATAGATATGATTATTTCATGTTTTGAATCTGTCTTGATGACCAACAGCACATGAATTTCCCTCTCGTAAAGATACAGTAAACGTGTTCTGTTTGATAGGAAATCCTCTATTCTTTCCTCCAAAGCTCTTAAATTCAGAATGTGTACTGCCATCAAGTCTTGCAGTCAATTTGTCAACAGTGTTAGTATTGCCTTGCAGTCCTATGTGACTGGACACAGAATATGGAGTAGTTTACCTTTTATTCAGCGTCAAAGCAATGAGGTTCAAATTGTTTTGTTGTTCTTTGGTACTTTTATCATTTTGTAGCCGAGCATTGGTGGTTTTTTCTTCTTCAAAGAAGTAGAAATGATTTTCTTTGAGGGAAGGAAATGATATTGAGATATGTGCCTTATACGTACAGTATCTGCCTGTCGATCAAGAGAAAGATCACTGCCAATCTTCCATTGTGAAAAATAAAAACATATTAAACATGTAAAGTGTCTTGTGAGACCTGAACAAATATAAAATGACAGAACATTTATATATGAAAAGTCAGACTATCAGAAAAGTTCAGATTTGCAAAATGCATTCTACTTTTCTTTGATTTTGTTTTTTTTAAGTTTTCACATTTTGTTGTGCTCTTTTATATATAATGTGTAAATACAATACACTTTCTGTAGGTTTAGCAGAGGAAATGGGAAATATCCTGGGGCCAATAAAGAATTGACTTTGAAAGCAGCGATTCCCAGGCCCTGGGTAGAGGCCAGACAGATCTGGCTCAGAGCGGAGCGGCCAGTCCGCCAGAAGAGCCACTTTGCTCTTTTATAACTGACTACAAATGTTTGTATGGTTTTAATAAAAATGAGAAAATAAATTAAAAAGAACTTATATTTTAAGTCTCTTCCCTTCTTCCTGTGCTGGTTTAAATCACGTATAAAATGTGCTGGGTTGATAAATGGTTTTGTTTTTTATGGCGACAGTCCAACATAGAGGACATGTAATGTCAAACAGAAGACCTACTTCTGCACACACTCCTTATGTCACTATCATTCAAGCTGATTTACCAATTAATCCAAACATAACCGTGCCATGCTAATTAATAGACAGTAAATACATATTAAGCCAGTTGTTACTTTACAAGTCTTTACTTGGTAAGATAAACCTCTCATTTCAAATAAAAGTTTCAAAATCATTCTCCATCAGTGATGTCACTGATGGAGAATATCTAGAGCTTCTGATGCCCTCTTCTGATCATTTCAAGAAATTACAACTGCACCGTAAGGGCTGAGCTATGCAGTGTTTTAATCCCTTACTCACATTTGATTATAAATGCCTTATTTGGTTACATAATCACATTTAAAGCCCCGGTCTCTGTGCTGAGATTAGAGGCCAGTGGGTTTTAGTATTCCTGTTTATTACATTGACATCTCTACTAGTGGTGACCAGCTCACATGTATCTCCAGGCTCAGAGCCCATCATCGCATATCAGAAGCCTTTCAGTTGGCTTTGTGCATGCAAAGAGCTCTTGCACCATTACCTAACTTCTCAGATGGAGGAAAAAGGGAATCTTTTCTAAGAGAGTCCCCCATTATGCTTTTTAGCAGCTCACCTCAAGTGCAATCATGTGACGGAAATGAAGGGCACCTTTCCACTTTCCACTGCAGAGATGGCAATACCTAGGATACAAGAGACCATTTTTTACTCCCGATGCTCTGAGGCTGCAGCAATATCATTTCACTCAGTGGCTTTTTTATAACACTGCACTTACCGAGCTACAAGGAAGGCATTTTCTGGACAGGTAACATCCAGTTGAGCAATCCGTACACTTTCAACTGTTTTGCTTCTTATCCAACACTTCTAGGCATTTTCTATGAATTGCACTAATGATAAACAGGATGTGGGAACATATTAGGGATAAAATGAAGAAAGGGGGTTTGTATACAATAGGAAACATTTTATTACTAAAAAGTTGTCTTATACTGAAGGTGCTCCGTCAGCAGTGTTCCCACAACTATTCTTTATTGAAATCACAAGATTGTTTTTATTACCACTTAAGAAAAAAAAAAATCAATCACACATGAACCGACAGAAACTATGGACTATATACAGTGGGAGAGGAGGGTCACAGGTGTGGCTTCAATTTGCCAGCGTATGTTGGGTGTTTTAACACACTAGGCTCATCCAGGAGGCACTTGAATGTGAGAGCCTTAAGAGCCAGGGCCTAGCCAGAGTGCTGGAAGGGGAGGAAGGTAAAAAACATGGAAATGTCCAGCAACAGAAAAACAACAATTAGCTGCTTTGACAAAAAAAAGAAAACTCTTGTTCAAGGAGTACATAATATGCATCTATTCCTTCAGCTCAGACCTCAAGGCCTAAAGACTTGGTTAGGGGTGGGGGTGTGTTGCTGTCACAATTGGGACACTGATGCTGTATACAGAGCATTTACGGGCCTGCACCACAGAAATCTAGAGCACAAAGGGTGCACATTCAAAAGCATGCATCGCCTCACGATGAGAATTGTTATAAAAAGAATCAAAGTATTTAGTCATCTGCAACTACGACAAAACTCAACTGTCTGCTGCTTGAGATTGTTAATGCAATAGACATACAGTATGTACAGGAATTATATTTTTTTTAAACATCTGTCACTCCAATCAATGCCAGTTAAATTAAAAAGAAAAGTCCATAACTGCATTGCCGGGTATGAAGGGGAAAGTTTACAAAGATATATCACGAAAATCAATGTCTTCAAAAATGGCTACCATTTCAATAATCTATTTACAATAAAACAAAATGATGTATCCATAACCAAAATAGAGTTGAAGAAGAACAGAAAGCCATGACATTCTGAATAAAGGTCTGTGGGTTGGCTGCTTCGCTGCAGAGTTTCTGTCAGAGCGGGCTTTAGTGGTCGGTTCTGTGTCTGCTCTGGGACTGTGTGGCGTTCAGGTGTCAGATTTTCTCCTGGATAAAGGGGTGCTGCAGGGCCTGGTTGATGCTGATGCGTTTGGCTGGGTCCAGCATTAGGGTGCTATCCAGCATGTCCTTCAGCAGCATCACTTTCTTCCTCTGATCCTCGGGCAGTCGCTGGTGTCCTATCATGTCAACCAGCAGGTCTTTGGTCTGGTTGATGGTGCTCATCACCGTCACCTTCTCCTGATAGCGCAGGGAAATGACAAAGACGTCAAGTCATTTTCAAGATTTAACACAATCTGAATGTGTGGCCTAACAGCTTATGAAACAACATTTTATAACTAATAGAAATGGTATTTCATCAGCTGTAAATGTGCTGGAAAAGATGTAAGAAACTCCTTACCCTTTCTGTCACTTTGTCTACTTCAATGTACAGGAAGTTTAAATTCTGATCGAAGTGCTGGTCTTTGAACAAGCCTTTACGGATCATCTGAGGAGAGAAACACACAATATTGCATCAGCCAACTTCTGGAACACTGCATGGAACAGCAGCAACGCGACACACTTCATCTAGGAAACTGAAACAATAACTGAAGGAAGTGAAGTCATATGACATAATTTTACCTTGTTGGGCATCTTGCCTTTGAGGTCCATAGCTAGTTTGATCATGTGGTTGTTGGAGGATCCAGGAAAGAGGATTTTGCCAGTGTAAAGCTCATGTAAAGTGCAGCCAACAGACCACATGTCGATCCCATAGTCGTACGGCTTTCCTATGACTGAGAAAAATAATTGTGAGCTAGGTCCAGATCGAAATGGAACTCATTAATGGTGAGGTACAAAATAATGCAACTCACTGATTTCTGGAGCTCTGTAGAATCTGCTGACCAGGTATGGTGTGATGTCATTGTCAGCGACATGTGATGCAGAACCGAAATCACAGAGCTTCAAAATGGTCTTTGACTCATTCACCTTTAAGGGGGGGAAATGTACACGTAAAATAATGTAATTTTTTTTTTTTAAACTGATTTAAATAAGAAAAATGTTAAGAATGGGGTTTACACCCTACCAGGATATTGTCTGGCTTGATGTCAGCATGAAGTATGTTGCAGCGTTTGAGCAGCTTGAGGGCCAAGAAAAGCTGCTGGCTGTATGAGCGCACGGCCTTGATGTGAAGCCCGACATCTTTACCGTATTTTTTCAACACCTCTCGCAAATTCATACTGCAGAAGAGAATAGAGCAGGACATTAAAAAGTGAGTGCAACACATACATTCTAAAAACAGCAATGGATCTCAAACAATGAGAAGAAAGGTGAAGTGTTCCTTTTGTCAGTACCTGAGAGGCTCAAATACCAGACAAAGATGCTGCTTGTGGTAGAAGTGCCTGAAGAGGCGGAGGCAGTGGAACTTGTCATCAGGATCCGCATCATTCAGTTTCTTGAGGAATTCTAACTCCTTCAACCCGGTCTTCTGCCTGTTAAGCAAAATAAAAAATAAATGTTATTATATCAACATCCGTGGGATTATTGTTGTTTAGAGTATTGTATTTCTGTCGTCTAAACAACTTTGTATATATTTGACATTCATAGAAATGTTTTAAGTCATATAGAAAAAAGGTATGACTCACATGAGCTCATTGTTTCTGATGATCTTGACTGCCACCTCCTGGCCGGCCCTGGCAGTGTCCCTGGCTCTGATCACGTTGCTGAACACTCCATGGCCGGTGTAGCCGTAAACATCGTACCGCTTGTCAAGTGTCTCCCCAATATTCACCCCTAAATGATGACAATTCATGAAATGGTTAAAAGCAGAAAGGCTGATTCTCCACTTAACACCTGTGCATCACCAAGGAAATGTTTGGCTTGTTTTTCTTTCTTAGAATTTTGGAAGCTCAACCTCAGCTCCTATATTAACTATATAACAAACTGTCTGTAGCAAAAGAAATTACATATAAACGCCATAAGAGAAATGTCCACCATTTTGATCAAATGTTACAGAATAAAAGTATACTTTCATTTGATCAGGTTTCAAACCTAGTGCACTGTGTTCAAATGTTTGTTGTTTACTATTTTAATGGATTCATAACATTTTTCACCATGGGGAGTTTTGTGAAGGGGGCTTTTTTTGTCCTATAAGGCCATCACAGCAAACAAAAAATAAGCTGAGGCATAAGGATTGAAAAAGTCAAGTAAGATGCATGCGCCTATATGGACAGGCTTTGAAAGGAAGCAGTGTTTATATGAAGTTGCTAAGGTACACGGAGGCAGCACTCACGGTAGTAACCCTCAGCATCGGTCCAGTTGTCCCTGAGGTTGGGGTTCTCTTTGAAGTCCTTCCCTACACCTGCTGCTCTCATCCTGGCACTCTGCAGAAACACAAAGAATGAGGTCAGTGGCACATAACAGATGCTGAGACTCTTCCAGTGTTTCCCATTATCACTTTATTCTCTCAGTTTCCTACAAAGCCAGTGAACATTACAAAGATAACAAACAGCAGAAGAGTAGAGTGAAGCTCAGATGTGCTGCTAAAATTTGACTTTTCATTTTCCTAAATCACAAAATACTCACATCAAAGTCAGCAGCAAACATGTCATCTGACTCTGTAAACATGTCGGGCGCTGAAGGCTTCTTTGGGTTTGCTCCTGAAACGAACAAAAACAATAAAACAACAGGATGAGCTTCAAGTAATCCAGCATGTTGTAAAACAGAATATCTGGAACATGTATTTGATTCACATACTCTGCAGAGATCAAAACATGCTGCAGGTGGCAGAGACACCCACGCTTTGGATTACAAGCCAGCAACTGAATGAACACGACAGAAAGAAACAAAATTAAAATCCCTGCATCACACAACTCTGCATTTCTTACACAAATAGAGCCATTTCTGTTTTGTATAGACCGTCATTCTTTGGTCAGTCTAAGTCATCACCGTGTATAATAGACCAGAAAAAGTGTTCCGAAGTGCCAACATCAATGCCCTTTTTAGTTCACTGAATTTAAAAAGGCAGGGCAAAAATGGGATTTGGACTTTCTGGAGTGACCGTGATTGAACGGGGGGAATGGCATTGTAAAAAAAATGCCATTTGCTTACGATAAAAATCAAAGCCAGAAAGCTGAGAGGACACTATTCACAGTGATTGCTGTCCTTGATGGAGCTTTTAGCTGTTCCGGGTTCTGATCTCCATGTTCTCAGAAGAGTGTGCACTTCAGTGATGAATGCAGCTACATTTCAAAAGGTGTAAGTGATGGGTGAGGCATTAGATTGCAATACACTGTAGTTACCAGGGTCCAGCTAACCCCATTCTGCCACGGATGGCTGTGTCAGAGTACTTTTGTGATTGACCTATTCCTCATTGCATTTTACCAAAGAGTTTAAGCCATACATGATTGATGCCCTCTGGAGAACTAGTGTGATCATACTTCTGGCTAGCAGGTGTGGAGGAACAAGTTCTTGAATGGGGATGAGGTGCTGAAGATTGACCCGTCAATGCCACCGTACACATAAATCGTATATATTATTGTGCATATATCCAGTAGATAATGTACAATGCACCACCAACCTCCCCTTATTCTTTTAGAGTTATTAATTGCAGTTAACCGCAAAGTTGTTCATTCAGTTGGCCTTGTTTGCCGACAGATACAATCACGTGTCAAGACCTTACCGTCTTTCTCCTGGGCGATGAGGTTGTGCTTGGCTTTGATGCTGGCCTCGAAGGTGTTCAGGTTCTCCCGCTCATACTCCTTGACGTCTGCAGCTACTCGCTCCAAGATGTCGTCTGGGGAGGGGGAACGGCTGCGCGTGCTGCTCTGAGGGCTGCAGGGCTCCGACGCCATGTTGGAGTCCTCATTCCCAGCCTTGTATTTCTGTAAACATTGAGCGACCATTAGAATACATCTCAAACACAGTAAGCACGGTCCATTGAAAAGGGTGTTTGTTTACAACTTGTTCACCAACATCAGACTGATTTATAAGACTTATTTAACAGCAGGGGTGAATCAAACGTAAACAGACCTGGACGATGGCCAAGCGCTGCTGGCGACGCTGTTCAATGAGAGCTTCTTCATCGACCTCCTCTCCATCAAAGTCCTCTAAACTGCAAACAAAAATTGGTCAGAACGATGGATATGCACAATCTTTTCATTATCAGGGCCAATGTAGGTGATCTAATATTAGTCAGCTAGGTAGCAGTCATGGAACACTGTATCTAATACACTTTTGAACTGACTAAAACTTTACTAACACAGATTCATAGAATATATGATTCACAAAATGCAAGTCTATATTTTTCTTCCATTTTCACTTGGCATTTGAACTCAAATCAAACATGAAACCTTAATATCATTTGTAAAACAGTATCACAAAGATACAGAAGGGTAACAATCCGGTTTTACTCACGCTTCTCCCTCTGAGGACTCCTGGTCGACCTTCATGCCCTCCGACAGGCTGCCCTTGAACTTGTCTTCGTCTCTGGTGCGTCTTCGTCTCCTGTCCCGGTCGCGGGACATTGAGCGTCGGTACTGTCTGGGTCTTCCATACCGGTCCCTGTCCCCTGGCCTGCAAGGCATGGATGTGAAGGAGTGATAGTTTATTACCTTGTTACTTGCCATAACACTAGTAAATTCAGTTTTGATGCTCACTGCAAAACACCAAAGAGAAGCATCAAAGAATGAGAAAAGGTCAAAAGCTGAATCGAAGTGCGAATAAAAAGTGCAATCACCTGTGTGCCAGTGGAGACCTGCTCCGTCTGCGAGGGGAGGAGCGGGAGCGTCGTCGAGGTGACATGGACCTCCTTCTTAGAGGTGAGCGACTCATCCTGCGCCGAGCGACTCCTCTGGGGCTGTTCTCTCGTGAGCGATCTCTGCCTGGCCCAGCATCTGGCCGGGGGCGCTTCCTGAAAACATCAAGGGAGTGGAGAGATGAGCTCAACCGCACATTCTACATTTTAACTTAAGAGTTACTGTGCAAAAGGACAATCAGGAAAAGCTATCGTAACTGTGATTACTTTTACCGTTTCACAGAGCCAATGGAGTGGGCGAGGGACTCCATGCCCTTACTTTCTTTTTCTGTATTTCAATTTGTATCTGTATGTGTTATATCTTGAATGTGACTGGAAGACATTTTTTAAAGTAAAGAAATGTTTAAACAGTCCTTTTGTTCCTGATTTTATTTTCCAACACTTGATCCCTGTTCATCTTTAAGATTGAATTAATTCATTGTAATAACCACTTGTGTGGCATGTAACACTGACTCCTATGTGTCAGTCAACCTATATTACCATTAGAAGTTATACAAGTTAAAACAGCTTGTTTAACAACCTCATCGGTGAGTCTTGTCTGTCAGCTTCCCTCCTCCTAGGGTCTGGCGAGCGGCTGCGGGGTCTCCGAGGGGGGGACCTTGCTCTGATAGGAGACTGGCTCTGTTTGGATGCCCTGTCAGTGGCAGTAGCTGCGGGATTGTGGGCCTCTCTGTGGCGAGGGGAAGCACTGCGTTTCTTCATAGGGCTGTGGGGCCCTCGTCTGTGAGGGGAGCGGTTTTCTTTCCCAGAGGACGCGTCCTTGGATGGGGACTTAGCGGGCCGTTTGTCCTTGTCGGCGTCTGAGCGACCCGGTCGTTCTCGTGATCTGGACCGCCCTCTTGCTCTCTCCTGGTTTGGTCTCTCGTCCCGCGGTGGAGAGGAACGTTTATCAGTGTGGCTGCCTGAGTTGGACTTCGTTGTTCTGTCCTTGGACCTATCAGTGCTGTCCGAAGGCTTTCTGTCTTTTGACCTGCTTCTGCCACGGCCTCTGTCTTTACCAGTTGTGTCCTTGGGGGTTTTGGTCACCTTTTCCTGCTTTAGCTCCTTGACCTGCCCTAGCCTGTCAGCAGACTTACTCCTACTACGGCGCTTGGAGGCAGACTTACTACCCTCTGTTGAGTCCCGTCTAGACTTCCCACCTTTTGCCCCTCTGGGAGATGTAGTTTTTCCTGAGCTGCCCCTTTGACGCTGTTCTCCATTTCTCATCCTGCCTTCTCCATCCTCTTCGGATCCAGAGTTATAACCCTGAAGGATCAGACCCATGCCTGACTGGACCTTTCCCTCCATCAACTGGCTGTCCAGCTCAGCTTTGATCATGGCCCTCTGTTTTTCCAAGTCCTCCAGCAAGGCCCTGTCATCCAGACTTGGATTTCCAGAGGAGGGAGATGATTCCATTTTTTTGTGGCCGGAGGCAAACAGGGCGGCGGCGGCAGCAGCAGCAGCAGCAGCAGCAGCAGCAGCAGCAGCAGCAGCAGCGGGAGACGAGCCCTCTTTGCGCTTGTGTTTCCTGTGTTTGTGACGATGCTTGCGTTTACGGTCCTTGTCCTCATCAGAGACATGCTTGTGTTTTTTGTGCTTGCTGCGATGCTTGTGTTTTTTCCGCTTGTGTTTACCGCTGCTGCTGCTGTGATGTTTGGACGCCTCTTCAGTCTTCTCACCATTAGTCTCTGCCTCCTCCTAGGAAGAGACAACATATCAGCTTGACATTTTATTCAGGTTTAAGATAATCCCATTATTTAAATGTATAGATCTGTTGTATAAGCATAGCTATTATCTTCATTTGTATGTGGTTGAACACTTATCTCTTGAATGTCAGACAGTGTTAAAGTAACAAATCAAAACAGAATAAATAGGGGTATTATTTTAATTTTGTATTTGTGCTTGTATGTAATGATGTTATGGCATAATGATGCCTTTACCCCGTAGAAATGAAAATGCACTAAGGGGGAAACTAAAAATGAAATTAAACGAAGGGAATTATGTATCTGTTGTTTGATACTTTTATTCTCCCTTTGTCCACAAGGTCAAACATATAACTGACACTATTTGTTGTTAAATGGGTATAATATTCTTTCAAGTGCAGACTTGAAGCCCCATTGCTGATACAGTTCAAGATTCTTTTTTTAGATTGCTTAATTAAAAAATCAACTCAAAATAAATTGAAGGTAAAATGTTGATCAGAATCATGGCATCATACCACTGAGGATATTTAGGTCTTGCTCTTGTCCACCCCTACCTCTTCCTCCTCTTCTCCTTCTTCTTCAGACACATCTCCGCTGTCCTCATTTCCACTTTTTTCCTGGATCTCCAGATCTTGCTTTCTGTATAGGAGAGAACAATCTTGAACATTGAGCACACACAAAAACATAGTATTGCTAAAATGACTTCCAAACATGACGATTGACGGGATTAACTGACAACAATTGTATTAAAAAAAAACCTGGTCCAAAGATAATCCAGATCTCGTTAAGCGGGATCATGCATCAGACATGACATAACTGATTCACAATGATAGTTTCTACTTCAAGCTATTCAGAATGAATGAAATGAAAATAATAATCAGTTCATCAAGTGATTATGACATAACCCCCAGATGTAGACTTGCACAGCTTAGTAGTACAAAGGCTTTATATTGTTGTCTCTCCTCCAACACTGGTAACCATTGGCAACCAGTCTTTGGTATCACTGAAACTGTTGGTACTGTGGTGAAATTAACTTGTGTCCTTAAAATCTTCTTCAGAAAGTCCACTTTAATAAATATGATTAAATAAATACTTATCATATTAGTTGTTTTGTTTACATTGCATTTATTTCTCAAAACACCACAGGAACTGCTGCCGTCTTCAAGCATAAATAGACTGAAATGGTGCAAATATGTTGCAAGATAAAGTATAGCTTTAAAGTCCTTTTAGAATAACATGTAACTCATCAGAGGTAAGTTTTGAGATCACTGTGAGCACCAATTAGACGAGTAGTTTAAACCATGATTACGTAATGTGCCGAATTAAGATAAAAACGGCAAAACACAATATACAGAAACGCTAACATGAATAGGCACAACTTTTTGAGAAATGTCTGCTTATTAGGGAGGCGACAAAACCATGTGTAACCATGCACACTTCACTGTTTCATTCTTCCCACCAAGACAACCGCCAAGACGGTGTTCTCTCATTAGCACGGATACGCTAACCGTTACTAGCAAAGTTAGAGCTAGCAAGCAAGCTTCATCCTAAGGTAGCGTCAAGCTATGCTAACTTACTTTACATGATAGGCGCATGGGACCAAACACAAGTGTTTGGTTGCATAAGGTCTCATAGGAACATAGTTTGGACGTAAATAAACAAGGACGCGGATAAGGTACACTTCTATATGTTATGCGTTTAGCAAACCGTAAAGCTAGGTGAGCTAAAGAACATTAGCTGGTTGGCTAAGAACGTTAGCTAGTCGTCGGTGAGCGATTTAGCTAACGTTAGCCCCGGCAACAACGTGAAGATGCTACTGTTAACCCCCGCAGCTAAAACGTACAGAACAATTCCCCTTTGATGTTAGACGGGGTCGACACTTGCACCGTATTACCACAAACGTCTTATATTAAATTAAATGACTTACACGTGTTCGTTGCCATTATTCATTATTGTGGACGCGATGTCCACCTCAACGTCGGCCATTTTCCTCAGTTGAGGGGCCTTTTCTTCTTTGGTTATTTTGTCCACAAAAGTACATTGATCTACAAATACAAATGTGCCCTCTATTGTGCTGGCGGTGAACTACAATTAGGATTAATCCAATGAAATGTGCCTGTTGTCCACCAGGGTGCATGACTGTGTAACTTAAAAAGTCAGGCCACTACATGTTTTAAAAATCATTGGCATCATTAACACACAGGAGGTTTTAATAAAGAAGCTTACAGATGACATGAATTGCCAAAGAGTATCAAGTGTGTTCAAAAAGTACAGGAGAGTTAGTCAACCTGATCGGCATTGGTAATAATGAAACGTGCAATATATTTGTTCTCACGTGTTTCACTTGTTATTAACCAACTTGGATACTTTTAGCAAGTAGTTAAAAAATGTATCCATATTGGAAATGTCATTGGCCAAAAAAAATGCGCATTCACAGGATAAATGAAAAGAGATGTTAAGCATTATAATTATAAAGTACACCCATAATACACAGGTTTCATTCCTTGATTATTTAGTTTCTCTGCAAGCCATATTGTACAGACTGATCAATTACACCAGCAGCCTTGGGTGCAGTTTTTTTAGAGAAAGCCTGCAAAAAAGGCTGCCCTGGGAGGTGGTTTGCTCGTACCACAGGATGGCCCTGGAAGTCAATTAGTGTATCAGGTGGTTTGAGGGCCTATGGTGCACTGTAGGGTGCATGAGGGGGTTGTGTCCCTTACTGTGCCCTAGTGTCTTCTTCAATAAGCATTAGCCGTGTTCACACCGGAGTACTTTCACTCATACTTTTCCCCTTTAGTTCTGTTAGTGGCAAGCATAAATAAATGGTACGAGGAGCGCTTGGATGCTCTGCATGACAAATGCATGACAAAGTTCAAGCATACATTAAGCACTCTTCAAAAATACAAAACAATAAATAAGGGCACTTTGAGCGGCAGCTACACGCACACTCACACACACACACACACACACACACACACACACTCACTCACACACACACACACACACACACACACACACACACACACACACACACACACACACACACACACACACACACACACACACACAGTGTGTATGTATGTGTATATATATATATATATTTTTTGTATGCTATTTGATCCTATATTATCTTCTACTATACACTTGCATTGTGTACACTGTCTTGTCCCTGCCTGCACCCTGTCCAATGTTGACTAGTAAACACATTCCTAGTATGTTGTAAAACTACATGGCGACTAAACAGATCTTGTATCTTGCTTATTTTTCCTCTTAGGAAAGCGGGCAAGGGATGAGAATTTATTTGACACCGTCGAGGCGATGGAGGACCGGCGTGCCGTGGTCAAAGAGTCGATGCACAGGGATCAGATGGGGCTGTTAAGCAAGTCCCAGGAAACGGAGGACAAGATGCTCACGATGATGGAGCGCCAGGCTGAAGTGTTGACGCGGCAGATGGAGCGCCAGGATGAAGTGTTGGCGCAGCGCCAGGATGAATTGTCGGAGCGGCGTGAGCAGCGCCAGGAGCGCCAGGATGAGCGACAAACCTCTTTCCAGAATGGGTTTCTGGAAGTGCTTTCCCAGTTAGTGAAAGTCAACAGGTCTTCCTCATAGTTGCCACTGTTAACAATAACTTTGCACTAAACTTTGTCTGCTGCTGAGCCCATCCCTACACCTGGGACAGTTAATTTTATATTGTTGTTATTATATATATGCCACTGTTATTAATACTGACACACAACTTTGCACTAAGGTGTCTGCTGCTGAGCCTACCCCTACACAGTTTATTTTTATATTATTGTTATTACTGCTATTATATTGTCTTGATACAACTGACACTTTATTTTATATTGAAAATGTTAACTTACATTTACAAATTCTATTTTATTTACATTAAACATTTGAACTTCTATTTACTACTGTTATGTCTTGAGTGTGCAATAAAAGAGAACCTACTGTACATGGCAATTAAACAGATCTTCTATCTTGCTTATTTCTCCTCTGACACTTTATCTTTACAGTGACCTGTGTAGCATCCTATACATCACATGTAAGTGATTATTCTGATACCATCATGTTTCATCGGTTATAAACTGGCCAAGCTTTATTTACTGTGTCCCACCCCAAATGTGCAGCTGGGATAGAATAGGAAAAAAATAAAGATTGGTTCCTGCAAGACAATAATGTGGGAATGTGAGAGCAGACAGGTGTCGGTAGTTGAATTTATCAACAATGTTGCAACCTTGTGGGGGAATGGCAGAGGCACATACACAAATGATAATAATTTATCATATCATTTTAAATATTATTTGACCTAAAACTAAATGTTTTTATGTCTTCTGAGGAGGACATGGGGATTTGCTAACTTTTTATTCCCCCCCATTTTACACAACACAAAAAGGAGTCTATGGGCCAAAACTAACATGTAGGTTTCCGTAGTGTTTATGGCAGACGGATGCAGTGGGTCTCAGGAAGATATATATTAAAGGTGTGTTTGCTGCTGAGCCTATTTACTGCGCATACAACACACCTGGCACAGTTTATTGTTATTATATTGCCACACTGTACACTATTGTAATGTTGCCTGTCTTGACTGTGGTAAATAAAAGAGAGAACCAAAATCACTGTACAAAAGATCAGCCTTATTGTCAAAATGTTTACAATGTACAATTTACACGCTGTTCAGATGCCCCATAAGGGCTGTGCGCGTGTCTTGCCCCCCAGTCTCGGCAATGGCTGGCACTGGCCCATCAAGTTGGGTCGCCGGTAAGGCAGTCCATTCCTCCTTGTACTCATCATCATTACTCTCACAAAGGTTATGTAATATTGTAACAGCAGATATTTGGAAAATATAGTTTCCACACAAGAAAACATTCTGAGCTATTATTTACATCAGAACTTTACGTGACTGTAGATTTTGCATTTATATTGGATTTCCATGGAAACTATCTTGCATTTTTTTCTCACTAATAAGCTCTATAGTCTTTGTATTTCATGGCATATTTCCTGAGTGTGATATGAGTTCATCATCGGCAAGTAAGGGTATTGACATTTGACTTTAATGTAACATTAATTGTAGTCCTCAAAACTGTATATTGAGTTGTTCAATGAAAACGTTTTCCAATTGCAATATTGCATCCTCTCCATGATTAATTATCTGCATTTTCTCAAGGGGAAACAAAACACTAAACTTACATTTTACTTGTAGAGTAGTTTGACTTCAGGCTAGAACCTATGTACTGTAAAGACGAACACATGCAAAGTCAGGGAGGAAAACCACAAAATGTGATATATGACCAATAGGGGTAAAAATACTGTAAAACATGAGGAATAAATAAAATAAATATTTGCATTTAAAACATAATATTACAGATCTAACACACTATGCTGACACACAAAAGTTGTGAGAACCGAGCCGTTACGTCTATCTGAGATCTGCAAAATCACATGACATTCAAGGATGCGGGAGCATCAAGGAGAGGGTTATTATCCACACTTGACAGCTTTATATGAAGCAGTCAATTGTGTTATTGTGAGGCACCTGTGGTTGCTTATTCACAGCTGTGTGAATATAATGGAGGCGTGTAGATAAAACAGCATTAATGTTGACATCCTGGCAGATGGGACAAGTGCTTCTGGCAGACGACAGTCCTGCAGGTGTTATCATGATGTGTTTTAATGACATCTTGATTTGTATAGGCTAGACTAAAAAGTGTTACAAAATTTCCTTTGATTAGGATACCAATTTTAATGCAGTTTATGAAAATCTTTTTAAAGCTTGATCATGTCTATGTGTATACACAGACGGTCTAAATGCTGTAACTCACAGATGGGCTGTAAAGTGTATCTCAGATTTATATGATAAAGTTGCAAGCTGGAGGTCTCACCGCAGATTAAAGTGTCAGTCATGGATACATTAAATATTCCATTAGTTGAGACCTCTGCCCCAGTGTGCACAGTAAATCAGGGACATACAGTATGTGTTTACTGCTGTGCGCTGCTGACACTGTAGACCTGACTGTGTATCATACACTTTATGATTTATAACGTTACGTGACCAGTTTGTAAAGATGAAGCTTGGGAATGTTGGTCTGTCGCTATATGGACTTTTGTTTTCCTCCTTACTTATTGCTACCAATTTTTTTATGAACCTTGAAGGAATAGTATGTCATTTTGGAACATATGCTCAAGGACCAAATGACAAGATCAATACCACTTTAGCTTAGAATTAATACTGGGTGAAGTTTAGCTTTCAGAAACATACCTTTGCACATAATGCCATGTTAAAATCCCAAAATATATTTTTCTGGAGGTTTTGTAATGAACCAAATGTGACGTGGTAGTATTTTCTAGCTTGGAAGTCGCTGGTAGGTGGATTTTGTATAGGATGTAAATTGAGTTATCGTAAGCATTGTTTAGCATGACCAAAGAACAAGATCAAACACACACACACACACACACACACACACACACACACACACACACACACACACACACACACACACACACACACACACACACACACACACACACACACACACACACACACACACACACACACACACACACACACACACACACACACACACACATATCTGATTTATGACTTTTCTAGCCGGAACTTGGATCTCCATATAGAGGAAATAAAGCGAGCAGGCGTTCACTCTGCCTTGACTATAGGGCCTCTGCTCTCCAAGCTTCACTGGAGACACAATAAGGATGAGACCATAAAACACGAGGTCCAACAGATGCTTGGTGAAGACAACCACAGTCCATTATACAGCCTTTTAAAAACACTCCGGCAGTTCTCTAACCCCAGCTCCTGCACTCTTTATTAGGTTTTGTCTGCTGGTGTGGACGAGGACAGAGTTATGGCTCAGAATGACTTCCTCGGAGTGAAGCTCTGCCACAGCTCACAATGCCTCTCAATGAAAAGGGAACGCCTGTTACCATCAGCGCAGATGTTCTTTGTTCCGTGACAGATGTGTCCATTTTTATGTTTTTATTTCTTCTCTCTTCCTTTCTAAACAGTTTTGCTTTAAGAGCCTCTGATGTTTGATTTTCTGAAAGAACAGGGGATGCCATATGATTTACAGGTGCAAAGATAAAGGTTTGGGAGTACGACAAAAGCATATGGCCTTGTCAGAGCTTGGAATTTATGCTTGCTCCAAGGAAAGGAATAAACCTGCTTCCTCGTTATGCATGGCTTGTGATCAACTGGAGCAAAGTGACTTTGAAACTGGCTATGTTTTCTCTGTTGTCATCACAGGTGATTTTAATTTAGGAATCTACAAAGTTCACTGCAGGTCTAGGGTGTGGCTGTTTGGAGTTTTGGATTAAAGGAGTGACAAAGTAGTAGGAGTTATAGAAGCCCTCATCTCCCTCCTTTCAACTGCATAATTAAACATGGGTGTAAATTGAAAAATACTACAGTGATGACATGGGATTTAACTATATTGCAGGCCAACCACCTACTGTAGGTTACAAGATAAACACAAAACATAGGCTGTACTATAGACCTCACAGAAAGTTCAGAAATACACATTTTACCTTAAGTGACATAACAATTATGTCACATTTGCACATTTTGCCTTGTTTGAAGAATAAGAATGGTACAGATTACAACTGATAACAGCTTTTTAATGGACTGATAACATTTTCGAGGGGGGTCCAGCCAGGTTTGTGAATTTAATGTACATTGAATTGCAACTAAAACTCCAAACCATTGTGCCATAGCTCCCCCATTTAATCATATACAATTCTTAATCCTAAATAAATCATTTTGCTAAATACAGTCTTATTTCACACCCAAACCCATTTCTAATCCTAAATATGTCAATTAAAAGTGCAGAGGCAGCCTTAATATGTAATGTTTTTAATACACAAACTTTCCTCTATGTGCAGACACATCAGTTTCTCTTGAAACCAACGCTCAACAGTTCCCTTTTGCTCTCTTTAGTTCCACCGCACAGTTAAAGCCTCAGCTTGCAACAAGAGACAAATGTTCTAGAATTCTGCAAGAGAAAGCATTTAAGGATGAGTGGGTAAAAGCCTTTTTTATTTTTCCATTTAAGGTTTAATCTTTCACAGGAAACACACTGGAATGAGGCATTGAAACGATATGTGCTGATGCTGTAAATGTGGCTACACCACATACTGAAGCCTGGTTCAAAACAGACAGATCGTCTTATTACAGAGGGGGAGAAGGGTTTTTACTGTGGCGGTTTCTCTGTGTAACTTAATCATTCTGAAATCATTTGTACTTCAAATGAAATGTGCAGCATACATCATACATCTCCATACCC
This sequence comes from Notothenia rossii, assembly GCF_949606895.1. NCBI lineage: Eukaryota > Metazoa > Chordata > Actinopteri > Perciformes > Nototheniidae > Notothenia > Notothenia rossii. The sequence goes on along the minus strand of NC_136911.1, from coordinate 15,631,270 downwards.
AAAGAAAACGAACAATAGTGTTTGTAAGAAAGTACAAGACATGTATTATCTGACACATAATAGTTTTGGATGTGCTGTCTGTTGGATAGTCAGTTAACCACTTGGGTTCACACTGAAATATCTCAACAGCAGTGGATTGTGTGTGATTTGGTGCATATATTCATGGTGCCCAGAGGATTAATCTGTGTATCTTCGGCATTCCCCTGACTTTTCATCTATCTCCACCACCAGGGCAAATGTTAAGTTTGTTGAGCATTTTGAGTATGATAAACTTGCTGCAAAACTGCTGTGATGTTTGTGTGTTTATCTCTCTCTCTTCCTCTTCCACTGATTGTCTCCCTCCAGGTGCTTCCAATCCCCAATCAGGGCCTGCATGCTGGGCTGAGGAAAGCTGCAGCAACCCTCTCTGTCTGCATGGATGTCAGCATGAAACCGGTGTGTCTCTGTGTGAATAGCATTTTGAATTTGTAGAGAAGGTTTCCCATTGTGACTCTCTGTATTGTCTACCATTGCCACTTTCTTTCTTAAGAAAGTTGTCCTTATTCTGCCTTTTGAAAAGGCTGGTTAGCCATTTTATTTAACCGTTTTTTAAACAATATGTCTTGGTCAAACGAGAAAGTTCAATCTACTCCTAAGAAGCAACTCTAAACTAAGATGTTGACCATGTCCTATATCTGCTAAAAAGCAGTAAAAGCATACTGATGTGAGCATTTTACTAAAAAAGCTGTTTGCTGTATATATTTGTAGATGCTTTATTTGTGTCAGTTTACTTTAAAATGTAAGCACTTTTTGGGATGGAAAACTACTTTAAAAGTTCTCTTTTGTTCAATTTACCTCAATAGGTGTGGTGCCAAAGAACCACATTAAATGGCAGACAGCATTAACAAGGTCCAATGGCTGCCTAGATTTCTGTTACCTTTTATCCTCTCTGAAAGTAAAATAGTCAAAACTGTCCACTAAGGGAGAAATCACTCAACGCCAAACTTGATACTCAATATCTTTTAATGTTTGGTCTTTTCCCTACCAGCGGAAAACCAGCCTTAATAATAGTTTTCCTAAAACTGCATCTCACATGTCAACCACCACATGACCTTTCAGCAAGAGCTGCTTTATTATTACAGTGCATCATGGTTTTCCTTGCCACTGTATAATTTCTGCTATCGTAATGATAGTGTGTGGACAGTGAAAAGGGAGTTTTATGTAATATGATTCCATTCTGCAAACAAACATTGACCTGCAACAAACACATCTGTCTTAATATTTTTTTTATATTTAAGTCATTTAAATTAGGAAATGTGATTAAGAACTTCTTCCAAATGGTTGTTTGAATAGCTTAAGTGACACATGTTACTCAGATATTATTCTCAAAAAGCAAGAATTTATTTATTTATTTGTACCAGTATAAAATGGCGACATTCAACAAGTTGCTATTAGAATATTATTGGGATGAATGACTTTAAAAGTGATTTTATTTAATTGCACTTTTACTAGCTCACTTTCAATTAGTAGTTTCTTCACATTTATTGAGAACTTATTGATAAAACTGAAAAGTACAGTATAATACTGAGACAACATAGGCAGGAATTTCTTACTGAGTCTACATTTTCAGAATATTTCCATTATAATTGATAGATTTTCCATACTGTGGCCACCTGTTTTCCCGCATCACCATGCCATATTTTCCCTCACTGCAGCGTAACAAGGAATTGAACAGCTGAATATGAAACTGTTGCATGTGAAGGACAGCTCTTTGAACAGTTTTGAAAATTGGAAATGTATATTTTCCTCACTGGCTGCATAACATTCTGTCAAGCCTTCACATTTGCCATAACAAGACCAAAAAACTCACAAAGGTGTAATTGCGAGCTCAAAGGAGGCATGGATCAAGTCTTGTGCTGTGTCTCATAAAATGTTATGTATACACGTTTATAGAATAATTGCTTTTTCAGATCTCAACAGTAGGCTACAATGTTCAGTGTTCCGAGATTTCCTATATGCATTTGTGTATGTCCACTAATAAGTATTTTTCAGCTTGCATTCATTTCAATGACAATGCTTTTTCCTCTACTGTATTTTATGAATTGTGTTTACCAGAACTGTTTGCAGTTTACAGTTAATTGCAGCTGAATCCTCATTACTCGACTTAGCCACGACTTCCTGTAAAGCTCTATTACTGAAAAAAGTGCAACGCATTGGAGCAATTCAGAGAAGATCTTTTCCAGGACAAATAATAGGCTAAATGCATTGCTGTAGCTATTGGCTAAACTACATGGTATTTTGACATGACCAGAAATGGAAAATATTGCAAAGGCAAATGTTTAAATATTGGCCAAAATCTGCTGGATTTGAGGGGTTGATGTTATTTTCCTGTGGTCTTTTCCAAACATATAATTTCAAGATTGCTGATTTGTGGAAAGACGTGGCAAATGGCGTCAAATCCAGAAAAACAAAACTGAAAAGGGCCTAATAAGATATTTATACCATGAATAAGGAGATTGACAGTGTTGTCTTTGCAGCCCTTTGCATTCTTTGCATGATAATACCCTGTTGTCAAGTATACGGGAGGAAGGGAGGAAGGAAGGAGGGAGGAAGAAGAGGGGAGGAAACTGAAAGAAAAGCTTACCCAGACAGAGTGAAGTGACATGCTCTGGATTTAGGAAACTAACGGCAGACTGGAGGAGGGAGCAGCACTTTATACTTTGAGAGATCTTCTTTGGTCTTTATTTATTCAAACTGTTGTTGGATCGATGGACAAATCCATTTTGTGGGGGCGGTATCTATGACAAAAGTCTATGTTTTCAGATCATGCCACGTTTGCCTGTGATGTGCTGAGCAGAACATCCTCCCACTGTGCATAAACACAACAGCTGTCAGTGCGCGCAGACCGAAAAGTTACCGGAGTTGTCTTTACTTCTTCTTTGGCTGAATTTCTTTATTTTTTCAAATCTTCTGTTGTATCGACTCCTTTTTCCCCCAGCGTGCTGTCCCCCGGCCCGCCCCAGCATGCTGGACTGACGTCTGAGGAATGGCATCGGCTGTGTTTGAAGGCACGTCGCTGGTCAACATGTTTGTCCGAGACTGTTGGGTCAACGGGATCCGCAGACTGATCATCAGCCAGCGGGGAGAGGAAGAGGAATTCTTCGAGATAAGGACAGAGTGGTCTGACAGGAACATTTTATATTTGCATCGGAGTTATTCCGATCTGGGGCGGCTGTTTAGGAGACTGCTGGAGTCCTTTCCTGAGGACATAAGAGACCTCTCCAAGTCTCCGCTCATAGAAGGTTGGTCTGATGGGAATGGGATAGTTGTATGGCAGAAAGTGAGCATTTAATACAGTAACATGGCTTCAGACATAATGTGACATTAGTTTACTTTTTAATGGTTACATTCTGATCAGGGGCGTATCCCTTAAATTGGGGCGGGCCAAATGCGTAGTAGAGGGCTTTGACCCCCCTCAATTTCTGCACTTGTAAATGTTTTACCAGCGACCAACAATTGAGAAGCCAGAATGCACAACTATTTGCCAGCTGTGCTTTATTAAATACTTAACTATAAAGATAGTCATTGAATGTCATTTAGTGTCATTGGTGGTATTTTCCGATTGATAGCTCATCACTTAAATCCTACTTTGTTACAAATGAAACTTAAGACAGTGCCTATATCTTTAGAATACTATTTGAAATTAAACAACTGAATTGCTCCTAAACAGTCATCCAAAAGCACAACTTTAAGTATTGTGCTTATAAGTTTCTTCGAAATAAGAAACTATAAAATAACTAATAACAAAGTGTCTAATGGATTTAAGAAATAGTAATCCATGTCGAGAATGATAATATAGTTGACTTTTATTTTAGGGTAACATTACTTTTTTTCCCCAACAGTATATTTTGTAAAGAAAGTGAGACGTCATACCTAAAAATCTCACATTATTTGAACACGTCCTCCAAGACATACGACCAAATGGGCCGATTGTTCGGGCCCTTATTACGACCAAATATGTCGTTTGTTCAAGCGCTTAATACGTCCTATAATTACGTTTTAAAGTTTTCGCCCTCGAGTGCTCCCGTTGAATGCTAATGTTACAGATGGTCGTTTATTCCCAAATAACCCTCTCTGTAAAATCCTAAATTGTAGGATAGTTTGGCCATTAAAACGCTTTTTGATTAGATTTCTAGCGAGAAGTGTATATTGTACTTTTAGATTCCACGTCGAGTCGATATGTAGGATCTATAGTTTGATAGATATTACGAAGATGATTGAAGGTATGAAAATTACGGGTTGAAAACACTATTTCCGGTCTCGACGTTTTCATAATAAAACCAATGATCAAATGATTTAACAGTGATATCTGCAGTACTCATCAACTAAAAAACATCAGTTTATCCTTTTTAATTATACGACATTTATTGGTTTAAATTGTGTACAATGCTTTTGTGTTTTTCCCATAGGTTTTTCTCTTTCGATTCTGAGAGACACCTTTCTTATTTCAGAGGTTTTGATAGGCTAAAACATTGATTGTTTTAGCCGCAATGCATGTCGGGATATGGTGTTCATGCGATATGAAAAACATTTAAAAAAAATTAAATAATACTTTATTCCGAGTGTTCTTGCTTTTCTTAAAATATATTATTTACTGAACTACCTTTCCAGCTCCTCATGCAGTTGACTGTTACAGGTCTATACAGGTTCATGGTACAATGCATAAGCTTCAAATCGAGAGACTAAAACTGTATTTTCCTTTACCGTTCTGTTTTAATTTCACAATAAAGTTAATAGTCATTATGTTTGATATTATTATGTTTTATTAACTACACCACTGGTTTTTTAACCCGCACCGCCTAGTGGTTAAAGCACGTTATTGAATGTTGTTGTTGAATAAGTTTTATTTGATGAAAACATTTAAATATTAAGAGTAGCCTAGATACAAAATTGGGGGATAGTAGAAGGCATGATAGAAATATATAGAATAGAAAATATCAAGAAGATACTGTAGTGATCTCTACAATAAAAGGACGTCCAAAGATATTAACAAGAGGGTGTGCAAAACAGACAAACTAATGAGGCTTTATTTAAACATTAAAGAACACTTTAAGTTAAGGTCTTCTTTTGAATAAGAAAAAAACGTTGGGGTTATCCACAGATAAATATGAAGTCTGAAAAAGTACTTAATGTTGCATAGTTTATTTTGGCACTTTTTTTGGCACTTTTGACTCAGGTTTAACTAAAGTCTGATTTAAGGGTTGTTTATATTTCACATCATTAATCAGAATCTGCAAAATAACTAAAATAAATGTAGTGGAGTAAAAATACCAGGTTAACCTCTGAATTGTAGTGGAGTAGAACAAAGTAGTATGCTGCTGTAACAAAAACATTTCCCAACTTGGGATCAATAAAGCATATCTTATCTTAAGATCATCGATGGCTACTGCCATATTTGCTAAATTTGCATGTTTCCGGCTTATCAATGAACAACAGGAGGGGTCACAGACATAAGACCAGCTGTTAAATAAAGCTCTTCTGACCTTAGGTGTCATGTGGGTATATTAATTCACCCATTTATTAATTATGTTTTAAATTTGATAACACCACTGTGTTTCGTATCCCCTAAATCTCCAAGGTGTACACAGTTTAATACTGGGAACTCCTAATTGTGGGAAATACGAAAACATCTTATAAAGAGACGGGGGCTGGCCCTGTCCAATTCCAGTTTTGGAAAGTCTGCCGTGGTTCCATTCCATTTCATAGAGCCGTTTGACGCTCAGCGTAACCTTGTCGCACTGCCACTCCGACATCCAATCACAGCGCTTGATGACTAATCACGGGGTTTGTAAAGCAAGGCGGATTTTGTAATCCCAAACGATAGCTGGGGATTCTGGGTATTGTAGTGTCTAAACTCCGAAAAGACTATTTGTTTCTCTGAATCGAAGGTTAAAAACACAAAAGCATTGTACACTTTAAACCAATCAATATTGTGTAATTAACTTTAATTAATTAAGGATAAACTGATGTTTTTTAGTGGATGAGTAATGCAGACATCACTATGTAATCATTTGACAGTGAGGGGAATATATCCGGTTTTATTATGAAAACTTCGAGACCGGAAAAACTGTTTTCACCCACGCTAACTTTACATGGAAGCTGCACGTTATCCTGGCGAGACCTCAAATCATCTTCGTAATATCTATCAAACTATAGATCCTACACATCGACTGGACGTGGATTCTAAGAGTACAATATACACTTCTCGCCAGAAATCGAATCAAAAAAGCATTTTAATGGCCAAACTATTCCACAATTTAGGATTTTCCAGAAAGGGTTATAACTTATTTGTGAATAAACGTCCCTCCGGAGCGTCTGCAATGAACGGGCCGGGAGCATGTTGTTTCTTACACGACCACTAGAGCACCTCTAGTGGTCGTGTAAGAAACAACATACACTTTAAAACGTGTCTCTGGGTCGTAATAAGGGCATGAACAATCGGCCTATATGGTTGTTTTTTGTAGGAGGACAGGCTGCATTATTTCATGAAATCATCTTAGTCAACACATTAACAAAGATTATTTGAATAATATGTTTAGGGCAGCAAAACAAAAGCAGGAAAACATTGTCAACAAAATCAATAAGAATGAAGCGCATCATAGATTAGGTTTACATGCTTTTGTTTGGACAGGGTAATATTTAACAGAGTCCACTTTTGGGTGTCACATTAGGAGACCGATCACATAGCCCTGAAACCACAAAACCAACAAACTGAGAGCATGTATCTAATGTCAATATTTATGAGCTAAAAGGCTGCTTTCACTTCTTTGTGGCTTAAAAGTTCCCAATGGGAGAATATCAAAGAACCAACACTGACTTCCATGTTAATATTTGCGCTCTGCATCTGACACATGACAACTATTTAGAAAGAATGGATGTTGCTGGGATGTCTGAGCAGCTATTATCTGACGCCTAGGAACCAACCTCAGTTGTGCATTGATCAAAGGCAATTGCAGATCTCGCTGTGGGAGTAAACTCAAACACACACAGGGAGAACTTTGAGCTTCACAGAGAAATGACCAGGGTTACAATACCCAGCTGTAAGGGGACCGTTTTTGTGGCTGTCCTGAAAGAGATGACACTTTGGAATTGCATTTCCCCCCCTAATGTGATAGAAACATTCAGTTTGTATTTGTCAAAATGCTTTTGTAATTCAATATTAAGTTAAGATGGCTGATTTGGTTCTCAAAAAAAAATCAGCAAAAGCTGTATTACTTTGAGCATGTTAAAACATTCGGAATCATTAACCATCCATGAAAAATAAATTGATTGACAGGTTGAAAAGTATTTATTTATGAAAAGGTGCTGTGACATCTTCTACAGCAATGCTTCAGGGCTTTTTAGAGGGCAGTCTTTTGCTTAATTAGCCTAAACCTCTGGCCCCGGCCTAAGGGTCTGGATATTTGACACTGTAGCACTGTGGCACGGCCAACAGGTTTGGCAGAGCTCCAGAATTCTTCTCGTTCCTTGGCACTCTTTTGTCTCTACGCACTGAGTCTCTACAAACATTTTGGAAACATCCCTTTATTGGCGACTGGAACGCTCCACTTCCTGCTCGCGGACTGAAATAGCTTAGAAGCTTGTTGACAGCTAGCTGCTCTATTGCTGCAGTCTGCAGTGCATTTAGGGAAGAGACATTTTAGATCTGACTCACTTTTTTAACTTCTTTTTTTATATAACTCTGTCACCCTTTACAGCCTAATTACAGCTAAAAGATAAATGGAGTTGTGACATCAGCACTGAAAGAGACATCAGTGTTCCTTCAAGCTGGCTTTACAATTTCATGGATGGATAGCAAGCCACAGGGATAATAAAATTCCTTTAATGGCCTTTCTTTAATTCCTACCTCTCAATATTTAATTTGCATCCCCTATAAATTGCCACTTGGACCGAAAGCTGTGAAAAAGTGTAACTGTGGCCTTTCTCGGTCCACTTTGCTCCAGTTTCTGGCTCCGCTCATGTTTTCATGTTTCTGTGCTGCGTCTAAGCAACAAGGCAGGCGTGCAGAGCTCCCAGACTGATGTCATGACGAGAGAGAGAGAGAGAGAGAGGAGTGGACTTCCCATATTTGGTCCCTGTGGACTGCAAAGGCCCCATAACACTTACCTTTCATGTGACCCCGGAGTGAACACAGGCAGGAAGTGATTGCTCACATTCCTTGTGAGAAAGATTCCACCCAAGAATCATATTACTGTGTCAGAAATCACTTCCTCTTACACTCGTTCACTAATCCTACATAGTAAATATTTTATAGTTTGCTCTTGGACGCTTAGTAGCGCCGAGTTACATATCTTTGGGGCATTGGATTATGTTTTTTGTAGTATAGACACTATATTTGTCCTTCCTTGTTGACATAGTTATTGAATAGTTAGAAGAACTGACCATATAATGTGTGTTTATAACAATTTTGGAAATAAATATATCTGCTTACTTGCTACTTGGGGTTAGATGAGAATATAGATACAGCGCTCATATCTGTTAATTAGAAATGAATGTACGGCCAGCTAGCTTAGCACAAAGAATGGAAACATGTGTAAAACACCAATCCTGGCTCTGCCGGTACATAAGAAAATATGTATGTCCAACAGCATCACTAAAATTAACAGTTTAAAAGTATTAAAAAGAAAAATAGTCCATACCGTTAAAACTGCAATGTATCTATTTTACATGTCACACATTGTTGTAGAGATTAATCAAAATCATTTCAAAAATCGTTTAAGTTGTAAGTTACTGACTAGTTAAATTGAACAAATAAGAGTGGTATACATGTTCTTCTTTAACCCTTAAATGTGGAATATTGGTTGATAAAGTAAGTGAAGAACTAACGTTTAGATTTTATTACTCGTGAAAGTTTTTGGGAAATTAGTCGTCGCAGAATAGCATTGATTTTACTGTCAGAATATGGAAGCTGAAATGAAATGTCCATCAGTCAATATGGTGCACTAGGTAGCCATTTTGGACACATTGAAATTGGATGTTTGAGGTTGGATGTCCTCTGCTTGTTGACTAAGCCGCTAGAAATAACACGTTGATGAAACAGCGGAGAGTTAGCGGTTAGATGATAAAACGTTCGGCTGCTGACTTGTGCTTATCAGATCCACGCAGAGGATAGCTGTGAAATAGCTGGTGCTTACAACATCTGATGACTGATTAGATAATGTGTTCGACAGTCATGTTCCTGTTGTGCATCTACTTCTACTGTGTTATTTCAGCTAATAGGTGAAGTGGCTTATCAACACGGCATGCTGTCACAGAAATAACAGTCTGCAATTACAAAAGTAAGAGGCGGGGACATACACCAACATTTCTCTATGTAGTTACTGTTATCAATACATTTTATGAACTTGTTGCACAAGGCACATGAAGACTGCTTATCTCCAAAACATAAGATAACTAAGAGTGAAGGCCATAAACAATAAGACCTTACTTGGGGCTGAATGAATAGTCTAAGAAAGAAGGACACTGTAGCAAGGAGAAAGCCAAGCAGGAAATAGACAATTTGACAGGAAATTGGAGGAAATACACTTGGGGAACTTAGCAGGAGAACACAGAGCTGCATTCTGTGTTGAACATATAAAATGGTGGAATAGAGGGATCAAAATGAGGGGAAAGATGAAACCATTTCCTAGATTTTAGAGTTGTTTTTTCCCTTGCCTGTGCCCGTTGCCACAGTGGGAGAAGAGGGCGCTGTGGCGCGCTGCTATTTTGGTGTCAAGATTAGCTGCATTTTGGGACGCCCTCCTGCTTGTATCCTTTGCATACAGGTTGTGTGCCTTTTCTTACACTTTATTTAATGGATGCAACCCACATTAACCTCTCCAAGATCACACAAACCACTGTTTTTCACCGTTCCACTTTAATAATAGATTTTCAACCTGAAGAGACACCCAACTTCACAAAGTAAGGTTGGTCTTGGAAGACAAAGTAAAGGTTAATATCAGATTTTCAGCCTTTTAAAGTCTTTTAGCAGTTTTAAGAGCATGTTTTTCTTGTTCTGATGGCAGCAGGCATGTGTCAATTTGCTGTTTCAAATGATAGAGAAGAACAACACCAAGTTGCAGCTATACACACCAGATCCACTGTGGTTAGCACCATTTAATATTGATGAATTTTAGATGTAAAATATATGTTGGGCACCAGCTGCTAAGGCTTATCTAGGCTGCTGAATATTTTCTGTGTCCAACACAAGCTTCTTCTTGGGACAAGCTCCTCTGGCCTTCCCTATCTACTATAACCATGAGAAAAGGGCTTTTTAGGGGATTGAGAGCACTTGTGATGATTGTTGTCAGTCCCTAACATTCCCTTCCCTGTTTCTATCTGCACCCTGGTGTGCTGTGTGCTTGCCCTTCATAATAAATAATGTGCAGTTGATTGGAAACATTAGTGCCCTAAATGGCAGGACGTAGACTTTCCAATCTGTTTACAAGGAACAGCTGATGAGACAGGGTGTGGTTTGAAGTCCCTGCAGTCATGTTATCATCCAGGCTTTGTTTCCGTTTGAGATGTTAACTGCTTTTAATTATCTGTATCAACCCCCGAGAATCAACCATTTCACAAAATAGCATGCACTGTAAAAACATGAATTCAACTAATGTAATGTTTTCTGATCATTTCCATGCTGTCCACTTTGAATTTCTGTGCAATTGCCTTTATTTAATGGCACTATAGTTACTTACACCAATTCAAATTATGTGGATAAACCAACAAATGATCTGCTCAATATGTTTACCATATTAAATAATCTTTTAAATCCCAAAAGCATTAGTAAGAAAGAATATTTTTTTATTCGCCTTAAACTGAATTACTGTTACGTCTCAATCTTGACAGAACAACACCAGCATAAGCCCTTTACTTGTTTGATTTGTCACATTTACAGAGAAAACTGACAAAGGGGTTTAAAAGGATAAAAGAACATGATCCGGAGGCAGTTTGAGGCTCAGACTGGGCAGGAGTCTCACTTAGTTCCTAGTGATGATTTAACTGCCCGATCACTCTTCGCATCCCCCTGGGTATGATGTCATCACTGCTGGCCATTATAGATGGATGAGACGGTGACTGTGCACAGTGATGCTTTAGGCTCTCTTACTCAGAACTTCCACTAACCGCTGTGTGACTATGTTCCTGTACCACTTACATCAGACAGAGACTCATCAGTGTGGCTGCAGTCTTCATCATTATTCTCCTCACCACATCCCTTTGTCAGCAAGGCAGTAAAAATGTTGCTTTGCTGACTGCCCGCTAACATGGGCGGCAGTCTTTAGTAGCTTAAAGGGCTGATTTTACACTCCCCACTGCTTCTTAAATTGCATATGTAGGATGAATAGTTTATTTTGTTTCTCTTTTCTCTAGCACTATTATTACTTTCCTCTGTTATATGTCTGCTGAATGTTTGCAATAACACTACAGCTATACAGTGATGCACTATTTCCATGTTGAAAAGACAATGATGAAAAGTTTATTTTTTCCCTCTTTCCACTTTGGGTAATAACACAGGGCCTTGTCACTAAAAAGGTTATACTGCCATATACAGTATACTACATATTTGAGGCAACCTTGTTCAAGACTAGGGATCAAATTAGACCAGTCTGGCTTTTTGAGTGGACAGATAACAGTCTGGTGGCAATAAAGGGCACAGCAGCAGCCCTTTTTGGTCAAACAGAAAAAGTAACATTTAACATTTTGATTGCGGAACAGTCTTTTTCTTTTCTTGTTTACAGCAGACTCTTTAGTCTTTAGAGTTGTTTCTATTTTTACGGTAGCTATTTCATTTAATTATTTATGCTGCAGTGAGACAAACTTTAGACATAAAAATACCATACTTTTTAAACTGTTCTCTCTGACATTATAAGACCATATTCTGAAGGTTTTTAGTTTCACAAAGATAGGATTCATTATAGATGTGTTGTGTTGAATTATATAAATGCCCTAGTGGATGGAGAAAAACAGTTTTTGAAATCCTCATAATGGAGATTTTAAATATTCGTATTTGTTTTAGGGCTGGTGAAAATCAAAGAGGCCAACGACATTGAGGAGAAATTGAATGAGGTGGAAAGACTTCTGAAGAATGCCATCAACATGCCATGCAAGGTTGGTGTAGACTATAACCCTGAGGTATTGGTTGAATACTCAATTCTGATTGACTGCAACATGTAGAACAATGGTATTTATTTTTTATTTAGCAAGTGACCATACCAGTGGTGGGATACTGAACTTTGAGGTGTCCAGTATCAGGAATTAATCGATTAGACTGGCTTAAGTGTGAAAGTTATATGTTTTGAAACGCACAATTATGTGAGCTGTATGCTAAAGTGCTAATATCCTGGCTCCCTAGTATGCAAGGTCAGAGGTGATGTTGACTTTCTTTGAGCGATCGCCGCTGGACCAGGTGCTGAGGAACGACAAAGTCCACAGAATCCAGCCATGCTTTCAGAGTCCAATCACAATATCAGGTATATTGTATTTCTTCTAAGAAAAAAGATGGAGCGCCTGTTGACATCCCTAATGTAACTCAAACAACACTCTGTGCCTTTTTAGAAATCATGCAGTCCAATGGATTCTGTCTGGCCAACACAGAAACCATTGTGTTTGATAACAGTCTCCCTGAAGAAAAAGAGAGACCCTCATCCACAGACTCAGTGGAACATACGTGAGTATTAAGAATGCCTCATTTTAATATTCTGTCAGTGTCTCAGTCCCTATAATATTTGCTTTTTCATAGAATACTCTCTAATATTGGCTCCATTCATTTAAAACATTCATTAAATCTATCATCAAGCTGCTTGTTTTCTACAAAAAAAAGGTTTCCATGTTGGCTCTCGAGTGTTTAGGAAGTGTGAATGTTGAAGTCTTCGAATATGACCCAACCTCGGACCCTCCGCCTCAAGAGGAAGTGTGTCTGTGTTCCTCTTCCTTCCCTGGGTGTGTGTAGGAAGCAAAAGAGGAACTGATTGCTCTTGGTGCATAATGCAAAACAATGCCCTACATAACTCTTGAATATCTGAAATTCCTACTCGACTGGCAAATAAAATCTCTAAGGGTTGATGTCAGCAATAGAAAACGGCAATACATCACGCTTTTGATTCCTATTTCTAAACCTAGAAGTGTTTCTTATCCTTGGAGTAACGCATCGTTTTATTTTTTTGCCAGGTATGAGGATGGAACAGAGTTTTTGTCGATGGAAGCAGATTTGCGTGATGAGGACACAGAAGCGTATGTCACCAACCTTTCCTACTACCATCTGGTTCCATTTGAAACAGATATCCTTGAATGAACTACCTGTTGATAGACATCTGATCATTGAGATCTCTTAAATGGAACCTGGGCTATGCAACGCTGCACATAGCTGCTCCAAGTGAATGCTGCTTATCCTTTCAAATGGTAGACTTTCTCGGAGCGGATTTTTGGGCAGAAAAAATATTGGAAGAAATGCACCACTTTGTCCACTTTAAGCGACGTCACCAGTGTGCCTCATACAGAGCCTTAGTGAGTGTGTCAAGAAGAAACATGACAGGATTGTCTTTATACTGGCTTCAGGTGTTTTAACACAACCTGTGCTAGCAACAATGGTGGTCCTTCAGTCCCGAGGCAGATGCTAACAGCTGGAGAGGTTTCAAAATGTGCAGCTGGATGACTTCAAAAGGATTCCCCAAATACATCATTGTATGGGGTTTGGAATGTGTGACCGAAACCTGAGCGGACATCGCCACACAGCAACCACATTTTGAAAAAAACACAGTATTGGACCCTTCACTGTTACTTAAAAATGTAGCTGAATCAACCAGCACTTTGTTTTTCTATCTCAGTTGTTTTATCTTTTTGCCAGGATATATGTGACCGATCTTCAGAGACTATTGTCTTATTTAAATTGCTCCCGGATGTGTTTTCTCAGTTTGAACCAGTTTTGTTTTTCTTGTGGGAGTAAGCTTTGTGTATGATGTGTTTATGCCACCAGCGTTTAGGGACTTTTTTCATTTATTAAATACCAGTTTAAGATTCATTATGTGATTTCTGTTTAGATGCTGTTGGAGTTCTTTGGCCTGAGAGGATAAAATAATATAATTCATAGGTGCATATTTCGTCTAAAGCATTCCTGCTTGCAAACGTGCTGGTAAATTAAGGAATATAAAATAATATTAATTGTCATATTTTTGTTACAACTTTCCAAAGTGAGAACTTAAGGCTGCCTTTTTGGATTTCTGTGAGGTTATTTTATGAAGGTTTTTCTGAATAATAAGTTGGAATGTAATGTGTGTTTGTAATTTGTTTTGTAACGTTGCTGATTTTATGTTAATAAACAAATAATTGTATGTATCAGAGCGGTGAATGAGTGTTGCCATTATGTGGACAACTGAATCATGTCACTGCATGGTGTTGCCATGTGATGAGTGATGACATGGGGCAAAGAAAGCTTTGTTTCATAGGTCACTTGAGGTCATATCTGACCCGTTCTGTAAGAGGACGTGTGTGGGTTCAGTCGGAAAGCTGACTGCAGTCTTTCTGAATGTGGGAGTTTACAGCTCGGTCTGCAATGGAGGAACAAGTCCTTTCTTTATCTTAAGAACACAAACGACCTTGCTGTACTAAGGCTTTGGATAGAAAAGTTGTGTAAGTGATCAAACACTTGATACAAAATCATGTTTTTCGTATGTTTTATTTAACTGTGGAGCTTTATTTGTGTTTAATGCAAATTAGCGTGTATATTTGTGTAGGGTTAGCTGTAAGGAAGTCCATCTATATTCATTGTTTTGACAGTTTTGTCAGTGCAGAAGTCATTGTGGCTTAACAATGTGGGCTAACAGCTTGGGTCCACCTTCTTGCCCCTCTAAATACAAAAAGCATTCAACCCTCACAAACTTGGCACACAGGGCTTCAACAGGACGGTCCTCCACATGAGTCTATTTAGTAACACAGTCATGACCACCATTCTCCCCATGAGAAAGTACAGCTCTTTCTCACGGGGGGAAACTATTTCACGCTTTCTTTTCTTCTCTCTCTCTCTCTTTTTCCCAAGAATGACATTTTGAGCTGGCGGATGTTCTTTAGATATATAAAATGTCTGTTGAAAAGTTACACCACACATAATGGTTTAGATTCATATGATACAATAAAAAGAAACCGGAATCTCTGATATAAATGTTACCAATGTTCTCTCTTTTCAAGAACTGCTTGATGTTTATTCAATGCTGCATTAGGTTAAAATATATATCAAGACCTCTGTCTATCTTAAAACCCTTTGCAGGCTGGGCTAATGCTTTCTAATTCTGCTGAAGTCTCTGTGATGTTATAACTTAGGGTACTTGGCCGATTTATGAAGCATATCAACATGGCCATAATATTACACCAAGATGTTTATTTATTTTTGTAAAATCCAGTACACTCTGTGAAGCTAACCATTCAATGCCTTGTCATTTCTTTTTTATGTGCTCATGTGTGATGTGAGATATGTTCGTGCATATAAGAATACAATAAAGATAAAACTATATCCTTTGGAATATGAAGATTATGTAGTAACATTGTTTATAACTTTAAAGTAATTCAAAAATATTATTCTCAAAATATGTCAAAAATAAATATGTTTCCAATAAAATCAAAGTTCATGTGATACTTTGCGCAAACAATCTTGATAATACATTTTTTGATATACTGTGTTTTATTACATTTCAAGGCACCTGTATCACCATTTTTTGCTTCTTTTCTACTTTAGAGGGAATTATTTCACAAAATCTACCTGACAGTAACGTTACAGATACATATTTTATATTCATAACATATGATCAACGTATGAAGCATAATACACAACAATATGTCAATGAGTCTTGGAAAATATTATCTTTTAATTTGATCAAATTTGGTAATTTATTATTTCATATTATAATTACATGCTGCAAATTCCTAAACCTGGGGCCAGGTATTGTAAATTAAGGATATAGGAGTACATAAATAGCACATTACTGATAATACTTCAATTATAACTTTGAATCCAGTACTTTATGATACTTTGGCCTACAGGAAGTGTTGGACTGTTGCCTGTATTCATTTTATTAGATCGCCACCTTGTGGTGAGTATTCGCTATTACTGGCAGTATTATAACCTAATAAAGTTAAATGCAGTTTAATTGCCAAATAAATATAAACTGAATTTAAAAAAAAGAAGCAACTATTATTTGCATATTACGATATTTTTATTTAGATTTCATATTGAGTGCGGATTCTGACAACATCAAACAGGAAAACAATGGTAAATAAAATACACTGATCCAGTTTTATGTTTATCATTTTTAAATATTAAACAATAAATAAAAAGCAGCCGTTAGGGCCTGAAGCTGTTGTGAGCCTGCGTAACCCCGCGCATGCGCAGTCCGGCTACATTTAGCAGCTGTATTTCCTGCTTGCTGCTGTTTCCACTCGAAGCAATGGCTGAAGTGAAAGCTTCCCTAATTTGTGGCGGTACGTTCACTTTTTTATTCATTTACATTCAACGGTAAATGAAACATGTAACCACTGCATATGTTAATAGAACCTTTAAAGCTCCAGTTGTCGAAACGAAGGGGAAATGATGCTCAGTTAGCTGGGACGAGCTTTAGCTGGTGATGCTTCAGTCATGAGGTTTCAGGCTGGTGGGCTGGACAATAGAGACTGTAAAGATGTTGTTACGTTAATATGACATGTCGTTTATGTGATTTAATGTATGTCTCAATGTTGCAGTTATCGCGGCTTTTCTGGCTTCAGCGGTGCTTGCATTTGTTGAAGATCTAGATGACACGTAAGTGATGCACTCCTCTGCCTATATTTCACCTTCCTGCCACTGTGACATGATAACGTGCTATTGCCATCATGTTGGTGCAAATCACAGTTACGTTTGATGCTTACTTCTTCTCTGTTAGAGGAGTTTGTGCATTTTTGATTGTATGCAATTTTCCCCATATTTGAAGGGGTTAACAAAGGGCTACATAATTACAATTTAAAGGGGGTAATCTTGATTTCATCTCAGGTTTCCAGTTGCATTTTAATTGGATGCTTGTGGATGTCTGTAGAGATTTTGTCACTTGTGTATTTGTGTTTTTTGAATCTCTTTTATTAAGTTGAAGGGTCGTCCATTACTTTTAACGAACAATGACCCTCATATTTACATGTTTGAATATCAATTCTTCCACTGTGTCTTTATTATGTGTATGTTTGACATGCAGCACACATTTTATAATATGAGTTTACAGAAAATAGCATGTAGTTCACTTTATGTCACTTTGATTTATTCTTATTTTTGGACAGATTTAAGGACACCAGAGTGAGCGATGTCTGGCTGGTAGATGTGAGTCTGATACACACACACACACACACACACACACACACACACACACACACACACACACACACACACACACACACACACACACACACACACACACACACACACACACACACAGAGACACACACAGACACAAACAGAGACACACACAACGCTGCCGGGATCATCCCTTGCGGAAGTGGCAGCAGTCGGGGTAGGCGGGTGGGGGCCGGAGGGGGGGTGCAGACTATCCTCTGGATTTGTGATTTAGAGAATGAGAAGTCATGCATGCCGGGCAAAGCCAGGGGGCTCGGAGGGCTTTATATCAGAGTTTGTGTATGTTACCATTCAAGCAAATCAAGTTTGAGCACTCAAAGCTGCCTTCACTACTAGTTTGAGTTGCAGCACTGAGTCCTTATGCCTTTGAATATTGTGTCAAATGGTTACTGTTTCTCATACACTGTGTTCAGAACTGAGCATTCATGGAATATATTCAACTCAAATACTTATTTTTTTGGGAATTAAGACATTCCATTGAACTGATCTAATGTTATAGAATATACCTGAATTATCGCCAGTTACTTACTGTATGTATATTTTGAAAGCTCCACTGTGTGGTTTAAAGTGATTAACTCAAAATGATACTTATCATTTTTATAAGCAGACTCCACAGATCAGTAGAAGTTCTAAATAAACCAACTATACACTACTAGGAGGTAGTGTTGACCAAAAGCTGAGCAAAACACGGAGTAGAGATTTGGACTTGTATTTACCAGGAGGAAATAAACATGACCCTAAATGAATAAAATGTTGCTCAATAATTTCCGGATATGTAAAATAAGTAACTGTTTGTTGACAAGATTGCCCTACAAAATTAAAAGGGAATTATAAGTAAATTATGTACACAACTTATCACTTATAAATGATTTGTTGAAAGTCTAAGATGTACCTTAGATAGCCCTTATGACCATTATTTAAGTTTGTAGTGTTGTCGTTTATTCCATTTAATCTATCCTTGAGGTCATACTCAATACCATTGTTTTTAAAAGTACAATAGGGGCAACAACGCAGCACTAAGGAAGCTCTTAAATCACTGCGAGGTCATATAAAGCAAAACAAAAACGAAGTAAGGTCAATGTGAAATATACCTTGTGTTAGATTAATTGGAAGCGAGTTTGTTCAAAAAGACCTTGGCTGGCCTAGCGCACAGGATCAAAATGATGTGGCACAATAATGCACACAAATACATATGTAAATATAATGTCGATTTGGTTATTTACTACATAGATGATGTTATAGTTTGCATGATATAACATGTTTACATTATTTTAAAGTTTTCTTCCTATTTGTTATTTTCAGTTCTATGCCCCATGGTGTGGATACTGTAAAAAGCTGGAGCCGGTGTGGTACGATGTGGGAGCAGAACTGAAGAGCTCCGGATCGCCGGTCCGCGTGGGAAAGATGGATGCTACGGCTTACTCTGGTGAGTAGACGATAAAGCACCTCAAGGTCTTCCCTAGGAGACTGTTAGTCCCCAGGTGAATATTTCATGTGCTGGAGACAGATATAGATCAGACTAATTGACGGTGTTGTTCAACAACATGATGATGCCTTGAATGTTAAAAGCTCAGCTCAGGTCAGGTCTTATTTTAAACCAACATAAAGAAGATAAGAGTTTTTATTTCATAGTGACATTACCATGATATGTCAATATTATGGTTAACCCTAACCCATGCAGGAAAATATGAATGTTGTGAGTACACTTTAAGATAAATTGCATCAAAATGTGCTGACTGGAATGATCCATTATCGTATTGATTACCTGTCAATAAGCGAACAGTAGGGCTGCTCGATTATGGCAAGAATCATAATCTCGATTATTTGGGTCAAGGATTATTAAAAACTATTATCCATTTACTTTGAAAACATCCATTTATTGAACTTTTTTTTTTAACAGTATGTTTTTGACAGTTGATTACCCTGAACTCTAAATATAATTCAACTGAAAAACTAATAAAAAAAAAAAATTTGTTTTATTTTCGATTATGTTGTTTTCATAATCGTTGCAAGCCAAAATCGTAATTGTGATTTAAAATACGATTTAATTGAGCAGCCCTAGCGAACAGTATCCTTAAGTGCCTAATAAACACAGGATAAGGTTGGCTATATATGACAAAAGACTAACATTTGAAACAGGACTAGAATAAATAAATGTAAAAATAAATTGTATAATCTATGGGGCTTTTAAAAAGAATAGTTCAGTTTTTGGGGAAATATGCTTATGAGATTGTAGCAGACGTTGATATAATCCTCATTTATTTATGTCATTTTAATTTAGCCATTAGCTTAGTTTAGCTTAGCTACAACATTTCTGTAGCTACGTGAGAGTGCTATACATTGACTCATCTTGTTATTGGCAAACAAATGGGCTCAAATCCCTAAGATTCAAATGTTCCATCCACTTCCTGATCCAACTCACTCGCTGAATCTTAATTAGAGAAGTTATTTCAACCCTGTGAGAAGATGAAAACAGGATAACTTCCAAACCTTTAGAAGAGAAAGATGGTTCTCAGTATAATAATATATTTTCGTTTGAGATGCTATATATTTTTTCTATTTTGCAGGAATGGCGTCAGAGTTCGGTGTTCGAGGTTACCCCACGATAAAACTGTAAGTGACTCTCTAACTTTGTGCCTCAGAACATTGATTTAAATTAAACCTTTTTTTGAACAAAGCCATAGTTGACTATTTAGATGGATTCAAAGCTAAGTTTAGTGTAATCATATATAAAATAACATACAGCCAAGCTTACTTCAATTAGCTTAATTTTCTTAACCTCAGCTTTCAATAGGCTTACATAAATCCATATAAGATTAAAGAGCTTATTGAATTTTGCACAGACCTGCAGGCTCTGGACACAGTATGATTATAAGTCTAAAACAATATGCAGATTACTCTGTAGAGCCTCTCGTGTTTAGTATTTGATAATCCTGTGTCAGAGGCATTGATCCATGGGCATTTTTTGAGGGTGCAATTTGTTGCTGTATTATACTATATTGTGGCTTAAGTTTGTATTGTGTTATTATAAGGATTGTTTTACTTGCTTGTTGTCTTTTTTCCCCTTGAGGTTTGGCCTTTTGAGATGCCGTTAGATGTCTAATTCAGGCGGGAACAAGGTGTTGTTGCCGCTTCCTTAAGGCATTACTAGTGACAGACTCTCTTCACACCTTTTGAGCTCAATTGCATTAGATACGGCTCTCCTGAATGCGTTGATTGTATTTTTCTTGGGCGATAAATTGTTCAAATTGAAATGAGGCTCCTTTATCTAACTTTTTCAGGTCTTTCTAAAAATCACTAAGGTGTATCTTGTATTAATTAAGAAATCAGGAGTGCTTGATACTATTTCAACGATATCAACTGATTTTCCTTCCGCTTGTTTTCTGAAATGTCATTTTTCAAATGTCCAAATGAATGATTTACTGTAGACGCCAGCTGTTCAGCATCAGAACTCATGTTGACTTGAGAGAAATGATCATCCCATATGAAGAATCTCCTCCATGTATTTGAAACCGAGTCATTTATCCTCACGCTGCCATAATGGGCTCATAATCAAGCTCATTTGGGAAACTGCCACCGGATCACGGCAGGGTTCATAACATTAAACCAAGCAAGTGATGAAACACCCGTCGAAGAACACGAGATACCTCCCTCGGTGACTTGATTTAGAGTTCCCCCCCCCCTCCCGAGTTCATTAAGCCCTGTGGGCTGATGCAACCTTAGCAATCCTTAATGCATTCTGCTTTTTCTAGGAGCTCTACTCCAGCACTTTCTCTGGATGGAACTCAATTAGGGACAGTCATTTGCTGTTGTTTTTCAGGGGAGGTGAGAGGCTTTAGATGAATTCGACCTTTTGTGATGAATAAGCTTTTCTTTAAAGATTTGCTGTTTCATTAGAGCACCTTGTAAGAGATTGGTTGGCGTTGCAATGCTCGGCTTTAATTGAGCCGAACACAGGTGCTGTCTTTAATGGGCTGAAGTAGAGCTGCCACTAATGATTGTTCATTATTATTGATTAAGCTATCGATACATTTTTGTTCTGTTTATCAATTGTTTAGTAAAGAATCGGGGGGGGGAATGCCACAAACAAGGTTTAAAAGGCCCAGGTGTCCAATAGCTAAAGATATTCTGTTCACAGCGATGCACTCAGTGGCCACCTCATTAGTTCCTCATTTGTTAGGAAGTCAATCGGACAGAAGGCACCTTTGGGATGTGATGGAGAGGGAGACTTTGCCACATGAATATGCAGCCAGCCAATCTGCAGTGTTGAATTTGTTGAAATGCTGTTCTGGGTGCAAAGAGGAGTTTCATTCCTACCCAGTTTTAGAAAGGTGTACCGAAGTTGCCATGAGTGTGTAAAGCAGAGAAACTAGAGCTGGAACGAGCTAATAATTGTCATTTCTGCTTGATTCAAACAACGAAATTTATTACATCAAAATAGTTGCCGCAAAATGTTCTCTCCATTCACGAATGAAATGATTTAGTTTGCCTCTTTTGCAACATTCTATCTCTTATGCACACTAAATGAGGTTTTTCTGACAAACCAATATCCCAAATGCAAAATTCAATTTCATACAAATGATTTCTAATTACTTCTATTTCACATGAATGTTTCGATCAGTGTCTTCACCCAGCAGCAATTTGACAGCCCAAAATAATGAATGTTGTTTCATTTAAATGCTCAGCCTTTCACTCGTGTTTTGTTTCTGTCTCTGTTCAAGGTTAAAGGGGGATCTGGCCTATAATTACAAGGGGCCAAGGACAAAAGACGATATCGTAGAGTTTGCCAACAGAGTGGCAGGGTAAGCCTTCAATTCTCACATTCAAAATACAAATTAAAATAAGTACAACTGTCTTTATTTCCGAGCTGCTCTAATAAGAACCAATCCAAGCAAGCTTATCAACGCAGGCCATATTTCTTTCATAGCTCAATGGGTTTCCCGCTCTGAAGCTCCAGTTTGTGCTACTGTGACTGTTCCTGACATATGCCCCCCCCAGCTTGGCTCTGACTTCAGGGCTGCAAGTTGCTAGATATCCACTGGATGGTGCCACCAGCACAGAGATCAAGAACAGAGTTTTTTTTTTTTTTATTCATCTATTCAAAATCATACATGGACATCATACATTCTACATACAACAAAGTCCAGGGGCAGACAAGCAATTAAACATTACATCAAGTAAATAAAGAAAAAGAAAAAATGAAAGAACTTTTTTTGATACTTCAGATTTAATATTTTTTAAATGTCTAATTAGTTTTGATTGCCTTCTTATTCCTAATGTTTATAGTGCTAATATATTGTTAACATAAGAATGTCTTGAAGTTTGAGGGTTGAACCTTTGGTCACGTCTTTCTGCTAATAAAACATTCTACATCATACCACAATATTCTACAACACACAAACTCATACAATAAAATGGCCAATAGTTTCTTCTTGTAGATTACAAAATGTAAAGGAATATTCAATATCAAGTCCAAATCGTTGCAGTGTCTTTTTTGGTGGATATATTGTGTGTAACATTTCATTTTACATACAATTTATTTCCAATTAATCACATTTGTTTCCAATTGATGTCTCCATAAAGTGAAGCCCAGAAGAATCTTCCTCTGGGCAGAGTTACAGTTTGGATCAAGAACAGAGTTGTCTGTTTTAGCTTGAGTTAACGCATCAGTGTTCCATTTCTGTCCTGAACTAATCTGCCTTGGTTCTTTTTCCCTCCGCAGCCCGGCTGTGAGGGCACTTCCCAGCAAGCAGATGTTCGAGCACATGATGAAACGACATGATGTGCTCTTTGTGTATGTCGGTGGAGACTCTCCCCTCAAAGTAAGCGCCATTTACATCCAAGCACCCAGCTTCAATGCTAAAACTGTGAATTGATTGAACGAAAGAAGTACTGCTGTTGTAACAAACAATAGCTTTTGTGTTGTTCCTCGTAGGGACACGGCATGTACAACTGTTAAACACAAATGTATCCAGAGCTTTGTGCTTAAAGCCTTGTTTGCTGTTGCAGGAGAAGTACAACGACGTAGCCTCCGAGCTCATCGTCTACACTTACTTCTTCTCGGCTTCAGAGGTGGTCTTCCCAGAGGTAACGCTTTTTAATTTGCATTCCTTTATTAAATGAACTTAGAAAACTGAAATCCCTTGTATATTTTTTCCATCGTATGCTACTGAAACTCTTGAGTTGACACGTCATGGCTACTTTCTAGAGATTAAAGTAAATCATTCAAACTCTTTTAGCCATCCTCCCACAACTGCATTTGGATACCAGCGTTGCTGTCTCTGCAATATGCAAAACAGCACAAGTTTCACAGTTTGCTTCAAAACGGTCTTGTTCAACATTTTGCAGGTGCCCACACATTCCTAGAGTAAAAATGATATATTGGACTTGGTTCTGACTTGAATATCTTTTTGTGTTTTCAGTCAGTAACTTTGCCAGAGCTTCCTGCGGTTGTAGTATTCAAGGATGGAGCCTACTTCACCTATGATGGTGAGTATTTTGTTACCTTGTCTTCATCCACTGCTGCAGTTTTGTCTGATTAGACGACAAAAAGGTCCAAGAAAATGTATAAAGGACTAGTGTGGAATACTGTGTGTCCTACTCTCTGTCTTGTTTTCTCTAGCTGTGTTCCTTTAGTTTTCCGGACTCTTCCACTGGTTTTTCATCTTCCTCACCACATTGAGTTATGGTGTGCCTGGCCCATCTTAAAGCACCCAGGGCACTGCCCACTATTGTTTGTGCGGTGAGGCCAGTCGTGTTGTGGTGATTTGACTTTGGGCGGACATGCATAGCACGCCAGGGTGGATGGGGGCGTGAGAGACCGCAGTTAAACCCAAAGAAATCAGCTGGTATTGTATATACAGTCATTTAAATCCAGGGGCTGAATCACTGAAGCAGCCATCAAGTCTTTACAAGAAATCATATGTGACAAGGGCTTTAGACGAGCGGCTTTGCCCAATTTCTCAGCGCAACAATGTGACTTCCCCACATTCCTCCATGATGTCTTGTATTTTGCTGCTTCTGTGCGCCCTGGCTGGGAGCTGGAAACGGAAGGTAACGGCATCAAGACACAGTGACAGCACAAATGGGCCCCAGTAGTGACTGTTGGGGAGATTCGGTGCACGGTGCAGCGCCCGCAGAACAAAATTCAACTCCTCCATCGTCTGAGAGTTCACTTCCAACTGCTCCACTTGACCGTTACGGAAGGGGGGCTTCCGGCACCAGAATCGCAGCAGTCGAGGCTCGCCACAGCAGACGTTGATGACAAAAACTCCACACTCCGCAGAGTCCTCCAGGACCTTGATACGGAGGATGTGGCAAATGTCTAGCATTGCCATGGCGACGGCATATTAAGCTTGTCAAGCGCTGAGAAGGCCAGCAGCGGGGCAGGATGACATGGTCGTGTCCTTCCTCACACTGCAGATTTCTACTTTCCCCCTTAAGCCTCGGGAAACCGTTGAAGGAAAAAATTCTCTAATTATTATTGGCTATTGTAGGTGAAAATGAATGGAAAATAATGAGTACAGCTCATTAAGCACTTACCTACAATGACAGCTCACAAAGAAATATCCCCACTCTGCAGTAGAGAAAGTAGTCTGCTTCTTCTCTTCTTTTTTTCCAGCAGTAGTCCTCGGCATTTGGTTTCTCTCCAGGTGTGTTTGTCAGAGGATTTTTCACTGAAACCCTGACTGGAGGTTAAATTAAGGTATAAATGAGGCTGAGGCGTCTTATGTGGTTTTATGTCCTTCAGTTTGCATGATGTTCTGTCGGGCTGTTTTTATCGGATGCTATTTGGCTAAACATTTGCATAGGCATTCACTGTTTAATGGCAGATGTGACGTTTATTGAAGTGTGAGGCTGCACACTAGCTGTGTTGTTTATCTACAAGCTACAGATGCCTGCATATGCTTTAGAATATACCATCTCCCTCTTTGTTTTTGTATTCATTTTGCGATTCAGATTCCAAATACTTATTAGAAATTCCGAGCACATTTACTCTTCTCATTGTGCAGGTCTGGCTTGTTGTGTTTTTTTCAAGCACGAGACACCGCCGAGCAGACGGCACTGTCCAAACACGGCCCCTCGCTTTGTGTAAAAGGATATTTGACATTTCATTGAGCTTTGATTGGTTTAGTACACATCACAAACAGCAGCATCACTTTTTGAAGAGCGCAGTTAAAATATAGTACAGCGCAGAGGCTCATACATATTTAATAACTCTATCCTCAGTTTCAGACTGCTGTACAGGTCTGCGCTGTTATTGTGCTTCAAGGGCCAAAAGTGTTTTGATCATCGTGTGTGTGTCTGCAGTGATACCTTCAGGGCTAGAGCTGTGAGAAGACAAGGAAAATATAATTAGGATGTATGTTAAGTCTAAACATCTGGAATGTTGTTTTTTTTTCAAACATTTCTGAATGTGATACACATTAGTTAATACTCATAAGCTGAGCATCAGGCTTACTCTGTTTCAGTGGGTTATGGTTTGGCCTCGACTCGCCTGATATGGATGGGCACATCACGCAGCCAGCTGTGTGGTAGCACTACTTTGCATGTATTTATTGATAGCACTTAAATGACAGGCGGATTAACAGTCCATAATTGTGATGACAAGATGACATCACACTTAAAAAAGTGATAACACACCAATGACATGTGGCGGTTATTTGAATTGGCAAAGTCAACCAGGTTGGTGTGGATGACAAATTGAAGTGCGACCATATATTCCACACATCCCCACTAATCCAATCTTTTAATGTTCTTTTCGTGAAATGTCTGAGCAGATATAGGGGGGGCTGCCTACACACATTAGAGGATACATCTTATTGACTTTACTGATCCTTTAGTTCCCAATGAGGTTGACATTTGGACACTTTTGGTTGTTGGTGAAATATCTTAACACATATTTGATGGATTGCAAGTTGTACAAGTGTTCAGTGTCCCAAATGATTAACTCTAGTAACTTTGTGGATCCCCTGATTTTTCAAACTGCAATTTTCAGGTCAGTGTGTTATTAGTCCATCATTTTCTACAAATATTCATGGTCCCCAGAGGATGAATCAAAATGACTTAAGTCACCATGAGGTTGAAATGTTGTTGTTGAATTTCAGTGACATTTATCAACAACAATGTGATGAATTTCCATAACCTAACAATCATTCATTGTCCCCAGAGGATGAACTGTAAGTTTGTGGATCCCCTGATTTACATTTCGCGCCATCATCTGGTAAGAATTGTAATCTGCCCAATAATTAAGTTTCTGGCCCAATACCCTACAAAACTAATGACATTCTTATCAGCCTCATCCGCACTTTGTTTTAATTAGCAAATGTTAGCATGCTGACACGCTAGGCTGGAGAATATGCGAAACAACCAGCTTTCTCCCATATCAAGAAATGATATACAGATGACATGGTTCCCATCCCTCACTGTAGCTATTTGTTGTGATTATATTACATTTTTGGGAAATTAGTTAAAGAATTGTCATTGTTTGTCTTTAAGGGTATCCTTTTTGTATATCGTAGGAAAGTGAGACATGTGGTCCAACAATAGCACCAAGCTTTCTTTTATCAATCTTTTCAGCCTCTGCCTCCTCCCGTGTTTGAATTATCTTTGATATTTTTCTCCCTCCTCTCTCTCTCTTTCACGTTTCTCTGCTTTTGTTTCTGCGCTATTTGCATTGTCTTGGAGGTCGTCTACGCCATTAACCTCCATCCTCGAGACGTGTCAGAGCTGCCTCTTCCCCCGCGCTCAAAACTCTGACACTGCATCATCCTCGCTCCACCCACTGTCTGTTGCTATTCCCCCTCCTGCCCCTCATGTTCCTCTCCAGTCTCCCGCTGTGTGAACTCTGGGCTGACAGCTCCTGTAGAGCGCTATGGTGATTGCGAGGTTGGCACCCAGGACGAGAGCCGCTCTAATTTGCCTCAAGGTGAAGTAGATTCAGTCGATGTAGAGGTTCATCAGGCTGTACCATCCCAGTATGGGGCCTTTGGCTCGCTCTCTCTCGCTCCTCGGAATGCTACAGCTGCATGCTGTCTACAAAGCCAGAACATCTGTGGAAAGAACTCTCTGGAATGTCTACCGGATTGACTGACTCAGCAGCTTTACAATAAATCTGTCTTTGCACAGCAGCAGCAGCAGCAGCACTGAGGAATAGATTGCAATGCATTAAGGCCATTTTGATTCTAGTATAAGCTACGACCTCGGGGGGTTTAAAAGCGTGTTCAGGTTTTGGGTTGTCATGTTCGGCTTCGTGTTCCTGTCCCGCAGCTTAAGAAACCGTGTTAAAGTCATCCCTGTTGTTGTAATTGCTGTAATAGTAGCAGAAAGGTCATGATAACTTATTAACATGTCATAATGAGGTCCCTGCCTTGTTTGACATCAATTATAATCATCCTGTAGCCTCTTTCAGTCGAAGGAAAAAGGGTTTCAACGTCCTCGCTGCACCCTATTTATACCCAGGAGGGCCAGAAGGGTCCTGTTTGCATGTTGCCTCCAGATGTTAGGCTAGCAAAAACATGTGGTTAACAGTCAGGAGACGATCCTTTTTATTGTATTCTTCTATTTGCCTAATGCATCCGTTGAATTATGCATTCACACCACATGTGTGAAATCTGCCGAAAACTGCATCCACCAAACAAATGTACCTACGCTTTGAGAATCATTTACAAACCAAATGTGTTGTTTTTATTAAACAGAAAGGCTTAATAGCTGTAAAAATGAGGTTAGGTGAGCCAGTGTTGCAGATTATTGTGAATGAAAATGACTATTTTTGTGACCGGTTATTTGATAAATAGGACATGAATGCATGTTGTGAATCCTTACTGAACTAAATGTACCTTCATATATGGTTTAACATCCAAAGTGATACATTTAGTTCTTTACGTCTGGATTGATTCCCTATAAACTCGATCTGATCCATAATCCATAGGTTGTTTCAGAACCAAAAAAGCCTGTTTAACCCAGAAGCAGCTCCCTGTCAAAACAACATCTGATTGTTGTTTAACTGACCTTGAGTCCCACTCTTTATTCCCCAGAGAGCGTACAGGTGGTAAACACTGTGATCTTCTTACAATCCATGGCATCAATACGCGGCTGTGCTGTGCTTTTAATATTGACTGGCTGTGTGTTGAATTTCAATTTTGTGCTTCTGAAAGATACCGTCTCTTTGTTTTGCAGAGTACGAAGATGCTAGTTTGTCATCCTGGGTTAACAAGGAGCGCTTCCAAGGATACCTTCAGATCGACGGCTTTACATTGTATGAGCTCGGGGAAACAGGTATGAGTCAAGTCTCAATAATATCTTCTTCACTCCACACATTTCTTTAATCTTATTATGACTTCAAGAAACACATTCCTATAGTAGTCATGTACACAGGTGTAGTCTAATGTAAGGGGTTTAACAAACTGTTAATCAATTCATTCAATGTCTTCAAAACCCAAAATATATTAGTTACTTTAACACAACACAATACAGGTAAGAAATGCTCTCATTTTAGAAGCTAGAAAATGTTTTTTCCTAAAATGTAAATTATTTTTCTTTCGCCTTTTTAAGCAACTGATGGTTTCAGCTCTATTGTATTTTTAAACATCATTCATTTTATTTTGCCCTTTTTTACTCATTACAACAAAAATCATTGTTATTACACTGCATGCCGTGAATAATGACAGTTAGAGGGATTAATGATTGTGGTCTTGCAACAGTGGGATCCCTGTCACATGTTATTTATGGACTTGAACTGACAAAGTACACAGGGACAGCCGTTTGAACCTCTTTTGACTTTGAATAAACAGTAAGAATAACGGGTTACGTGCATTCATGTTACCATATTTAACAAATGATACATGGACTTATGCAATCATGTGTAATGTCACTATTCAGCAGGTTTCATGATCAACAAAAGTAGTTAAATCTTACAACAAAGATGTTATGAAACAAAAACTCATTTCTGGTATCATAAAATCACCAAAATGAGTTTGCTTTCCAAAAAACTACGCACCACAGATTACTTGAACGCGGATGGAGGAATAACTTTTTCAAACCGTTTTGGTTGTTTGGTTAGCACCAGAGTTTGATCGACAGCCCAAAATAAACCACCCTCACCGGGAGAACTGTTTGTATTAATCAATCTGAACAGGTTAGGTGTGAAAGCCCCCTTGACTTGCTCCTGTAAAAAGCTCTTTGTACAAAATACCACCATTAACTGTGGCTATGATAGCAAAGTCTATCACTTTGAGGTTTAGACCGTGTTGCTCTAGTGCTCAAATGTGCATACACTGTCTCTCCCACAGGAAATATAAGCTCGAGTGAAATACAAACTGTCTCTTAAACGGCAGTAAATTGATGCTCAGCGTACAGAAAAGCGGTGCTTTCTAATATTAGCTGCAGCATATTACTTCTTTATGTGCAGTTGACTGAGAGAAATGACACAGTATGGGCGGTTGGATTTGTTGCTGATGTGGCTTATTAAAGATGACAAAGTCCGTATCTTCAGCCTAAATAACATTTAGATTAAAGTGACTTTGTGAAAACAGAGCAGGATGTTCCAGTCTTTTCAATCAAGTGTTAAGTTTCATGTCCTTGGGCTCATTTTGCCGTGCAGGAGAGACATTTTAAAGCATCGTCCCACACAAGTCTGTGTCCATATGTTCAAATGGCAGTGTGACTGAAATCAATGAATACTCTCAAGCTGGAATTTAGATCTTTTTATGAGTCCGAATTGAAGGGACAGAAGGCAGGCAGACAGAGGCAGGCGTGGATAAGTGGCTTATTGAACATCTATTTGACAGATTCAACGGTTTTGTTTACTTTGTGATGTATAGGCAGATTAGAAGGCTGATTTTCAGGGGCAGAGAGTGGAACGTTTCTCCGATAACAAGGAAAACAAACCACCCCTTTGGAAAAGACACTACTCAGCATCCATTTAACAGCATTGTTAAAGTAATGTACAAAACCACAGTGAAAGAGGGTCACGATTACCCCAAAAACAAATACAAGTTTGACTTTTGGTGTCAATCTTTCTTAAGATTTGTATTGACATCATCAAATGTTCTGCATAACATCACTGAATGTGAAACTCACAACAGTCAAATCGACTCAGTTAGCTGGATAAACAAAACGGTCCATAAACCTATGAATTAGAACATTTGCTGATCCGGTCTATAAATACACTTTAAACACATTTAAAGAAATATGATCAGGCGAGTTGTTAGAAGGATGTCTTGTGAATTTGATTACAACACTTCACAGTGAAGGGTGTGAGTGCTATTGGCTATTTCTTCAAGCTTTTACAGGAATACCTTTTAAAAATAACTGTTTTAAATGATTATTCATACACTAGAGGTCTTAGAAACTGAAAATCTATGGGTATTATAAATGGTTTTATCACTCAAATAAAGTCCAACAAAAAAAGCCAGGAAAGCCAATCGAATCATTGAAGAAGTAGTCCCCTTTTTTGAAACCTTAGATGTTGGCAATGTATTCAGTTGGAATGAATGTGGCTCATTGGGTTCTGTAGTTAAGCAGCATAGCAGAAGGGATCTATTTTTTAAAGGATGCAGCCACAACAACAGAACATTTTGTGCACCTAGCACTACAAAGAGTCAATTATGCATATTTTTGCAGGTTGTATTCTCTTGAAAGAAAAACAGCATACATAAACAATTTGTTACTGTATTCATAGAGCAATACAATCGACTTTTATAGGAATGATATGATGAGTTGAATATTTAGGAGTATTCTCCTACTTTAGCTCTCGAACACATTAAACGTTTAAATGTTTGTTTCTGTGGCTTAAGCTTCTCTTCCTTTTTCACAATGCATACCACAATCAGTATCTGCAAGGTGACATTTGTTATTTGTTGTCATGATACAAGGTTGTCCAATTCCTTTACATAACCTCAGGCCTTGCACCCATTACTGGCCACCAGGGGGCAGGCTGGTACCCTCATCCGAGAAACAAGGGGTTATCTAGCTTACAACCAAGTCAAACGAGTCAACACACCTTTTGAGTTGTATAATAGTAGACCTATTTGTCCGTTTTTATTTTTGAATGGCACAGAAAAAGCTCTTCCACCAGAAATTGACCACTTGATCGACCAAGTAGAAAGCCTAAGCTAGCTTAATGTTCGAGTGGTGATTGAATAAAGCGATCTCTGTCTTTCTCCTCTTCGGTGGAGAGGAGAGGAGATTTTTCTCCTCCAGAGCCTCTTATCTGCCTGCCATTGTCTTCTCACCTTCTTTCTGTGTGTGTGATTAGTAATCCCTGTCTTCCACCACAGGCAAATTGGTGGCGATAGCAATCATCGATGAGAAGGACCCCACAGAGGATAGTAGCAGGTATAAAGAACAGTGAAATTTAAAAAAGCTTGGCTCAAGATGAATTGCTTCCACTGTTTACATTTTAGTTCAAGTTCCTTCAAGTATAAGATAAGACTTGCTGTTTATTGTTTGGATTTTTCCACAAATTACAGGCATCCGTCTGAAGAAGAAAGAATAAAGGTTAGACCTCGACTCATGTGGTGTTTTCTCTCTCTCTTCTCATTTGCTTTTAGATTAAAGACCTTGATTCAGAGGGTGGCGAAGGAATACAGAGAACATTTTAACAGGTGAGGCACGGATACGCCATGAGGTCAAAGATGAATATAAGATTCACACATTTATTCGCGGATGGTGCACTCACTAGGGAGCACCGCCTGTCTTTTCACAAGCAACTTTACGCCTTTGCTAGGGCATGCCTGTTATCTCCGAGTCTCAGTAGAAAGGTAATTATGCAAAATGTCAGCTTCCAAATATAGGTGTTCTTTTCAGCTGTCAGTCAAAAACTCAGCTCGCTTGGTATAACTGCATAATTTTCAGTTTTCTCCAGCTCCAATCGTGCAATAACAATTGGATATGAGCCTTTGTGTTACAGTTCCGCCTTGCTCAACCTTTACACTCACCGGAGAGGAACCAATTAAACAAGACTTTGAATACAAAGAGGAAATACACTTTTAAATGTGTCATTTCGCAACTGTATTATAGTTATTTTCGCTGTTAGTGGACTGTAAAGGTTGCTAAGGCAGACGGTAGAAAATGGAGATGATGCAAAAGCACAGACACTTAAATGTTTAACTTTAGGCTCCTGAAACACCTGCTGTGATTCAGTGTCGGCAGCTAGTAAAGAAAACATGTCGAATTTGAATCGGCTAAAGTCGCTAAAAGACCATCTTTTATCACTCCCCGCGGGGCGAAAGGTGACATCCTTTAAAGGATTCATAGAAAAAAAAGTATCACATTTTCATCATTATGTTGCTTTTAAGTTCCTCACTGTGCCCCGTCATTGACCATGTTGCTTCATCAGAGAGTTTTTTTTAGGTATACCTCTCAAACCGCCATGATCAAAGCGTTTCTCTCTCTCCAGGCATTCCCATTAGGACCGATTGAATTACACAGCTCCCTGTCCTCTATTGAACTACTATCCGCCACGCAGCTCTGTGCTTTTTTTTTTGTGTGAAGACTTTTGAGTTTCGGAATCCCTACTGAGATCAGAGATGCCTGCAGTGCTCTGACACACCTAAACGCTACTTGTAATTACAAGTTCTTCAGCGACGCCCCCGGTGATGGGCGGCGGCAAATCATAAAGTCAACAGATCACAGGTGCTGACTGACGTTTAAATGCGTCGACGTCGTTTGATGCAGTCATATGTCGTGCTAACATTTTGACAGAACAATATATGTAAATCAAGAACTAGTGTGTGTGTGTGTGTGTGTGTGTGTGTGGTTGTGTGTGTGTGGAAAGGCACTTGACTACATCACACCTGTGGGAAAGTCAGTTAGTGGGTGTGTTGCTCTTGAATTCTGCACCATTCCTTATTGTGTTGGCATTTACGTGTGACATTTGATGCAACAAGACTGGACAAGATGAAACCTTGTTAACTGAGAGTTTCTCACAAACGCTAACCTTTGACTTCCTGTCCATAACCTTTCCACATGCTTTTACCTGTCAAAGGCATTCAGAACATCTTAAAGCACACGTTACCTTTTATGTTTTAAAAGGTTATATTTATGGAATCCACAGGACTCCATTCTGTAGTTCTCCTCAATGCTACAGAGCTTCATCGTGTCTTTCAGCATTTTGTTTTGGCTTTCTACTTGGCAACTTTACTGTTTTTGTGCTGTATTAAATGCAAATCCCCTAAACCCAGAGTATGCTACCTGCAACTGAACAGCCTGATATCTTTGAAGGCCAAAACAAAAGCTAAAGGTATGTTTATGCCGTTAAACTTTTCGTTAACACGTTTCTCTTATCAACTTTACAAGGTCAACGTTGCATTTACATTTTGTTGTGCTGTGATTGGCCAAAATAAATAAATAAATATTGGTATAAGAATATTTTAAAGCTACTACCCACATGGTAGTATTATGGATAATACCCAGCAATGCAAGCCAATAGGCTATCCAGGCTTTTTTTTTAAACAGCAAAGTGTGCTCTCTGGCCATCTGAGTTATTTGAAAGATTTCTAAATATATTACAGAAAGTTGCTTTAATATTGTATGTTGTGATCTGTGTATGTGATTGATTTCTCTTCCTATACCCTTGTGTTTGTTATATTTTTTCAAAAGATACAGTTTTCACACGTAGTGTTGAGAGCTTAGAACTTCATTGTGATGAATGACATGGTTTTCCTTGAAGACCATCATTGTGTATTATAAACAACCTTCTCTATGTTGGCAATATAATGCTGTTTACCATGACACCCACTTTCCCTGGAATATAAATTCTGTAAATCTGCCTTTAGAAAACACTCTTTTCATGAGAACCACATGGCGCGTCCGATAACGTCAATAAAAATGACATTCAGTTGTACAAATCCATCGAGTTAAATGAGTAGCAGACACTTAAGCATTTACCATTGGGAACATTTAGAACAAATCTCCAACTCTTGTGCATTCTTGCTCCATGCCTCTTCTCACATAAACGTTTCTGAGTCATTTGACTCGCCCTTCTTGGCCGGTTTGCTCAAAAGCCTTGCCAAGAAATGTCAGTGGGAGTGGGAAAATGGACATTCATGGGAAACGGATCTGTGAATATTGTTCGAATTGATAATGTAGAGGAATTCACATTTTGTGTGTCCCAGAAGTTGAATATTTTTGATGAGCTTTATTCCCAGTCACTATTGTCAGCACTATTAAACCTAACAAAGAGTGATGTAATATTGCCTTTCACTGGAGTTATGATATAGTCTTCATAATGGTGTCATTGATATACTGTAAGGGCAGGCGGTATTTTGAAGCACCCTGGGGGACAAAAGCGCGAGATGTAGCTATACGAATATAATATACATGTAGAGGCCCTATAATCAGTCATTCATTGAAAGTCACTGGCTTTTTCCTGGACTTGTGCAACCGCCTCCCCCACACTTTCCTAGTCTTCCCACAATACACTCTGCCAGACATACTGCAGCACAATGAGATACAAATTGAATTCCTCCTACCGCCTTATCATTTAGATAAATCACCTGAGTCTTTTCTGTGGTGGGGAAAAGATGAGGAGAAATGGTAGACAGCAAAGGACGGAGCTTTGGGGATATTTTTTTTCTCTTTCTGCCATGACAAAATCTAATTTTTTCTCATAGCAGAAACATGCTATTGTATTCAAGGTGCTGTCAAATTTGTGGGTGTAGGTTCTTATTTTTATGGAGTCCGCTAAGGAAGGGAAAAACGCTTTGGGAATTGTGCTGTGTTGCATGTTTATATCAATATGTATTATCATTTATGACAATGGGTATCAAATGCCGAAAAATACATAAGAAAGAAATAACATCAAAATAAATACTTTTAAAAAAGGAAGGAGAAAATATGTATGTTGTACAGTAAGTTGTTTTTGCTATTTACTCATTCCACTGCTTTGTCTTCCCTCTACAGAGACTTCCAGTTTGGCCACATGGATGGGAACGACTACATTAACAGCCTCATTATGGGGTGAGTGTTTCAAATCCAGCCCACCTCTCTCTTTTCATGTTAGCCTGCTCTTTTTCTCTACCTCATATTACCTTCTGTCAGCTGCTTATGCAGCGCGGGACTGACTTGTAATGCCAGCCGCTGCCATTAAAGATGCTCTCTTGTGGAGAAGTCAATTACACAAACTGTCATTTCTTTTTGTAGTGCTCTTGGAGATATAAACCCATCACACTCGCATATGATATGAAAAAAAGCTTCCCACAAATCTGCTTGTGCAAGTACATTATAGTGGGTGGATTATATGAGGAATATACGGGTAAGGCTATGCATGGATTAGATCTATAGCGGCCATGTGTCTTAATAACTTGTCAAAGGGCAGCACTAATGATACAGAGCCAAGCCGCCTGTTGGTGTGTTGGGCTATGAGGTGGGGGGACCTGCTGCTGCTGACATCACACACTTTTAATTAGACAGAACCCCGCTAGTGTTACAGGGCTGTAGTAGTCGGCGTGTCGGTTTTGTACCCACTAAAGTACAGTGTCTAATTATGTGTGTTGTGTGTGTGAGAATCTCTGAGCGTAATGGACCGCTTCAGGATGTTATTTTAATTTGAGCATTTTATTGTTTGTATAAGGGAGATTACAGCAGACACGGTTGTTTAAGTCCTGTGTAATTAAAAGTAGCGGTAAGTACAGTCGGAGACATGTTGGAAATATTACAACAACAGACTCCTGGTGCACGGCTGACACGAGACAGGCACCGTTTTGTATTGTAAGAATAAAAGAGGTGATTAGCCTTCCTAATTTTGTATTAGTTGATACAATATGTATTTGCCGGGCTCTCCAGGACTGGATTTGGCTGCTGTAGCGTGGGATTAATTGCCCTCCTTTGAGGAATAAAATCCTGGCCTGTCGATGGCCACTAATTCTCTCCCTTAGGAGGGCCAGGGAAATAAATCTGATGGCTTTTTATCCCTCTTTCTGTCATCACAGCGATTACTGTGTTCTGGCAGCCCTCTTTCTGGCGTGAGGCTGCCCCTGCCTTCACCAGAGGCACATGGAAACACTCATGAATCCACACATCCACACATATACAACATGAGCACCACTCTAAGCCCAGGGCTGCCTCTGCATCTGTCTAAACGTTGGATTATCACTAACCCCTTATATGGAATGCGTTGTGGGCTGTAAAAAAACCTGAAGAGATGTGAGGTGACTGAAAAGTCTGTGTGAAGGGGAGAGTTGTAATCATAGAATGTGAATGAATACAAAGAACACTGTAATACCAACTGGCAATGTGTGACAATTGCATGTTTCAGCTCACAAACAGCAGTATACATACATTTAGTTTACAGATTTAAATATACAGTATTTCATCAAAAAGTACCAAGTTGTTCTTTTTTTAGGCGGCAGATTGATGGTCCAGGTTTTATGTATCAGTGCATCCAAAATATATTTTTCTGGACACATTGTGATAATCATTATTTCTGTTTACGGTGAGCTTTTTAATTAAGTCCTCTTGCAATAATTAAAGCCCCGAAAATGCCTCCAGTAACAAAAACGTGGAGAAGACAACATTAATGAATTGCTGATAATGAGCCAGTCTCAAAAACAACAACATTAAAATACCCCAAAAGGATTGGACTACAAATAGATTTTAATATTGTTCAGCAGGATCAGCTTTAAATTGAATGTGCTTTGTGTTCCTATGTTCTGTGTTTATGCTTCTTATCTAACTCTCAGCATAAAGCAAACCACTTTAGTTTTTTAAGGAAAAGTGCAATTATGCTTATGCTAAGCTAAAGACCTCCTGTTTTGTACCGTACTACTAGATTTTAATATTGAGGGGTCATGATATAAGTATTGTCAATAACATAACCCAAACATTATATCATGTTAGTTATACACGCATGATAATATTGTGTTAATAATCCAGCGTATAATAAATATAAATAAATAATAATAAAGTGTGAAAATATGGTTACAATCCCTCTACACCACTAAAAATGTATATATTCATAGTACAATAATGTTGTTAATAAAATCTGATATTGTGACCGCCTTAAAATTGTTCTTTTAATATCAAAACAAACATGCATTAAATCCGAATAATTCTATAACGATAATAATAATGGAAAAAGATAATCCCCCTAATTATACAGTATGGCAGCTGGTTTTGGCAGTGGTGAGGGAAATGACTTGAATATGTCTTTCCTGCCAGCTATAATTCTATACAGTACAGTATATGAGCCTTCATTATGGGTTGCAAACCCCCAGCCGTCACCACCTACAGAGGTGGATAGGCTAATCCATATTTACTTTAAATGGGTGCCATCTGTTGGAGTGGGCTGGATGTCAGGTGTACTGCGCCCTCATTGTGTGTGTGTGTGTGTGTGTGTGTGTGTGTGTGTGTGTGTGTGTGTGTGTGTGTGTGTGTGTGTGTGTGTGTGTGTGTGTGTGTGTGTGTGTGTGTGTGTGTGTGTGTGTGTGTGTGTGTGTGTGTGTGTGTGTGTGTGTGTGTGTGTGTGTGTGTGTGTGTGTGTGTGTGTGTGTGTGTGTGTGTGTGTGGAGGCGTTGATGACTCTTCCGCATTGGTGTGTGTTTGCACTCCTGATCGCAGCATGGGGACAGTGATGGATGCGTGTGTGAGCAATTTGTTGCCGGGTTGAGTAACACTGCAGGGGTGTGAGGTGTCGTGATGGACCGTGTATATGTGTGTGTTCTAAGCATTGGGATACCTTATCTAAGCCAAGGGTTTGGTGCTGTGCGAGACGCCGGAAGAGGGATTGCCTGTTTATATGACCTTGTTCGCTATCGCACTGTGTTTTGTAATTCCTCTGCTGATTTGTGGAAATAAGTGGACTGGGGAGTGTGCAGTGTCTCTGTATACGTCTTGTATGTGTCTCAGTATGGATGCTTTCCTCTGGACTCCCAGCAATTCACTTGTCAGCAGCAATTTGTAAAGGTCTCTTTAACTGTGACCGTTACAGACCCATAAAGCCCCTGAGTGGCGCACTGTATGCATAAAAGATAGAAGAAATGCCACTCTAAAATAGGCCTTCGCCTTTTTCCTCAGACAGAAAAAAACCCCTCCTCTCTTAGAAATAATGCTCATGGGAAAAGTTAGGTTGCTCTGAGTACAAAGGGTTTGTTTATCTTGCTACTTTATTCTCTCTGTTGCAATCTCCTCTTGAAAGGAATCACAATTTGTTCCGATCTAACGATGCACTTTGATAACGGCAGTCCAAGGCGCCGGGGTTAGGAAGATTAAAAGCTGTGTTTCCTGTTTTTCCTCAGCGAGGTGACGGTGCCCTCCGTTATCATCCTCAACACATCCAACGAGCAGTACTTCCTGCCCGGCGAGCCCATCGAGACCATGGAGCAGCTGGTCCAGTTCATCAACGGCGTTTTGAACGGTTCTGCACAGGTCCAGATCTTCTCCTCTTCCCCCCCTCCGCTGCTTTCTGTTTATGCATTCAGCTCAGAGTAGCCCCTTGCCCTCCCTTCCCTGCATGTTGTCCCATTGTAATCACACCAGTGGTCTCCATTAATCAGGCATGTTGTCTTGCATTTTAAGTCCATTGTCCTAGCAGATGAGGCATTTTTTTTGTAATCTCCTTTTGCATGTTTCTATTTCATACTGTTGCCCTTCCTGAATGGATTACCTATAATAATTTTTTCAAACACTGAGATTAAACCATAACTCTGTAATCTGGAAATAAAATGTCATCTCTTTCCTCTACTGAAGTCACCACATGCATTAAACCATAAGCCAAACAGCCAGAGGTCTTGTCCTATTCTTTCTTGGAAAACATTGACAGGACCTCTGGCTGTTTGGCCCGGCTATTTTTTGCTTGGTAAAACAAACCTCCTCCCACCAAAAAAAGCAGCCACGGAAACCTCCATGTTTCTGCAGTCCGATTGAAACCAAGGACAGTTTCCGTGTCTTCCTGTCATGCCTGTAAAATCTACCATGAGGCTTGTTGGTGCTTCATGTAGAAATACACAAAGTAATGGACACTGGACAGAAAAATTGTAAAAGCTAGATTTCATGGGCGTCTTATCCTTTCTTGGGGAAACACGAAAAGCTGATTTATTTTTTTCCTGTTGAGTCCCGAACAACACATTTGCATAAATCTCCCATGCTGATTCTAAGGGAATTCCTAAAAAAAAGCATCTCCTTTTCCCAGATTTCTGCTCTTGTGGTACATAGGCAAGCTTCAGTTTCCCGCTTTCTATCCTTTGCGATAAGAAGGCATCTACAATGCCATACAAATGTTTGATAAAACTTCTCAAACTACTTATGCAGTCCTCGCACGGCATAAACATAGGTCTATGCAACAGCTGCTTCCACGAAAGAAAAAACACATCCCATTTCAGCGCACTCACAGTAGTCCTGCTCAGTCAGTGCTCACTAATTGGCCATCCTGATGAATTAGCGCCGGGACAGATCACCCATTGGCTACCCAGGTGCTGTTGCTCACAAATGAGCTCAGACAGAGAACTGCTGGACTGAGTAAACTAGAAGCTGGTCATTTGTGCAGAGAAGCGGCTAATTAAACAATATTTTAAATGTCTGGGATGTACTACTGACCATTAAGTCCTGGATAACTGGGAGCATACTGCGTGAGTAGTTTGAGAAGTTTTAATTGACAAATTGATAATTGTTGTGTTAATTAGGGATTGTCCCTAACTCCTTCTATCAAATGGTTTAACATATAATACACAGTAACTCATCAGAATACCTTTATTAGTCCCACAGAGGGGAAATGTACATCATCCGTCTGTATTAAATAAATGGTGTGTCTCCCTGCAGGCGAATGGAGGTGACGGCTTCATTCAGAGGATCAAACGTGTGGCCTTCGATGCCAGATCCACCATTATGGTAAGTTGTTGAGTTTCTTTTAAGTAGCAACAGTACACGAAGAACATTTCCCAAGCACAATGTCACTGAAATACAATAATGTGTCATATCATAATCATATTTTTATTATTATTTGGTTATTTAGGTTAGGTTCATTTAAACCAAACCAACCCAGAACAATTTGCACAATAGCTGTTTTGCACAATTATAATGTATATTCAATCCAATGCCATTATGTGACGATGTTATATTTCTATATATTCCTGTAGCCTAGTGAGACGACTGAGTACTCAATTTGTCTTATTGTATCTTTTTAACTTGCCTAACCCTTTACAATGCTGCTGGAACCAAATCATTTCCTATTTTTTGGATGAATAAAGTATATATCTATCTATCTAATTGCAAAATAGGTCAAAACATGTTCCTCATCAGAATACCGCATCATGAGTTTCACTGAAAACGGCAATAGAAAATATTTTAACAAATTCAGGTTTACCTTTTTTGACTCGATTAAATCTTTAAAACTCACATATTTCAGATATATTTAGTTTTATTTTACGAGTTTATTTTCTGTAGATATTAGAGAGGGTATACATATAGGTAAACTGCCATTCATTGAATGTTATGGCCACTTGGAATCAGTGCAATAAAGCCTACAAATAAAGTTAAGACAAAGCTAATAAGGCAATTTGTTTGACCTAACGACATTTGCATAAATATGGAGTTGAGGTTCTGAAGAAAAAGCAATAATAGTGAACAAAGAAATGACCAAAACAATGAGCTGAAAGATTCTAAAACACTCATAAACTAAAGACAAACCACAAATTCAGGTGAGATATCTTTTTAAGGGTTTGTCTGTATGACAATTCACATTACGCTTTGTCATTGGTCCACTGTTGATTAAAAAAAGAAAGTATTCCTGAGTATCAGCCTAATATTATTATTCCCATCTTGATTTACTACGGTAACCTGCTGCCCAACCCAAACACCATTCATTTTTACGATGCTCCTGAACACCTTGTACTTGTTTTTATGCTTCACACCATGCCTCACCTTGTCAGTGTTTGCCAATTTAGGTAAAATACTGTATATTGCAAATGCCCAGGAGCCCTGCTCTTTCCCCGTCCAAGAAAAACAACATTCAGAGGACAAGACTGGGAGAACGGCCCAGAATATGCAATGTAGGCAGAAAACACTTTACGGGAAAAGAGAATCAGGAAACACAGCAGCAGGATGAGGTGGAGTGAAGACAAGTAGACAGGGTCAGGAGGGTGAACGTGCTTCTCCTCCCACTTTGACTCTAAGTACTTGGTTCTTTTAAGGCAACTGGTGTTTTTTTTTTCTACTACGG
The DNA here is from genome assembly GCF_949606895.1 of Notothenia rossii. Classification (NCBI taxonomy): domain Eukaryota; kingdom Metazoa; phylum Chordata; class Actinopteri; order Perciformes; family Nototheniidae; genus Notothenia; species Notothenia rossii. Next base: position 15,589,736 of record NC_136911.1, on the reverse strand, counting down.
GTGTGATGGGAATGTAAATACAGCTGTGTTGTACTGTAACCACAGATAAAGCCGTCCTTAAAGGGATGTGGAGAACTCTTAAAGGAAAATTATAGATGTTATTCTGGAAGAGGTGGAAAATTGAAGGTATAGCGACTTCTAGAAGTTGACCTTGAAGTGAGAAGAATGTTTTTATTGAATGTTTTAACTTTTAAGTTGTCAGATCCGGTTTCATAGTTCATATCAGTGGAACGATTTTATACAAAAAAAATTATTCTGAGCTGTATAAGAACAAAGTGTGCAGGGTTTTATTTGTTTCTCATTAGCAGCTCCACAAGAGTAAGTAACCTACATTCGGAGGGCTTGTCTTAAACCTTTATTTTCTTCTTCCTTTCTTAAATGTGATGAGATGCATGCATCAGCACGGTGTCTCGATATGATACGAAGCAGAAAGGCAGCAGCTATCACCTTGTCCCCGGAGAGCCTATCTGAATGCACGTCTGACAGGAGCATGAGGAAGCAGCCACATTAACCGCTATGACTCATTACCAGCTGTGTTAGCATAGCATACCCATCTCTACCTCATCTAGCATCACACGGCACCGGCAATTACCATCCCTCTTCCTGTGGCAATGACTGGAGGCAACATGAATATTTCTCTTCTTCTCAGCTCGGTGCCTGACAGAAGTTGTGACCGAATACTCCCTTCTAGGTACATTGTCTCTGATGTATCCTGCTATACTAAAGCCAAATGACTCATTTGTCACCAAGATCATTTAAAGAGGAAGTTGTCCTTCAGTGACTCGGACATTGTTGTGCCCGCGGGGATCGTGTTTCGCGGTAGTGGAGTGTCCCAGAAATGTTACATTTTCTATGCAGGTTCAGGGAGACATGGATGTGATTGAGCTGTTTGAGCAGTTACTGTATTTTCATCTATCTGATCCTTGGGGATTAATGCAGAGGCACTTTCATTTACCGGAAACTCAATTATATTGATTCTACAGGTTATAAGTGAAGAGGAAAAATATAGAATACTTTATTTTACTGAAGAAAAAACGGTCATTCACAACATATGCAGCTCATATACACAAAGCTACAGATGTTTGTGTTTTTTTTTTACTGTGTAGCAAGGACGTGTAAGCCTATTAGAACCGAACATATTTTCAGACAGACTTGTTTATGAAGTTGGTCCTCTGCCTGAGTTTGAAAAAGTGATATTTCTCTCTTTATTTCAGTTCAAACTGAATGTTCAATACACCAAAGGATTACAGATAAAAGGGTAACACTCTTCAGTTTGGTCATCAGTGTAAAACAAAATAAAAGCAAACAAGACAGCACATTACAAGACGGAACACCACAGTGTAATATAATACAGACATTGCGAAAATACATGACAGAAATGTAATTAATGCTTAAATATGAAAGCCTGCCCGAGTTTCTGCAAATGATTTGTGACCTGCCTTCTAAACACTCTCACAAAGCTTAATGGCAGAATGCAAATGAATGAATAAATGAATGAATACAAAATGCACAGTCTCCACTGAAACAGTAAAAGGCTTCCTGCAATTTTTCTCACAAACACATTTGGATCTCTAAATAGGATTTTGAATTCACTCAACCCTAATAGCTTAGGCTCTTTACTCTTGTAAACACTGGCTGTTTAGAGACACATAACCCCTTTATTAAACAGCCTGATAACTCACTTCACGTTTGTGCTGTTTTATGCTAAAGATACACTGTGAAAGTGACACAATTGTCAGAAAATCTATTGGCAACTATTTGGATCTTTTAAGTGAAAAATGTACTTTTACTTTTTAAAGAGGAACAATTATGCTCAATTTCAGGTACATATTTTTTGTATTCTGTGCCTCTACTCCTTTCACCCTCTGTCTGAAACCAGAGCCCAGTGTGCTCTGATTGGTTAGCTGTCCGGCTCTGTTGTGATTGGTCAACCTCTTAGACATGCCCCTCCCTCACATACAATGTGTTCTCTAGAGCGCAAGCCACAAGAAGTATGAGTGTTACACAGACGTCACAATTATCATTATTATTATATAATTACAGGATTAAACAAAGGATTCCCACCATGCATTTCAGGTAGAGTGTGTGGGAGAGAAACTCCCTCTGGAGGGAATTGTGGATTTGAGCCTTTGCAAACCATTTACATGCACCAAAACATATAGAACACACAACAAGAAAGGGAAAATGCCAAAAAGCATAATAAGGCCTCATTAATATAGTATATCATGTAGTGCTTTTGCTTGATTATACTTGCATACTTTTAGTTAACTAACATTTTTCATGCAGCCTTTCACTTAATAAGATTAAGCAATTTAAAGGGTTTCAAGACAATTGCAGAGTCCATTCTCATAGTGGTTTAAGTAAACAAGCTTGGATGTCTTTTCTTCTGAAATACATTTAATCGTGCAGCAAAATTCTAATATTTTCTCTCTTCTGTGCTTTCCTCATTTACTCCATTATTTCCCTCAACCCATCCCCATTGATTTTCCCTTTTTGTCTCCATATTCTCCCTCACACGTCCCCCTTTCATTGTCTTCCTTTCATCTTTTGTCTCCTGCTCTCCTACATCAGTCGGTGTTCCGCAGCTCTCCGATGCTGGGCTGCTTCCTGTTTGGCCTACCGCTGGGTGTAATTAGCCTGATGTGCTACGGCATCTGCACAGCCGAGTCAGATGATGGCTCAGATGACATGGATGCGCTCAAGAGGGAGGGCCTGACTGATGAAGAGGAGGAGGACGAGGAGGACGAGGACGAGGAGAGGCAACGCACCGCTGAGCTGGAGGGCCCCGAAGATGAAGAGAACGAAGAAGACGATGCAGGGGAGAAGGATCCCGAAGAGAAGAAAACCGATTAACACAGGGGCTCCCACCGGAGAGAGGATGAGAGGCCTAGGCAAATGCGGTGACATGAAACTCAAAGACATATCGATGTATTACTGTTCTGCTTCTTTGTTTTTCATATCACTTCCCCTCGAAGCCCCTCTAGCACAGACGGTTTCCCATCTTCCAGTTCTGTGTTTAAGGCCAGCTGCTGAGAGAAGCCATGTTTCAAAATAAAAGCTTTTTAATGATGGAGTTTAAAACATAATGTTCAAAAGAAGGAATGACTGTGAATCAAACAAACCACTTATTTATTACGATCGACCAAACGGTGGTTTACCCTTTGATGTATACCCTTTCCCATGTTGTTTTGTTACCACTTAAATGCCCCTATTATGTCCTTTTTTCCCGTTTTTTTTCTTTCAGAATCCATGTCTTGAATACATCTTGAAACTGAATACACAGAATGATTTAGTTTGCTTCCTACCTTCTACCCAAAGTGATAGATTAAAGTGTGTAGAAAAAGAAAGTGCCCAAAAAGGAACATTTGCCATAAGTCTGTGCTTTTTTGTTTTGTATGTTACTGCCTGAAAATAATTATTCTGCTTCTTCTACTTCTAGGGGTGCTAAGTGCCAAGATAGTCAAACAATTTACTTCATTTCAAACGCCAGCTACCTGTTACTGTCTATTTATGAAAATAGTTGATGAAAAAACCTAGTGGTAATGGCTATCAGTCTGTCTTATACTAGAATATGGCATATGGATATTTTTTTCAACATGAAACCTGCTCAGAATTCCTTGCGTAGAAGGTCTGTACCTGTACATCAGACAGTCATAACATGCATCAGTAGTTCCTGCAGCTTTTAGCAACTCATATTGCTCAGATAGACTGGCTCTTTCTGTTTCCTTATTTCAATCTGTCCTCCATCACTGGCTGCTATATTGAATTCAGTAGGCAGGTTGAAGTTTAAATCCTCATGCACTGAGATGTACACTGAGCGTACAAAATATGAAGCCTGTCTTCCTTCTTCTTAGTTTCATTGCTTTGTGTCAGTCATAACCCCCTATTGTTAGTTTTCTTAAGGCTCAGAAATCAATCTCAATCCTATTTTAGTTCCCTCATGACTAAAGTGTATGTTGTAGCTTGAATCAAGAAGAGGTTAGAGCTTGCTCTCGGATTCTAGTAGAAAGCTTATTTCATGAAAAGTGCACCCAGTGTAATACCATTTTTTTTTTTTAAATGCACAGTTGAGTGCATCCTGTTGGATTTTGGGGCTCCTGAGAACACCTTTCATTATATTCTATATTAAAGGTAAACCTTAAGTTAACACGAAACTCAGGTTGCAATCTTAAGATTTGATTTACAGTGGTTTCCATGGAGACAAAAGCATGTTTTCATCAACTGTTAAAAGCTCACTCGTGATTAGTGCATTAGCAAAAATAAAAATGCTTTAAAAATATTTATGCTTATTCACTTTTTGCCAAGCTTTATATAGGAAAGTTGAAGCCACTCGTGTGTCTGAAGGGAAGCATATGAACCTAGTTTTAGCAGGTGGTTAGCGTAGCTGAGCACAAACACTATGACTAAGGGAAAACAGCTATCTTGATTCTCTCAAAAGATAATATCACTTACTTTTTAAAATTACATTTCTTTTTATTGTATAGAATTGGTGTGTGTTTTCTTGTTGCCTGGATACTGACAGGGAATAGCCTATCAGGAAGTCACTGCACCTGCACATTTAACTTGGCTAACCTCCAGTAAAGCCACAATATTTTATACAATAGTGTTATTATACAGATTAAACAAACAATATATTATATTCATTAGTGAGCTGGTTGGCGTTTTTTTTCTTTCAAATATTTAATCACAGTCAAAGATTTCTTTCACCCTGTTTCCAGTCTCCTTGCTAAGCTAGGCTAAGCTAATCAGCTGCTAGCTCTGTTTGTATATCCATCAGACAGACATTTAATTGTTATCGGCAAGTAACGGTTCTTCCCAAAATGTCAAACTATTCCTCCAGAGTGGTTTGCCAGATTATTATTCACTCTGCATTTATTTTACATTATTCATATGAAACATTAATTCGTTATATTTAACATACAGTGCAGCAGAGTAATTAAAAGTTTGAAATGTGCAATGACAGTTTATAACAGGCTTTCCCTCAAGGGAACTTTAACACATGGTGATGAATGAGCATTAGCTTCATCCCTGACCTTGGGAACTGTGGCATGACTAAATCATTCTTAACTCTTAGTCCACATCTTAACTTTAGCTTGAGCTTTCAATCGCTTCTCCTATAGTCACAACTGAACTCCTATATAGACTTTGACTTAAGATGATCTTTTGCGGTTAGTTCTACATGTTTTAAGCTGTTTAAATCAATATCGTGAAAGGGTCATCTTCAATTCTCATACACGTTAAAAAAAAGTGTACAGTAGCTGAGTAATACACTTGACGATTTGTTATTCATTTCATTGTGCTTTTATAGTTCAGTAAATATTGTAACTTGATCAACTTAGGAACCTCAACCTAAGCACACCTGTTGTTTTAAATATACAGAAGTTATCTGTATTGTTACTGTGAAACTGCACTAAAGGAAACCATGCCCACGCCTTGCCTTCTGGTCTTTGTAGTTGCCTACCATTCTCTGCCAAACTTCCTCTTTGGGTTGGAATTGAGATTGTCACACTTTATTACAGGTTTGAAAGATTGAAATAAAGATTGTCCTCTTTTTTTCTGGTCGACTGTTATCTTTTGTCCATCTCATGTACATATTCTTTGCCCGTTTTCCATTTAGACAATCTATTTTTCCATCTATCTCCAATTATCACACGTATAAATGTGTTTTCCCTCCATCGACAGTATAATCCTAGGGAGAGGTGTCTCAATTATAGCAGATATAATCACATTTTTGGAGATCCCGGTTAAACCGCGCCTGATTGCTTTACTTGATGTGAAAATCATTTATTTCTTCTCTTTAGGGAATGACAGCGTTCTAAAGTCAAACTTAGATAGGCCTACGTGACTTTACATAATGAAAAATCACCAAGTCCCGGCGTACTTTCTAAAAGGCCTGACCCTTACACAATTTGAGAGAGAGAGAGGAAAGAAAATGTTGCTTTTGTGAAATTTGATAGGTTGTTTTTTAGGTCTGATAAAGCAGGAGAATGTTCATTTTCCATTGTATGTCATTTAAGGGATAAATTACCGCAAAGGGGGAGATAATATATTACTACATCAGAATCAGTGTCATTGAGTGGTGCTGATGCAAAAAGTAATTCACCGCTCAATTACCTCGCTATATATTCTGCGAATGAGTTTCATTGCGTGGCAAATGAAGGAGGCCTGCTGTCTCTTTTCTATCGGAGAAGCAACAATCTCATGCACTAGACAAGGGCAATTACACCTCGCTTCTCGTTCTGACGTAAAGGCAAGATAGTAATCATAGAGGTGTTTAATAGTGGAGGGTCGCGTGGAGGGTCAAGGCAAAATGAGAGATGGCTGGTGCTTGGAGCATGACTTTTTCAGGGGAATTCTGAGCTCCGTTTGTGTCACTCAACAATGGCTTATTAGCTTTGCTCACCATGGAAACGAACCCACACTTTTTCCTCTGTAAGGCTTTGCTGATCCAGTTAGAAAAGCAGTATTTTTTGCATTACGGCTGATAGATGACTGCAGCTGCTAAAGTCCGTATGCTGCCACAAATACCTCAACGCCTAATTACACAAAAAATGTCGGTAAATTGGACCTTTTCAGATGTCACCTCCCCACAGTAAACGCCTATATTTGTGTGTTTATTTTCCCCTTCAGCGGTTATTTATAATTTTTTCTTAGCTCCATCAGACTATTTTTGGTGATGTGACTTCACATCAACAGTTCAACCGGGTTTAATGGCCGCTTGTCAGCCGATTGATGGTTGTTCTAGCTGTTGTTATGACCTGACATTTTTTTGCAAAACTTTTCCTTTGGATTGTGTGAAATCGACTGTGGGAAGAAGCCCATCAAAGCTGTCACAACTTCTGGATAGATATCTGGAGGATAGTAACTGTCAGCTGAAGAGAAGATAAGAACAACACATTCAGAGTCCAATTTACACACTGATAATCTACATTAAATATTGACTCTTTCAATAGAAAAAACATACATTTTGGAAACAATTTTTCTTACAATTTCAATCATGATTTCAGTTTTGACACTGCTATGAAAACCTAAACTCTCCATTAGTGCTCCCTGGTGATAAAGGTCACCACAAAATGGCCACACTGCATACAATCACAGTATGGCAGCCCCCTGCTGTACACTGCTTTCCTTTCTCTCCTGGAACATAGTTACAGAAATAGAGAGTGATAGACAATGACATTCCCATTCAAAGCGGTGGACATTTTTATGTGTATCCTTCTTTTGACATTCTAAAGAACTGTGATAATTGTTAGCAGGCATTCCATAGCATATGGTCAATACCTGCACTTCTTCAGTGCTAAACAACTTTTTAAAACGTTTGCAAATTTCCCCTCTGTGGGACTAATAAAGGTATTCTGATTCTGATTCTGTATATGACCACGTTAAAGTGTTTGTATACTCTGATTCTTTTTCTCAGCATACAAATCTTTATTCCAAATTCATGGTCCTTTTAAAAACAGGCTTTGAAGATGCAATATGGTCGTATCACTTATATTTAGAAGAAACAGCTTGATGTAAGCAGATAACTTTCACAAGCAGGACTTCACTGTTATCCCCACTTCGCCAATACACAACAATAACACTTCCTTGTTTCTTAATCACATGTGACTAAAGTAATCAATCAGAACAAAGGAGGCCTTAGGCTTAAATATAGGAAATCCATAGAGTTAGACTCAGAAGAAAATGGCAACTGTTTTAAAGTCACTGATATTACAAAATATACTTTAACACTACAGTACATTTAATTTAGCTGACACTTTTACCCAAAGCGACTTACAATAAGTGCAATAAACCATGAAGATACAAATTCAAAGATACAAAGTAACTCACATTACTCACACCATTACTGAGTATAAACCTAAATATTTTTGATTATTTGCTATGCGTAGTTGCACTTGATAAACTATGCTAAACTTTGCTCAAGTTCAAGTGTGAAGCATGGTAAATGGTCTATTAGAAATGATAACAATTCAAGACGAGTGCAGCTCAGCGCTGCATCCAAACTCCATATCTTGGTTTGTGACAAATCTTGATTTTTAGCTGAAGCGTACAAATGATGCAACGCTCCGCAGAGAATAACAAGTGCATGGCTCATATTATCCCTGTCACCTCTAAAAGCACTGTAAGCATTTCCCTGTTGAGTGTTTCTGCTTATCAATCTGCTGTCACACAGCTGCTGCCTAATGATGTCGCCCGGGTCGTGATCATTTACTGAAGGGACCTGTCTCCTCGGGGGGGTCAGGGTGACTTACAGTACCTGAGATGTAACTGTTATGGAGGAGGTGACATGAGCCTGAGCATAGCTGCTGTTGCCGTCACTTGCCAGGGGCTAGATCCCTTCTCCAACCTTATTACCCAAAGAGCTTAAAATCAGCTTTCAGAGTCAAGGTAAACCACGGGTTCATCGACACATGGATGAGGGTGTGTGTCACAACCTTCCTAGCATGAGTTAAACTTTAATCTGATCCTTAGTCCTTCTACTCAGATGTCTAGGGATGTTACGTGACTGGCCTTCTGGGTCCAGAGCTTAGGCTACTCCCAGCTTTTAATGATGTGACAGTAACAACACCCACACTCAACGATACTTATATTGCATACACACTGTTTTGCAGCTCAAGCAGCACATTTGAAAGAGAGAACTTGTGGTTTCTGAATCCCTTTAACCCCTGAAAACGGGATAACTCAGGGAATACTACTGGAGCATGAGGAGCTGAGCACGAGATTGTGTGAATAAAGTGGGATTTATTTAAGTTAAGAGCTTTTGCACATTAATCCCTTCAGGGCATGTCTAGAACATTTTGATGGGACATGCTCAGAAGAGAGGGCCGTGTTTATATGGAATATATATCATATACTGCCCTATAGACCTGATCATAAAACAATCTTTACATCACTGCAATAGAGACAAGAATCAAGTTTGGCTTGTTGTGGAGAGAGAGATATGATTTAAATTTATTGGTGGTCTTTAAATATTAATGGACTACTAAACATGTAGCTAAAAGGGTATACATGAGTTATGTTTTTGTTTTAATTAGAGCTGGACCCACACTGGTGTATTAAATTATTCATTGCCCGTTTAGCTTTGGATATTATCCTCCATAAGTTTGATCTTTTATATCAATTGCAGCGTTTAAGTGTCAGTCTTCTTATCTTGTTTGTACATGATTTGTTCTGGATTGATTCTGTGCTAAACACACACATTACACGACCAAATATTCACAAAAAAATTAATCTAAACAAATAAGAAAGATGTAATACTTATGTTTAACTGTGAATACAGAGGAAATAGGAGAGAATTAGAGAAAAAGGTTTAGCATTTTGCAAAATAATCACATTTGTCGCAGACCAGCCAGTCTCATAACTGCTAGCTAAACATAAAGCTAAAGCCAGGATTGGTTCGCCTGACTCGGTCCGAAGGTGGTGCTTGCAGGAGCAGTGATTTCCAGAAGTAATCCACCATAAAATAATACATTCTTTGTATATTCAACAAAAATAGCCTACAACATGTTAAATATAGGTGCTAAGCGGAGCCAGGTGTCACGATCTGTCTGTGTTGTGTTTTTTCTTGTCTAGATCTGTCTTTTGTTTTCTGTCTGCGTTTTGTTTTGTCTTGTTTAGATCTTTCCTTGGTTTCCTGTCTTTGGCCCCGTCTCAGGTCGGTTAAATGAAATCCTTGCTTCCCTCACTTGCGTCGTTTCCCTGTGTTTAGTCCCTCCCTCCAGGGAAGCATGGAGGGACGCAAGGAAACCACGAGAAGCAGGGAAATGAGTTTTAAGAGCAAAGCGACGTCCTTTCCTCCGGAGCGTCAAGTGAAGCGACGTCTGTTTGTGATGACGCCGCACAGCTGTTCGTCTGACAGCAGCTCTGTCCCCGTTATTTTCACAAACACCCCTGCCACACATTTACTGACACACACATTTGTATCATCTGTTGTAGACCCCAATAAATAAAATCAAATAAGAACTCATTCTCAAAAAAGATAAACGCCATTCTTAAAATGTATAAATGAACAATAGTTTGATTAATATTGATTATTAGTGCACAATAGAAATAAAATAATTGAGAGAAGAAAAAGATATATATTATCTATCAAAACCCAGTTAGATTAACAGTAATTGGATTGCAACTTGTATTCTTTTGTGTGGATATGTAGCAAATTAACATTTTAATAGCACTTAATGACTGACTGAATGGAAATGACAGTAAATGAAAATATAAAACGAAAAAAGCGATCATGAAAATGTTTCCAATAAATGAATAAAAAGATTTTTGACCACTTTGTTGTTCAGATATATCACATATTTGTAACTAAATGAATTGAAACAAAACACAGTTTAAACTGAGGAGTGACTCTCGTGATTTTCATTTATTTTCTTCACTCCGCTGGGGTACTGCTCTCATGTCAAGAACAAGAAGCATGAGATCAGTGCATGCACTGCATCGTCCAATCAGTGAGCGATACACAGTAAGGGGGCGGGGCGTGTATCTGAGGATTTCATCGGAGGATGGACTGGTGGTTCCTCGATTATCGCTCCTCCATTATCGCTCCTCGCTCCTCAATCCTCGGTCCTCCGGCAGAAATAAGAGCCATGGGACGGTACTCAAGATGGCGCAGACAAATCAACTTCCGGTCAGACCGAGGACCGAGGACCGAGGAAATTAAAATAGTCGACCTGAGACAGGGCCTGTGTGTTCCCTCCTGGTTGGTTTCTTGTTTGTCTATGACTGTGTTCATAGGTAGTGTTCTGTTTATTCCATTTTTGCAACCTTGAAATAAAGGTATTTTCAGTTTTTTCTGCATTTGGGTCCTGCCTGCTTTACTCACCCTGACAGAAGAAACCAACCAAGGATGGGCCCAGCAGATCCATTTGAGCCGGAATGATTGGATTTTCCCTTTTCTCTGGCTTACTGCTCTGATCGATGGAGGGGAGCGTCCGGTGTTCAGCAGCGAGAGGCTGTTCTGGCAGAGGCGCACTAGATGGCTACGGAGAAACCAGGCTTGGTGAAATTCTTACCTGGCTGGATTTTGAATTTCCTCTCTGTGTGTGATTCCCGGCCTGCTAGCCCCAGGCATGCTAGCTCTCTGCCTCCCAATTCCTAACCTGACACCATACGCCTCGGTGTGTTCCGTCTGGAGTCAACCTCTGCTTCTTCCCCAGTTCCTGCTCCTGTCCAGGAGCCATTCTCTCGAACTCGTCTGGCTTTTGGAGGTCCACGGAACCTCCAAAAGCCTCCTAAGAGAGGGAGTCGCAAGTCCAGATTAGCAGCCCGAGCCCCAAGAGTCATGGTTCCGGCCCCAGTTCTGGCCCCAGCAGCCATGGTTCCTGCCTCAGTCCTGACCCCAGCAGCCATGGTTCCGGCCCCAGTTCTGGCCCCAGCAGCCATGGTTCCGGCTCCAGTTCTGGCCCCAGCAGCCATGGTTCCGGCTCCAGTTCTGGCCCCAGCAGCCATGGTTCCGGCCCCAGTTCTGGCCCTAGAAGCCATGGTTTCAGCCTCAGTCCTGGCCCCAGCAGCCAGGGTTCCGGCCCCAGTTCTGGCCCCAGCAGCCATGGTTCTGGCCCTGGTTCCGGCCCCAGCAGCCATAGTCCCTCCTCTAGTCCCTCCTCTAGTCCCTTCTCTAGTCCCCTCTCTAGTCCCCTCTCTAGTCCCTTCTCAAGACCCTTCTCTAGTCCCCTCTCTAGTCCCCTCTCAAGACCCCTCTCTAGTCCCCTTTCAAGTCCCCTCTCGAGCCCCCTCTCCAGTTTCCTTTCAAGTCCCCTCTCGAGTTCCCTCTCGAGTCCCCTCTCGAGTCACCTCTCAAGTCCCCTATCCAGTTTCCTTTCAAGTCCCCTATCAAGTCACCTCTCAAGTCTCCTCTCGAGTTCCCTCTTAAGTCTCCTCTTGAGTTCCCTCTCGAGTCACCTCTCAAGTCCCCTCTCCAATTTCCTTTCAAGTCACCTCTCAAGTCACCACGCAAGTCACCTCTCGAGTTCCCTCTCAAGTCTCCTTTCGAGTCTCCTCTCAAGTTCCCTCTCGAGTCCCCTCTCCAGTCTCCACTCAAGTCCCTACTCAAGTGCCGTTGGAGGTTCCGCTGGGGGTCCTGCCAACTCTATGTCCTGTCCGGTTGGGGATCCCGCCGACTACTCTTCTGCCGGGGGTCCTGCCAACCCTTTGTCCTGTGCCGTTGGAGGTCCCGCCGACTACTCTCCTACCGGGGGTCCTGCCAACCCTGTGTCCTGTCCCGTTAGGGGTCCCGCCGACTACTCTTTTGACGGGGGTCCTGCCAACCCTATGTCCTGTGCCGTTGGAGGTCCCGCCGACTACTCTTCTACCGGGGGTCCTGCCAACCCCGTGTCCTGTCCCGTTGGTGGTCCCGCCGACTACTCATCTGCCAGGGGTCCTGACAACCCTGTATCCTGTCCCGTTGGGGGTTCAGCCGACTACTCTTCTGCCGGGGGTCCTGCCAACCCCATGTCATGTACCGTTGGGGTCCCGCCGACTGCTCTTCTGCCGCGGGTCCTGCCAAACACTGTGTCCTGTGCCGTTGGAGGCCCCGCCGACTACTCTTCTGCCGGGGGTCCTGCCAAACCTATGTCCCGTGCCGTTGGAGGCCCCGCCGACTACTCTTCTGCCGGGGGTCCTGCCAACCCTATGTCCCGTGCCGTTGGAGGGCCCCGCCCACTACTCTTCTGTCGGGGGTCCTGCCAACCCTATGTCCCGTGCCGTTGGAGGCCCCGCCGACAATTATTCTGCCGGGGGTCCTGCCAACCCTATGCCCTGTGCCGTTGGAGGTTCCGCTGGGGTTCCTGCCAGCTCCATGTCCTGTCCCGTTGGGGGTCCCGCCGACTACTCTTCTGCCGGGGGTCCTGCCAATTCCATGTCCTGTCCCGTTGGGGGTCCCGCCGACTACTCTTCTGCCGGGGGTCCTGGCGGCCCTATGTCTTGTTCCGTTGGAGGTGCCACTGAGAGTCCTGCCAATCCCATGTCTTGTTCCGTTGGAGGTCCCGCCGTCACCTGTCTCGCCGGGGGTCCTGCCAACTCCTGGTCCTCTTCCGTGGGGGATCCTGCCGAAGCCTGTCCCACCGGCTCCGGTTCCTGTCCGGCCGACACCGGGTCCTGCCCGGACTCCGGAGCTGTCCCGTCAGCGCCTTCCTGCCCGTCCTCAGGAGTTGTTCCGTTGCTGCCTGCTTCGCCCTCATGCTCGGCCCCCTGAGTTCGCCCACTGTGTTCTTCGCCCCTCCATGGACTCTGCCTTGCCCCCGGGCCGTCTGCCCCAGACCCCCACCTTGGACTCTGCCTTGCCCCCGGGCCGTCCGCCCGAGTCCCCCTTCTTGGCTTCTGCCTTGCACCCGGGCCGTCCGCCCAAGATCCCTTCCGGGCCCTCCGCTGTGCTCCTGGGCTGCCAGCCCAAAACCCGTCCTCTAGACCCCCTCCACCCACCCTGGTGGCCCTAGTTTTGTGTCCGTCATCCGGTCCCCCTCCACCCACCCTGCTGGACGTTGTTTTTTTGAACGTTTGTTAGATTTTTGAACGTTTGTTGGATTTTTGAACGTTTGTTGGATTTTCTTTTTGATGTTTTGGGACGTCTGGGATCCGTCCCTTGAGGGGGGGTTATGTCAAGATCTGATCTGTTTTCTGTCTGCGTTGTGTTTTGTCTTGTTTAGATATTTCCTTGGTTTCCTGTCTGTATGTGTTCCCTCCTACCTGTTCCCTCCTACCTGTTTACTTGATTGTGTTCACCTGGTGCCCCTGTGTTTTGTCCTCCCTCCTCACCTGTCTCTTGTTTCGTTGATTAGTCTTGTGTGTATTTAAGTTCTGTTTTTGCTGTCTGTCATTGTTGGTTTCTTGTTTGTCTATGACTGTGTTCATGGGTAGTGTTCTGTTTATTCAATTTTTGCAACCTTGAAATAAAGGTATTTTCAGTTTCTTCTAAATTCGGGTCCTGCCTGCTTCACTCACCTTGACACCAGGTTCATTTTTACGTTTTGTTTGCAGTCTTTACAAAAAGCTAAGTTATGCTAATTCTCTTTTGGCTCCAGTTTTCTACCTAATAGTCAGTGTTATTTCTCTTCTCAGGGAACTCTTGGAAAGGATGTAAATGAGCTTGTTTCCCAAAATGTCAATCTATTCATTTCACACCTCTGATAGGAACAATTAAATAGCCTGACGAATGATTATTATAGTGACTGCATGTGTGGCAGGTGCATGATTTATTAATTGGTAGAAACTTTATAGAGACGAGCACAGTGAAGATCTTATTTTGAAGGGACTTACCCTTCAAACAGACTCCAGGCAAGGACAGTCACACCCTTGACCCTTTCTGGACACAGCCCTTCACCCCACTAAAGAAAGTTAATGCATTTAAAACTTCTCCGATGCGTTTGAGGGTCCATGTGAACAATGACAAGTCGAGTAGAGACAGCCACTCTTCGCAACAGCAGTGCAAAGTGCTATTTGTGGTCATCACTGAGCCTACTTTAGCATCCAGCACCACAGAGGAATAACAGCACAGCGCCTGTAGAGAGTAATAACATCTTAGTGCTCCTTTGGCCACATTTGACTCAGGCCAGTGGTTAACTTTGCAATCTAATAGGAAATGTTTTCTTTTCAGCTCCCTCTGATAGCTTTTTAATTGCTTTCAGTGACACTGTCACCTCTCTTTCTCAATAGCCTGGAGACCATGTTGTGTTTTCTACGGCAAGGGAGCACGGTAATGTAATCATGAAATAATCATAATTAGGAAAACATCATTGTGAGCAGTTAGTTGGTTTAGAATGACCCAGAGGTTCAAATTAATCTCTTAAAATACATTCTTGTTGATAGTAGATGGCCCAGGAACACATTTAATAACAAGCAATAATGAGGCTTGAGGCCTTTTTCTTTTTGTAGGAACCAAGTGAGCCTCCTCTGGGCTTTCTGTTAATTCATCTGATAGAAACCTTCTGGGCTGTAATAAGACACAAGTTCTTTTTTTGGCTTGTTGCACTGAAAATATTGTCACTGCATGAGGGTACACTGAAAAAGTGTCTTTATTATCTGATAACGGTGGGGTAAATATTAGAAAATAAAATACAACACAATACATATTGATGCTGTCATGGCTTCACTCAACAATAGAATAATCTACAGTCTTTAGTTTTTGGGGTATTCTATGAAATCAATAAGGCATTCACTGAGCCAGCTATATATAATTGACATGCTCCACTTCAAATTAGGCACACGTTCAGTCAAAAGCGTATCAGGGAATCTAGTTTATCCACAACTTGTTACTAATAGAGCATTTGTCCTGAAAAATGTGTTGAGTTTTGACAATAATGTACTGGTCCACACTAATTATTAGGTTTTTTCTGCCTTCCATACTGCCTTTTTACCCTTAGAAGTTGCATCCAGAATGTATCTGTTACAGATCTATGCTAATTACACTTTATTAAGACAAAATGGCCCCGATAAAATTCAAAAGACAAACTGTGTCTTAATGACTGTCCTTTCATTAGAATTATCAAACTAACAAACGCTGGTTTATTTAAAACACAATATTGGCTTTTTAGTTTTGATACACATGACTATTTTGTGTGGTTTTAGGATCATTGATAGTAATGAAGTGAAACAAATTTGCCTCTAACTTTTTTTCATTCTGCTAAATTATGGCATGATGTTTAAAAGTGTAATGTGTATCATATGGCTATCACGTAATACTGATTTGTCAAGTCAATAGCAGTGGAAGTGAAGCCATTGTTGTATTGTCATTATTTAACAGGGATTTGTTTGGTTTGTTATGCTATTATGTAGATTTGCATACGCCATTATGTCTTTAGTTGGGTTTGTCTGTCAGTAGGATTACGGAAAAACTAGTGGCCTGATTTCCATGATACTCGTTGAATTAGTTTAGCATGGGCCAATGACAAATCCATTGAATTTTGTAGTGCCATTCTGTTTTCAAAGTGACAGAGCAGATAATTATCCAAATAAACAAACAATAACTTGCATAGTTTAAATATGAAAATACGTGACATGTCAAACAAACTCAAACTGAACTTCCTCCAAACTTCCTCAGAAGAACTGCTGCAAAAAGAAATTGAATACCATATAAAAAACAACCCCACAATGCCTTTGTCAAGCAGCTTTGCTTTTAAGGCAGTGAAATGTGCAGCCTGGATGAGCAGTGCAGAAGTTGTCAACCAAATATCCAGATAAATCTTCTCAGAGCTCCATGCACGCTGCCTCAGACCACCCTGGAGGATCTGGCCCGGAGGTTCATCAAGGACAGCTAAAGGCAGATTCCGAACTGGCCCAAAGCCCTGTTTTTCCCAAAGAGGGTTGTCTTCTGTGTCTTGCCCTTCTATGTGTCTTCTTTCCGTATGATGTGCGTGCCTCTGTGGTGTAGCTGCAAGTAGGGCAGAGATTGTCTGTCATGCATTTCCGCCTATCTGGACTTGGTTCAAACAGAGCGGAAAGTGAACGCACCGCTCAGAGTGGGCCATGCAGTGCAACTCTTGCCAATGATGACAGAAGGGGAAAAGATGGGGAGGCGCACCTGGAGTTAATGAAAAAAATGTAAAGCTCATACGCAACATGAAAGGTCCTGCAGGATCACAGCCTGCCACAGCCACTTAGAGGCTGCATTTGTCATGAGCCGAGAACACGGCAAGGCAGCTAGTGTAGCCTTTAGAGCAGGGGTGGGCAATTATTTTTTCCATGGGGCCACATGAGAAACAAAAAATATTGTGGAGGGCCGGGCCAAAAGGCTGAACTCAATTCTGCATAATATTAATTTTATTTCTTTATAAAAAGCAGTAAATAGCATTGTTTTGACAAGCTGGTAAGAGTATATGTTATAGTTGAGCAATGAAAAAGTGAGGTTGCCTTACAAAAAATGTAATTTATTCAATCAAATTTCCCAAAACAATGGTAAACAAAATGTGAACGTTTTTCACCATTTCTGACTCATATTAGTGAACATTTTCAGTCGCATTCACTACAAAACACATTTTGAGTTTCATATACTGTTGGAAAGTTGTGTAAAGGTTCTTAGCATTCTTAAGACATCACAACATTGTCTTTGTGCTCCAAACATTCAGCAAGATACATCATATTGAACTGTCACTGAACATCACTGAACTGTGATTTTGAGAAAAGGCTTCCAAAGAAAGTGTCCCAGTTCACTGCTAGTTGGTTCCTTTACATGCCTACATTTGTAGTCTAACCACCTCATTTGGTGTTTTTAAGTTCTTTTTTCTTGTTCAGTGAGAGAAATCTAGTCTCTGCTGGGCTTTAACGAGTGCATCGAAGTCAGGTTGAATGTCTGAGGTGGAGATGCGAAGCACAGCTGACAGATGATCATCAGTGAGAGAGGATCTATACCTGGATTTCATAAACTTCATCTTTGAAAATGTTTGTTCACATATGTAGGTAGAGCCAAAGAGAACCAACATCTTCTGAGCATGTCTCCTCATGTTTGGAAAGTTCTCCTCCTCGAGAGAAGAGTAGAAATCCAGCAGAGATCCTGACTTAAAGCGCTCTGCCAGTACTGCATCAGACTGCAGGTCAATGAGTTCCAGCTGAACATCACTGGGTGCATTATCCATACTGCAGGTAAAGGGAGAGGAAATCATGAGCATTTCATCCTCGATTGTTTGGAGATCTTCAAATCGCCTTGAAAACTCACCATGCAATGCTCCTAACATGGATGGATTTCATGAACAAAAAGGCCCTTGCCTTGCAGTTTGGTGTTCAGTTCATTCATCAGTGCAGTCACATCAACAGCAAATGCAAAATCTGCCATCCAGTCCTCGTCTGAGAGCTCTGGGATGTCTTTGCCTTTCTTCTCACAAAACTCAGTCTTGAATCTCTGCTTTCAGGTCCCAAACTCTTTTTAGCACTTTGCCCAGGCTGAGCCATCTGACAGCTGTGTGGTAGCCGATGTCACTATGCTCAGTCTCATGCTCCTCCAAAAGTGCAACAAACTGTCTGTGATTCAATGCCCGTGCCCTGATGAAGTTGACTATTTTAGTAACAACATCAATAACATGGTGAATTTTTAGCACTGACTTGCACAACACATGTTGGTGTATAATACAATGCAAAAATACCAATTTCTGATCTGCGTCGATTTCAGTCACTTTATCTTGCATACGTTTCAAAAGTCCAACATTTTTACCTGTAAGATTTGGACAACCGTCTGTTGTGACACCTGCCAGTCTGTCCCATTTCAGTCCCAGCGTGTCCATGCACGCATTTACCTCCGTGAACAGATCGATCCCTGTCGTCGTCCCTTTCATCGGCCGCATTGCTGCCAGCTCCTCCGTAATCTTGAAGTCCGGCGTTATCCCACGGACAAATACGAGTAACTGCGCTGTGTCGCGGACATCACAGCTCTCGTCCAAAGCCAAGGAGATAAAGTCAAAACTTGCCACTTCATGTTGCAGCTGAAGCTCCAGATTCCCCGCAATGTCCTCGATCCTTCTCGTCACGGTTCGCCTGGACAGCGGGACTTGCTCAAAGGCTTCTTTTTTTTCAGGGCATATTAGTGCTGCAGAGTCCACTAAGCACTCTTTGACAAACTCCCCCTCTGAGAATGGCTTACTGTGTTTAGCTATTTTGTGGGATATCACGAAGCTGGTCTTGGTTGCTGCATCCTTGGATGTGTGAAGCTTGGTAAAAAAGCCTTGCTGCTTTTGCAGCTTAGCTAGCAAAGCGTTCGATGTGCGCGCCCTTTCAGCATCAGTCAAGTTTTTGTATTTCTCCGCGTGTTTCGTCTCGTAATGCCGACTCAAATTGTAGTCCTTGAACACAGCGATCTGCTCCCCGCAAACTAAACACACGGCTTTACCTCCGACTTCAGTAAATAAATACTTAGCAGTCCAATTTTTGTTGAAAACCCTACATTCGGCATCTACCTTTCTTTTTTTAGCATCAGCTGACATTTTTGAGCGCTAAAGTCGTCTTGTGACAATTATCCAATAACGCGCACGTCTTGATTTGGCGTATTGCGTCATTATGTACGTGAATAAAAAACAACTTCAAAATAAAAGCATTGCAGCTTTAGTCCATGCATGAGGTAAAATTAGAAAATATGTTTATTTTGTAATTACCAATTAACCTTACACGGGCCGGTCAGAGTCAACCAAAGGGCCGTATGTGGCCCGGGGGCCGTACAGTGCCCAGGTCTGCTTTAGAGAGTCCTCCGCTGCACCAGTTTGTATCAATCAGCCTATCCTGACAGCAGCACGATACAGGAAGAGAAACAGATGCCAACATAAAAAGTAAACTGTAATATCAGCCGTCATCAAATATGTGTCGCAGAATTTTTTTTATACATTAAATTCTTAAGAATCAGAGGAAAAGATGCACTCATGTGACCTCAAATAAAAGCCTGACATTGTCTCATACTGTTAAAAACTCAGGCACTTAGGAGGTAGGACCCAATTGCACGACCCGGGAGACAGAGGTAAAGTATTGGTAAGATACTTTATTTTTCCAAGATATAAAAATGAACAACAAAAATTGGTCGATATAGCAAATCTGTAGGTGAGATGACAAAAATGAGAACAAAAGGAAAGCGCTCACGTGGTGATGAACAAAACGTATTAAGAGCACATAGAGAGCATAGACCTGACTGTGGCAAAAAGCAAGAACAAAGATCTGACCATGACAATAGACAAAACGCATAGACCTGAACATGACAAAAACGAACTAACACTGAACACTGGGAGACAGGGGAATTTAAACACATGACAATAAGACACAGGTGGGAACAATCAGGGGCGGGACTGACGCTGATGAGCACAGGAGACACAGAAGGGATGACAGGTTAAAAACAATCAGGAAATTAGACACACCAGGGAAACTAACGACAGACAGGAAAACACGGGGAGAAAGACCAGACAATACACAGGGAGGAAAACATGACAAGGAGAACAGAAAAACACCCTCTACCAGACACACAAAACTAAAAACGTGACACAACACAAGAATCGTGACACATACCTCCACAGTAACCACACTTCCTTTAATAGTAGTAATCAGTGCTTTTTGTTAGAGCATGGTGCCTACCCATTTACTATTTTACGGAGCCTTAAAGCAAACCTTTTACATCTTAAACAAGTTATATGTTCTTGGAATCTGCTTTATACTGATGTTTTATTCATCTCTCAGACAAAGACACAACTACAATTCTGAGCATGTCACTGCTTAGCTGCATATCTCTGCGTTGAATACATGGAATAAACCATAATACAATAAGATGAAAATCTTCCCAAATGATGAATGCCGATGCCGCTGCTCTATTGCTCTGCCCATTTATCTTTCTTTGTAAATTACACATTTTTCTGCTTTGATATTCTTACCCCTCTCCATCAAATGCAATAGAGGACACAGGGGTTATTCATACTATTTTTCTCATTGTATTTGAGGTTGAGCCTTACTACTGGACTACTGCTGATACAAATCAGCTTGTTAGATTCTCAGATCCATTATAGCACAGCACAGTTCACCATGACAACTGCAGTAAATTAACCACTCCACATTTGCAAACATTTTTTGAAAGACGGCTGTCTTTGAGTTTACACAGAATTGAACAAAAGCTTTTGGAAATGAGAAGCTGCTTTTGCTGTAACGCTGTGTTCCATCATTGCCAGCTGAAATTACAAAAGTGGCTCGCATATTTTATCAGCTCCTGGAACTCTAATTCAAAACTCAAAATTGATGTACAGAGCCCTTGAAATTATCATTGAGGTAAAAAAAAAAAGAAGTAATTTGTGAACACACTTCATCCTTACAGAACATAAGTAGGCCTACTGCAAATCCCTGGATATTTCAGTGACATGTGAATATAATTAGATTCCATATTATTCATACATCCAACACATTACATACTAAATTGTAGAGCAAAATAAAGAGGCTTAACTTCACATAAAATACATGAAAGTTGGAGAAAGGTGGCTTACCGCCTAAATCATGGAGGTGGGGATTAAGCAGTTTCAGGTTTTGCTGTTGTTAAAAATATCTAAATATATCTGGCATGTTTTATGGTTTGATGTAGTCAGTGTGGATGGAAAATGGAAGGTTGCAGAGGAACCTATAACTGTAAAGATGATTTATGACTTCCTAAAATGATTGTGGCACAAACAAAATTGTCAATTTTCATGGTCTGCGCAGGTATCACAAGGCACCTTAACCTCTTTATTCACATGGGTCCAACCAATGCGAGCAACAGAGACTTCTTTTGGGTTTGTAGTGACATGTCCACTTTGCACTGTGTATAACCCCCATTAAAAAAAAAAAACATACTATCCCCTGTGACTGGCAACAGCCCACACACAGCTTGAAAACAACATGTTTCTTCTTTAACTCCAGCACTGCCTTTCCCATTTATGATGCTCAGATAGAAACTCTATTTCATTTTAATTAATCCCTTCTCGTTTTTTGTAGCTTCTATCAACAGTGTCTGATATCAGAGTGAATCTCAATAGTTGCTTTCCTTTGCCTATTAGCATGCTGGCAGAAAACCATATTTCTGCATGTGAATAAACAGTGATTAGAAAACAATCTGAACCTCGAGAGGATCAGAGATTGGACAGCCACACTGATCAACACTTTCTAATTACATTTTAAATGGCAGACATGTGAATAACCCAGTATTTAATAAGTAACGTTAAAATAAATGACCTGGGTTAAACTATTCATGTTGTTGGCAAACACCAGTTCTGGTGCTGCATTATGGATGTTTTATATATATAGCATATTAAAGAATGAAAAGCAGCACAAGCAAAACAGTTTATGATTCCATGAGAACTATACTGCTTGTAGTTTATACATTTTTAGAAATGGATCATGTGGATTTGATTTTTTTTACTTTCAATCATCCCATTCTAACGAGTGTAACATTGCAACAATTCACTCGCATACTGCTTTATGAATCAGTTATAATCTGTGGATGATAAGTTTGCCACATTACAAGTTTGTCTATAGCCTCTTTGAACTAACCTTGCTTCTTCCTTACTGCTATTTATGATGTTCATCAATAATTTCCGTGCGGACCTGATGCTCTGCAGTCAAACTCAGATGGATTAATCCTCATTACTGGCTAAAAAGGCAAAGCAAGTTAAATTAACAGCGTGCACTCACCCACCAGACACTCTTCACTTAATGATGACATGTTTTATAAATGCATTTAGTTAAATAATGAATCTACATTTATAAAGAATGATGATATGAACACACAAACTAGACTATTTTCTGAAGAAGCTGCAGTTTGATTAAACAGTAAATAAATGAGCAGCTGAAGCAGAAGGAGCTGTAGAAATTGAGTAAATTCAGATAAAACTACATTAAGAGGGACGATAATAAGATGCAAAAAATATCAAAGTGTAATGGATGTGAAAGCAGTTAAACTATATATACATTGAGCAAACTTATAAGGTGGTATCCAAGTCTCTGAAGTCTACCAAATTATTACTGTACAGCAGTGGCGGCTGGTGGAAAATATTTTTGGTGAGGCTGTTGATATAGTGAGTAAAAACTTTTTTTTGGGGAGAAATGACCCCTTAAATTGGGACTTCTGGTGATGTAATGGCCCCATAAAATCGTGGTTCTTGGGCCAGGAACAACCAGACTGAGTCGGGCGGAGTATGCTAAACTAACTGCGGTCAAGCCAGCCTCCACTCGGGAAAATCTAGTCAAGCCAGCCCTCACGTGATATTGCGGTGCGCGAATATCCTATTCATTACGGTAGAGTCAAAAATAATAATATATTATATATATCATATACAGGTATGAGCTATCATCACTGTCCCCAAAGGTCTTTTATTTTGAAACTGTACATCAGAATGTCCTGATTTTTTCTGAGTGACTACATGGGGTGTCCTGCTATCACCCTGGAGTGAGATGGATCTATGATACTGGACAGTTTTTGTTTTATTCTCATCTAAAAACAGGGATGATAGCTCATATATGAGACTTCAAAGGTCTTTTATTTTGAAACTACATCAGAATGTCCTGATTTTTTCTGAGTGACTAGATGGGGTGTCCTGCTATCAACCTGGAGTGAGATGGATCTATGATACTGGACAGTTTTTGTTTTATTCTCATCTAAAAACATGGATGATAACTCATACAATAGAGATTTCAAAGGTATTTTATTTTGAAACTCTACATCTGAATGTCCTGATTTTTTCTGAGTGACTAGATGGGATGTCCTGCTATCAGACTGAAGTGAAATGAGTCTTTGATACTGGACAGTTTTTGTTTTATTCTCATCTAAACACAGAGGGAGGATTTTTGTTTTTACTCTACCGTAATGCATAGGATATTCGCGCACCGCAATATCACGTGAGGGCTGGCTTGACTACGTTTTTCCGAGTGGAGGCTGGCTTGACCAGCAGTCTAAACTAGAGAGAGAATCGCTGTCAAGGGGGCTACTACAACAAGATGAACATATTTGACCATGATTTAATTGTAATACACGTTTCAAAAATGCCGAAGTAACAACATACTGATACCAGATAGTAAAAACCATGAATTAAGGCTTTGACAAGTCTGCAGACAGACGGCAGGCGAAAAAACTTTTAAAATGCGTGTTTTCTAATGGAGATTTGGCTAAGCTAACGTTGTAAATGCTCCGACCGTCCACACTCACAACAACGGCCTATACAGACATAAATAAACCAGCGACTGTATTCGCCATGACACAGACAGTATGTGGTCTGTACTTGTTTAACTTTTGTCTAGTTTCTGAACAGATATGAAGAGCTGTGAGCTCTGAGTGCTAAGAGCTAACAGCTGTGTTGTTTTTCTGGGGAGCTCATTGAAGATGACGTCACGGCTCCGCCGATACTACCCCAGTTCCTCACGAGTCTAAAAAACAACTCACGTCAACGCACGTAAGCAACGTGAGCGCCCTCGTGACCAAAATATTTGACGGCGCTGATTGGCTGAAATTATGTTTCGGCGGCACAGTTTACTATTGAGACTTTTGCAACGTGCTGGTTGCTGCTGTTTGGCTCGGGGGCAGCGCCCCGTAATGATAAACTAATGCCAACATGTGGCATTAGTCAAACAAGTCAAACATGTGACTTATCAGTAACTTTAGACATCGTAACAGAATTTTAAACAAGATTTTATTGTAAATTATACATTGTACTGATACCAATTGTATGATATTTACCTTGTTCATTAAAAATAAAAAATAAAATAAAAATATTTTTTTGAAATATATATTTTTTGAAATATTTTTTTTGAAATTTTATATATTTTTTTGTATGTGGGAAGAGGTGGGGCTGCGCCCCATGGGCCGGCCGCCACTGCTGTACAGTTCCTTTAAACTGTGAAAGGGACAGTGTGTACTTTTTAGGTGAATCTATTATTAGAAATGACATTTCTATTCATAACTCTGTTTTAATTTGAGTGTACATTCACCTTGAACTAGATTTTTTACAAAGATTTGGAAATATGTATTGTTTTGCATACATTACCCTCAGAAAAAATACTATTCGATAATGTTAACATAAGAGAAAATACATTTCGTAGATTTTCTTTAAAAATATGATTTCCATAATTTGTCTTGAATCTCATTTTGTTGAAAATAAAATTACAAGAAAATCATGTTGTGAACCCATATCTTGAATTGTACCGAAACATACATCGAATGTATTGTGACAGTTTTAATTGAAGCTTCGTTACCTATTTAATATTTTGAATGTAAGCCTAGAAAGCCTCTGATTTCATTCAGAGTGAAGTGGAAATATTCATATTCTCTGCACAGCTCCGGAGCTGAGATTCTACTTTTCATAACTCAGATGACAAAGATGAACAGCTCGTGAAGCTGTTGTCTGTTTTTCAGACATCGTCCTGTCAAAAACTGAGGAAATGTTGAAGATGGAAAGACTTGAAGCAGCAGCTGTGGTAAACTGCCCGGCACTTCGTCAAACATCCTCCCCAATATGTCTGCTGCTCTGAATTCTGAAATGCAGACATCACACTTTGCCTGTGAGAGATAAACACGATGATGACTGCTTTCCCGATGTCAAATACTCGAGCGTCTGGGCTGTGGTCTCTGCCGGTGATAATGAAGTGTTGTTGTCTTGGCTAACAAGCGCTCTCTAACCACCGGCTCTCTCTATGAAATCCTTAACAGCCCATGATGAGGAGGCCTCCATGTTGGCTTGTTATGTGAATAATAAATCATTGGCAACGTCGTGGCCTTGACACTTCTGTGATCATAGCAGGATAGCACTCTCTCCCTTTATTCTCGGTTCATATCTCACAAACACTCTCATCCGGGGGATTGCAATGGAGTGACTTCTGTCTCCACTTCACTAATGTTGGATTGTGTGCCTCAGCAGGAATATTACTGGCACCACTGCACATACTGTGGCATTATTCACTGGACCAAATGAATCTATGAGCCGTGAAATCATTCAAGGGGTGTAATGATAGGCGATCGCATGTCTGTTCTGACTATTGTGGCAATAAAGCACGCTGATAGAGTTAACACTGCAAATATGCACTTTGGAATGTGTTAGATACAAAAGCAAAGTTAGGGCGCACTGCACTTCCTCTTTTTTCCTTCTTCATCTTAAAGTATATTGTTTGGAGACAAGTGGACACTTTTATTACACATCTAACATCTCAAAGGATGCCCATGCTCATGCTGTAATGAATAGAAAATAACAAAACAAATGTATACCTGGCCCTTTCTATATTTATATGGTGTATTTGTGGCAGACAGCTAGCTACAGGGAAAGTGATCACACAGCATTATGTATTTTGAATTATTTTCCAATATAGATTATTACCAGCAAGTTGCAGCAAGTCATTAAAAATAAGTAGCTTCAGAGTTTTTGGGGTTGACTGATTTAGCAGATTAGTCTAAGATAGCAAGATGGTTGAAATATAACAAAACAACTAATGAAAGCATTGAGAAAATTGAGCTTTATTTTCTTCAATGTAAAACATATTACCACACCTAATGCTAGAACACTATAGTGTTTTTAAATTCAGAATAACCCTCAATGCTTTAAAAAACAAAGAAAACCAAAACAAGCTATAAATAACAATGAAATACATTGATTAAGCAACATACATTAACATGTAATGTCCCAAATAGAGTATTCAGCAACATGCTTCTCTAGTCCCAACCCTATTCAATACTAATCCATCAATAAGTCACATGAACCAACCCTCTGCGCCAACATTTCCCCCACAACAAAACACATGTTCAACCTCTTATTACAGAGAAAATAGAAAAGGAACAAAACCAATATCACCCGTTGTGTACTCCACATCCTCAATTCTGAAGCTTACAAACATGATTATTTTTGCACATCTTTTTAATATGTCTGATTTGTTCTACCTTTTTTAAACGTCTTCCTCCAGTTGATTGAACATATGTACTGTCACCGAATGTGTACAATCAACATTAAAGAAATTGTTCCTAAAAAAAAGCCCCCAGCTTTGACATTGTGTTTATCCCTGTATTTATCTTTATTAAACAATACATTTTCAAATTCTTTCACACTTCAGTATGATTTCCCTGTGCTCTGGAGCTCAGGCACCTAAGGCTTTGAGTAGATTTGGATGGATATTCTTTCCACCTGTGATTTCTTGAGCAATGCAATCCCTTACCAAAGTTGCATTACAGTGTAACATTTGTCAACATTGCGTAAGACTTGATTAGAATAATAAGATGGGGGTCAAAATTGCAAATGGCACCAATTTGGATATTATCATACGCCTCTCCTCTGGCAGTTTCTCTCATCCGGAGCTTCTGTCTCTGACTTATGTGACTGATACCCTTGGGTGATTCATAAGCCACGCTGCCTACTGCCTAGCACTGTACCCATCACTCTTTCCACATGTCCCTCCCTCTTCTCCTCCCCCGTGCTTTATAGGTGGCTCATCGCTGACAGCCCACAATGTCTGTGGGGGAAAGTGTCTGCCACGCAGGGCTCTGGTATCTCACCGCCCATCTGTCATCAGAGGTCCAGCCCGGTTCCACACTGTGTCCAGGGAACATCAGGCGTGGGCTGGCATCCTCGCCGGTGCCTTGATGAGTTCAGTGTATGCTCATAGTTACACAACCGCCCAGGGATTGGATTTATGTCAAGTTAAGCAGCAGGTTTTAGCAGATTTGTGTGTCTATGTGGAGCCACTGTTGACGGTTTCACAGCCTCGGCAGTTATCACGTACTGCATGATAGGGTGAGACTGAAGACCTCCATTCACACGACAAAACTAAAGATGATGGCTCCATGAATACAGTACAGCACAATAAATCAGGAATTATTAGGGATGTTCATTATAACAATTACCCTGGCAACTTTATTTCTTATTGCTGATTTCTTTTTGTTTTTTATATTATAGTAATTAAAGCTTTTAATAAATCAGAAATGTGACTTTGATTCTTAAAAAGGACAGGCAAGTATAGGCCAAATCACTAAAGTCATTCCTTGTATATATTTTATGAGCTATTAAGCATTTATGAAGATGACTTTAAAACAACTTTGAAGATTTGTACTTTCTTTCAAATATTGGCTACTTTATTCAACTAGGCTCCTGTTCAGAGGTGAATATTGTAATTTGTACCATCCATGTTCATATGTTTTGGTATTATATAGTTACTTAATGCTAAATACAATAACACATGACCAGCTTTTTGAATACATTGAATACATTATTAGTTGCAAACAATAATAAACAAATGAATGTAACACGATCAAGAATAATTCAATAACCTGCAATAGTTAATTAGACTATCTAAGGCAGGGGTCTCCAACCTTTTTTAGGATGAGAGCTACTTTCAAAAAATAAAACAAGTCGTGAGCTACTTTTACTCCTCTTTTTTTGTTTTTTGCAGTGTATATATTTAGCACATTTTAACATTATTATATGCTTACCTTTAACCTTTGTGTGCTGTTTGGGTCTGTGGGACCCGTTTTCAGTGTTTACTAAAAGAAAATGTATGCAATTTAATTATTTTAACCTGCTTTATTTGGGGGCATGCACCCCTGGGAAGATTTTTGTTTTTTAAAGTTGAAGTTAAATGCATCAATCTTTGAGCACAACATGAATTTATGGATACAGCTCTCAACACTCATATGAAAGGGAGCTGTATACTTTTCAATAATCCAAACATCTTTAGAACACACAGGGAGGCGTGTGGCGCGTGGCGCAGTGGAGTAGTGCGTTGGTGTTCGGATCAGGGGAGCACAGGTTCAAACCCCGCTGCAGTCAGCATGTGGTTGTGTCCCAGGGCCAGACACTTCACCCCAAATTGCTCCTGTGGGGATTGTCCACAGTATTGAGTATGTAAGTCGCTTTGGATAAAAACATCTAACAAGTAACATGTAAAGAATATGATCACAACCAATAACAAATCATTTAAACTTGTTTATTTTTATCTTATTTAAGTTAGCATTCTTTATTTCTTTATGCATATTTTACTAATCACATAATTTTAAACTTTTTTTTTTTACTGTCTTATAGTACACATTGGAATGATTTCTTACTTTATTTTGTACATCTATATTAAATAGATAAATGTGTGCTCTCTCTAGCTCTCTCTCTCCCTCTGTCTCGCTCACTCACAGAGGCTGTGTGCCCCTTTGGGCGATGACGGCTTGCGGTAAAAAAAAGAATAAACATATTTGTAAAGTGGGGGGACACAAACGGGATTTTGAAGAGTGGGGGGGACATGTCCCCCCTGTCCCCAGTGGAAATTACGCCATGCGTGTGTGTGCGTCAAGTGCAATAAATATATATGCAAGTTGCAACACACACAGAGTAAAACTCTGCCCCTCATGTGCTGTATAGGCTGGCATGACTAGGCTGTGTTCAATGGGGCTGATGTGTTGTGTCGATTCTGCCAGAAGGAAAATCACGGTTAAACTCCTTATGAAGCGGTGAGCTGCCGCTCCACATTGCTTTTCTTCCCAACTGCAACGCTGGTCCCGCAAATCAAGCAAGAACGTGATTGGTCGATATTCATTGTGGGGGTGGGGGTGGGGGGAGGAGGGGTGTTAGATAGATATAAAGTTGTAGTAAGTAGATAGAACTCGCTATGATTGAGGTTTCGTTTATGCATAGGGTAGATTCTTTTAATTACATTTCTTTTTTTGTTGTGTGTATTTTTTATATGTTGGATTTGCTTGGCGAGCTACTTATTGAGAGCTTGCGAGCTACCGGTAGCTCGCGATCGACGTGTTGGAGACCCCTGATCTAAGGGGACTATCCACGTAACCTGTATTGCTGCTGATATAAGTAAGCTTCATCTTTTTGCTACATTTGATGGAAGTACTTTAAAAGGCAACTTTGGTGCAAGATGGACACCAGCAGGAAAAGTGCAGATTAAGTGTTTTTTGAGTAATTTAGAAATGAATATCTTTATTAATGCTTGACATACACCTTTACAGGTGGCTACTGTCATTTATCAAGGCTCATACAATAGTTCTGTATAATCAACTACGCTTGACCTTGCTTGTGTTGTCAAGTGCCTCGTGCGTGGCGTAATAACAACGCGCGTGCACAAAGCCAATTAGCCCAGCTGAAATTTGGTTACCTGTCAGCCAGGTAGCCTACTGTTAGCGTCATTATGTCGTAGCCGCTAATAAACACAAAAGAAGAAGAAGAAGAAGATTATGTCGTAGTTGACCGGTGTTTATGTTTCTTTGAGAGAGAAGACTAACTGCAGTCACCATGACGGGTAATTATTTCTACTACAAACATTGGAAAGAAGAATTAGAGGTTAAACACATAAGTGCACAGTGCCCACCTGCCCCGCGGTGTTGTTATTTTTCTATTCTAAAAAAGGCTAACTGTAATTGCTAGCTAGCTACTTAGCAACATTATATGGCCAGAGAAGAAGCCTGTTTGACGGTGTGTGTTACTCGGAGGGAGTGTTACCCGGTTAAGAAAAGGCTTTCAGGATGTCAAGCATCTTTCTGAGAGAATTTCGAAATATATAAACAGCATGACATGACGTACATTTTTCCAAAACAAATATAAACGAGGAATGGAGCAGCATAACAGCAAGTCGAGGAGAGAAGGTATGTGACCAGTTAAATGTCAAGTCTGACCACCTGTGTTTATGTGTGGGTATTGGGAAATAGTCATAGCATGTCAATATTTTGTCTGTATGCTTGGTTGTTGTTGCTAAGGCCCATCATATTTATCCCCCTAAGAAGTTAAGTCTAAGGTATTTTTCTTATTTTGGTTGAGTCAAAAGCATGTTGACAAAAACACAATTGTATTTCCTTGTAATCTTTCATAACTCTTCAAATGTTATGCTAATTGCTGAAAAAACTGGTACACTGGATTGTTAAACAGTCTATGGGTCATACAGAATAAGCCTCCTTAAACCCAAATAACTCTAGTTTCATTTCTTCTTATTGGAGTTTCACATTTTCTAGACGGTTTAATCATGTATCTGCCTGTGAATGGCCTTTTGCAAACACCGTGAATAGCCTACATGTATTTTTGTTTAGTCTCATTCACACCAATATATAAAATATACCCTAACCCTAAGTTCATAAAACAGGGAGGAAATTGGTGAATTTTCTGAAATTCTTATCATGTTTACACAAACACTTTTACAAATTGTTAATAAGGAGACACACCTTCACAGAGTATCCTGCTGCTGTACTGAGTGAATAAAAACCTCCAAGACCAATTTTAGGACGCATTTCAGTAACACAGTGTGTGTACCCCAGTTTGCCAGACATTAATACTGAACATGTGATTCTATCAAAGGCCCATTTCCAGTGGTCTCAGCACTTTTAAATCAGTTGCTAACCCAGATTTGGTCTCTACTGAATTCCAACCCAGATCTTGTGTCTTGACTGGGCACATAGCACAGATCACTGAATGGGTGATTTATCAGTTCTTGGAGTGGTGGGAAACTAAATGATTTATGGCTGAGCTCTTTTTTTTTCTACCCAAATCTTATTTATGTCACTGCTTCTGTCACCGTCACTGCAGCCGTCTCGCTTTCTGACTATTCTTCTTTCTCTTTCCCTGTTCTTTTCTTTTTTGCTTTCTGTCTCTTCCTCTTTAGAGGTCATGCCGGGGAGATGCAATTTAAAGTTTGATGGATAATCCTAATACGTGCTGAAGTTCCGGGAAACCTTCTGTGATCTCAATGAGCTCTTCTGACTGATCAGAAGCCGCAGGTATGTGACGTTTCCTCCCATACAATACTGACACAAGTCAATCCCAGCAAGTGTTCATGGTGGGATGAACAGGAACAAGCACTTACACAAATACACATGCACAGGATAGTGTCAAACTGAATTAATGCTCACACTGGAGCATTGCGAAATGCATGTTATTGCTTATTCTCTCTTCCGTAGAAAATGTGCCCGATGAATAAAACATTTGCGAATAAACACATATATTGATTTAAATATAACTCCATGAATACACTATAGATTGCTCTTGAGATTTTGTCCCTCTCCTTTCCCTTTACCCATTATTCCATAATCACTGACGTTAGCATATTTCTCAATCTCCCTTTTTCCATTTCACCCTTTTGCTATCAGCAAAAAATGAATTGGACTATTACCACCCTCCATTCAGGAAGCACAGCCGGGGGATATAAATTGGTCAAATGCAAACAAGTGGGATCCGCTGATCCTGAGTCACTAAGTCGGGAAATTTAGGCCTTGAAATGTCTGACAGCTTAAATCACTGTCACTCTGGGCAATGGTTCAGAGAGAGATGGACAGAGAAAGGAAGGAACAGAGAAATAAATAATGAGTTTCTCTGTAATAGTTTATCTGTAGGGCCACAAAGGGCGGCAGTAAATATGAAGAGCATTTAAATTCAAGCTTGTCATCTCTGGCTCTATGCCAGATGACCACAGTTTGGCTTCATGCCTTTTTCATGAGCCCCCTGTTGATAACAATTCAAAATCATGATCTGCATTATCTGATGTAAAGCTCTCCTGAAATGTCCTAAAAGATTGTCAGCCTGTCTGAAACAGATATTCCGCTGTAAAGGGTGCGGGTAAAACCACTGCAGGACACGGGTCTCTTTTGGTATGAAAATGATACTTGAAAGGCAAGATAAAATATTCACCAGAGAGAGATATGGGGAGATAGCGTATAGCCTTGAGCAAGCCTGACTCCTGCTGTGTGAGATGCAGAGAGAAGGAAAGAGATATAGGAAGATAGGGAATAATGGAGAGCTAGAAGTAATGTAATAAGAAATGTAGTGCAGAGCAGATGAAGAAGGAATGACCAGTAGGCACTTAACACCTCACGACTGTAAATCTATCTGTGCCTATTAAAAGTTACCCCCCGTGGAAAGGTCGCATGTGTCTAAAAATGGGTTATAAAGCGCAGAAAGTAGTAGGAGTTACACAGCCTATAAGCACTTTATATTTGAGCTAAAAAAACCAAGACATTTTACCTCCACATACAGCAAAAACAAACCTCATTTCCCACCTGACATGATGTCCCGACACTTCTCAAGAGTGTCACAGAAGGACACATCCTAAAGATCATTAGATCATGGGAAGAAAGCACGATTTATTGATTCAAGACACTAAATTGTAGGTTGCCATTGATTAGCAGACAAGGGCTTTTTGCTTGTGTCTCTGTCATAGACAGGCTTTTGCTTTATTTTTAGGCGAGGGATGATCGATAGCAGGCCGCTTCATGAGGCTCAGTGGCGTTGTGCCTCCCTGCGGAGCCTGCGTAGGTCAGACCAAAGCACTCGCAAAGGTTGAACCAATGATGGGAATCAATGGATGGGGAAAGGTCATCTAACATGGCTGTTTACCACAATGGTGGAGACTTTCTAGATACATATTGTTTCATGTGGACTGGTCTATACCTCATCTATAGTTTTCGTCTTTTCTTTTTGCTTTTATCGGATGGTACAGGCGAAGATAGAAAGGAAATGGGGAAGAACCAAGTTGAGCTTCCAGGTTGCTCCATATTTTACAGCCCTTTTTTAAACTTCTGCTAGATAGAAGTCTAGGAAAGCTGGCTAAAGGAAGTGAATAGCTGTAACATTTACCTAGATAAACATATTTAGTTAAGAGTATCGTCTTGGTTTTATATAGTGAACATATTTATCAATCTCATGGGAACAATTTTTGTTAATGAACCATTTTGTTTTGTACGTTTACTCTGGCAAGGTTTTAGGGGCGTGAGGGATGCAGTCGCGCCATGCTAGCAGTTTGTGAACAACTTCACAGTGCAATTAATAGAAGGAGAAGGTCATTATGATTTATTGCTAAGATTATAAGTTGTATATGTCAACAAAGTTGGAAAAAAAGGATGCATATACCTTTTTATTACAACCCTCACTTGTTCACCCTAAGTAACTGAAGTCAAACAAAACTCGATGTTGCATTCATGTGCAATGTGTAAGAAAAGGTATAGTTTAAAACCTTTAATTTACATTAACAGCAGAATATGAAGAGGTTACTGTGTTGACTTTCAATAAGTCTATGTAACGTTGCAGGGATACTGAAATGAGCCATGTTGTTCTGTTTTGTATACCATTCATACCTTTTTAATTTTTACAACTCACTGCACTGAGGAAATGTCAACAACCGTGTGACCTTGAAATGTAGAGTTGTGTGTGTGTGTGTGTGTTACAATACGTGGTGTGTAACCACTGTGTAGGCTTTCTTTTTGCTTTAACATGGTTTGGGGGCATAGCCTCTGCTGGGTTTTGTTGTTTATGCATCTCTGTGTTGTCTCCCATGGTGATGCTTTATGCTGCTTTTAAACTGGCAGATATTACATTTATTTGGCCTGATAACGCTTCTTGCATCCATCGCGGTGTTTCCGCTCTTTTGTTTGAGTTTGTCTAGGTTTCTGAATTATTCTTGTCAGACTACACAAAGGAAGGTTGTTGTATTTTTATAATTGGTAATGGTGTGCACACACTGCAAATGTCTCTCTAGAAAAGGAATGTAATTGCTGCTTTGTAAATAAGGGTTCAGATGGTGGGCTTCAAACCCATAGATGGTCCGATGTTCTTCCATCATTGTATATATTGATATGTTAATGCACTTTATCATGCAGCTATAAGAGAACATAGTTTTACTTTTGTTTTTTTAAGTTGCAAATCTTTTACTTGAGTCAAATATTTGAGTACTGCTTTCTATCTATAATATGACTAATGAGTAATTATGGGTCTCAAAATCAGCTTTTTCTGGCATTTTGTAGTGGAGCAGCTTGAGCGTATTCAGATCTGGTATCTACTCTTGTAATTCCCCTAATGATCTTTGTGCGGGGATGAGTAACCAATCTGAACAACACAGTCATGAAATGTTAAAGCACAACATTTTCCACAATTAAACCAACGTTGTGAGCAAAGGTGACCTGACAGCACAATTATCGCTCCGCACTGTTTCAAGCTGTACTCTGCGGCGCTGTCTATTCCGCATGAGGATCCACTCGTGAAGCGTACATCCACCCACTTATGTGAGCTGCTTGAACCGTTCGATGACTCAGCAGCTTTACACAGCGAAATCACAATCTGTTTTTGAGAGGCACTTAAAAATCCTTAATCCATTCTCAAATTGGCCCTGATGCAAGTGGCGGTTTTTACATTGTGGTGAGACAAATTGTTTATGTACGGTTTTCAACTGTGTTCAAAGTGAGATATTTGTTTTGTCTGGAAAGCAAGTGATGCAACTATGGGGGAAGCTGTATCAACCATGTTTATTTTTCGTATAAAGGTTATTAGGTTCAATGTCAAAATGTCAGTAGAACTCAACTGATGAAGATTTCATATTTAATGCTTTATGGATGTTTGAAGAAATGATTTGCAAACGAGTATGAGGAGCAGCTGGAAGCTGTCAAGCTAATGTTACACAACATATTTTCTCTATTGCAGCTTGTCAGACAGAGCACACAGTTAATGTACAAAAACATTTCAGCTGTAGAATTAATTATGTTTGTTTATTCTTTTGGATATTTCTCTTAGCAGTTCTTTATTGCTTTTTTGCCACAGGCATAGCACATGTATTCAAATGACATTATGTCATAAGAAAAATGAATCCTTGGATGCAGGTTTGCTTTTACAAGCCAAAAAGGTTGGGAACATCTTGGCTTTAACACAACTTACACTTTTGTTTGTGAAAATATTTTGGAAGATGCATGTCATTTGTTACCTAGCCAAATGTTTTATTGACATTTCTGTCATATTGGTGACATATTCAAGTTCATTTAAGATATTTTGGGGGATTCCTTCTCTCAGCATAGTCTCTGTTGCTACACGGACCCTTGGAGCACTCCCTGACACAGCTGAGCCTTTCCAAATCTATAATATTTAATATACTCCATTTCCCCTATCCCTGGATCAGCCTTTCGTAGTGCTTTATGAACAGCAGTAGCTGCAAATGACTGTAGCTTTCAGGGGACCGGTGTGACACTAACAGGTGGCTTAAATAAAGTGTGCACTAGACATATGTTGCAGTGACATACTGTCTTATTACTAATAATCCATTATAAACTTTCCTTCACAAACAGCCTTAGTTAGCCTGCAGCAAATGCGACAGAATATGTTCTAGAGCATCGTTTCCTTGTTGCAGAAGGCTGTATATGAAATCTGCTGTAGTTCTTGTACAGTGGTTCACATTATCAGTGGCTCAGGTGCTGCTTTGAGAGAGATAACTGGTGATTATAGAAACATCTACACCCGTGGGCCCACAATCACCCAGACAGCCTCGGCAGTGCTGGTGTCAGCAGCCTGCCGGTCAGACAGGCCAGCCGCTCCTCTGACTCACAGCTGAGAACATTGATCCCTGCTACCAAGCCTCCTCATGCTCATTAGTGGCATTACTGGGAGCATTGCAGGGCCCAGGGATCCTGCTCCAATTGGACACCAGAGCTAGTCAGCGGTCTGAAGAGAAATGATAACATACCCAGTTTTCAGGCCAAGGAGCCCACACAAGGTGTCAGGAGGATTAGAGTAAGGCACAGACTTGTTTGACTGAAAAAGTGAGTTTAACAATCTTGAGGCCAGCTGGTCAACTGTAGTGTATATTAGAGGCTGAATTGTGGTTTCGGTGCCCGAGGACATGATGACAACAGCATTCAGGCAGCTATGGAAATAATAACGAGCAAGTTTAGAGTGAGCTATAACCGGAGAAAAATAGTTTTCTCTCTGCGCTCGGAAAGTATTTTACATTCACATGTTTATTGCAGTCGTCACATTCACAAAAAAAAAAGGTATAATGTCAACTCTTTCCAGGCTTGAATACTGCAAGAGGAGGATTTCCCCCTGTGTTCCTCTGCTGGTAGACGTACAGCAAGGAGAAGAATTTGAGGCGCGCACCTTAGGCAGATGAAATGTAAAATCTCTGGTTGTTTTTTTGTGTGTAAAAGAACACATTTACATATTTTCCAGAAGGTAAACATTATCTGCAGAGAGTGCAGTGTACAGTTTGCCGGTGATTAATGCATAAGAGAGAAACACTCCCCCGTTTCCCCTGCTGTCCCAGTGCTGCAGCTTCACTGCTAATTTGAACAAATGTCTGTCTTGTTCTTTGATCCGTGTGATTAGTGAGAATTCCACGGTAACGGAGATAATTCATTGCTTTCTTATTCTCAGCCTGTAATTGGTGGTATGTAAACAAGCATGTCAGTATTAAACCTTTACATAATGTAACAAAGAACACTAATTACTGTTTATGAATGCAGTTTAAAGGCCTTAACAATATAGTGACAATTGAAAATGTGATACTTGCCTATGATTACAGCTTTAGTGGCCAGGTACTGCAGACGCGAATGTCATTGCTAAAGGCAGACTACGAACTGTTGGAGCAGACTCATGCATTATGCATTTATTCTAGACAACCAACCATAGAAACTTTGTGTTTTGTTAGGGGATAAACATTTGAAATGGTTGTAGAAAGTAAACTTGAGGAAAGAAAGTTGTCGAGATTGTCAAGGTCTCGTGTGTTTTGCATCTCAGGTGTGTGTGTGATCACAAAGTGTCGCCTAATGCACTGTTCACGATGCACGTTAAAAAGGGACTTCATTCGATCCCAACAGCGCCATGGTGCTCCCTCAGTACCAGCCCAAAAATACTGCAGCTGAAAAGCAGCAAATGAGCGCTGATATTCTGCTTCCTCTCTCAGAAACAAACGTCTGACATTTGCCATCTTGCACATTGAACATTGCACCTTATGCTTCTGTCAAAGAATACCTTTGACTTTCACTAGTAATTGTTGTTTGAGGGCACCTGAAAGGAGAATTTGAGGCAGAAGGATTCCAAAAATATCCTGCATATTTATATCGTACGTTCAAAGCTTCTGATATTGCTCGCTTTATCTAAATATATATATATATTTCTCCTGAGCGCTTAGTTTGAAAACAAATGTGGCGTTGTCACTGATAATAACAGGAACATTTTGGAATATCTGAATGTCAATCTGACACATATAGCATCATGACATCAGTTTGGATAAATGTCCTTAAAGCTCTAGTATTCTTTCAAGTTTAAAAAACAGCTGAATCAGTTGAGCTAAATATGCCTTGTCAGATGTTGCAGGAAAAGTCAGACATTTTGTCTTCCAGAGAGAGCAGAGATCAGGGTCAGCTACATGACAGTACCTGGATCTGGCATTGAGTTTTTTTTATAAAGGACCATTCTGTACTTTCTTTTAGACATCACCATACATGAAGTATGGTAATCTTCCTTTTTGTTTGTTGCTTAAATTATTACAGTTTAAAACATATGATTAAAAGGGCCTGTTTTTTACGATCCCAATTTCTTGTCTTAAGCATGTGTCCTTGTTAATGTTGCAAATGGAGCTGCTGTCATGCAAGAGAAATGGCAGACACCAGTATTATCATATCCTATCATAAAATGTAACATTAAAGACATAATCACACACAACTACCTGTTGAAAGAACACTTTATCTTGATTGATGTCTGTACAGAAAAAAAAACAAATATTGAAAAGGAAAAATGTAATAAACTTTAAATCTTCTGGAATAGGGACATGAAAGCTGTTTCCCCATGCCTCCAATCTTTGTGCTAAGCTAGGCTAACCATATGCTGGCAGTAGCTTCTTATTCTATGTCATTTGTCAAAAACATCGACATCAGCCTCTGTATCAGTTTTAAACATTTGTCTTTAAATCTACCTCTTGACAACCCTTAATAGTTATGGTGTGATAGTAAATTGCTGGATTTACCCTTTAACAACTTTAATGACCAGTGTTACTCCCTGTATTCAAATACTCGTCAACAATTAGGAGTCAAGGCAGGCAGCAATCTTGAATTTCTCCCTGTGGGGCGCCCCTTTTTTTGGGTTTCCGATTGCGCCTCTAATCACTAGGTCATCCTGCCACCCTGTTTCACCCATCTCATTTCCAACCACTCTCACCACTCTACACATCCTCTGGGAGCATACATTATCATGTGGGTGTGAGTGAAGAACATGGCCTCTGAAAGCTTGGAGATTTAAGGCTCCAATTTGGTCATTTCTCCTCTTTGACGAAACTCACATGACATAATTCCCCCCAGCTGGTACTCAACCAGAGTGGCTTGTCGCGGTCTCTCTGCTCACTGTGTCTGAAATAGCAACCAAGAGCACTTCCTTCAATGGGCCTGAATTAGAGACGAGCAGGAGGAAGAGAGGCAGGATGCACCTCAATCCTGACAAAATGGAATGATTTAAAGCTCTCGGAAACCCACGTTCCATCCCCTAGTTTCAGTCAATTTATGACAGCTCTCATTACAGACGATGGCGAGTTGTCCCAGACGTGGCACACACTTCCCAAATTAGCAATCCTACATCTTGCTGCCTGTTTAAACATTAAAAACCACACAGATTGGGCTGTTAAAGTATACCCTGACAGGGAAGAAGCAGACCATAAACGTGACAGCTCCAGCCTTTACATCCGCACCTCCTTGCTCTGAGTGTCTCGGAGATTGCAGCGATTTCCTAGATGTTTCATGTCAGCTCTCAAACTACCACTCTCTCCTTTTATCCTCTGTGAGCAACCATCCGCTCATCTGCCCATTGTGTGTTTCCAGAGGAAGAATATGAAGGTGGCAGGTACTGAGCTAGCCTGATTGGTGTCTCGAATCATTAAGAATGGACCACAGCACTGGTGCCTGTGTGTGACATTTAAGAGCAACACGAAGCCAGGCCTGTCACACTGATAACGTCCCTTGGGGTGAGGTTGCAAGCGACACAGCGACTATATTTATTTAATTCTCATTAATCCCACGCAGTCGTGGTGGCAGCTGCGTATGGAGATTGTCACGTTTTGTTCACTTCTCTTTGCTATCACAATGTTACACCTTGTATCAAAAGTGCGGAATTGTTCCGTGAAGCATTTGTATTCTACATGCTAGTATTCAACTTTTGAAAGAAGAATGCTGTAATAATGTATGCGAGAAGAATATTTTAAAGCTTCATGGAATTTAATGCTCTTCGACATTTCCCAGGGGTGGAGCACAATTGAGAGGAAACCGGACTGCTGGCCAGTTAGCGGTGGACCCTGGAGTAATGGCTCTCAATGTGTCTCCAATGCCACCTCTAAAAGTAGCATACTCCTTGTTTATGGTTGTGGAGCTTGCAGTTTTAAAATTCCAATAAGGCTCCATCCAGTGCTTTCTTTATCAGGCTGTATGATTGAAGTGCATCATGGGAGCAGGAGACTTTCCCCACTGCTTCCTTTTACAGAGCTGCTACAGTCTCATGTGTGCTTCATCCTGAGGCCTCCTCACTGGCCTTTGTGAGAGAGCGCACTCCAAAGATTGAGGTCATAATGAAATCATTCATTCATACTTTAGATTTGGATCCATAATATCAGTCATGGAAAATATCATGGCAGGCTTTCTCAAAGACTCTTACACTTTAATGGAATTATTTCTCAGAATATGTTGCAGCGTTCCTTAATGATAACATCTAAGTCCATTTACTGTCATATCTTGATTTATTATAATTACATTTAAGGATATGAAATGTCCATCTGGCCGCTAGCCACAATACTGTACATGCAGCTAAAATGAGATTTAGCAGCTAAATGTCTGAGTATTGACTGGAAGATTTGCAGACAGTTTATAGTTGAATCCTCCAGAAGGTTTTTGGGAAGGGGAAGGAAGAGGAAATGGCCTCATTGGCAAGAGCTGTGCAGGGGGGTTGTTGGCTTACGCTTGTTTTGATTAATAAAGAATATGAAATGTGAAGAATTTATTAATGGAATACTTTGGATTGCTTGCTGTATCAGTTTGATTTAAAGAAACAACATATTTAGTTTACATTGTAATAGTTATGTAGAATTAGGTAAATCTCATTGGTGTAATCAACTTAGTGCATTAACTCAAGCTCTATACTTACACTTTTTTTATTACATTATTATATATATATGATAAGCAAGTGAATTATTGTAAAATACTGAAAATATGAACAGTTCTTCATAACTTGAAATAAATATAATGAATATACTTTTCAGAATCTGCTTTTGATTTACAGACAGCAGTGCCTTCCCTCAAACAGCATGTATGTACAAATGTAAAGTTAGAAAGACATGGCGGAGAAGCTCTTATGCTTGGGATGCAGCTTTATTTTAAATTGAACAGTTGTGTTCACAGATGCAACATTTATGAGCATTCCTTGTTTTCTGAGCATACTGTACGGTGCTTCGCTGGGGCTCTACATACCATACTGCACGGTGCCCAGGAGAACACGCAGTTTAACTGTTAACATCACTGGGCTCTTATGGGGGATGGAACATCACTACGTCAAGCTCATGCTAAGCCTGAATGCACAGCCAGAACAGTTCATTATAATAAGAACAATGCACATCAGAGTCACAGTGAGACAGAAGTTTAAATTAATTTGAAGTCAATTGTATTTGATAAATGTTATAAAAATAGATCTTATAATTCTGTTAACCCCACTTTATTTGAATTAGTTTTATAATCATTAGGATTTGATGAGAAAACATCTTTCTCTGTTGTGTGTGTGAGTGCATGCACAGCTTTGTCTGCTGCTCATCTCACATTCAACTGGACCCATCAGCCTAATGGTGTCTGTGCTCATTTATCACTGTACTGTATGCTCCTGAACTTCTCGTGGTTGCAGTTTTTAACAAGTTTTGAGAAACCTATTTTATTGGCTGTTTTATACATTTCATTGACTGCTTCCTTCTAACTGCTTATTTTTTACATTTCTTTTTAGAATGAGGTTATATCATTGATTGTGTGAATTCTTAACAGCATCGCTCATAATCAGTAGCCTCTGATATGGAGAATTTGAAATTAAACATTTGAAAATGAATACAGATTTGATGGGAGTATTATGCATGTATTTGTGCTGGTGTTTATCATAATAGCTCTCATTAAGATACTGTAATTAGATGCAGATAGTTAATTTGCTATAATTGGGCTAAAATTAGATTGTTTGTATACTCATTAGGACAACATGTAATTTGTTCCTGATATGGTTTGAGTTTTATATAAAAAAGGAAAAAATTGAACTCCCCAGATGATAAACATATGGCCCTTCACTAATGTATTT
Organism: Notothenia rossii; assembly: GCF_949606895.1. Lineage (NCBI taxonomy): Eukaryota > Metazoa > Chordata > Actinopteri > Perciformes > Nototheniidae > Notothenia > Notothenia rossii. Next base: position 15,548,259 of record NC_136911.1, on the reverse strand, counting down.
CCATGGTCTTTGCTCAAGGTAAGGATGTAGTGAAACACAAGCACTTCTAACATGATGAATGATTCACAGCATAGAACGTCATTTCACACAATTTCCAATACTTTCAGGAGCTAGCGTTAATTTATTCGAGGGAAAGAAGTGCCAGTTTCGTGCTTGCAATGAATGTAGCATGGGTTTAGAAAATGAGAAGATATGACCGTGATTTATGGAGTTTTTTATTTGTTATTTTTAAGTCCCTCCATTTGCACTTCCTCGCTCTTTTTGTGTCTTTCAATCATGCTGACTGTAGTGAGTGAACACATTTATCATTCTAATGTAATACCCGTTTCACCGCGGCCTCTGCGGCTCAGCTGTATCACTGATAAGGTCTCACGCTTAAATAACCGAATTTCCATCATGGCAAAGGAGAGACTATGGATTCTATCATTATCTCCATGGCAACATGAGCTGGGAGCAAAAGCTGCTGGTTTGATATTGCACTTGAAGCTGCAGCTCACTCTTGTTAAGAGGATGGGAGTTCAGACCATTGTGTTCTCTTGGAAATAGGGCGTAAAAGCTTTGCCTCTTTTTGTGTGCAAGCCTTCAGGAGATCTAATCCAAACCATGTAAAAAGGAGCTAATTCCCACATTGAAACAACATACAGTATGTTGAGTTGTTTCAACCAGGTATACAGCTGTAATTTAGTCTTGACATGTGTTGCGAGAAAATTCTCCCTGATATGTTTCTGATACTTTTACATAAGGAAGGACAATAAAACATTGGAAGGTGATGGCATCATAATAGAGGATTGTCTGCTTTTGGGTCACAAATCAGATCCCAAAACCACAATTATAGGGATTTTTCTCTAAAAAACCTGAAACAGAGATTATGAGCATACAGTTAGCATTCAGTAGACATGTACTAACAATCAAATGAGTGTGTCCGCTGTAGCTGTCAAACCCAAGGGTCAATGACTGCAACAATGTGCAGTTATTAGAAATCGACTTCTGGTCATGTTGCTTTTTTAAGTGGGTTTCACTTTCAAAATAATTCTTCAAAAATGTCTAGTAATGATCACAAAAGGATGTTAATTCCAGAAAGGCTTTCAAGGCATACCATACAACATGTAATTACTTTTGTACTCATGCTGCATCAAAAAACATTCCTATTGTTATGGTCTTTTCATATAGCGCTCAACAGGAAATCAAATAAGAGTATTTCCAATACGTCAAACTCTTTATTTTAAAACTCCCATTGCTCCATTCTAAATACATAAAGGAATCAATTAGCTGCACTCTCAAATAGTTGTTAAATTATTTGTTTGCAAATAAAAATGTGAATCACGTATTTGAAATCAAATGAGAATCCACTTGTTCAAATGAAACTGCACCATGTTGTCTTTCCATCACTGGCAACTCGTCTCAATTAAGATTCTCCCAGTATGTCAAAATATAATTTTTATTTTGTGACTATGCAGCTGCACACAGTGATTTCCTTTTTATTTGGCACAATGTGGCTCTACCGGTGGTCTTGCATTTATGTTCCTGAAACTCTCAGCGGTGGGGGGGGGGAGAGATATTCATCTAACAGCTGCTGGAAGCTGTGTAGCTTCATCGATTGAGCAGCAGAGGAGGATTCAGGAACATACAAATGAGGCATGCATTTCAACACAAAGTGGGAGATGGTTAAAGTGAGAGCCGAACAATTTAATTTGATTGAACTGAGTCACTGACAACCCTAAACAGCTCTTTAAAGAGGAATTGCATTTGCTGAAATCGGAATAGTTCGGGGCCCTGCTGGAAACAAGAGACACCTTTCTGCACAAGAAATACTCTGACATTAAGATTGATGCCTTCACTGACATAAATACAGCAACAATCTTTCCCACCAATAGGCTGTTTCTTGTATAATGAATTCAAATCCAATTACAAGGGCTCATTACCATAAATAAACACCACATTAGCATCATATATGCAAATGAGTATCATATTACTCAATGTGATGAATCACTGTGCATTAGAGGAGAGGGACCCAGTGATGTGTCTGTAATGGCCTTTCTTATGCTCACTCTGAAACCTCCCCCCCCCCCCCCCCCAGCTCTGTGTTTCTGTGAAAAGTGTGTCTGTGTACAGTTATGTGCAGCAAATATAATTCCCATCAAAGATTCATTAGTAAACAAATGTACCAAACACATTCTTTTTGTCCTATTTGGTTCACCGGAAACACAAGCTCCCACATAAAAAGGACTCAGGAATGTGTTGTGGTTTCCTGCGGGCCCTTGCAATTAAGTCTGAACTGACATGTGCTGCAAACCAGACTTTTAGAAAGAAAAAGTGACACTTCAAAGTGCTTGTCAAACAGTAGTTGACAGGAAGTGGCTATAATTTAAAGTTCTACTGAAGCAGTGCCACTATCATCTTTAGAATATTTGATATTTATTCCCAATACTAGAATACCAGAGGGAAAACCTGAATACTTTTCATGATGCTAAAACTTAGTAAGAGTTACTTCGTGTGCCAAGGAATGTGGAGTGAGGAGCAATTAGATAAAATAAGTCCTTTTTTTTTTTTTTAGAGGAAGGTTTCACAAATGTACAGAGCACTTACATTTTAATCCAATATTGGCATAATCAATCAATCAATCAATGTTTATTTATATAGCCCAATATCACAAATGTTACATTTGTCTCAGTGGACTTCACAGTTTGTACAGAATATCAGTATGACAGTACGACACCCTCTGTCCTTAGACCCTCACATCGTACAAGGAAAAACTTCCAGAGAAAACCCCACAGTTTAAAGGGGAACATGGGAGAAACCTCAGGGAGAGCAACAGAGGAGGGATCCCTCTCCCAGGACGGACAGACGTGCAATAGATGCCGTGTGTAAATTGAAAAGATAATACATTTGCAACATAGGTAGTCCAAATGTTTGGAAATGCATGTGTGTATAATAAGAAGATGAATCCACGAGGATATCCATCCAGGACTTATGATCCAGGACCACAGCCACGACTCAAGATCCAGGACTCGCAATCCATGACACAGGACCGCAGGATCATCCATGACTCCGTATCCCGGCGTATATAGACACCAAAAAGAAAGACATTTGGGGAAGCTGGGTTAATCGGAACATGAGAGTACACAGGTATAGACAGAGAGAAGGAAGAAGTAAGATGTCCCCCGACAAACTAAGCCTATATCAGCAAAACTAGGGGCTGAATCTAATCAGCCCTAACTATAAGCTTTATCAAAAAGGAAGGTCTTAAGCGCACTCTTAAAAACGGATAGGGTGTCTGCCGTCCGAACACAAACTGGAAGCTGATTCCACAAAAGTGGAGCTTGATAAGAAAAGGCTCTGGCTCCCATTGTACTTTTAGAGACTCTAGGAACAACCAACAACCCTGCATTCTTGGAACGCAATGCCCTAGTAGGACAATAGGGTATAATGAGTTCTTTAAGGTAAGATGGCGCCTGCCCATTAAGGGCTTTGTAGGCGAGAAGAAGAATTTTAAATTCTATCCTGTGTTCTATAGGGAGCCAGTGTAAGGCAGCCAGAACAGGAGTAATGTGGTCCCTTTTCCTAACTCTGGTTAGTACACGAGCTGCAGCATTTTGAATCAGCTGAAGCGACTTGACTGACTTCTTGGTACACCCTGATAATAAGGAGTTACAATAATCCAGCCTTGAAGTAACAAATGCATGGACTAGTTTCTCTGCATCGTTTTGAGGCAAGATATGCCTGATTTTTGCAATGTTACGTAGATGGAAGTAGGCGGTCCTTGAAATAGATTTTATGTGGGTGTTAAAGGATAAATCCTGATCAAATATAACACCAAGATTCCTTACAGTCTCACTGGAGGCCAAATTAATGCCATCCATAGTTAATATATCTTTAGATAATTTGTTTCGTAGATTCTTCGGGCCAAGTACAATAACTTCAGTTTTGGTCGTGTTTAACATCAAAAAATTTAAGGTCATCCACGTTTTTAAGTCCTTGAGGCAGTCTTGAATTTTATTTAGATGATTAATTTCATCAGGCTTGATTGATAAATATAGTTGAGTATCATCCGCATAACAATGAAAGTTTACAGAATGATTCCTTATAATATTGCCTAACGGAAGCATATATAGGGTGAACAAAATAGGTCCAAGCACTGAGCCCTGTGGCACTCCATGGCTAACTTTGGTTTGCATGGAAGATTCATCGTTGACACGTACAAACTGAGAGCGTTCAGATAGATAGGACCTAAACCAGCCTAAAGCAGTTCCCTGTATGCCAACTAAGTGCTCTAGTCTTTGCAATAGGATATCATGGTCGATAGTATCAAATGCAGCACTAAGATCGAGCAAGACAAGAATAGAGACAAGTCCCTTGTCAGAGGCTATTAGAATGTCATTTGTGACTTTAATCAGAGCTGTCTCTGTGCTATGTTGTGTTCTAAAGCCAGACTGAAAATCTTCAAATAAATCATAGTTTTTTAAGTAATCACACAGCTGTTTTGCGACTGCTTTCTCAAGAATTTTTGAGAGGAACGGAAGATTAGAAATAGGTCTATAGTTGGCTAAAACCTCTGGATCGAGGTTGTGCTTTTTAAGAAGCGGTTTTATCCCTGCTACTTTGAATGATTTTGGAACATAGCCTGATAATAAAGACATATTCATAATATTTAATAAAGAAGTGCTAATTCATGGAAAAACTTCTTTTAACAGCTTAGTTGGAATCGGGTCTAAGATACACGTTGATGGTTTAGAAGAGAGAATCATTTAATTTAATTGTTCAAGGTTTATGGCTGAAAAGCATTCTAGTTTACTATCTAGTGTAATATTATTAGAACTTACGTTTCCGGGAGCTGTTGATAACACTATACTGGTCAAAGGCAAGAGGTCATTGATTTTGTTTCTAAGAGTAACAATTTTATCGTTAAAAAAGCACATAAAATCATTACTACTGAGTGCTATGGGACCAGAAGGCTCAGTCGAGCTGTGGCTCTCTGTCAGCCTGGCTACAGTGCTGAAAAGAAATCTTGCATTATTCTTATTCTCATCTATTAATGAAGAGTAGTATGCTGCTCTCGCTTTACGCAGTGCTTTCTTATATTCATTGAGAGTAATATGCCAAATTAAACGAGATTCTTCAAGTTTAGTGGAACGCCATATCCTTTCAAGTTGTCTCGACTTTTGCTTTATTTTGCGGGTTTCGGCATTATGCCATGGAGCTAATCTATGTTGTTTTATTTTCTTCTTTTTCAAAGGAGCAACAGAGTCTAATTTTATTCGCAGCGCATCTGTAGCACTATCAACAACATGATCAATTTGGGGTGGTGTACATTTTGTATAAGTTTCCTCCCCTACATGCAGACATGCTATCGAGTTAAGTATTGGTGGAATCTCTTCCTTAAATTTGGCTATAGCACTACAGATAGGTTTCTGCTGCAGGAGCTTTTGGCTAATGCTTTGTAGTCTAGTAACAGTACTTCAAAAGTTACTAAGAAATGGTCGGATAAAGCAGGATTATGCGGTTCGACTAATAGTTGCTCAATTTCAATACCATAAGTCAGAACAAGGTCAAGAGTGTGATTATAGCAGTGGGTTGGTTTATTTACACTCTGACAGAAACCAACAGAATCTAATATAGAGTTAAATGCAACAGTAAGGCTATTTTTATCATCGTCAACATGAATATTAAAGTCACCTACGATAATTACTTTATCTGTTTTAAGTACCAAAGCTGATAAAAACTCAGAGAATTCTGATAAGAATTCTGAATAAGGACCTGGTGCACGGTACACTGTAACAAATAAGATTGGCTGCAAAGTTTTCCAGGTCGGATGCGTAAGACTGAAAATGAGGCTTTCAAAGGAGGTATAATTTAATTTTTGTTTAGTATTGATAAGTAAACTTGAGTCAAAGATTGCTGCAACTCCACCTCCTCGGCCCGTGCCTCGGGCAATATGAGTATTGATATGGCTGGGTGGAGTGGCCTCATTAATGCTGACATATTCTTCATGTCTCAACCAAGTTTCAGTGAGACAGCATATATCAATATTATAATCTGATATTAAATCATTTACCAGTATTGCTTTAGATGCTAGAGATCTTATGTTTAAGAGACCACATTTAATCTTCCTGTTTTGTTGCACTGTAGTAGTTGTTACATTTACTTTTATTAGGTTATTATGTATGACACCTCTATTAGGTTTTACCTTAAATTGTCCTTGGGCAGACACACACACCGTTAATATTGGGTATTTTATTGGGGTCGGGATTCCTATGGATGACTGCCTAGGAGAGAGCGCAGAGAAGCGTGTAAGACTGCGACTCTGCCTCCTGGTCTCAACTCCGGTTTGTCATGGATTAAGTCCACAGAGCCCTGAAATGTTTGCCGAAATGAGATTTGCACCTTCCAAAGTAGGATGAATGCCGTCTCTCTTAATCAGACCAGGTTTTCCCCAGAAGGCTGTCCAATTATTCACGAAGCCCACATTGTTTACTGGGCACCACCAAGACAACCAGCGCTGAAATGATGACATGCGGCTATACATGTCATCATTGATCAGATTGGGGAGGGGACCAGAGAAGATTACGGTGTCCGACATTGTTTGCATAACATGTACAGTACTGTGTAACGGCCATGCTAAAAACTCAGTTAAAGAGTTGTGTACTGTATACATTCATACCCAACAACACCTTTTTCTGGTACTTACTGTAACTGTATTCAAAACCTTTATTTTATATCAGTTGTGATAAATAAGTCTATACTCGATAACCCAGATGTGCTCTCAGTAAGAGACATTTTGTATTAATGGATTTAGCATGAATAGGTCAGTAGCATTTGGCTAAGTTTGTTGGTACAATATGGTATGAGGGTGCTGATCTTGAATATAAGATGTATCTTTTCAATCCCACGGTATTTCGATCTCTCTGTCTGTAAACACAAACTGGAAGATTGACAATAAAGTTGACTTTAACTTTGATCTATTCTCGCGAGAACTGCAGACGTAAACAGCAACGTGACGTTTGAGCTTTGTAAAAACAAAGCTGTCTATGCCGTCTGAAGGTCTATTTGACACGATTTTCCTATTTTGGGAGTAATTATACAGTTTTTGACAAACAGAAATATCTTTTGTCATCACTTTAAAATGTTACGGGGGAAATCGGCAATTTGGCATGAGGGCACACGCCAGCGCCCCTGTTACCTGGTTTCGACAAAACCCTGGACCGTATATATAAAGTAGTGTCGATTTTGGTGCTCATGTCGACAGGCATCAATTTGATGACCATGTTTACAACCCCAATTTTCTGCTTATTAATATTCTTAAATTGCCACCAAACTGAATGCGCTATTGAGGCTGACGGGCGTGTTAGTGCAGGTATTTGCTAATAAATCAAAGTGGTGGTCAAATAAAAAGTGTTATCAAATTTAAGGCACAAGTAAAAAAAGGCAGAGTTAGTGACTGGACTTATTGTTACATTTATTTTGGATAAAATGTAGCGACGCATAACTCTAGACTAACTATAGTGTGGATAGGAAGCTGCTAGTTAAATTACTTCTAATTAATTAATCTTCACTGTTGTTACGCCCAGACCTAGGGGAACCTAGGCGCAGCATAAAATGCACTCTCCCCACTTTTCCCACTCCCAAGAACACTGACTCCAAAACAGAGAAAGCGTTTGGTACATTTATTTACCCAACATATTTACACCGGAGTAGCAAAAACACAAAACAAAGAAAGCTTTTAACACAAAATCTTACCTATCAAATGAGAAAAATAAACGTACAAAAATCTTACCTACTCTAATGCAAAAACAGGAGAAAACTAATTATCCAGAAGAAAAAGAAAGGGTTTTGCACTCCTAAGAAAAATAAAGCGTGTCTAAAAAAGACAGGTTTAGTAGCTTTTCTACACAGTCTCACAACACGAGAGAAGGACCGGCATACGGTATAAATAAGCATTCAGTGTAACAGGTCAGACATCACAGCCGAATGTGTGTTGAGAGTAGGAGAAGTCTAGTCGGAGAGAGCGACCGAGGAACTGCATGGCCACAGCTTAAATGCTGCCCTCTTCTTCAGGTGGACCAATCAGCAGGTTGAAGATAGCTAATCAGCTAACGGGCACCACCTGCTTACACACACACACACACACACACACACACACACACACACACACACACACACACACACACACACACACACACACACACACACACACACACACACACACACAGCAGGAGGGAAAAATGCACACACAAATGACCTTACGACCCAGGGTCGTAAAACTGTCATGTGACCAAAGTAAAGGGAAGGAAGGTCTCTTTTCAATTCCCGTCAGTGTCAAAGACTCTCACTAAGACACGTTATTCTCAAGGCAGTGTATTTGCAGGACAATGATTGGAAATCATTTTAACAGAGGGGCATGTCAGAGCGATTGCTGAGAGTTGTGTTATTTTTGGTGCACAGAGAACATTTCTCCTATGTACCAATTTGATTTTGAAGATATTTCTGAGTTTTTTGTAAATATATTTGCCTTTAATACATTTCTCAACATATTTATTTATTTATGCATGTCATGGTGGGTGAAATATGTCCTTGCAGTATTTCTGGCAATCTAGATATTATAGCTGGTCCATAAACCTACTAATAAAATATTGCTGCCAACACCACTGCATGTTCCACCTCCTCTGCTGTAAATCTCTCCCCACACTTGAGCCTCCACATGCATTAGTATTCATGAAGTTGTACTATTTTGAAATGTGCAATATAACAAACATTGTGCCTGTTTTAGCTATATAGTCATTATAATAAGGTAATATGCATTTTTCAACATGTGATTAATACGTCTGGTTTGTGTGCTCGGAGCCCGTCTATCATGTTTGCACACACTGCGAAGAAAATTACAGCCAAATACAACTGTGTTTGATTACCCTATGTTACAACCAAATAGTGTCATGACTGAATAACGGGCACATTGTTTTCACCCAGTATTGATGTTGTGTATTGCAGTATTGTTAACATTTATTTTAACCCCATTCCATGTTGCCTTTAGAAAAGTTTTGGAATTGAATTACTTATTAATACACTTTTTTGTAATTAATACAGTGTGGGTGTGAATTATTGCTTTGCAACAGCTGCTGCAAGACAGACTGGTAATTGCAAGGACAGATGGACAGAGTTTTTATTAACTACATTTAAGGATTGCAGAATAAATATGGTGCCTTTTTGAAAATGCAGAAACTCATTATTTTAAATTGACTTCACAGATCTGTATGCCGTGCAGGTCAGACTCACTCAGTTCACTTCATGTTCATTACTTGACTTTCACAAAATAAACCCATATTATATAAATTATCAGACTTAATGACATACACCACAGATATGTAATAACTAACTTTCCCCGTGACTTGTGTCTCTACAACAGCATGGGCATCATGTCAATAAAACAACGATACTTTGAGATCCCCTACATTGTTTCATTTGAGTATTTCGTTGCAATTCACTGCTGAAAAGTAAAGCCATCCAAAGTTATAATCCACCACTGGAAGCGAATTAATTCTGTGAGTAAAAGCTTTCATTTTTCAGGGGATGAATTTGATATCTGTGACAGTAAGTTCCTTGATATGGAACATTTTAATGAATGTTGGGAACAACATATTCTTGTGTTATGTCACGTTTTTAGTTTTGTATGTCTTGTATTGAGTTTATTTTGCTGTTCGGTTCTCCCTGTCATGTTTTCCTCCTTGTGTATTGTCTGGTCCCTCTCCCTGTGTTTTTCCTCCCTGTCGTTAGTTTCCCTGGTGTCTAATTGTCTGATTGTGTTCACCTGTTGCCCTTGTGTTTCTCCTCCCCTGCCCGGCTGTTTCTCGTCTCGTGATTACCCCTCCCTGTATTTAGTCATGTCTCTTCCTGTGTTCAGTGTTGGTTCGTCTTTTGTTGGTGACAGAGTTCACCGGGGAGTTTTCTGTTTGTCCAAATTATATTATTATCCTTGAAATAAAGGTAATATCAGTGTTATCTGCATTTGGGTCCTGCTTGCTTCACTCACCGTAACAATAGCGTTTGTTGCAGATAACAGTTTCATAGGTTTGATTCCATCCAGATTGTTTATATTAGGGATGTGCAGGGCTCTGTGTTTTAGGTTATGTTTACACATGAACCCTCGTTCCTGACGGACTCCAACTTGTGTTTATTAATCAAACACAAGGATAATTATGTGTTATTGTTGAGTAAATAGAGAATTGCACAGGGGAAAATAACATATCTATGCCACAATTTTAGATGCGGATTTTGTTAAACTAATACGTTTGCGCTGTGGACCAACACTATAAATTGACGGGGAAGGGGGTAGCAATAAAGATAACACCATTAAACAGTTACACAACATAGCAGAAATAATATCGATAGCAGCGTCCCTAGCAACCACCTTGGTAGCAATGAAAACGTTGTATAGACACAATTTCCTGAAGTAATCTTTGTAATAACTAGCAAACTAAAGATCATGTACATCCACTGCACACATAATCTGAAATAACAACTCATATTTCTCGCATCAAATGACATCGAAACGCATTTTAATGGCCAAACTAACCTTAAAATAGGCATTTTCCGCCGAGAATAAAACGAAGTTCGGCCATGTTTTTTTTTCTGCAGGGAGAAATTTGAAGATCACGTGACATAGACGCCAGCCATTGGAATTAATGGTGAAAAAAAACGTAGGGATCTTACAATTTCAGAGGCGTTTTTGTAGAAATACTACGTCCTACGTTGTGGACCAATGTAGTTATTACACGTTTTTTTATGAGACTGGGTTGGGAATTCACTCAGCCTTGTTAGAAAGTGATTAGTAATTGAGGATGTTGAATAATACATTTCTAAACAATCTTCATATTGGCATCCTATTATCTCCTACTTTTTAGCACAGACATGTGAAACCACATTTAACCTTCAGTTATTTCCCATTTACCTCCTGTGGAGATGATGCCTAAGTAATTATAACCCTCAGCAGGGCTCCGAAACCTAAACAATTGTAAGGCTTACAATCCAACAAGATGCTTGACAGGATTGAGCTAGAGGCTAATGTTAATGGAAGGTCTGGCAGAGCAGTCAGGTGTAGCTTTTGATAAATGGCTATAGACTATACTGTCCTCTAAATGTACTGCCCTCTCTTTTTTTAAACTGTTCACAATAAATTATCCACAGTGTTAAAGCCTCCTTTTACGTGTGCAGACACACGCTCAGAAAAGCCTGAGGAGTGTTAACCCCTGTTGTTGGACACGAGAGAATTTACTAAGAGATAATATGCCGGTGGCGGTGAAGAATCCGTTGGGAGCCGGATGTCCCAGTAAGCCCCAGGTGGATGTGGTTCTTCCTGTTAGTACTTTTACTTTGTTTCTCAAATACTTTCATGTAAGCTCTCTGCAAGGCAGGACAGTGGCCTTAGCAACAGGTGTCTCTTGCTGTGGCTTCACTTTTGCAATTTGGATATGGAGTAGGCGCCTACAGTGATGGATGTATTGTGTCTATTGTGTTCCATAACACCGTCCTGGAGACCTAATTTGCCTGAGGCGGCATGCCTCTGAGGGGGAGCGGTAATTCAGTCTGGCAACCAGACTGATAACAAAATGCTACAGCTACTTTCAGCTTTCAGCTTTCAGCTTTTTTCAGCAGGTGATTTTATATTTCAGGATTTCTTTTTTTCATTGAGTTTTTGTGTCCATGCTTTTTATTACCTGTTGACCGAACCACTGAACATTCAGAAATACAATTGAAGCTAACCACGCCTTGAATTTGGTACAACTTTATGGTTCCTGTGATACACAGTACGGCCTCTTAATGAAACGGTGGTATGCAAAGAATGGTATATATTCAGTACGTATTGTATATCATTTCTGCTCCGAAAACCCATACTTAACTAACTTGGATAACTATGGCGCTGTTGATTTGCTGTTCTTAGCCGTTTCAGTACTGGGTTGCAGGCCTTTGAACCTCTCCAGCTTGTCAGTAAATGGAGCTGGTGAACCTTGAACGCTAGTCCACCTTAAGTGAGCCTTTTCTTTTTGCAGTACATCACATCAATACCACATCACAGAAAGAGGTGTGTCTGTATTATGACAATAATGTAAATCATACTTCTGGATTTCTTAATAACCTGGTATACTGCAATAGTACAAGCCTACAAAACTCTCCAGTGATTCCAGTGATTATGATGACATACAGGTAATAAACTTGGATGGATTGATGAATGGTAAAGATAGGCTCCTTTAACAGAGATAAGAGATGAGCGTAACTTTTACATCTCCGACAGACGGAAAATGGGTAGCTGCCCGAACCGTTACCATGTTCTTTATCGTATCTGGACGATTTAAGTTTGAACCCATATCACTATATTTCCATAACCTTCACCAAGCTGTTAATGTTAACCAATGTAAACCTTAACCAACCATTATTAAACATATTTAATCTCTAACATAGATTTCCAACAGTTATGTTTAGTGATATTTTGACACTTGTTTGGGGCGTTGGTTCAGATAAAAGGAAGGACATGGTCAAATGGTATATTTATTTTAATGTGTGTATTTGGTAATATGGAGTACTTAGGTTCTTTACCGTGTTAACACGTGTAAGTACCACTTTACTTTAGCCCCACTATTTAGCATACATAAACAATATATAAACATTTACTAACTGGTTGTCGTCAACTATACCTCAAGTTGACCCATAAGTAAAGGCTGGTGTATAAACATTTAATTAGTTACATACAGACAGACACCATTTTAATGATATAACATATGTAAATAATGTCTTCCCCATAGTGGTGAGCTGTTAACCCATGGGTGGGAACCTTCAACTTATGCAGTAAACTTACTGTATATAATAATTGCATAAATTCATTGTGACAAAAGGCTTATCTCTGTATGCTTTGACCCTTTTGACCTTGTTTATGAAAGGAGACATGTTGGCAGACTTGGAATAAGTAATTAAACACATGTGCAACATACAAGTTCTCCGGTCTCACCCTTAGCTTGTTGTTGTCTTTTCTCTTGTAATTCACTGCTAGCCTCAGGGGAAGATTCTGCTGTGGGCGTGTTCGGCCAACTTAACCATCTCTGACGGGTTCACAGGGACTGCATTAACCGATTCTCTTACAGGGGTCATATAACACACACACACACACACACACACACACACACATACATACATACATACATACATACATACATACATACATGCATGCATACATACATACAAAAAAATCCTATGCATGGCCTATTGGAATACATGTATTACTTTGCCCCTGTCCTTTGCACACTGCATAATATCGTCAGGTTTATTTGACAGGGTTATTACTCAGCATAATCTGCTCATAATCACTAACAGTTAAATTGTGGGCAGTGAAGTGTTTCAAAGGATGTATTGTATTCGTGTTATCAACATATTTAAATAGTAATCAAAAGAATGTAATGCAAAAACCAGCATTTCATTTGCTATGCTTAAATATTATTCATAATACTCCCCACAGAGAATTAAACCACCTTCAAAAAGCTTTTCTGCAGTATCTATTGCTTTGTTGCCAACAGCAAACATCTGCATTTCAAAACATCAGATGCTTCTTTGTAGAAATGGTGATCTATTTTTGTTTATTATTTTGTTGATGCGCAACCTGGAAGTATTACATGTGGATGAAATGCCTGGCATGCAACCCCCCCCCCATAAAACCTACTTTTGCAAAGCAATTCTGCTGGTTGCAATACATTTGGGAACAAGTTACAAAGCAATAATACACATATGAATACACATTAAGAGACCCAGCTGTATTAAACCGTGGGCCCCTTGAGACCCTGCTATTCCTCAAACAACCTATTTTTAACCATAATGGCGGTATGGATAGCATTGTCTGACGTTCATCCAGCACTTCCATGCTACCCAGAGGATGATTTTAAAAGGACTGTGATGATCTCTTGAGTTTTGCGCCACTCTGAAATGTAATTTGTATTTTGCTGTTATTACAATATCTTAAATATTATTCAACAGATTGTTGTAATACATTTGATCTAATGACATTTCCGTAAGTGCCATTATAAGGTACAATTGTTATTTTGTCAAATACTGCCCATTTCAATCAGCTTCAAATGATGAACCCTAAACCTGCAAGAGAAATGTACTTATAATAATAATTTGTATAGCGCTCTCCTTAATGCTCAAAGATGCTTTACATACAATCAGGACAGAAACTTCTTCTTACCAATTTATTAGATTTCTGTGGAATATAATATGCTTTAAGTGAGTTATTTGTTCTTATGCAATGTTTTTAAAAGTTAATATTATTTACATTTGTAAGTTAAGCCGTGTTAAATAAGCCACAGGTTTATTAAAGGGATTTTGGAATTTTTGCCAAGAACCTGTGTATTTAGACTTTAAATTGTTTGGTAGAAAAGAAAAGACTTCAACAAACACTCGATTAATGAAAAGTCCTTATCAACTTGGACTTACTTTTCCTGCCTGAATTATTCAAAATCTTGACTTGATTGTTCTTTACAGCTAGTGTCCCCGAAGCTACATGATGAAGTTCCTCTCCTCCTCACACCTCTCCTGACTTTATATAAAGGGCAGACTTTCAAGCCAGTGCTGCCACATCCATTCTAACTCTTCCTGTTTGCAGAATTAAAGGTTTCAATTAAGTTGACTTTTCCTCCCTCCAGTGAGCTCCCTCACTGATAGATGGGCATTAGGAACACACGTATCCCTCCTCTGTCATTTCAGGACTGCCAGGGCGTGCCCCAAACATTGTGGTCAGCTATATCCCCCTTAAAATGTAAGGAGGCCACACTTTACCACCAGCTGCAAAAGTACAGTCTGGAAAAGCCATATATGTTTAAGAATTTCTGATTACATGCCAGGCGTATATAAATAATAAAAATTCCACGAAAAAGCAAAAATGACCTTGGTTGAAAATGATTCCATATGACAAATAAAGAGGATGCCAGCAATGTTATTACTGAAATTAAAACACTTCAATGGGCACATATTCAGCAGAAGTTTGTATGCACAGACTTCTATATGGAAACGATGTTCTTCCCCCTCACATTTGTATTGTAGACAGCCTTAAACTTCACCTCAGTGTGGTATAAAGGCTCGACTACCTAAGCAGGCGGTCAAGTTTAGCTCTATTTGACAGTCACTGAAAAAGAATTGAGTTCTGTCAATCAGCACCAGCATCAATGTGAGGAATCCTCTGGCGGTAGTGGTTGATTTGGAGGTCTATCTCATCTTAGACCTCTGAGTGTTTTCTCCTCTTGGAGCCATGGGTTATAAACCGTCGCGAATCCCTTAAAATTGTTTTTCTCTTTGCCATCAGATAGAAGGAGACTGGGGTTTTGTTTGCCATTGCATTTTAATAAGACAGATGAGAGAGAGAGAGGGGAGAGTGTTTGGGAGAGGAAAATAAATAATCAGAGACCTGGCTGACTGTGGGCCATATTGCAAATGAATCAATGGACTATTAGAGCCTGAAGCCAGGCATACAAATGCATCTATCTTGAGCTAAGAGATATAGAGGTCAGAGATGACACTAGAAAGATGTTTGCTCCTGTCAGATCGGTGGCGATACTGTTGTCGTGCCTCTTCTCGCAGAGTGGAGCTTTTGTTCTTAATGGCGCCATACGTCAATATGGGCATAACTGTCAACCACCCACCACTGCCACGACTGGCGATGTTTCATCGCTATTGCATCACAGGGAAAATACATTCACAACTCTTTTGCCCGCATATCTGAATACGATGTGACATTAAGCTTCATTCTTTCTGCAGTGGGTGCATTTATTCAGATTTACATCACTCACTTTCCTGTGTTGGGAATGAATGAAATGTATGTGCAGAGACAACAAGAGGGCAAAAAACACAATGATCTGCCTACTGTACGTCAACATATACCAACTCTGTCTTCATATTTTACTAAGTCGAAGGTAAATGGTAAGGGTGAAAGGTTAGCACAAGCACCAAAATATATATATATATATATATACACACATATGTATATGCAATTTAACCTACTATAGATAGGGATAGATTTATTGTGTACACCGCTACAATTGTATTCATTTAAGTTGCGTTTTGTCCACTTAATGTAAGCAACTCCAATATTCACTTTTCTTGTGTCTCTGTTATTGTTCTCAACATACTTCTGAGGGAAATCATTAGCTATCTCGCTGCTAAATGTTCCAATATGTGTACCAGCTATGTTTACTTTGCTAATTTTGTATGTTTGCTGTTTGGTGCAGAGCAGCGGGTGGTGTGCAATGGGTGGAATAACATTTCCTTCAGAAAATATTTGGGATTTGAATAATAATGTAATTTCTCAATGAAAAGGCTGCACATTTCAGATAGCCACACTCGTCGTTAGGAATCAAATGACAACATGCAAGTCGGAGAGGAAAGGTTGCTCAGAACCCACTAATGAAGGTTAATATGCTTTGCTGCTGTCATTCTTATGCTTGCATTCTTCCTACAATCATAATCTCCATTAACAACCCAATGTGCTCCCGAGCTTTTTACTATAACAATGCCATTACTTTGTTTCTCATGTAATGCATCAATAAATGGCAGACGGTGCTGTGGCCACCTTTCCTATAATCACATGACATAGTATTGCCCAGGACTAACACACAAAGCAACATATATGTTTGAAATGTAAAGGCTACCCAGGGGATTTTCTAATGGAATAGCAAAGAGCTTATTTACATTTCACTCATATGACTGAAATCCCTGAATTAATCCTGTAGTGTGCGACTCATGGGGACAAGTTAATATAGATTTACCCCACTTTTAAGGTGTATGAGACGTAATGTAAGTCTGCCCTGTTTGTATGGCTGTGTTTTTATGTACCAGATCACTGTAATCCGTCTTAATGTTTCTGGGCTACCTGCAAATCATTGTAATACTCCTGTCCAGAGGTTTGTGATAATAAAAAAAATAATGCAGTTAAGAAATGTTGCTTGCAAACCTACAGCTATCAAGAAACAATGCACATATTGCATTCATTGGTTAAAAGCATGTATTTAAAGTTGTTTTATAAAACATTGTCTTCATTTTACTCACCTTATTCATAACAACTACCTCCTGCATGATTGTATGTGTTGAAATTGCTGAAGCAACGTTATTTTCCTGTAATCCATGTAGCTCGGAACACAATAAGCGTCCTTTCATATTAACTTCAGCTGCAGACACCACAGGGGACAGATGGGAGAAACTCTGTATGGACTGCCATCAGATGTAATTACACTTGGGGGGTGGGGGGGAGTAAAGATTACATATGTGTCTGGGAGAAATGGAAGCAGTTACACTTTTTGACCATCTGACTGACTAGTGTGCGTCTTCTCACCACACTCTTTTATTCTGTCTAGAATGCTTCCTGGATGCATTTGAAACTAGCGTATTGCAATATTTTTGTTGGAATGCTGATAACAGCATTCCAACTACAGTACAGTACGTTATTCTACACACGAAAAGTTCATTATTATTCCGCCGGTATTTTGGCCCTCTTCTCCTCCCGCATTGAACGTTGCAGAAACTCCGTTGAAACATCAAAACGTTCAGCTCGGTCAGGAATCGATGGCTATTACTTTTCTCATTCATAACTTTCATAATTTCAGAGATACATCCCATAATTCATCCCATTTTTAACAAATCTTCATGCGACTTCAACTGCTAACTGTTCATTCTTACTTTTAGAGATATTAAACATTGTTCAGACCTTGTTAAAGAGGTTTTCTTTTGATTTTAACATTAACTAGAGTGCGTGATGTCACAGCTAGAGGGTAGTGTAAGGGAAACTTCTGCAGCAATGGAGAGTCAGGACTAGGGATGGGTATCGTTAGGATTTTATCGATACCGGTAACGGTATTTTTCGATACTCTTATTGATACTTTTCAATAATTTGGTGCTCAAAATTATAGACATGAATACAAGATGTGAAGATTAAACAGTAATTGTATTGTAATTTTCTTGCATAAATAACTGTATAACTTATACATTAGCTTCTCAGAAGCAGACACAAATAAATGAAATAACTTAAAGGGGCCTGGCTCGCCCTATCATGCTTTTTGGGGTTCTCCCTCAGACAGAGGATGAAAAGAGGCATTTAAAAAAAAATGTTTTCAACATTTGTAAATCATTTACATCTTCATCCAGACATTTCAAACTGACAACCTAGCTCGACAAGAGATCCTTAAAACATTGTCCTACAGTGACATCATGCAAAACTGTGATATGAAGAAATTGGTCAAAAGGCTAAGATGGCAAAAAGATAAAGACGAGTACGTATATTATTCTGGATTGTACTTTTAAATCAACACAAAATAAAGGATGTGCTGAACTAAAACACGTCAAAATGTGTCTAAAGGTTTAAACATAGAACAACGTATTTGAGCTTAAAATATGTCAATTCCTAGTAAACGACCAACAATTGCTGAAACCTTGACCTTTAACAACATTTAAACGCAGTTTTCCAATTCACAATGACATCTGTAAGTTTAACTGGTTTATAAAGCATTAAATGAAAGGCCAAATTATTATAAGTGTAGGAGCTCACATTAATACACTGTCAGTGTTAATAAACTAAAAAAAGACAAGGCGATGTTCCTGCAAGACTGCACTCAGGTAAACAAAACATATTACCCGTGCACAGCAGCTAACCTGCCTGCGAGCCTTCGCTCAGGTTACATTTACACACGGCGCGGCTGAAGCCTGCTAGCACTATTAGCACTAGCAGTATTGCTAGCACCATTTTAGATTCAATGAGTGTCTCGTTTGCAAATGCTTGATTAAGTTGCTTGTGTTACCCCCTTTACAAGCAACTAATTGAGTACATAGATTGCACCTTGCACTATCACCACCAATGTTTTTTAAAGTGCACCCAGACCTTCGATCGCTTCGCTCTGTCCGCCATGCCTGCGGGAGTCTCACAACAATAATAAGAGCTTTGTTGAGAGAGATGGCGAGTGGCATTTACAGTGGCCAATCAGAGGGGTCTCAAACCGGATACATCACACGGGATGAGGGTTCCCAACCAACCAGAATGGTTTAAAGTTAAACTAAGGAAGTAGACGTAACACATATACGGATAGCAGCACCGTTTGTCCAGCGGCTTAACGGTATACCGATACCGTCCAATCAGGTACCGGTATTGACTTAGTACCGGTTCTTGGTACCCATCCCTAGTCAGGACTCATATCTCATTCACACCAACGGTGTTTCAGGGCCGGTTCGGAGCTGGAGCTTGAAAAGCACCGGGTTTTCCTCTCTTCACACTCTTCACACCGCAGCGGCGCAGCCTCTTGGAGGGATCAACTCCTGAACAACAACAAAAAGCCGGCGTTTTATCCAGTTTGTACACAACGATGGAGAAACTTAACAAGCAGCAGCGGTCCACTGAAGATACCAGCTACCTACTGGGCATCTGGTCTTCCGAAGAGGTACAGAAGAAGCTGGAGCACAATCGGCCATTGTTGTTGTCGTCGGTGTCAGCTGTGAGGGGTTTCCGCGCGGTTTGGCTTTGTGAAGCAGGCACGCAAACGGTTACGTCATGACGCAAACGGTTACGTCATGACGCAAACGGTTACGTCATGACGTAAACGGTTACGTCATGACGCAAACGATGACGCAAACGATGACGAAATGACGCAGCACCAGTCGGACTCTGGGCAGTGTGAAAAGAGCCGGAGCTAAACCGAAGAACCGGTTCTGATCCTGAAAAGCTCTAGCACGGAGCTTGAACCGGAGTTGCGTTGGTGTGAATGAGGTAAGAGAGACACGAGGAGAGTTGGAACTTTGATGTCAAACAATGATGTTTATTACAAATCAGCGGCCGGAGAATTCATATCACAAGTCACAGCAGCAAAAGGTTCTGACTGCACGGGTGGGTTGTCATGTCAATTCTGATCAGCCTCGCATCTTGGTAGACCCTTTAACTAGTTTACAGAGAGTCAAATCCACATATTGGGGATGGGCGTAAACATCTGCAGACACAGGAGATGTCTCTCACATCTGTGGAGCTTAGAAAGCCAGCGTTCTCACAGTCGTAAAACCCCCCTTGTGCCCGCCAGGTCAGGCCATAAAACCTGGTAGTATCAACATACGACTCCATTATCACATTCCTTACGGGAGATTAGAAGCAGGGATGGTCGTAAATGTCTAGGAGTAAAGACAAAATTAATCCCTAACAGTTAGAAAATCTTGAAATTTGCCTTCATATATTTTTTAAAAACTGCCATAATTCCCAAACGCTACATTCCTGAGACATAATTTTACATGACAAACGTAGGAAAACATCTCGTAGCTTGAAAAATGACAAATAATTAAGCAAAAAATAATTCAACAAAATGCCTCTTGAGGGCATGAAGTGAAAAGAACCTCCAACATGCCTCCATTAAAGCCCATTGTAATTTCAGGCTGATATTTCCTCACGGCAGCAGCCGCACACCTTTAGTTAAACTGCCAAAAAGGCCACATTATTAACCCGAAGGTACACACAAATTACACTTCAGATACTCAACTTCCTTGACATGTTTCACGTTTTGAAATTTCACAAATATTTGTTACGGCTCTTCCAAAAAACGTTCACATGTAAGAGGTTTATCTCATTCAGAACAATAGAAACCTGTGATCTCTGCACACCTCGTTAGCTCAAATATAAACACCTGTGTAATGGAACACAATGATATCATCACTCCAACTGACATGCTCAGAGCAGCAGACTTCAGATAGCAGTGTGCTAACAATCCAGCCGGGAAGACATCTACGGGACAGTTTTGAGATTTCTTCAAATGCCGTTGCCATGGCAACGCAATGCCCACCATGAAACACGGTTTTCTTATAACTTCAGTGAAAATGCTCCAAACGCCCCAAAACTTCACAGGTTTGGTAACGATGCAGCCATCAACGCATCTAAGCGTATTATGGGGTGTCGCCAAATGCTGTTGCCATGGCCACGGATCATTCACCATTAAGTTAGTTCAAAAGTTTGCACTTCAAATATTCTCCTGCTTTTCCAAGCCTTTTTACTTTCTTTTCCTCTCTCATCACACATTCAAGCCCCCAGTGTTCATGTATCATTTCAATCTAAATTCTTCACTTTCTTCTTACACATTACATTTCAGCATAGCAGTTTAGCGTCAGCTTTTCAGCATAAAGCATTCCCACTAGCAATTTCAGGAATTGCATTCTCTATTGTTTATTTATATTTCTCCCGATTAATACAAAATGAAAAAAACTATCTGGATTCAATAACTGCGCTGACATATGGTTGCTTTTGTCTTTTTGTTCCTTATTTTCTTTAAATTACATAATTGTTTAAATTCAGAAGATAATGACAGATGTTCATCACACTTTCAAAAGCTCATTTTCAACTTTCCTGTTTTGAATGACCAACAGTTAAAAACCCCAAGGATATATTATTGAAGTATTTTACTAGATAATACACTTGCATAATAATTGATTTTTAAAATTGAATTTTGTTTTATTCCTTGTTGACTGGATAACGCTAATAGATCACAGTGAAGGAATCAACGTTTTCAAACATTTGAATGACGTGCCCACTGGCCATTTCCTGTTTACATGTTTCTGTTATCTGTAACAAGTGAAGCATTTGTCAACAGACACAGCCCATCGCCTCGTCTGGGTGGCTGCGGGGGGAGATAAAGAGGCGTAGAGGCAGGCTCTGCCCTTCTGACAGAAGGAAGAATAGAGGAATGGAAGCATCCTGTTTGATCTTTGAGGAGGGAGGATGCTTCCCACTGTTAGATATAGTTCTGCATACTGAGGACGATAAGAGAATAGTGTAACTTTCCACAAAGGTAGAAAGAGAGACAGTTTCCTTTTTGATTCTGTAAAGTTTCAACTACTCTCTACTTTTTCTGAAAGTTCCATTTACTATTACAATATTAAACTTAAAGGTCCCCTAATATACTTTTTTCCCTCAATATATTATAAGTCTCAAATATATACACACATGCCTCTGAAGTGTTTGGCTCAAAATACCAAACAAATCATGCATTGTGGCATCCCATAATCCCCTCTGTTTCAGCCCTGTTTCAAAAGTGCTGATTCTCTGTCTGTTACTTTAGATGAATATAAGGAGCCACTCCCCACGCCCCTCCGAAAGATATTTAGTTAAAAATAACACAATGCTGCTCTAGGAGGTAAGGGTGTAACGGTTCACAAACATTTTGGTTCGGTACGTACCTCGGTTTTTAGGTCACGGTTCGTTACGTTTTCGGTACAGCAGAAAAAATGATCACAAAACATAAAATATATATATATATTTTTTTATTATTATTAAACTGTGAATAATGTATTCACTCAAATAAATACATAATAAAATAAACATTAAAGGGGACCTATCATGCTAAATTCACCTTTGTACATCTTTTATACATGAATATGTGTCCCCGGTGTGTCAGGGAACTCACCAAGTGTCAGAAAACACAACCTTCTCTCTTTTCCTCCATACCCAAAATCTCTAAAAACTGGGCTTTAACGGATTTGATACAGACTGATACAGATTTGAAAATAGTCTGACGTCAGTGACGAGGAGCTCCGCCTATATGGCCAACTCTGCGCCAATCACGGGAATGAGAGGTTGCCGTGGCATGGTAACAACATGGTAACATGACGCGTAACTCGGCCCCCTCCTTTGCAGGGGGGGCGTAGTCAGCTGCAGCGCATGCAAAGACAGGGTGGAGGAGAGCAAAATGGAGCGAAATGAGGCATGGCTAAAATGCATGATCTGTTTGGTATTTTGAAAAAGAAAACTTATAAATATACTTTTATATAGGTATGGCCCTACAATATATTATTCAAATATAGGATGATAGGTCTCCTTTAAGGTGCAGCATTTCGATGAACTGAAATAATCTGTATTTAAACTTTACTGTACTAAACTCAAAGAAATCAAATGTTAGATTTACTTAATCCAGTTATGTCAACCGGTTGCACGTAACAAGGAAACAGACTAGTAAACTAATATTTACTTCTTGCATTTAAGTAAATCTTACCAAAGTATCTTAATTAAATGCTACATCATACAGTTATGTTGTATTTGCTTAACACAATTATGTTGTATTTACTTAAAGTTTGCACTGATTTACCTAACACAGTTAGGTTGTAATTACTTAACACAAATTAGTTCCATTTATGTTGTAGGATTGTGTTATTTGCACTTAACATAATTTAATCCAAATTGCTCTATCAATATAAGTAATTAAAATGACTACAACTCAGTCATTTGTATTCCCCTCACTTTGTCTAAAATGAACATTTTAAATAAAGTGTAGTGGTGTACACTTATAACATTGCATTTTGCAAACAACCATCTGAATTAACACAACAATTCAACAACAAAAAAACACTTGACTCCAACAACCCATTGGTGGTATATATTAGAATTTTAAAGCTCTTAAAAAACCCACAGTTGCTGAATTTGACAGTGATGAGGAACACGAGTGACTCAAGAAGTTAACATGTGGGCTGAAAAGCTACAACAATGACTTCATTATTTATTTTGGATATAGTGGTCATGGATGGGTTAGTAGCTCCTCTAAGCAGACTGACCCATCCCACCAATACAGTTTTGAAGTAAACTGGGTATACGAGGGGTTTATACTAAGCTTTAAATCACATTAGGACTGAAATGAATGAATGAGAAGAGAAAAACATGTCGTTGCACAAGAGGTTTTTCTTAATCACACATTGGTGATGATATATCGGTGAAGTAATGGCATATTCAAAATTGTAGAATTAAAACAGGTGATGGTACTTTCTTTACAAAACATTGAATCACATCTTATTGTTATTTTTCAGAGTATGATTGACATAAGACACAGAGTCTGGATACATGCATTCCAGTGGCAATGGAATGCTAATTTTAGCATGTGTTTTCTCGCCAAGGAAATTTCAAATAAGGTTAAATTCCTGCAACTCAAGCTGCTCTCAAAGCGTGCCCTGTTCCTCCAACTGTTGCTTAACAACACCCACTCAGCCTAACCTTCCCCCGAATGTTAAATATAATTACAGACTTTAACAACAAACGGCAATGTAGTGCAACTGCGGTAAAAGTGTCTGGAATCGCTGGAGTCAGCAGCAATTTCCTTTGTTCTAATGCGGACTGCAGTTTTGCGTCTTAATTAAATCACAGGCTCAATTTAAGGGGAATCTTAAGTTTTATGATCCATGGGTTTATGACCGCAGTGTTCACGCTCAAACGTCTATAATGCACCATGGGCAGTGCACTCTTAACAGCCAAGCACATGTGACTGACGGGTAGCTGAGTTAGTCATGACGGCTTGACCATGATCATTTTCAGGTGTGGGCTGAGGCGGAAAATCATTTCTGTAAAGGCATAAAAAAACTTATTTCAGTATGCAATATCTCCATCAACCTTAAAGGTAATCATTCATTTCTATGAACCCTAAACCTTGACACTGGGTGTTCCTTACCAGTTGCTGCCATTTCATTTAATCTCCCTAACATACTTATAATTCCAATTTGATTATGCTTGGCAGTATGTTTTAATCATCGTTGGCATAATTAATATTCAGCGACCTCTCTAAAATCAATAGGAGAGATCTCCTAATGACAAAGCCTTGTCAAGAACCTTTAATGACTATCATCAGTCATTCTTTATCTATTGATATGCTATTTATCATTGACTCCACTAATGTTCTGTTAATAACCAGCCAATATCGAGAGCTAGATTGGCAGGGGAAAACACAAGCATCCACTTGTTTAGAAATGTAAATTATGCACCTTTTAAACAATAATACACCTGAAAGATAAATGAGGAAATGTGCACATAAGCACTTTGCTATAATTAACCCATTGTATATCGCATAACATAGCTATTATTCCAACTCTTTCCCGCCCTGCCAATGCTGTTAGACAACCACTGGTGTATTTCCATACCTGAGAGTATAATTAAAAGTTGTTCACAAGTGCTAATTTGGCAGAGCAGCTACAAAAAAGCCCCTGGGCGAGTTTGGAGGCACCTCATTATCGGATGGAGAGGAAGACGCCAAGAGCCAGACAGATTGCTGCCAGTTCAAAAAGAAAAGAAAAAGGGAACAAGTCATTTATTAAACGATGGCTATTTTACTTGAAGCTGCCAGGCATCAACAAAACACTCACCTATTTCTTGTAATGCTGCTCTCTTTGACACTTCAATGTATTACCTGTGCCTTGGCCTTTTTTACGCCAAGAGGTTTCTATTAAACTTGAAAACTGGAGTGGAAATGGAGCTTTACATTACAGGCAGTACAGATAAGCTTGACAATAATAATGTAATACCCTGGCACACTTATACTTAAGGTATCAACATAGTCCTGTATCAAGTGTTTGGTTTGTAGTTGGCACGGCTCTGCCTATATCATATTTCTTCCTTCTGACATAAAAAGATAATTGGCAATAAAGGATAAAACTGGATGAAAATAGAACAATGCCATGTTTCTCCTTCAACTACAAACTAGAGTGCGTGTAACTCCCCTGTAATCAGTAGTAGCCTACATCAGGGCATTCGAACAATGACGCCTTTGATGCCATTTTTATTTGTCTTTCTTTAGACTAGTGGCAGGATGGCAGCTATATGCAGATGCTCTTTGTTAACTGCCAGAAATGATAAAAGGATTAGAAGCACACACCAACCTCGTAATGTAAGGACTTCTGGCAGGGCTACATGTTGTTGTTCTGATTTAGCTAGTGCTCTAACTCACTAGTTATAAATCACAATGGCTCCCAGCGTTTCTCTTCGTTTTCTCTCTACTGTTCTGTGTACTTGCCCCTGGCATTTTGTTCACAATTGCAAACCATATTGTTCAATTTAAAGTGATTGAAGAGGGAAAATTAACCTTTCCCAGCTAATGAGCTAGCGCATTAGCTTGTGATCTTATCTTGGTTGCTAGCCGGACCATTAGTCATCAACCATACATTTGGGAAGAATTTAAATTACGCCAGACGACAGTGCTTGAAGCTGAATTATATCTCTTGCGAATATCCCAGCACTCAATTTGTTGAAGGTTCAACTCATGACGAAAAAACCTCATGGTGGTGCTAGAGAAATCACTAAAGTTGTATTCATCTTAGGGGACAATACATGTATGTATACATTTCACGGGAATACAAAGTAGAGATACTAAAGTGTCAAAGCTGGGGTTTGGATTATACACTTATTGGAAACAAAACACATTGATGTCTCTGATTCATTTTTCCTTCATGCATTGAAGCTTTTTTCCATTTTTAACCCTATCGCAACACCGTCATTATGCCGTAGCAGAAACAACATAAACCACCTTATTAAATCTGTGTGAATAACTCAAACTGAAACTGGGAGCTTAATGTTGTTGTCTTGAGTGAAACTGCACTTCTGTACGCATTTCACAAATAAAACCTTCTACCTCTCTTTGAGAATAAACCTGGAGAACCTTTGAAGTGCTGCAACACAGATGGGCCTTTTAGGAACAGCTTGAGAGGACACAGTGTTGGGGATTGTTTTTACTACATTAAGCCGCTATCCTCCTTTCCCACCTAAACACAATCAAAGGCTCTATATTATCAATAACATCTCTCACTGGAAATACAATTTCAAGGTCTATTTGATATATGAAAAGGCAATGGTGCATCTAATTTATAAATTCCACTATTTCATTTTTTTTATAGCTTTTAAAGAGAAGTCTTTGATAATTCAGGTGCAGTGGAAAACAGAATAGATCCTAATGTTGGTAAACTACTTCAACACACCGCTTCCTGTTAGAAATGGTGTCCTTCTCACAATCTCCATGGTTTATTAACATTTAACAAATGCATTCTCGTCTTATAGCGTATCAAAATCATATTTGCTGTAGAAATGCACGAGACGGTTTGTTTATTACAATACAGGGTTCATACACTTTTTCACCAATGATTTTCAATGACTTCTGATCATTACCTAATTTTCCATGACCGAAAGAAATTACTCTTTCTCAGCGATAAAACAGAAAATGGTTTATTTTAATATGGAACAGGAAAATAAGGTCAGCAAGCATATGAAACATGTTGTGCCTATCTAAAACAAATCAAATAGTAAGCTTAGTAGCTTCTACACGCTAAAGCAACTGTAGTCAGGGATGCAAACTCATCAGGTATGAAAAAGGTGAGCCCCCCCCCCCCCCCCCCACACCCCACGGAATATCGGCTTTAACATGAGGAATAACAGAGGATTTTAGTAATCAGTGTTAATAATAACAGAAACGCC
The DNA here is from genome assembly GCF_949606895.1 of Notothenia rossii. NCBI lineage: Eukaryota > Metazoa > Chordata > Actinopteri > Perciformes > Nototheniidae > Notothenia > Notothenia rossii. Next base: position 15,521,009 of record NC_136911.1, on the reverse strand, counting down.
AAAGAGTCATATCTAATAGAAATATATAAAAGCATTTATTTTAATTGTATAG